>NC_090931.1:1524566779-1525180685 GCF_040938575.1 Ambystoma mexicanum | reverse complement strand
GAAGGGGCCATAGGGATGCAGAGGGAGAGACGTCTTTAATAAATACAAGGTGGGGGCGTATAAATAGGGGAGGATAATGCCTTTGGCTTTTCAAGATAGTTCCCTCGATCATGTGTTTGAAAAACTGCCCCAATATCACGATAAAATTATAAAACGCAATTTTCAATGGGTTCAGGACAGTGCTTCCATGCATGGCCAGCAGAAGGATAGTTCGACAGTAAGGTCACAGAACATATGTTTTCAAATCTATTAACAAAGTACAAAGGTTTTAAACTTAAGACCAAACAAAATATTTTAGGGCTGTGGAAGCTCTATGAAGAGAAAAAGGACAAGTCCTTGAAGCAGGGCAGTAAGACAGATGTTGTGATGGAACCTCCCAGTGCCCCGCCTCCCCGTACGGAGCATACCCAGCATTAAAACCGGCAGCCGGGTATAATAACCCACTTCAGGTGTCCCCAGACAGAAAGGGAAAGGGGAAGATGGGAAAAAGAAAAGCAAGGAGACGAGACAGGGAGAGACCTGACAGGGGGGGCAGTATCTGGCAGACATAGAAAAAAAAGAACACAACAGGTGGGCGCTTTGTTCAATGAAGCAGAGAGAGTGATAGAGCAGGAGGTGAGGAGAAAGGAAAAAGAAAGTGGGGACACAGACGATGGACAAGGGTGGACATCGGGAGAATAACATTTAAATTAGATAATGAAGAGCACGGCGGGGGAGGAGGAGGAGATGGAAATATGGGGCAAGTACATTGTTGTGTCCGACGAAGAAGAAGAGGAAGATGACCAGTGAACACCGGATAAGGAAAGGGGAAGGGGGTGAAAAAGAGGAGGAAAGGAGACAGGGGGGGGGGCAAAGTAGAAACTGGTCTACCATGCTCCACAACCGGAGGGGGGAGACGAAAATAGTGCTGGCACAGGCAAAGAGAGGGGGACTGGAAACAAAGCCATGGGCAACACAAATGCTGCTACTACTGAAGGGAACGGGAGACACACAGTATGTACCAAGGCAGACAATGGACACAGATAATCGCATTTGTAGCTTGCCCTCCCCCATGGCGGGAGCTAGCAAGTGGATATACACACTTGAAAAGGAGACCGCAGGGGTGACGCTAGCAATAGGGAACATGAAACATTATTTGCAGCAATAATAGGAGAGAGAGGGGATAAAATATGGGAACAAGCGGGGTACAATGGGATAAAATCAAGCACCAATCCACATGATGGAGCATCGTTCAACTAATGTCGTGGCCAGATGCAGAGAGTAATAAAGGAGCATTTATCTGGATAGCTTGGATTTAGGGGCTGTCATGACCCGTAAGATGAAGCCAGATGAGGACCCTGCAGAATATATACAACTAGTTCAGGAGCAGAACGCAGAAACTGTTAGGAAAGATTTCTCTGAATGCAATTTTCCCTCCATATTATGGACCCCCCCCAAACATTTTGCTGTTGGTTGTCTATCCTGACCTAACTTTTTCCAGTCTAGCACAGCCTTCAGCTGCGCTCCCCTGGGCTTTTGCTCATTTGTTATAAACTGACACGTTCTTCAGGCTGTCAGTACTTGGAAACTAGGTTTCCCTTAGTCTTTTATTATGTTGCCATTTCTTGGTAACTTCTTATTAGTGCACAAAGTACATTACTGTACCGTGCACTGGGGTCCTTTTGTTTTATGGCACTAGACACCCTCTAAGGAATTGTTGGTGAATGTACAAGTGTGCCTTGGATGAACTGGTGGCAGCAGTTTACCTTTCTGGTATTTTTACTGCTTTGTAATCGAACCATACAGCGTTTACCGCAGATAGCTTATGACTGTGGCCAGTGACGAAAATGGCCATGCCACGTAGTCTTTCGTTCTGTCCTTTGGCCATCTTGTCCCTTTGCCTTCCCCCAGGTCGAGCTGACCAAGGAATCACTTATTTGGGCAGGCAGCCGCCCACGAAAAAAAACACATCTTTCGCGGGCTCCAGCATGTCACGTGTGCTAGCGCATAGGAAGAAGGTTGGACTGTCTGGTCCCAATCCACACTACTGGTGACAGAATGTCTGGTGTGCATGAATACATGGGGACCACTGTGGAACATGATTGGACCACGACTGGAGCATGCAAGGGAGAAGATCTTCTATTGGTTGTCCAGATACGATCACGCATCAAACTTTGGATAAGAGAAGGGGCCCTGCATCCATTCCAGGTCCATCTACAGTGGTTCATCTTGAACTACCGATGGAGCCATCTATCCTGTGAGCTGAAAGAACTGTGAGCCCGCCGGAGACGAGCTGGAAGGTTTGGCACCCTGAGCCCGCTGTTGTCCAGTCGGACCACTGTTTCGTTCTCAACCTTAGAAGGCCTGCAAGGGCACCTCAACCCAGTTGAGAAGTGGGAACAACTACTCTTGGCATCTCCTGATTTCCTGTCAAAGGAGCCATCTCGGAAGTGTTCCTGGACCGTCCAGTGAACTGACCAGCTATTTCCTGGGACATTGCATAGGAGCACCAGCGTTCCGCGTTGAGACTTGAAACTTTTGGAATCCCTAGCATGTGGTTCTCGACATTCTCCTGCCAAATTTCAAAGCCTTAGCTCCTCTGGGTCATGAACTAAGAGTGTGTCACGCCACAAGCCTTTGCGATCCCTGTGGCACTGCGTTGTGGTGATGGTCACTGTGGGTGGCCTTCTTTGCTGTGTCCCGAGTCCTGCTGCACCGGAATTTTCTTCTTCCTCCCTTCATGGGCAGAGTTATGGCTACTATCCCATCACGGACGATCGTCCTGTCCCGCAGCACCTGAGAGCCGGATCGAAGAGCAAAGGCAGGATTTGCAACCTCAGACGACTTCGACTAAACTGGAATAGTTTGGTCTGGATTGAAGCAGGGGGCGGTGAGTACCTGCATAACTTACCGATGGCCCCTGGCTCATCCATTTGTCTTTACGCACAAGGATTCCTTGGGATCCTGTCTTTGGCTGGGATAGCCTGTGCTCCCTATCCGGTTTTTAAAGTTGGAAACTGCTCTGTCTGCGAGGGAAGACCCATCCCTGGCGATTGGAACTTCTTTTATCCCCTTCAAGACCCTTCTTGTCTCAGCATCTTGAAAAGGTACGGTCTTCGCTTCACGCATGACCGCACATTTTAATACACTGATGTACTTTGAGCACAAGTCTCCCCACTTCATAGCGCTGAACTGAATAACTTGCTGTTTCCATCCTTAAGACTGCCTAATGCATAATTTGTGTTAACCCCCCCTTCTTTCACAGGTTGTGGATGTTTTACTCCCTTTATCGACTTAGGCTACAGTAGTTGTATATATGTTAAATAGTAATATGCTTGTATGGTAACTGTTGCATTATTAATTTGGTAATGTGTGTTGTTTTATTAGGCCTAAAATAAATGTATATGTATTTTTATTTACACCTGTCTAAGAGTATTCTGTGGTATCTTTACTGTGTGTGCTCTGATCACTCTCACCCTCCGCCCCCAGAGACTTGGTGCCTCATTACGAGTGTGGGGGTCCGGAAACAAGGGTGCTGGTAAGCTTACCGGCACCCTTGTTTCTGGACCTCCACACTACGAGTCTGCCTGCAGGGACCGTAGCGCACGGCAGGTCTGACCCTGCCGGGCCCATCAGCCCTGGTAGGCAGGGTCATCACAGAAGCTCCGGCACCACTAGCAACGGTTCCGTCTGCCCACTCCCATGGAGTCCTATGGACTCCATGGGAATGGGGGGTCATCGAATCTGCCGCCTGACTTCCCGCGCCGCTGGGATTTGTAATGTCCTGGTGGCACCGGGAAGTCAGGCGGCAGATCCAGTGTTACGGGTACGGCAGCAACCCGCCAGTAGCACCGGCGGGTTACCACCGTACTCGTAATGAGGCTCTTAGTCTTGACGGCCTGCCAAGCTACCATGATTGGTCTGGCTTGTCCAGAAGATTCACTAACCTACGGTGGCCTCCGAAGCTTCTGGTTAAGGCACTCCCGTCGGATGTTCAGGCCACCCTAGACAAAATAGCAGTAATAGAGGCAAAGCGGTGGACAGAAAAACAGGCTACCATAGTACACTATTGTAAAAGGAAGCAGGAGAGTGAGAGACAGACAGCTGAGAACGCAGCAAAGGCAGAGAACAAGCTGGTACAGAAAAAGCTTGCCAATTTCGCAATGGAAGGGGCAATGCCCATACCTGATGCTGCTCCAGTGGCCCCCGCCCAACAGGGAGAGTTCCCGGTAGGGAATGTGCCCAGCAAGGTGAATAAGTGCTGCCACAGTACGCCCCACTATGGGGGTACAACCGCAGGAAGGTTATACACAAGAAGGGGATGTACCTGCCAATGGGATATTATTTGCAAGGGAGAGGGTACTCACAACAGGGGTGAGGGGTTTGGATAAGGAGGTGCAGGATTTTGCTTCCTCTGCCCAGGTTTCATATGCAGGAAACAAGGACATTTTGCACCTATGTGCCCCTTTGGGCACCTTCCCTTTGGACCATGGCGGTCCCCAAGGCTCTGTCCTGGGTCCCTTCTTATTCTCTCTTTACACTTCACTCCTCGCCCCTATCATCTCCTCCTTCGGGATCTCTCACCATTTCTATGCTGATGACACCCAGCTATATCTCCCCTTTTCTTCCTTTACCTCTGATCTACATCTAAAGCTCTCTTCATGTCTTACGGCCATTAAAAACTGGATGTCATCTCACTATCTTTCTCTTAACACTGATAGAACTGAAGTACTATTCTTTCCCTCTAACACACTTGTTTCCCCAACTCCCCAACTCCCCCTCCTTCCATTCATCTTCCCCCTTCTAACCTTCCTATTTCCATTCCACCCACCAAGGCATTTACTTCGATCCTTCCCTCTCTTTTTCCCATCATATCTCCCTTACTTCTCGTGCATGTCGCTACCTCCTCTTTAACATCCATAAAGTCCGTTCCTCTCTCACCTTTCATGCTACCAAACCTTTAATGCCCTCCCTCATCTTCTCTCGCCTCTTCTATTGTTCTTCCCTCTTCCTTGATCTCCCCGCCTCCCACCTTGCCCCCCTCAAATCCATCTACCACTCTGCTATCCGTACCCTCTGCCTTCTCTCTCCCCTTGACTCCATCTCTAACTCACTATCTAACCTAGGCTGGCTTCCTTTCCACGCCCAACTTAAATTTCACTTCCTTTGTCTTGTCTTTAAATCTCTCCATGACCTCGTCCCTCCATATCTCTCCTCTCTTCTCTCATTCCACACTCCCTCTCGCTCCCTTCAGTCCGCTGATCTCTTCCGCTGATCTCTTCTTACGTTCTGTACCCCCTTGTGCCTCTTCTCATTTCCGTTCCTTTCAGCTCCTTGCCCCTTTACACTAGAACTCCCTGCCTCTTTCTATCCGCTCCATCCCCACCTATTCTACATTCCTTTCATCCTTGAAATCACTCCTTCATTCCCCCCGACACCCTGTTTTCTCTCTCTTTCTCTCTCTCTCTCTCTCTCTCTCTCTCTTTCTTTCTTTCTTTCTTTTTCTCTTTCATTCTTTCTTTCTTTCTTTCTTCCTCTTCTAGTACCCCCATCTTAGCTCTATTCACTTTCCCCCTTCCTTCCTATGAACTCTCTTCCTACTATGTAATTTACTCCCTAATCTCTCTCCCTCATCCTTCTTTCCCCATCCCCCTCCTCTTCTCCTCCTTCTCATATGCAAATTGTTCTACATACTGTTTATTGGTCTAATTCATGTATATTGTTTGCTTCTACTGATCTATATTTGGTGTATTCTTGTTGTTAAACTGTAAAGCTCCTTGGATTAAGGCACTATATAAATACAATAAATACAAATCAAGCGCGAGCATATCAAGTAGCGCAACAACAGGACCCATTCATACAGCAGGCGCAGGCACAACCACAGCAGTTCCCGCAACCGTAGAATGGAGCCCCAACAACTACAAACCCAGCAGGGACAACCACAACCACAACCACCACCGGTACAGCCTCTCACTTCAGCTGGGCAGGTGGGGACTTCGTGGGCACCCCTGAGAATACTAGAAGCACCCGCACAGGCACCAGGGGACACAACATTGCTGGGACTGAATGTGGTACCCTACTAGACTTGAGTAATCGTTTTGGGAGGGAACCCTTTCCATTCCCACAAAACATAACACCCCAATAGGAGAGCCCACAGGAAGTGTGTGTGCGTCCTCCCAAAGAGAAACTTGAGGTAGCAGTGAAGATAGGACAGACAGAGTTCTCTTTTCTGATGGATAGCGCAGCCACGAAGTTGTGTATAAACAAGAGTGGATTCCCACTGTCAAACAAAGTAATGGACATGCAATTGTCACAATTCCAGTAACAAAAGAGTTACCTTTAATGATAGGCACAAAACACCTGATATTGTATTCCAAAAACAGCCCCATAAACATACTGGGAAGGGACCTACTGAGCAAACTAAATACAGAATCCAGAAAAGGGCATGGTGTGCTCAAACCCGGGTGTGTATTCTGCCAGAGTGGCAGCTGTCATGCAGGCCGTATATGCCCACAGCACATTGCGAGGACAACCCACATGCCCAGAGTTATTTCTATATGGGGTCCAGATACTACTAGGGTGGGTGCCAGGGACAAAAGGGAAGACATTTCGATTAGCTTCAGAATTCTTCTTCAAGCCTCAGTGCCACAAGGAAATTGCCCCAGGCACACTAATGTTGCTGTAGCTCAAAGAAGTGATCACTAGAAAAGACATGGTGATACTATGTGTTGAATGGCGTACAGTACTCTGTATTGATCCCACACTGACTATGATAGATGTCACTGACACACAGCTTTTTACAGATGAGGACCAAGAGGAAGCGGGTGGAAACAGTGTTTCAGCTACACATCCCCTGCCCCATAAGAGTACTAGAGAGGCCAGTACCACAATTAACACAGATGGTGGAATGAGGGGGGATGATAAACACAGGAGGATTTAAAGAAGGTCCCTGGGAAATTCTGGACAGCTGGACCTCATGATGTGGGGTGCTGAAAGTAGCAGGGGCTGTAAGAATACAATTGAAAGAGGGAGCATTATTACTAAGAGCAAAGCATCATCCACTGTCCCGTGAAGCAGGCAAAGGCATATTGTGATGAATCCTACGGGCCCCTCAATAAACCCTGCCTAGTCTCCTCCCAGGTGGCCAGCAAAAGGGAGACGCTTCATGATCCTGACCTCGGGGTGGTACTCTGTTGGAGGATCACCTGGGAAGAGACGAGGCTCAGGGTGGTGAGGAGAGTTCATGGGATGAGTCGGCCTCATTACGAGTCAGTCGGTCCGGAAATAACGGACGCGGTAAACCCGCCACGGCCGTTGTTTCCGGACCGGCTGATCTCGAGTTCTGCAGGCGGGAGGTGTCACTCCCGCCAGGTCTGACCTGGCAGGAATAACGCGACCCGCCTGCAGGCGGACATGGAAACACCGGCACCATTACAGCATGGTGCCGGTGTTTCCACTTCCCCACTCCCATGGAGTCCTATGGTACTCCATGGGAATGGGGATTAACAGAATTCCGTCTCCAGAATTACCGGGTCACCGGAGTTGTAATGCATTCTTGTGATGTTTCCTTAAATACATTTAGATGAAGTAAACTTAGTAGGAGCAGGAGTAGAAGTGGGGGTAGCAACAGCAGTCACAGCAGCAGAATGAGAAAGCAGCAGCAGGCATGTTGTTGGCAGTCCATGCAGAAGTTGGAGGAAAGAGAGGGTGCCGGAGCCACTGCAGAGCAGATTTCAGCTGCTGGTCATGAGAGGGTCCTTTTTCCCCCCATAAATCTGAAGTGCAGATTTCGGCCTTCTGGTAACTGTAGTTTCACTCAGACAGGATAGGGAAGGTTTGAGAAATTGACGGGAATGACCGGGATGGAAAACAGAACAGAACCTAAGGGATTGTGGGCACTGTAGTATTTTATCTGAGCCTGTTGGAAGTGTGGGAAACAATAATCAGAGGGATGTGGAGAAGAACGTTTGGAATCATTCAAGTAGGAAGTAGAAAAGCAAGGATTCTGGGATAGGCAGTTTCTGGGAGTAAAGGAAATTGGGATCCTAGGAGATTGGTTGTATACAGAGGGGTTGTTGGTTTTTAAAAGAGGATGTTTATTGGATTGAAGAGAGGTCGATTTGGTACATCCTATGAAGGCTTCATAGCCCTCGTCTTCCTCGTCCCTCTCTCCTGTATAGTACCGCGTCTCACCTGGGTCCTGTCCCCCCAAGCATGACCCCGGGTTCTCCTACCCAGGTGATCCTCCCTCGCTCATCCACCCCCAGGGTTGGGATCTGAAAGTGCCAGACCTTTCCTGGCCGCCTGAACTGAATAAGGGATTCTCAAGCTCTTATTGGGAGAATACACTCAGATTTCTCCCAATGTCTGCAATTGTGTGCGGAAATGCGAGAACCTAGCTTTACTGGACCCCATGAAGTAATGTATTCAACACCCAGAGCAGTAAAAGTGAAAGAAAGGAGAGCATGGATCCACATGTTGGGCATTCGCAGAGACAACAGCGTCGCCCCCTCGGGAGAGGAAGAGAGGGGACCAACTTGATGGGAAATATACACCAGTTATCATTAAAAGTTTTTTCTGCCATTAGACTTTACTGGAGGCCCGTAGAAGAGGACAGTAGGCATGGTTACAGTGGGGGAATGGGAGAATTTTTAAAACAAGATGTGACTTGGATAAGGGTAGGCCTGTTTTGCACTTTTCTGCTGCTTCTCTTTCTTTTCTGGTTTTCTTTGCAAGAGTCAGGCAGCATGCCAAAAGAAAATGAAAAAAGTATGGGAGCAAAAGGAAGTGTATTTAACATAGACAAATCTCATGAGATGATGGGGGCAGGACACGGCATCCGGGAACATGTGGTATGAAGAACTGAAACGTGAGGAGCGAGAGAGGGCTAATGGCAACTGCTATGTGTGCTCTCTAATCCCACACATTATAGGGACACCCAAACAATTCTTGTCCCGAGAAGTAACAGCAGGGGAGAAGGGATGCATAATACATCTGTCTTTCTGTAAGACCCATAGACTTTTTCAGGGGCAAACAGTAGCCATTCATTGGATAGATGAAGGGTAAAAGTGTACGCTGATAATTATATACAGCTGGGGAGCATGTCCAAAAAGGAAGTCACCAAGCACATAATACTAGAATATGTAACGAAGGGGGACAAGGAGGGTAGCGCAGTTGTTCACGACCCACAACAGAGTGTACTGCAAAACATCTACAGGATACGATATCCCCTGGTGCCACACCAGACCCCTGATGAGAATACAGGGTTCGGTGTTTCACGATGGAAAATGGGAAGAGGGCATTGTGCAGGTCGCGCACAGGGGCTAGTGGGATTTGAGGAGGATGTGGCAAGAATAAATAAATAAGAGTTGGTGGGTGGTATGGAATGAACACCTACATGCTTTACCTTGGATAGATGAGAAGCATCAACCAGTTAACATAAAGCCTCTTACACGATTCCCTTTGTGTTTCAGGGCCACGGGGCCAGCAGTGGTGGGGGTGAACACTGGCAGAGAGAAGACAATGAGCATGCCGGCAGTGCACAGTGGGACAGCGGTGTCGATGGACCACTGCTGGGGCTGTAAATCGAAAGCATAGGCCCAGCTGCCTCCAGACTGGGGAGGAGTGTGCTCCCTTGTCACACTCCACAGCCCTACATTGGTTGTGCCTCAAGCAGATTTAATACCCTTCAACGACCATCCAGCATTACCGCAATGGAAGATGGCGGCAGAGCAAAGGGCACCAGGAGTACAGGAGTGCACCATGAATAGGAGGAAAATTAGCAGTAACTACTTGTCGGAGGAGTCCTCGCAGAGTTTGGATGCAATCCCACACCACTTCAGATTGTTTACTAAAGCATCTGTCTTCTTTGCCTCACAGTTGCTCACTGGAGTGCAAGCAACCACCAATGCCAAGTGGCTGCAGATTACCAGGTATGAAGTGCTACAGCTGGCAAATGTGACTGACAAAAGGATTGAATGCAGTAAGGGAAGTACTTCATGCACTACGACTGGTAGCACTTCAGAACAGACTGATTGTAGACATGCTAATAGCAAGGGAAGGTATTTCTATTTGTATTTATTTTTATTTGTATAGTGCACCAGGCCCAAGGGCATCAGGGCGCATGTCTTAGGACAAGTAAGCAGTGGTACAGATGAGAACAGTTACAAAGTGACGTTACATATGATCATGCAGAGCAAAGTACTCAAAAACAAGAATGTAGATTGGAATTACAGGGAAGTAGAAGAGCTTGAAGGCAAGATATGCACTATATACACAATACACAATATACTCAATATGCACAATATACATCATTATATTCAATCTGCATAGAGAAGTTAACCCCGGACGCAAAAGAGATTAGCGCACTGTAATACTGAAGTGGTGGTGGTGAGGAGTTAATCTTGAAAGGTGATTAACTAGTGTTTGGCTTTTTGTTTAAATAAGGAAGGAGAGGATTCAGACCTAATAGCTAGTGATAGCGAGTTCCAGAGTTTGGAAGCAAGGACTGGAAAACTTGCATCACCTGCTTTCTGCCGTTTGTATCTGGGGATGGACAGGCAGTGTGCTTGGGCTGATCTGAGTAACCGGGTGGGCATGTAATGAGAGACTCGGGAGGCTAGGTAGATGGGGGCTTTGTGCTACTGAAAGCCAGTGTAAACTTCTCCTTGTTTCAGAGATGTGTGAAGATCTGGAGATGCCAAAGGCCGCTCTGATGGCATTATTTTGGATAACCTGGAGTTTATTTAAGTTACGTTGGTTGGTCCCTAGATATAAAGCGTTGCAATAGTCAAGTTTGGACATAACCAATGTCCTGGCCAGAGTAATGCAGTTTGGGGTAGTTAGAAAGGGGCAGCATGCTGCAATAAGCTTACATGTGTAAGCAGATGCAGAGATTACAGAATTAGTTTGTCTATTGAGCGATAAAGTGGAGTAAAGATAGATTCCTAATGTTTTGGTGTCGCTAGAGACCTTAATGGAGTTGCTGTCAATGTTGAAGATTTTGAAAGAGGCATCAAGTCTATTCAGTCGATGTTGGGAGCCTAGGATGAGAAGCTCTGTCTTGTCATCATTGAGACAGAGCTCATGTTGGGCCATCCAGGCTTGGATTACTTGGTAAACATCATTAAGGGCTTTAGAATCCACCATGTAGTCCCCCGTGATGGGGATGAGTATCTGGGTGTCATCAGCATAGTTGGTATAGGTAACACCCAGATAGTCAAGTATGTCAAACAGAGGTTTAGTGAATACATTATAAAGCATTGGCGAGACGCAAGAACCTTGTGGCACCCCACATGGCACCGGTGAGGGCTGCACCGAGGCAGTAGGGGAAAAAACCCTCATGTATCAGTTGTCCAGGAAGGAGCTAATCCATTTGGTGGCTGTCTCAGAGAAGTGGGCAGCTTATTTAAGGTGACGACAGAGGATTTGGTGGTTGACCAAGTCAAATGCTGCCGATAAGTCACGGAGTAATAATAGGGCCAATTTACCATTGTCTTTTAGGTCCTCATTTGTGTTCTGAGATCTATCAGGGCTGATCCCGTCCCGTGCTTAGGTCGGAAGCCAGATTGTCTCGTGCCCAGTAATTTGTTGGTTTCCAGATACTTCTGAATCTGGAGGTATGCTGCCTGATCCAGGATTTTCAGCAAGAATGGGACCATAGTGATGGATCTGTAGTTGGTAGGTATGCTAGGGTCTAGAGTGTTTTTTTTTAGCAGCGGGATGACCCAAGCATCCATGAGGTTGTCAGGGACAATACCCGAGTGAATTGAGAAGTTGATGAAGGCGGTGATGAAAGGGGCAAGTTCATGCGCAGATTCCTTAATGATTGGGGCGGGGCAGGAGTCGCTGCGACAGATTGCCGGTTTCAGTTTACTAATGATGCTTTCTACCTCTGGGATGGTGAGAGGAGCAAAGCTGAACGGTGCATGAGTGAATGTGGTAGGCGGGGTGTTGCTAGTGGGGAGTTTGGCTTGGAGAATGGTTTGAAGGCAATTTTGTTTAGCATTGATTTTGGACTGTAAGGTGGATATTTTAGTAAGGAGAGCTTTTTGGATGTTGTCACACCACGTACTGTCTTTACTACATATAACAGGGGGGGAGGAGAGGGGTTCTAGTTCTTTAAGAATTTTGAATAGCTCCCTCATGTTAGATTCTGCTTGTGAGATATGCAGGTTGTACATCTCTTTTTTGGCTTGAAAAATGTCTTACTTGTAGTTAAGTGACACTATGGTGAGGTTATCTTTATTGGCTTCACACGGGAAACTTTTCCAGAGTGCTTCAGCATTATGTTTTTCTTTGCGTAGTACTCTTATTTGTGGGGTGAACCACGAGTTGAGGTGGGCACATTGTTTAGGTTTCCTGGATTTGAGGGGTGCAATGGTGTTGATAGCTTTGAGCAAAGTTTGGTTAAAGGTGTCAACTAAGGCCGAATGATCGTCATGTGTAAAGGCGCAATTATTGAGAATAGGCAGAATGAGGGGGAGCAGTTTGTCCCTGGTGATGTACTTTTTGTTTCTTGTGGGGATGGAAGGTGCAATAATATGTTTGGTGCGTGGGTCATTGGCAGGTAAGGTACAGATGATAATGTGATGGTCGGACCAGGCACAAGCGAGGTTGGAGCAAATATGCGTATTGCAGTTTAGGTCGGCGATCCAGTCGAGCGTTCTTCCCTTAGAGTGGGTAGATTCGAGGATGCGATGAGAGAATCCTAGATTAGAGATATTGCGAGCTATCTCTTCTGCATGGTGGTCATTAGGGTCTAGTAGGCCGAGATTGAGGTCGCCAAGTAGTAGGACTTGGGAGTTGAGTTTAGTGTCATCTGTAAGGATGGTAGTGATGTCATCTGAGAATGTAGAGAAAGGACCTGGGGGTCCGTAGATAAGGTGCATAGTGGCTGTGTTATTATGGGATAGAGAGAGTTTGACTGATAGAGACTCAGCAGAGCTGAGCTGTATTTTAGGAATAATTCTTATATTAATGTTGTCTTTATGGATAAATGCAACACTGCCTCCTTTGGTTAGGTTAGAGTTGTGGTCGCATCTAATAATGGAGTATCCGTTAGGAATGGCCAATGCCAATAGTGGACCTGAGGCTGAATGTAGCCAGGTCTCTGTAATGGCGATGAAGTCAAGGTTTTGTGTGATAATAAGATCCGCTATGTCAAGAGCATGGGCAGGGAGGGATCTAGCATTAATAAGAGCACCCTTAACCTCATTTCTTAAGGGGGTCTTGAGGTTGTCAGAGTGTATCTGAGAGGTGTGAGGTGGGGTGATCAGATGTGGGTTATGAGAGTGTTGTGGTGTGCGGTGGAATCTGGATCCCAGTCTGTAGTTTCTCATGTGAAGCGAGCAAGGTTGATTGGGTGTGCGTTTAGTTGCAAAGTGCTGTAGCTAGAGGGCAGGAGAGTTAAGGTAGGGATTGGTTATTTGTGGTGAGTTGGAGTTATAGGTGCTTAGGTGGGTGGGTGTAGTGGGCGTAATGGGCGTGGCAGGCATGATGAGGGTTGTAATGTGGTGAACAGGTAGTTTGTTGCCACTGTTCAATGCAAGCGGCAAGGTGATAGGATAGAGGTGTGTCTCTGAGGTGGAGGTGCCTAACGAGCTTCGTGAGCAGGCCAGCAGGGATGTCAAGATCCAGAATGCAAGGAGGTGGCACACAAAAAGGTGCAGCAGCATAGCGAAACGCGGTGGGAATGTGGTCTGGCTAGTTGTGGGCAATGCTGGAGGTAGCGTCTGTAACAAGATTGGCAGCAGTTGTTGCACAGCAATACCTGCCAACAATGCCGTCAATGGGACACTGACTTAGGCCGTCGAGGAAATCTGCACCCTCCATGAAAAGAAGAACAAAGAGACACACAATACCACATCTGATAATTGGCTAGACTAATTGTTTGTCTGGGTGCCCGAGTGGATGGCTATGATATTTAAAGTAATTTTCCCCATGCTTGTCTTGATGCTCGTCAGCTTTGGTGCATGACACTTGATTCTAAAAAACTGTAATTGCAGCAGGAAAAGAACTTGCTATATAATGTCTGCCACTGATAGGGGGGGTATATGAAAAGATAACAAGAGAGAGAGACTCGACATCCTGGAAAGAATGATGGCGAGGAGTAGGTGGTTCTGCAGTACAACCAACTAATGTAGAGGATTATGATGCATTCTGGGTAGCATGTTCATCAGACCGGCGGGAATGCATGCTAATAGGATCCACTTTGGAAGGATATGAAGAAGAGGGGCAGGACATGGACAGACTGACTAGGTTAGGGAGGCCCAAAACAATAAGCAAAGAAATGTGGGAAAAAGTGTGTTGATCGATAGAAGGGGGGAATGCAGTGAGGCTGCTGATTCGGCGCTGCCATGGGGTGCATACCTATCAGCTGCGGGAATGAAGGGAGCAGGGATGACGCACCTCTAGATGGGACAGGATATCATGGACGGCTGTGATAAAGGTGTACTGGGCACACTTGCAGTTCGAGAGGTCTGGGGACAAGATCAGGGTGGGGTGCTCAAGCGGGAATGTGGGGGGCTTCAGGAGTCTGGGGTAGGAGCATGAAGTAAAAATGGAAACATAATACGAGCGGAACCACCTAGCTGAAATTATGGGGCAAAAACCAAAGGTAAGTAAATCATTCGGGTTTAACACTGATAGGCCCTGCATAGCGAGCAGTCACAAATTCCACAAGCACTTCGAAGCAACAGGGTGCTGGAAGAATGTTGCAAGCTGGCTGTTCCCAGGAGACAGCAGTCACTGGGAAAAGGGACCGACAGATACATACAAGGTCAGCGAGCCAGGCTCTCGCTGGGAACCGAGAAAATTAAACACAGAAACATGCTCTGGGAAGTACAGGCACAGTTGGGTCAGCGGTTTCAAATTGCCCCTTGGCAGGTGGGTCACAACTTCTTGTTTGTCGATCTGAACCACTACAACACCCAAACTCGGTGGGTTCACCAATTCCCATAATACAGTCTGGCTCACACCAATCAGTTATGGTGGGTTTCAGTGACAGCAAGGGGGGAAAGTGCCTCAGCAAACTCTCCACCTCACTGTGCTGATGTGGGGTCAGGTGAGGAGACACTAGGTTATCCTCATTGAAGCCATTAGAAGGAATTATCTGGCACAGGACAGAGAGACAATCAGAATTATCTGGTCCCCTTTCTGTAGGCTCAACCAGGGCTCCAATTCTATCTCTCATGACAGACTCCTCCATACTACCCATAGGAAACTCGATGGTAATCTTTCTGGGTCCACGAAGGCCTTTGGAATGGTAAACTAAACTTACCTTGCTAAGTTCGGAAACTTGGTTAGACCCAGAGCAATCACACGTGTCCAGGGATTTAGTAAGTATGTTTGACAGGAGATGGGTCCACTCCCTTCTCTGGGGCTAAGGGCTCCAATCAAACCTATGAGAGATCTAACATGTCTCCCTCTCAGACCATCTTCCTGTGGATGACAGTTAAGTGACACTTGAAAGGTCACTACACTCTCCTTCCACTGGGTCTGATCACTACCGAGAACAGCAAAGGAGCTACCTCTGGCATTGTCACTCAATAAGGTGTCAATGACTGACTTGCCAGTTATTCTCTGTGAGTTGGCACAAAGGCCTATGGTGTTGTGATCAGCAATCACCAATTGCTACTTATTTCCTGAGGTCTCCAGAGTTAAAGGGCTAACCAAATTAGGCCTTGTCTCTGGTATAGATGAGTCTACTCCTACAAGTGAACTCTGGAGCGACTGAATACTTGTGCCACTCCTGTCAACCTGGTGACAGTGAGAGCCCTACATTGGTTTTCTCCTGGGACCCCCATCATGGGCCAGCAAGACTGTGTGTTAGACCACTCTGGTGGTATCCTGACACTAGGATGTACCACCAGGTGAATGTCACAGCCCAACTGTAGGAGGAAGGGCCACACATCCTGAGAAACCCCCATCCTCTAAAGGTCTCTCTAATGGGCTCTGTGGGCTTACTTTCCAGTAACTCAACTTCCTGCTGTATTCTTCACTTCACTGCAGGGGAACCCTCCCATTGCAAATAGGCCTTTCTCCACAGGCCAGTGAAAGATGTGTTTCTTCTTTGTTGGCCCATAGTAGTTTCTCCCATAGAGGTCTCCTCTACCAACACGCTGGGTAGCTCAGGAGTCCCAAAGGATCTAAGATAATCTGGTGGTCCTTCTTCCAAGCTTGGATTAGGGCCCCTACCAACTACCTCAACAGATGTTGTAGGTAGGACATGGGGAATACTCTCTTTCTCTCTGCCTCTTTTACTGACTCCTCTGGCCATAGGTTTCCCCTTAGGCCTAGGCGTTCCCTTAGGCTTGGCTAAGGCAGTCTGATTCTGAGACTTAGTGCTTGAAGGATTCGGTTAGTGTCTATCAGGACCTACGTCTTGAAGACTGATCTCATGCAGAACTCTTCTAGTAACAGTTCTCCTAACATTGACGGATGTCCTGACCAGTTCACTACTCACAGCTCTCCTGGCAGGTGCTACTGAAACATTGAGAGAGGGCCTACCAGTCAACTGAGTCTCCACCACAGGATCTCTGGCAAGAGCTTGTGGCTTTACCATGGAGGAAGCTACAACAGCAGGACTGGGCACAGTGTTCCTAATAGTAGAGGTACTTACACCTGCTACCTGAACACTATCCTCAGAGAACACATGCCTGGGGGACGGGACTTGGAAGGGAACAGATGCTCCAGCACTACTAAGTTCCAAGGAATCCAGACTAACCTCAGATTATTCACCTGTGGAGATGGAATTTAAAGGGAAGGACCCCCCTGCAAACACTTCTTTCTCATACTGAGGGAGGCCAAACTTCCAGAGTGGACCCCCAAGGTCTCACCCTTAGACTTGGGGTTCCCCTTATTGTGGTCACTGGCTACACAAGTGTAACAAGTCCCACTCGGTCTTGACACATAGAGAAATCACTCTTATGCTTGGAAGGGTTAATCCCACTACTCTTGTGAGTTCTCCTTATTCAACTTTTTGAGGGCCTTTTTGGACAAAGATTTATTTGTACCCACACCCTCACTTTCTGCTTCCTTCCCTCCTCCTGCTTAACCAAAGCAGGCTTGTCCTTATGGGACACTATGTGAGACCCATACGTCAGCAGCAATGGTCAATCTCTTAGGATTTAACTCCTTAGAGTCAGCCAAATGCTGATTAAGCTCTAGGGAACAAAAGGCAGAAATATGCTCAAGCATGACCGTGTTGATTATGCCTTCAAAGGGTTACCTGATAACCCTCTACCCTGCCACACAAGTTCTTTAAGGAATCTGCAAAAAAGTCACATAATTCATACAGTCCTTTTTCTTGTACTCTCTAAATCTTGACAAGTATTGGGCAGGGTTCTTTATTTTATTCATTGGTTATTTGTAATGTGCACTCTAGAGCAAAAATTGTGTTTCAAGGCACATCAAGACAAGGAGGGGTTATGGATGAAGGAAAGGTATAAACCAAAATACAAAACATTCTTAAAGGTCTTGAAACATTCAGAACATGCAAGTGCTATAGCATGAGAGCAGGGAGAGGATGGTAAGTGAAGGAGTGGGTAAAAAGGGAAGGAAACAAAAAATAGCGTTCTGACCAAGTCGTGAGACGATTTGGAACGTGCAAGTGCTGAAACATGAAAGAAGTGGGATGGGGGGAGTGCAGGAAGGGAGGATGGTGAGAGGTACAATACTTGCAAAAGAGGTTAAAATGAGTGCAGGAACAAGTAGGTAAACTGCATTAAGGAAAAAAAAAAGACTGGCAATTGTGACAAGCATGTGTGAGTGACTGCAGGCCGGAAAAGTGTTACCTCATGGAATGAGGGGCAACATCAGGCAAGCAGACAACAGCTAAGATTGATTATGGGGGATTTTACAAAGATATTGGAATGATGGGCATCACACATTTTCAGTTGTCTAAATAAAAAGTTATGTTGTTTGTACATGGATTATGGTCTTTACTGCTTTACTTGTACAGCACATCAGCATATTTGGGTTGTACTGCTCTTTATACATTTATAAATAAAGGAACGTGAAGAGTGCTGATCGGTGTAACAGGATCAAGGCAAAAATACTAATTGCAACTACTGATATGATACAAGTCTTTTATAACACGGCAGTACACCAGTGTTTCTAGGCGCGACAAGAAAAGGGAGGGAAAGCAGAGGGAGGACAAGACAAATTATCTTACTAGGCCTTTGTCATTCAGATCGTGCAAGTACCAAAACGAGAAGTGCAAGGCGAAAGGGAGGGGTGAGTGCAAGGGAGAGGGGAGGGGAAAACAGAGCAGCAATGCTTTTAGTAATTGCAGCCAGGGCAGCACAGCTCTGGGTAGTGCAAGGGGAACAAGGGACTGTAGGGTTACAGTTACAGCCCGTAAGTGTGTGGTAGGCCCGGAGGCAGAGCAAGAGTGACTGATCAAGAAAGAGCCTAGTGAGACGCTGAGGGTAGCCAAGCAACCAGTCAGTACAGCAAACAGGTCGGTCAGCAGGGGAGGGAGAGAAAGAAGAGGAAAGTTCTGAGCTGCTTACGGAACTTCAGGTGTTCCGGCTCAAGTTTGAGAGATCTACCCCCCACTCTCTGCCTGGATAAGCGGCCAACCCTCAGAGAGTTGGAGGTAGCTGAGCAAAAGGCCAGAGAAGGACGGTATTTTGGAAGAGAGCATTTGATGTAGTGCAGGCCTGGCAAAGGGTCTTGAAGTTAATATTTGCAGCCACCGGGAGGGAGTGGGGAGATTTCAGGGCTGGAGAGATAAGGTCCCTGGGCTTTAGGCCAAGGATAAGTCTTGCAGTCCTGTTCTGGATTAGTCGCAAAGGTCTGAGAGTAGAGGAAGGCAGATTGAGAAAGAGGCTGTTGCAGTAGTCCAGCCTAGAGATAACAAGGGCACTGGAGACAGTGAGCTTCTGGGGAAAGCAAGAAAGGGAAGCGTCCCTTTGAGCAGGTGGAGCTGGTAGTGGGACTTCTTGGTGAGATCACAGATGTGAGGAGAGAAAGTGAGAGTGGAGCCGATGATGACAACGTTTTTTTGCCTCGCAGGAAGGCGAAGGAAAAGGGCCCAAGGCGGACGGCCAGAGTCAGGAGAGGGAAAAGAGGGGCAGAGGTCTCAATAAGAAGGATCTCCGTCTTACTGGCATTAGGGCAGAGAACGTTGGGGTGCACCAATCCTGTATCGCGGATACACAGTCAGGAATGTGCGGGAGAGGAGGCTGAGGGGAGCCTCAAGGAAAGCGGAGTGTCATCCGCATAACACTGAAAGTTGGAGGAGAAGGTAGAGATCAGGTGGGACAAAGGGGCTAAGTGGAGTTAGAAAAACCAGGGTGAGAGGATACAGCCCTGGGGAACTCTACAGGTAGAGAGAGAGGTGGCAGAGAGAAAGGAACCAAGTGTTATTTGAATGTTGGCGGAGTACAAAGACTTTGCTGCCAGAAATAGAAATGACTAATATGCAAATTCTCTGTTTGTGATATTTATTGATAGGGAATAAGTGTGATCTTCTTTTATTCTAAAAAAAGATTTGCAAACTTTAAAGTTCAATTTTTTAAGATCTTCTAATCTATCATCTACCAGAAAACTCAGCCAGATAGATAAACTTGATAGAGTTTGTTTTATCAGTTGAAAAAAGAAAAGAATGTATAAATGAGAGAAAGATGGAATGAAGCAAAGGGGGAAGGGAAAGAAGGAATTAAAGAGAATAGAATAAATAGAGAGAAAGAAATAAAAAGAATTGACTAAAGAAGGAAAGAAAACGAAAAATAGAGAAGGTGGGGAGAGAGACAAATAAATTGAGTCAAAGAGAAAGATAGTAACATAAAAGAGAAAGAGTGGGAAAGTAAAAGCGATAAAGACACCAAAATAAAGAGAAGGAGTTAAAGAGAAAGAGATAGAATGAGGGAAAGAAACATGGAACAATGGAATGAAACGCAAAGGAATATAAAAAAAAATCTCGAAAGAATGAACAGGAAATAAAAAAGATAGAAATTAGAAAAGAGAAGAAAACAGAAAAAGGAAGATCACGGAAGTACAGAAAGAAGGAAAGGTAGATGGAAAGCTAGCCAAAATATCATTGCAAAATAGCATTATACACTAACTTGAAAATTCATCAGTTTCAGAATTGTATCATTGTACTTATATCTCCCATACTCAAGTCTGTTTTTTGACATGTTAGAAGAGCAGATATGCCGCTCTTGAAGAAAGTGTCTTGCAGTGATCTGATGAGTCTATTATTGACACTTCGCGACAGGAGCCACCAGAAGGGCATGTTATAGTGTTCTCGAATGTGCCACTGGTTTGATTTTGATGTATTTCAAATGTTTTAAAATGATTTAATGGAAGTTTCTCTTTCAATAATTTGTGCATCGCATGTAAGCAGCAAACCACCATTTTACCGCAAAGGGAAGCGACCGTGCCAAAATATAACTTCACTGAAAATAAAAGTATAAATATTTCATATATGAAGGCTGGAATGTGATGCATGGGTCATAGTCATTGTCAGGGTGTGCTGTGTGATGCCAGAAAGTGCAGTTAAGTTTGGGCTGCAATCTGAGCCTCATGAGCCAAGGAAATCCCAAAGTTCCAGCCAATGATTCTAGTATGGGCATGTTTTCTAGGCCATAATGGGCCACTTTTAGACCGGAGTGGGCCATGTTTCATAAGTGATTACACTAGTTTTAACCAATATTATTTGCCAAACTTTAAGATGACTTTGCTGAAGTTTTACAAAATATTGCCTCTCAGCTTTAGACATTTCCATAATGGCACAACAGCCAGAATGGGGCAGTCTGCTGAGCAACCATGCAATCCTGTCAGCATCAATCACGCCTTGGAGTTCCCATGCACACTCAAAAGTCATCATCATGTCATCCTTCACCTCATACATATTTAGCAGATCTTTTGGGAATCTTGGATGTGACGTGGGCCCAGAACCATCTCCAAATCCTCTGGAAGAACCTTGTGAAGCCTCCATTTCGTGGCATCTGTCCTCCTGCCTCTCAATTATTTCAAATTCTAATCTTGCCAAGTTGAACTCAAGCTCTTTTTCTTTGAGCCAAAGCTTCTCCTTTTTTCAAATATAGAAAGCAAAAAATGCGGGGGTACATAAGTATGGAGGGAAAGGTGCTTTAAAGAGAAATCTTTCCTAGCACTGGCTGCGGCCGAATGTTAGATTGTAGAGTACAGAGTGCTCAGCATATGCAACGTTGTGCCCAAAGAGGGTGGGAAGAGGGTAGAGTGCGGGTGTTTGAGGGTAAGGTACTCAGCAGTGTCAAAGGCAGGAGAGCGATCAAGGAGGATGGGACTAGAAGAGAGTCTGAAGTGGTAAGAATTAGTTGTGAGGATCTGGAGATGCGAGTGGGATCCATTACTGAGTCACTATTCACTATATACCACTATAAAACGCCTCATTAAGGTATTGCTCATAATTTTAGATGAGATATATAACCCCTTTCTTGTTCACCGTTCACCATCTACCTTAGTAAAGCGCATCGTTGAGGTATTGCTCTGCTCTAGGCTCTCATAACTTATTTACAATATTTCTGATAGAAGGGTTCAGATTTCTCTTCGATAAATGCAAAAATACAAAACAAAGCTCTGCATTGCTGCCAGCTGGCCCCCTGGCACAAAGATCACCTCTAGCCAGTGCTGTTTATTTAGCCAACAGTGCAGTGCATGCTTGGATGTTTGATCCTTTCAGACCCATATATAATAGGACACGCGAAACAAAAACTCCCAGAATACAATGTGTTGTGGTCTAAAAGGCCAGACATCGCTGAAGGGGGCCCCATGCCATGGGGGCAGGTGGCAGCAATGACCCCTGACCCCCAGAAAACCTCACCAGAGGCAGCTCACCTCATCTGGGGCCTGTCCAGGCATCCCCCCCACCAGGGCTCTCGGGTGGACTTCACTCCAGTGATAATAATGGGGTTTATGCCCCCAGTGATCTTGAAGCACTTCTTCCCAGTGATCTTGGGCTGATTTCTCAGTAATGAAAGTGCCTGGAAGAGATCTCTGAAGGATTTCCCCCTGCGTCCTTTGATGATGTCGACCTCTCCACAGTGATCGCGGGGGTCGGAGGTGTGTGGGGGGGGTTGGGGGTGCAGCTCTCTAGTGACTTTCAGAGCAATGAGGGAAAGCAGAAAAGCCAGGGACAGGAAACCCCTTCCAGTTGAGTGATCGGGGTGCCTGCACTGCACTGAGTCTGCACAGAAGTGCCACTGTTACCAGAGCATGCGCATATAAATAAATGAGTCAGAGCGTACGCAGAGAAAAAAAACTACTTATCAGAGCGTGCGCAGAGCAATAAACACTAGTCATTAGAGCATGCGCACAGACTGTATAAGCACTAAAACAAAAGCTCGTCTTTGTAGCGACCCTGGCGCGCAGCAGGCCTGTGGTGTCGCAGGAATGAAAGGCAGACACGGAGCTCTCTACAAACGTCTTCTTTATTTCACCCTTTCTCTAGAACCCCCGGATCCCGCCCCCCATGCATCACTTCCCTTCTCTTCCCTCCGCCCGCCCCCATCGTCACGGAGACGTCAACGTGACATCTCCCCCCTTTTTAAACAGTTACCAGGTTCTTCGCAACAGGCGACGGCCTGGTGGGCTTCTAGTCCATTTCCTCTATCCATCTCCGAGGTCTGTTCCGAGCCCTTTGTGGTCGTGCTTGTTTTCACCCTGGTGATGGCACACTCTCTTCCACTGCATCCCCTTCTTCATGTTCCGACTCAGTCGAGTCCCACTGGTCAGCCTGATACGGATCATCCGATTCATATATGAGGGGGGCTTGAACTCCGCCACTCAGGCGCCGAGCTCCAGTCGGTGGAAGCTCTTTGAAATGGGAGGAGTTCCTTGTGATTGATCCCTCGACCCCTTGAGCCGTCACCATAGAGCCCTTCTTCTGAGTGACTAATAATGGTTCATCGCGAAATGCCGAGGTATGCTTGTGTGTTGAAGGTTGGCGTACTGCCACGACGTCGCCTACCTCGAGGTGTGAGGGCTGCGCCTTCCGCCGGGTGTCGGCATATTCTTTCATGCAAGCTTTTGCTGCTCCATCTTGTTCTCGTACCGCTTGATCCAGCATCGGTGGCGGAGAGATGTCATTGGTCTGGGGGATGTGTGTTTGTGTATTCCGACCGAACATCAGTTCTGCTGGGGTCTTCCTTGTGGTGCTATGGGGAGTCCCTCTGTAATCTCTCATCAGTTGGTTCAGGACTTGTTCATAAGGCTGGCCAGTTAGCCTCGCTATCTGTAGGGCTCGCTTTAGGTTGGCCATAAATCGTTCGATCATTCCATTTGCCTGAGACTACAAAGGGGTGACCTTCCTGTGATGAAATCCCAGATAGTCAGCAAATTGTGCGAATTGATGTCCGCAGAACGGAGCCCCATTATCTGTCTTCAACACCTTCGGCACTCCATAGGCTGAGAATATCTGATCTAATGCGGGGATGACATGGTGAGCAGCCGTTGACGATACTAGTTTCACATCGGGGTATCGTGAGTATTCGTCCATGACAGATGGACATATTTCCCCCCTTCGATGGGCCCGAAGAAATCGGCCGCCACTGCTTCCCATATCCTCTGTGGGAGTTCCGACATGAGTAGTGGCTCAGGATGGCGGTTTGATGTGATCACACAGCACGTGGGGCACGCCTTCAGTGCGGCTTCAACCATGTTGTCCATGTGAGGGAACCACACCTTTTGGCGCAGCATGCGTTTCATTGATACCATCCCTCGGTGCGTCTCGTGGGCTAGTCTATGACTTTGGCTCTCATGGATTGAGGAATGACGAGCTTGCCGTCCTTGACGAGCAGGTGATCCTCCGACACTGCGAGTTCCTCCTTTACCTGCAGTAGTCTTTCCACTTCCTCTCGCACCGTGCCCCCTGCAGCCCTCCCCCTTTCCTTTGCCCTTTGCCACAGCCCCGACTCCAGACCCTCACGAATGATGCTGCATGCTGCATCTTTCTCTGTTTCTGTGGCGAGCGCCTCCATGTTTATTCCTTCTGGCGCGGACTGATGGATCAAGTACCTTAAGTATCTGTCGGCTACGGATGGTTCCGGAGCGCTCTGCTCTCGTGGCCTTCTGGACAGGAAATCAGCCGGATTTTCGCCCTTTCCTGGCCTGTGAATGATCTCAAACGCGTAGTCTTGCAGTCTCAGGCCCCATCTTGCAATGCGCGGGGGCATTTTGGCCTGAGGGTTGCCGTACAGAAATAAGAGGGCCTGATGGTCCGTAACAACCTGTAATGGTTTGCCATACAGAAACAGGTGGAAGTGCTTGCACGCCCATACCACCGCAAGCCCTTCCTTTTCTGCTTGTGAGTATGCTTGTTCCGTGGTGGATAGACTGCGACTGGCGTACGCCACAATGTGTTTCTGTGATGGATCTTTTGGATGGAGTTGCGCCAGGATAGCCCCGAGGCCAACCGGACTGGCGTCCACAGTAAGCTCAGTCTTTCTATTGGGGTCATAATACGACATGTTCTCTGCCTTCGCAACTCGCTCTCTGATCACTTTGAACGATCTCTGGCAGTCACTGGTCCATTCAAATTTTGCATCTTGATGGGTCAATTGCCGTAACGGTTCGCTGACTGACGCGAAGTCCCGTATGTATCAGTTACAGTAGCTGGCCAGGCCTAGAAAAGACCGGAGTTCCGACACATTGGATGGGGCAGCAGTGTCATTCAGCGCAGCCACTTTGTCCGGGTCCGGTGTCATGCCAGATTCAGAGAAGACATGGTGGAAGAACTTCAGTGCCGATTTTCGAAAATCGCACTTGTCTCTGTTCAGGGTAAGGTTGGCATCATGAAGGGCCTTACATACTCTCATCGGGGTTTCATCGTGCTTGTTGACATCGGTCCCGAACACTAGTATGTCGCCAGAGTAGTTGAGGCAGTTTGGAATGTGCTTTATGATGTTATGCACTTCAGCCTGGAATGTCTCCGCTGCCGAGGATACCCCAAAGCTTAATCTTTTGTACCGAAAAAGACCAACGTGTGTAACAAAGGTCGTAATGTTTCTGCTTTCAGGATGAAGAACTAGCTGGTGGTAGCCTTTTTGCAAGTCAAGCTTTGAGAAAACTTTGGCTCCGTTTAGTAGGTGTATCATGTCGGCTATGCGTGGTGCAGGGTGCCTCTCTCTTCTGATGGCCTGATTCGGGCGTCGCATGTCAACACAAAGTCTAATTGCCTCAGAGCCCTTTTTGTGGACCGGGACGATCGGGGACACCCACATGGTGGGGCCGGTGGCCTTCTCGATGATGTTTTGTTCTAACAGTTTTTGAAGCTCATCTTCGACCTTCTTTTGGATGTTTACCGGGATCCCGCGGTATGGCTGGGCTACTGGCCGGATTGAGTTGTCCACGTGGAGTTTTATTTGTCTGTTCCGAAGTTTTCCGATGCCTCTGAAGATTTTGGGATACAGATTGTTTATCATGTCCACTGGATCTATGTATTTGTGGACCATAATGTTGTATAAGATGTGTATCAGTCCCATGTCAGCAGCCACTTTGAAGCTGAGGACACAACCACTGTCCGTTTCCGTGGCCAGAACATGAATGGGTATCCTCATTTCATGCCCTTTGTAGCAGCACAAACCACTGAATTGTCCCAGACACTTGAGCAGTGTTTTGGCTCCATATGCATATATGTCCACCGTCGCCGGGATCAGCTTCGGTTTTTGTAGTAGGTCAGTGTAGACCTTTTCACTCACCATGTTGACCGTGGCTCCTGTGTCAATGAGAAATTCCATCGGCCTTTCTTGTAGCTTGATTATTAATGTAGGGCTGTGTGCTGTCGCTGTGGGGTTGCCCAGAGCATACACGTAGGCCTTCTTCTTTTGGTCGCTTCCGGATGAGCTAGGATCGGAGTCCGTGGGGGATTGTTCCACCAGGTATCGTACATGGCGTCGGGATCTGCGCTCTGGTTTTGCACGCATTACGAACCTCCTTCTGTCCTTCCTCCTCTGCCGATCTTCTCCCGAGTCGCGCTCTCGCTGATCACCTATGGGCTGGTTCGGGGTGATTGACGTGGTGGGGGTTGGGTTGTTGCTGGATGTTCACCCGTATCGGCTTCTCGGGCGAGCCGTGCTGTCCCTGGGTCGGTCTCTCCCCCGGTCATGGAACAGCCTGCATACTGCTTTGAAGTGTCCCTCTTCACCACAGGATGTGCAACGTTGTCCTATCGCAGGGCAGGTTCCTTCATGTGGGTATTCAAATCCACATTTATAGCAGAAGAGTTCCTCTGATCTTTTCTCTAGCTGTAGTTTGTTCACGCTTTCCCCCGCATTTGTGCTTCCAAAGCTCTCTACCTGGGAGTCTATGGCTCTCTCGACTCTGGCCAGCGCTAGGATTTACTCCAGCGTGCGCGATTTTTGCAGCAGCTTCCGGCGGAAGGCCTGGGATTCGCATCCGGAGATAATTTGTGATCTTAATGCCTCCGTGTTCGAATAGTTCGCAAAATCACAATGTTTCAATTTGGTGCGCAAGCACATCACATATGCGTCCATGGTTTCCCCTTTGGCCTGCTTGGTGCTATGGAATAGATGTCTTTCGTAGTCCACATTGGTATGTGGTGCAAAGTATGCAGCAAGCGCCTCATTAAGGTCTTGGATTGAGTCAATCGAGTCTTGGGGCATTTCATCAATTATGTCTCGGGTGGCAGATCCTACAGCTAGTTTGAGTAGGCATACCTGTCTTGCATCGGCAATAGGTCCTGTGGCTCCCATGTATAGGTCAAAGTCTCTGATCCATTTGGTCCATCTCGGACCCATGTTGCTGGTGTCCGTCACGTCAAATGCCCCCGGCATCTGGGCGGCCAGCGTGTCCGGCAGCTGGTAGAGTATGTGGTCCGTCGCTGGCATGCCTGGAACCGGCTGTGCATTTGCCTGCGGTTGTCCTCCTTGCCCACCATCTTGGCCTGACATGGTGCTGAGGGTTTTGTGTGCTGATAATATTCCCTTACGGGTCTCTGGTGGCGGTTACCCGCCTCCTCCTATGGTTAGTTTCTTCACTGGTCCGTGAGGGATGGCTGCCAATTTGGCACGAGCACCATCCGTTGGTCCTACCCCTCCCTGGGGTTCTAGTGCCCTCTGTTGTTGGGGTCTTGGTGGGCCCGTTGGTCTGGGCTGCTGGACTATGATGTTCCCTGGCCCTGCAGGGCACGTGCAATGAGTGCCTCCCTCGCTGGGTCCCTTGCCGGGGGATGTGAGGGCTTCCGAGGCACACAGGCGATGTAGGCCACAGCTGTGTGCTCAGCGCACGTGCGCTCATGCTGCCGGCACCCGTAGCTGTAGTCGGGAAAGCACGTGTCCAGTGGGCTTACCCGTTGGTTGTTCCGCGAGGTCTTCTCGCTCCCCACGTGTTTTCACCGCCGCGGCCCGAGCCGCGTAGTAGTCCAGCGTTCTTTGGGCCTCTTTGCGCTGCGCGCGCTCTCGCTCGTGGGGTCCGTGGGCGGGCTACAGCAGCTTCGTTGCGTGCTGCCATGCCACCGATCCCATCCTCGTCACCAGTGTAGCGACCCTGGCGCGCAGCAGGCCTGCGGTGTCGCAGGAATGAAAGGCAGACACGGAGCTCTCTACAAACGTCTTCTTTATTTCACCCTTTCTCTAGAACCCCCGGATCCCGCCCCCCATGCGTCACTTCCCTTCTCTTCCCTCCGCCCGCCCCCATCGTCACGGAGACGTCAACGTGACAGTCTTTGAAATATTTTCAAATGTTCTTAATAATTTAATGTACAATATCCCACAATGCTCCAGCAGCTGTTATTTCACTTTTTAATGTGTTTGAAGGCGTATAACATGTTACATGTAAAATGTGCTGTGCTACAGAATCTGGCATGCTGCGTGTCACTTGTTATCAATGCCTTAAGTGGCACTACAAAACGAACCGAGGCTCATCAAGGGGGCGTGGCCTAGTGGCGGGGGTCCTGCTGGCCCGTTAGGCCACGCCCCCTGACGAGCCCTGGCTCGATGGGCTACTGGCACCCACTGTGAGGCAGACTTTTGTAGAGATTACCACAGGTGCTGATCTCTGCATTTTTTGTCTAAATACTTGCCTGGCAGGGGACAGCGCCTCGCCTTTTCACCCTTAATGGTGACACAGGCCCTCGCCAGCTGGGGAGGGGCAGCGTCACCATTAAGACTGAAAGGGTGAGGCCACGGGAAGCGGACACCTTTTTCCTAAAGACTGAAACTTCAGGGTTTAGAAAACAAGGCCTCTGCTTCCAGCGGCCTCACGTTATCTCCATAAGGGTCGCGCCCGCCAACGGGCATCTCTTGCTTAAATGGATGCCTCGCAGGTGCAGCGCCACCATTATGGCTGAAAAGCATTTTTTTCTGAAACCTGAAGCTCTCGCACACGAGCGAGAGCTTCAGGCTTTAGAAAAAAAGCCTTTTTGTGTAGTGGCCGGGGCTGCCTGGGGAGATTAGTGGGCCCTGGCAGGGCCCCGCCTCAAAATGAGATTTCAGAGCCTGCCGGGGCCCAGTCCTGGCAGGCCACGGCCCACTTAAAGCCCTGCATATAATGCTGCTCCACTTACTGAGGGTGGGGGGGCAAATGCTCCAAACATCCAAACAGTGAGAGGAGCTCGCACGAAAAAAGGGCGTTATCTCATCAGTGGGAGATCGATTAAAGCCCCAACCCTCACAGGCTGGCAGGCTGGTGGTCATCAAACATGTCAACCTTTCAAATAAAAAGGCTGATGAATAAAGAATATTTTGGGAATGATCTCTCTGTTGTAAGTTCTTTACATCATTAAGTTCTGTACATTATGATGCAGGTCTCAAGCCAAGCCATGGCACCTAGCAACGCTGCTTGCATCTGCCCACTGTGAATGTTGTTGATTGAATGTGCGATGGGGTTCGTGGTGAGAATGCAAGCATTGTGAGGGCAGTTGTTTGTTGGAGATCTGGGCGGCGGATGCAGGTGGAGCGCCGGGCTATTGAAGTGAATAAACTTACCTTGCCGTCACGCCATCGTGTTCTCTGTTAGTTCAGTTGGCGACGAGGATAGCCTGATGAGAGCGTATGAACCCGCGTACGTTTCGAGAGCTGGAGCTCCGGGAGAACAATTCTGATTCACCTGTGCAGGCAGGCTGGGAATTGCAGGTAGCTACATGCACAGCGAAGACAAGCTGCCACGGCTGTAAGTATCGAAGCGCAGCGCATAGCTCCAGAGTTAATCCTCGCGAAGTAAAGTCACAGGCACACAGATTTTCGTTTGAATCATTAGAGAAAAGTACCTAACTGTGTCACGTGACATAACTCCATTGTGCCTCAGAGACATGATCAGGAAACAATCTTCATGTAAAGAGCTCATATAGCTTTTCTTCGTCACAGTATAAGAAAAACAAATTATTTTGTTTTTCATTCTCTCTTTAATTGTGGAAAGAAAGTGTTCAGTTGGAGGGACAGTATTCAACTCGCATGATAATTCTGAGAGAGTGTTGTACAGTGCATATCTGTAGGGAGTAAACCATGCAAGGCATCAGTATACAGCCACCTGCACGTTTTTTACCGAGCCCAGGTCAGCCAGCTTTAGTGTGTCTTTTAGAGACTTCACGTCATTTATTACACCTTTTGGTTTGTATCAATATAAAAGAATACCATTCGGACTGGCCTCTGCTGCAGCCGTGTTTCAGAGAGTCATGTCGCACGTGCTAAAGGGACTCTATGGAACTATGGTCTATTATCAAGGCGATATTATTGTATTTGGGAAGGGTGCAAGTGAACCTGATGGAAAGTTGAATGAGGTATTATCCAGACTGAGTGAGAAATGGTTGAAAGTAGAACAGAGTAAATGTAAGTTCAAGATGGAGGAGGTTGCGTATTTGGGACACGTTGTAAATAGCAAAGGTTACAAACCAAAATTGGAAGCTATGAAAGCAATCAAAGAATCACCTGAGCCTAAAACCAAGGATGAATTGAGGTCATTTGTAGGGTTATGTGAGTATTATAACAAGTTCGTGGAAAATGTCACCAGCATAACTGAGCCTTTAAGAAGATTGATGAAAAAAGATGTCAAATTCATATGGAATGAGTCAAGTTCTCAGCTGAGTGCATCAGGAAGGGCATTTGTGAGTTTATAGAATTGGGTGGGTTTGTTTTTGGAAGGCAGACAAAACTCACTGTGGATGCCAGTGGCATCGGTTTAGGAGCCGTTTTTTCACAATTCTCAAAAAATGGTCATGTGAAAATAATATGTCATGCATCTAGAGCAGTTACTGACATTTAAAGTAGGTACTCTGAGACCACCAGGGGACGCAGAGGCAATGGCTGCCTAGTGCCAAGCTCCCGCCAGGACTGGGCCTTTTAGTGGGATTGAGCCCCCCCCGGACACCCCAGGCGGAATAGCTGAGTGGTCATCGACTGGTGACCCCCCCGAGAGACGCCGGCACGAAGGAGCGGATCTCGCCGCCCCCCCGGGAACCGGAGTTCGGGCCGCATCGGAGCCGCGGCCGAGGACGGGGAGAGGCCTGCGGACGGGCGGAGCCCAGCTGGTGAGCCCGTCCGCCTGCCGATTGCAGCGCCCCGCCGACCCAGACGGGGCCAGCAAATGGAGTTGGCCGTCAACGCTAGACGGAGGAGATAGGGGGGCCGTGGCAGCGAGGCGGCTCGCTGGTCGGGCCCTCCCCGGACAGATCCCGGCGGACACCACAAAGAAGCGGCCCGCGCCCTCCCCTGCCAGACCCCGGCGGCCCGAAAAGGCGAAGCACCTGACAGGCGGGAACAGCCCCTCCCGCCGCCACCAGTTCTCCCCGACGGACCCACCCCGAGCAATACCCTCCGGAAGGGGAGCCGGGCCCCCAGCTCTTGCTCCCCGCCCCCTGGGTCTGGGCCTCCCCCCGACCGCACCGGCCCGGGAGGAACTTATCAGCGGCCCCTAGCCTAGCACCCAGGGGCCTGGAAACGGCGACGTCGCTCCCTTACACCCCCAGGAAACAGCCGCAGGAAAGGGGAGCACACCTGGGAACAGCAGCAGCCGTGGCTAGCCACGAAGCACTCGCCGCCCGGGCACGGTCGCGGCACACCCCACCCCCAGAAACACAGGCCCACTAGGGCCCCGGCCTTGCCGCCGATCCCAGCGCAAACACACTGGGGAGAAGGGATTGCACCCACCCACCCAACGAGGAACCCAGTGAGCCCGGAGGCACAGACAAGCCAGCTTTAGCCCGCTCCTGCTTAATCAGGTGGTGGCCCCCGGTAACGTCCCCGGGGCATGTGCCCGCCTGACTCCCCCCCCCAGGTGGAGAACTCTGGCAGCAAACAGAGGTTGGAACACGACACCGGCAGCCCCCCCTCCCCACGGGACCGCACCAAGACGAGGAAGCTCTTGGCCTGTGGCGGACCCCGAGGGGGGCACAGAGGAGGATCGCATGAACTGGCTAGAGTCTCTACAAGCGTTTAGGTACAGGGAGATGGGGGATCGCAGCAACAGCTACACGGGCTCCAGTGACCCGACCCATCCGGGAAACATGACGGAATCCTCGACGGCGATGGAGAGGGGTTTTGCCTCCATCCTTCAGGAAATTAGGGAAATGCGATCAGACATCGCCCAGAAGTTCGAAAAAATTGACAAGAGGGTGGACAAAGTGGAGGAGAGGCTCCTACGGGTAGTAACCAACCAGTCCTCGTCAACGGCACAGGAAGTCCAATTTGACATGAGGCTCTCGGCCTTGGAGAAAAGGGACGAGGTGAAGGCCAGACAGTTCGACGACTTTGAAAACAGGGAAAGGAGGAATAACTTAAGATTTTTTGGGATTCCGGAAACGGAGGGGGAGACAGAGAGAGACCTAACTCGAGTTGTGAAAGACATTATTACCCTTCTTTTCGCGGAGGAGATGACCACGGAACCCACGTTCGACAGGGTGCACAGAGCAGGGGGCAGGGCGGGGAACCCCCGATCTGTCCTAACCCGATTCCACTACTATACGGAAAAGACCAAGGTTTTGGAAGAAGCGAGGAAGGCAGGGGTGATCACTTACAACAATGCCCAGATCACTATTTTTCAGGACCTTTCCGCCTACACCTTGGCGAAGCGCAGAATGCGCCGTCCCCTGACGCAGCTACTCAAGGAGAAGGGGGTGCGTTACAGGTGGGGGTATCCTTTCTCCCTGTCCTTCGAATACATGGGCCAACGCACTACGTTGGTCACAGAAGAGGATATTAGAGGAGCCATACGCGACTACGTGGTGGACCCAACCCCCCGAAGAAGCCCGATCGGCCTGGAAGCACTGGCCAGGGGTGGCCCAGGTCAGTCGGGACCTAGGAGAAAGAAGACAGCCTCACGAAAATACAAAAAATTGAACACTCCGCCTCCCGCCCAGGAAGGAGAGCAAATGGACTGGGAGGGCTGAGGGCGGGAGAGCCCCGACAAGTTGCGGGACAGGTATGGAAGTTCGTGAGGTCCTAGTGATGACTCTGTCCCCTGGAACAGCAAGTATACAGTGGGCAACTGACGGGACGAGGCCGGGGGGAGAAAAGGGGGGCTCAAGGAGATGAGCATTGTACTGTAGGCCTGGCCAAGGGAGGTCAGGCTGGTGGTCCGGCCACATGCCAGCAATGGCGGAACTTACTGGCTGGACATCGGGTAGGGGGGTGGGGGGTTCTTTCAAGTTGGCAGGGGTAGTTTTTTCAGGAAGGGGGGAGGAGGGGATGTTTGGGGTCAGTTTTAGGGCCCCTGGGGAGGGGGGATGGGAGAATCCAAGCAATCCAGAAGCGAGACAAATGAAGCGAGACAGGATTTTTGACATGATGTGGGTGGCCAGCCGGGAGAGTTGCATAGGTAATGGCTGATGGCTTGCCGGCCCTGGGGGTGGGCACCTTGAATGTGCAAGGTCTGAATACCCCCACAAAGAGATCCCTGGTTTGCAGGGAGTTTAGGAGAGCTAAACTAGACTTGTTTTTCTTGCAGGAGACTCATTGGGCCCGGGGGAAGGAACCCAAGATGAGGGGAGGAGGAATCGGCGAGATTTTTTGCGCTTCACACAGGTCTAAGAAGTGGGGAGTGGCTATTTTGCTAGCAAGGAGCATAGGCTTTGAGCAGGAAGCAACCCTGAAGGACCCCGAGGGCCACTACCTAATGGTAAGGGGCTCACTACAGGGGGCCCCCTTAACCCCCGCAGTTGTATATGGTCCAAATGAAGGCCATGCCCAGTTCTGGGAGGAAGTAAGGGACAGGCTTAAACTCTTTGTTCATGGTAAGATAGTGGTAGGGGGAGATTTTAACATGGTCCTAGACCCGTCCTCAGATAGGAAGCGACTTGGCCCTCCAAACGTTAGACCTGCGGACGAGGCCACGGCACGCAGCTTCCGGAGGGTCAACAATGAGCTGGGTCTGGTAGACACGATTCCGTCCCCCAGGCCTGACGTCCCCTCATTCACGTACTACTCGGCCATTCACACCTCATTCTCCAGAATCGATTATATTCTGGTGGACGAGACGCTTCGCCCACACGTCTCGGGCTACAGTGTTGACTCGATCCCTTGGACGGACCATGACATGGTCCGCATCACTATAGCTGAGGGCTGGCACGCGAAGCGCAGAGGCCGCTGGAAATGCAATGACTCCCTTCTCAAAGACGAGGTCATTGCACAGGAGGTGCTAGATGCCATAACAGAGTTCTTTGAATTGAATGATAATGGGGAAGTCGGCATACACACACTGTGGGACGCCTTTAAGGCGACCCTACGAGGCGTGCTCATCAAAATAGGAGCCCAGAAGAAAAGGGAAAGGGAGGCCCGGGAAAAGACCCTAAGGGAAAAGATAGCCATGCTCCAGCCTGGTGGCCCTCTGGAATGGCAGCTCGAGCGTGACCAGGTCACTGTCCTGGAGGACTATAGACTCCAACTAAAAGACCTCCTCCTGCACAAAACAGAGAGAAGCCTCCAGATGGTGAAACAAAAATATTACGACAAAGGGGATAAGGCGGATAGTATCCTAGCCTGGAAACTGAGGGAAGTCCAACGTAGCAGAATGGTCAAGGCGGTGAAGGACGCCCAGGGGACGATAGGCTATGATTCTCCCCACATAGGGGAGGCTTTCCGCCACTACTATGAGAAACTATATACCTCAGAATATGACGAGGGCGATGGCCAGATAGAGGGCTTCCTGGAATCTATTCAAGTCCCAGCCTTAACAAAAGAGATGTCGGAGGGGTTCAAGGGTCCGATCACCGAGGATGAGATAGACAAAGTGATTAGCGGGATGAAGGTGGGAACCTCCCCGGGGGAGGATGGTTTTACAGTGTACTTTTACAAGAGGGTCCGCTCCAGCCTGGCACCGCATCTGGTGAAGGTCTTCAATTCTGTCCTCGAAGGAGGTATTTTCCCAGACTCCATGATGGGAGCCATTATAGCAGTACGCCATTATAGCAGTACTGCCCAAGGAGGGTAAAGATCCCACAGAGTGCTCCTCATACCGCCCAATATCATTATTGAACACGGATGTCAAGATCTTGGCCAAGGTGGTGGGGAGACGGATGGAGGGGATAATGCCGAGGTTGGTTCATGGGGATCAGGTGGGCTTCATAAGAGGGAGACAGGGGTCGGACAATATCCGTAAACAATAGACCTGTTCCACTTCGCGCAGGAATCTGACCTGGAGGCGTGTGTCCTCTCCCTAGATTCTGAAAAAGCTTTCGACAGGGTGGAGTGGAGATACATGGAGCTCCTTCTCCAGAAAATGGGCTTCGGGTCACACATTAGGAGCTGGGTATTGGCACTCTATAGAGCCCCCACAGCGAGGGTCCAGGTGAACGGGAGGTTGTCCGAGTCCTTCGCACTCTCACGAGGGACCAGGCAGGGTTGCCCCCTCTCCCCTTTGATATACGTCCTCACGATAGAACCGTTAGCTATAGCGATCAGAGCGCATGCGGGCATCAGAGGGATTAGCAGAGGCGATGTGGAATTTAAGCTATCCCTGTTTGCGGACGACATCCTCGCCTATGTGGTGGACCCGGCCGCCTTGCTCCCCCCTTTTTGTCCCTGGTGTCCACATTTGGCCGCTTCTCCGGACTGAGAATCAACACAACCAAATCAGTCCTGCTCCCAATGAAAGTACGAGACCCCGAGCTGGACCATCTGGACAGGTTCGAGGGAATCGCGGTGGGAAAGACCTTCATCCGATACCTGGGAGTCCTGCTAACTAGGGATCTATCCAAACTAGCCTCCACCAACTATGACCCTATAATTGCAGGGATCAGGTCAGATCTGAGGAGATGGGACAAGATGATCCTGTCCTGGTACGGCCGGATGACAGCGGTCAAGATGAATGTCTTACCGAGGCTTCTGTACCTGTTCACAGCGCTTCCCACCATCATCCCAGAGCAGACCTTTAGGGTCCTACAAAATGCAGTCCAAGAATTCATATGGCAGGGGAAAACCCTGAGGACCGGGAGAGCGACCCTGACATTTCCGAGGGAGGAGGGGGGGTTTGGGCTCCCGGATTTCCGCCAGCACTTTCGAGCTGCACAGTTGAGGGTCCTCCTGGAACACATGAAAGAAGGGATGGGGACATATTGGTCTTACTTAGAGGACATGGATGCCCACCCCCTGAAGGTCAGGGACCTTCTCTGGGCCCCACACAAATCTATCCCAGGAAAGTTAAGAGGTCACCCGACCCTGGGAGTTCTTTGGGAAATTTGGAAAAAATCACTTTCCATGGGAACTTGTTCACCGCAGATATGGAGCATAACTTCAAGATATTGCAGGGGTGGCATAGGGACCCAGTGAAACTATCTAAAATGTTCCCAGGTGTTACTCCGATGTGCCCAAGGGGATGTGGCCAGAGGGGATCCAGGAAGCACATGTGGTGGCTTTGTCCGAAAGTTCAGGTCTTCTGGGGAAGAGTACGGCCTGGATTGCAGAGGTGTCAGATGAGCCTCTCCCCCAGGACCCTTTGTCGATGTTGTTGGGCGTACCCCCGGAAGACATGGAAATATATAGATATCCAAGGATGATGGAAACAATGCTGCGGGCGGGGAGGGTGGCCCTGGCACAGAAGTGGAAGAGCCCGGAACCCCCCTCCAAGGAGGAATGGCTGAAGAAAGTAAAGCATATGTTCTTGATGGACAAACTCACAGCTATGGTGAACAATGACTCAGGGCCTTTCATGGCTAATTGGTATGGGGTGCAACAATCTTGGGGGTGGGACGTCCACTGACTTGAGACACTGGCCCACACCGGGGGGGGGAAAGAGGGCCCGGAGTCCAGCTGGGCTCGCTTTGAATGCCCACGACCGGGGGAACGGCAACGTCGACCTCAGCCGGCAAAAATGGTCACCTACCACATCGTCTTCTGAGTACAGGAGAGGACAAGGCCGCTCATTGTCTCTCACGTTTGAAGTTATATCAGGATTGCGGGGGGGTAATGTTGGGGAGGGAGGTGGAGGGAAGGGGGGGGTTAAGGGTTGAACGGGACAGTCAATCGCTTTGTGTGCCTTATGGGTTATTCAGTCCGGTTTGTAAAATTAAGAAAATGCCAATAAAACCAAAGTTTTAAAAAAAAGAAAATAGGTACTCTGTTATAGAAAGAGAAATGTTGGCTTGTGTTTGGGCGATTACCTATTTCAGGAAGTACCTATCGGGGAACAAGTTCATAGTACACACAGACCACAAGCCACTGGTAGAAGTACTGTCTGCACGTGGCACATGCAAAGTGTTTCCTAGGTTGGCTCGATTGAGTCTCAAGCTTCAAGATTATCATTATATGGTAAAATATCTCCCAGGCAAGAGAAACCAGGTTGAAGATTTTTTGTCGAGGCTACCGTTGGATTGATCAGATGCTAGTATAGATGAGGACATTGAAGGGGTGGCCGCAGTAATTGAGGTGACTTCAAGAGAAGAGTGGTTGGAGGAACTCGTGAAGGGTCAGACGTTAGTAAACATCATCGAATACACCAGGAATGGATGACCTTACAAAAAGATGGTGGAGGAGGCTGGTTTAAAATTCTGGGAAGTTAAGGATCAATGCTCGTTGGAGGATGGATTGTTGCTGAGAGGGGATAAGTTGGTCCCACCTCAAAGCTTGCGGGAAGAATTAGTAGGGAAGGCTCACCAAGGGCATACTGGTGTTTTGGGTACCAAAAATAATGTTCGTACAAAATATTGGTGGCCAGGAATTGATATTATGGTTGAGAGGTTTGTAAGCAATTGTTGGCCCTGTCAAAATTGTGACAAAGTTGTAAGGTTTTCAAAAGTGCACGGATTAACATATCCAAGGTTGAGCGTCCATGGGAGAGATTGGGCATTGATATTGTGGGACCGTATGAGAATCTGGCAAGTGAGAAAAGGTTTGTTGTGGTTATGGTAGATTATTGCTCCAAATGGATGGAGGTCAAACTAGTGAACATAATAGATACTAGTGAAATCATCAAGTTCATGTTACAAGTTTTCAGAAGAGAGGGTTACCCGAGAAGGGTGATAAGTGACAATGGAGTCCAATTCAAGAGCAAGGAAATTAGAGATTTTGCTAAACGCATGGGGATTGAGTGGAGGTTTTCATCTTATTACCACCCCCAAATGAATGGCATGGTGGAAAGGTGCAACAGGGTGGTTGTCGAGACCATATAACAGGCATTAAGGAATAGTATGTTTGGGGAGGAAGCAATTAGGGAAAGGCTTTGGAGCAGAAGGATCGCCATCAGAAGTGACACAGGTAAGTCACTGTTTGAGATGATGAGGGGCCTGGAGCCCAATACGTTGTTGAATCCTGAGTGGGTTAACAATAGGAAGGTGGAAGGGTACGTCAAGAAAAATGTTGGACATGATGGAGAGGTTAGAATGATAATCTTTCCGGGCGACTTTGTCAGGATTAAGAAGGGAAGAGTAGTCAGAAAAGGGGAATGGTTTGGAGTCATGTGTGAGGGGAAATGAGAGGAGAAAAGCTGTTGAGTTGTTTGATGAGGATGTGCACATGGATAGAAGGTTGGAGAATGCACATATGGATGGAAGAAATCTGGAGGGTGGTGGAGTAGAACAGAGGTCAAGAATCAGGAAACGTCCAGTGTGGTCCAGAGATTATAAATGGATTAGGATTGTACCTGTGAGTAGCCGAATTTATACCTTTGAGTTGTAAATATTGCTATGTTCTTTTTGGTTGTATCTTATTTTACATTTTTATCTTCTGTTGTTTTGTTCTCTTTTGTTGGTTGGTTTCAAAGGGGGGGTGTGTTGTAAATTTTTACATCTAGATAGCACCATCACAGTCAAGCCTCGCTGTTAAAGTGAGCTGCACATTCTCTGAATTTTCTCTCAAGCTTAACAATAACTAATTACAGTTAAGAAAAACGCATCCCAGCTGCCACAGCCAGGATCTCGCCTCCTCATCACGTAATGACACAGCAATCATATCACGCACCATGCATCAGGTGGTCTATATAGCACCATCACAGTCAAGCCTTGCTGTTAAAGCAGCTGCACATTCTCTGAATATTCTCTCAAGTTTACCAATAACTAATCACTGTTAAGAAACATGCATCCCAGCTGCCACAATTAGGAACTCTCCTCCCCATCACGTAATGACACACCAATCATATCACGCACCATGCATCGGGTGGCCTAGATAGCACCACTACACTCACACCTTGCTATTAAAGCGAGCTGCACATTCTCTGAATATTCTCTCAAGCTTACCAATAACTAATCACAGTTAAGAAACATGTATCCCAGCTGCCACAGCCAGGATCTCTCCTCTCATCACGTAATGACACAGCAAACATATCTAGCACCATGCATCAGGTCGTCTAGATAGCACCATCACAGTCAAGCCTGGTTATTGAAGCGAGCTGCACATTCTCTGAATGTTCTCTCAAGCTCACCAATAACTACTCACAGTTAAGAAACACGCATCCCAGCTGCCACAGCCAGGATCTTTTCTGCTTATCCCGTAATGACACAGCAATCATATCACGCAGCATGCATCGGGTGGTCTAGATAGCACCATCACAGTCAAGCTTCGCTGTTAAAGTGAGCTGCACATTCTCTGAAGATTCTCTCAAGCTTCCCAATAACTAATCTCAGTTAAGAAACATGCATCCCAGCTGCCACAGCCAGGATCTCTCCTCCTCATCCATAATGACACAGCAATCATATCACGCACCATGCATCGGGTGGTCTAGATAGCACCATCACAGTCAAGCCTCGCTATTAAAACGAGCTGCACATTCTCTGAATATTCTCTCAAGCTTACCAATAATGAATCACAGTTAAGAAACATGCATCCCAGCTGCTACAGCCAGGATCTCTCCTCCTAATCCTGTAATGACACAGCAATCATATCGTGCACCATGCATTGGAAACCCTATTCTGCCCTGGCTTCTGCCTCAGGGGAGGAAAGGGTGACTAGGTGGATTCTCAAATCTTCTGGCCTGCTGCCTCTGATACAGGTTAGTGCCTTTATGTTTGACTGTTGCTTGGTTGACAGCCCGTTGATTATTACACTTACTGTTCTTACAGTGCTCCCCTGTCCACCTGACATGGTCATTCCACCTGTTGCGGTCGGGCTAATGTTAGTAGAGGTTACAGCAATGACAGTAGTAACAAGAGATATTCGCCAAAAAAAGGAAAGCAAAAACAGCACTTGGAAATAAGAAGCAAGACAAGATGAGAATTTTTTAAATAAAAATCTCCATTACCTGTGCTGCTTCGATCCTGGTGCAGCTTGAGCTTGAAGATATAAATTGCCTGCCTCAAATGTGCAAACATGAGCGCTAATGTATTAGTATTATGATAATTCAAGCCCCGTGGACCATGTAGTCTGTCATGGCAAAAATTAACAGTTGTTCCCACACAGCTTTAATTCTAGGTTCTCTGAGGACTGGGAGGATGGGTGGGTTTGCTTTTTCTAGTTGTGGGTAAAACTGGGCCAAGTATGATGTGAAGATATGGAAATACACATTAAGATGCCATCACAGAGGTCTGTTGGATCTTCTAATAAATTAGCCTTGGAATGTTTCAGGATGAGATCAGTGGGCATCATGGAAGAAATGCAATGAACACAGTCACATTTTCACGATGAATGTGTGCTGAAAGAAAAAGAACAAACAGACATTGTACCCTCACTCTGGATGTGTAGGAAGGCCTTGCCCTAACTCTGCTGCCCGTGAGCGAGTAACCATTGGGTGTCCTCTGCTCAGCAGTGCTGATTCTGAATGATTTCTTTGCTCTTCTTGTTGAGGATCGTTGGCCCTGTTAATGTCAGTGCTAGGAGAGGTCACTGCTTTGTAAGGCGTTATGTCACAGAAGTGATTCCAGACGTTCTTCCCAACTAGTTTAACAGCTCTCTCAGTCACAATTTCTACTACATGGGGGCCGGTGAACCTTGGCGCATCTCACTTGCGGGAAATGTTCCTCACGAGAACACGGTCTCCTGGGTACACCAGTGGCTGCTTAAGTATGTCCTCATTGCTTTTGACGCTGTCGCCCTCTTCTCTGGCTTCAGGCCTCTCTTATTGTCTTTTCCACTGGCGAGAAAGAAAAGTGGCACTAGCAATCAGGGAAGTATATTCATACATTTCCTGACCCAATACATCAGCTACATTCTCAGCACCCTTTATTGCACTAGTGGGAGGAGCCTGGGAAAGTCGCAAGCAACGTCCTGTCACCACCTCATGTGGGGTTAAATGGTCGTCGGACCAGGGCCTATTGTGCAGTGCGAAAAAGGCTAGAGGAAGGCAATGTAGCCAGTTTTTGATCCACCTCCTTTTAGTTTTGGCTATAGCTTCTTTAAGCAAGCCGTTGAGGTGTTCACACATCCTGTTCGCTTGTGGGTGACAGTGTTGCTGAAAGACACAGGAAACCCCACACTCTAGATTAGGGTATTAGTAAAGTAGTTGATTTCAGAAAGAAAATCCAGAGGCTTTAAATTCGGAAAAAATGGTATCCAGATTTTTATTATACTAGATACATTTCTTGTTATTATGTGAAATAAATCACGATTTAATCGGCACTCAGGCAATAATTTTACATAGCAGGAAAAAGATTATTAAGATCACAAAAGTTTAAACAATTTCATCCAATACATACTATACCCTCATTCATACTCACTCATTCTTCATACATTAAACCACTCATACCAGACATCAATAGATACGAGATAAAACTACCAGATAAAAAACTGTTACAAATTTGAAGTACACAATTCATCAACAAATTAATTATTATCCACAAAGATTTGTGCAAAACAGTACATGTGACAGAGAATCTTATAAGTGGTCAGCAGTTGGGGGAGGCCCAAAAGGTCTTCAAAAGTTGCCTCATCTCTAACACTCTCTACCAGTTTCGACATCTTAACAATGTTTTGGTTACATCTTCAGGAAAAAACAACAGGGTAAATTAAAGCTCAAAGAGCCAGAGTGGCAATTGCCTTCCCAAACCGTAGGGAGATACTGATACACAGGGAACGGTTTACTGGGGAAAAGGTTCATCAACTTGCCGATAAAGGCAAGACAAAACAACTAATGAGATTTGTATTGACTGTGGTCCTGTTCTCTTGGACACAGGGTAAAGAGCTGGTCTGGTGCAGGATGGGAGTGGGGGCAACCAGCACTATTATGTGAAAGAGTGCGAGAGGGGGATTAAATCTCGTATTCTTAAATCTAGACAGCTAGAGATGATAGGTGCAAAAATGGAGGCATCGGGATGGTCATGTAATTTTATTTTAACCTTGATGACTCGAAAGTTCCTTGCAAAAGGGTGGTTGCCCGGAGGATGGATTAGGTGATACCAAATTATCACTAAAAAATGCACTATCCCACTAGTTATGGGATGGAAAAGCCCATGCTTTCTGGGTTTTTCTCAATTTCATGCAGTAACCCCTATTGGTCTTGGGGGTATCATAAAATGTTGTGGTGAAGCCACAACAGGTGAGGTCGACCGGTTTCGATGGTTCGTGAGTGATTAGCGACCTTCTTCAGGACAAGATCGATCTTCATGTGCTACTGAATAGTGTCTGTTCTCTTAGTAGGGCAGCGGTAACAGGCTGCAAGGGGATCCTAGAATAGGAGACACAAAAAACATAATTGCAGAGAGGGCATGAGTTAGCCTCTAGTTGCAATGTTGCAACAATGGTACATTCAGAGTACAGCTAAAGAACCTGCTGCAAGGCAAGTGAATGCTAACACAGACAAGGTGCTCGCCAATTCAGAGCAAAAAGCCACTGCAATGGTGGCTAAAAACATAGACAAATCAACCCCGTGGGGGAGGGAAGGAAAAAGTGGCAAGGCCAGTGCACGTGAGGGAAAGGGGGGGGGGGGAGGGGAAATGGGGGAGCCGTGGGGTGTGAAAGGGACATACCTGGATGGGATGGCTGGGCAGTCTAGGAGGTCCGCTGGGAGCAAGAAATGAGCTCTCTCCAGTGGCGTACCTGCGGGGAAAGCGAAGCTGTAAGGGACTGGATGAGTCTGGAGTGACGCTAAGAAAAGCGAGGGAAATCGCATACCTGAGAAGATTCGAGGCGGGCACAGAAAAAGCTGCAGCCTGCTCAGTCCCAAGGCTGTAGGTGTACTGAGCGGCTGCAGCGGTGGATATCTGCCGCGTCAGGCGCTGCATGGAGGCGTGGCACCGCCCGTCATAGGCACGTGAGCCAATCGGCGGTGAACACGTCACGGCCGTGTCAGTAGATCGGTGGCCTATCAAGGCGCAGCCCGGGCGGAAGTTTGCACCGCGGGCGGCCAATCAAAGCACACACTTCAGAAGGTGTGTGTGCTGCCGGGCTAAGGCTAAACGGGAGTGGCCACATAGCGGGTGAGACGGCTGAGGAAGAGCCGGACAGGGCGTGGCCCGTGGAGTGATGTGGGCGCGCGCGGAGCCAATCAATGCTTGCGCACCGGTAGGTGTGTGTATGTAAAGGGAACTAGGCTCATGGCGGAGCGGGCAAGGGGAAGGGAGGGGAGGGGAGGAAAAAGTGTCTTCGTGGGGGGTCGCAGGGGAAGCAGTGAGGCAAGGTGCCTGAGTCATGTATGGTGGGTAAAGGGAAGAGTGCATGGTCAGGACGGACATGCGGCAAGGGAGGGGTGAAGGGGTGAAGGGGATGCCAGGAAATAAACAGTCAAAAGCTAGTGTATAGAATCCACAGGTGCGCCAGATGGATAGATGGAAACAAAAGGCAAGAAAAGTTGATGATGCAACATGAGTGGGTAAACAAGGAAGATACCAATGAGTGGAGAAAATGAATGGAAGAGGGAGACATTTGTAAATGAAACAGCAAAACATATAGCTCATGAAAGATGCATCAAACATTTCATATGTTATCCCGTTGATCACACAGATACATCTGCCAGTGGATAGTGATTCGTGGGATGTCGGGGTTCAATGCTGTAGCACCGCCAGTTCTTGCCACTGCATTGCTTCATTCAACCCTTGTTTGCAGGTATTCAAGCGAAAAATCCACTTCTGTTCCTGGGTGAAGAGTATAGCGTGATAGTTGCCTCCTCGCTTCGGGCGCTTGATTTTTTCCAAAATGGTCCATTGAAAAGACTCTGCTGTGTGTCCTTCCACCAAAAAATGCGGAACCATAGGTGCTGTAAGTTTCTTAGTGCGGATGCAAGATCTATGTTCAATCATCCGTTTCTTTACTTCTCGGGCAGTCATCCCAATATATCGCAAGTGACACGGACAGGTGATCATATAAATTACTCCTTTGGTATTGCAGTTGGTGAAAAGTTTCTGAATCCAGGGAGTAGTCCAGCCAATATCCAGGCTGGTGCTCCGAACTGTCTGGGTACACATTGAGCAAAGGCCACACGGACTATGGCCCACAGGATTGGTCTGGTTCCATAGGGTGACCTGTGTGTTCTTGGCAGTGTCCGTATCTGGCCGCACCGTGTTGACGAGGGCATCTCTCAGGTTGCTCTTCAGGAAGCAGCTTTTCTGATGCCTTCGCATCCAAGGACTCCAGCAATGTACGCTCTTCCAAAAATACATAAAACCACCCTGCCCACCCCGGGCCGTCCCATTGTTTCAGGGATCCAGTCTATCTTGGAACCTTTATCCCAATACGTAGAATATTTCATTAAGGACGAAATTCCGAAAATGCAATCTTATGTAAAAGACTCTACAGCAATGCTCATTCTTCTTGACTCTGTGCAATTCAACCCAGAACTTGATTGGCTAGTTACCATTGACATCGAATCTCTGTACACCAAGATCCCACAACAAGAAACTCTCACCATGCTCAAAGATCTCCTGGACTCAGGCATTGACCTTCACGAGGTGCCTTCCACCTTCATATCTTCCTTGGCTGAAATAGCCCTCACGAAGAACTACTTCATGTTCAATGACCAATTTTACCAACAGATCTCGGGTACTGCTATGGGTGCCACCTTCGCACCGAGTCTGGCCAATCTCTATGTCAACTCTTTTGAGCTCCAGCATATATATCCTCCTACTAACCCTTTTTGTGATAAACTGCTCATCTGGCACCGCTATATAGATGACATTTTTATCATCTTCAGAGGCTCCAACGAAGAACTCTTGGCTTTCCATGAATGGCTCAATACACGCAACATCCATTTGCAGTTCACCATGGAACAAGACAGAAGCAAAACCGATTTTCTTGATTTAGACATTATGGCCTCACAAGGCGGGCTCATCTCCAAAGTTTACCGCAAGAACACGGATAGGAATTCCCTCCTTACATACTCGAGCTACCATCCCCAATCTCTCAGAGATAACTTACCGTTTGGCCAGTTTTTGCGGTACCGTCGTCTCTGCAGTAGGACGGAAGACTACACTGCTCAGTCTAAGACCCTCAAAAATCAACTCATTGAACGAGGTTATCCGCAGAGGATTGTCCAGAATACATACAGAAGGGCCAGAAGCATCCCACGCGCATGTACCCTTGAACAACATCAGAAGGACCCAGATGTCACAACCATCACGGCTGTACTGAGTTACTCTCCTCTCCTTAATAAAATCAAAAAGGAAATTAAGTCCCTATGGCCTATTCTCAGCACTGGTGCGTCCAACATGCCCATGCCGCGTTTTGCACTAAAAAGAAGACGCAACCTGAGAGATGCCCTCGTCATCACGGTGCGGCCAGATACGGACACTGCCAAGAACACACAGGTCACCCTATGGAACCAGACCAATCCTGTGGGCCATAGTCCGTGTGGCCTTTGCTCAATGTGTACCCAGACAGTTCGGAGCACCAGCCTGGATATTGGCTGGACTACTCCCTGGATTCAGAAACTTTTCACCAACTGCAATACCAAAGGAGTAATTTATATGATCACCTGTCCGTGTCACTTGCAATATATTGGGATGACTGCCCGAGAAGTAAAGAAACGGATGATTGAACATAGATCTTGCATCCGCACTAAGAAACTTACAGCACCTATGGTTACGCATTTTTTGGCGGAAGGACACACAGCAGAGTCTTTTCAATGGACCATTTTGGAAAAAATCAAGCGCCCGAAGCGAGGAGGCAACTATCACGCTATACTCTTCACCCAGGAACAGAAGTGGATTTTTCGCTTGAATACCTGCAAACAAGGGTTGAATGAAGCAATGCAGTGGCAAGAACTGGCGGTGCTACAGCATTGAACCCCGACATCCCACGAATCACTATCCACTGGCAGATGTATCTGTGTGATCAACGGGATAACATATGAAATGTTTGATGCATCTTTCATGAGCTATATGTTTTGCTGTTTCATTTACAAATGTCTCCCTCTTCCATTCATTTTCTCCACTCATTGGTATCTTCCTTGTTTACCCACTCGTGTTGCATCATCAACTTTTCTTGCCTTTTATTTCCATCTATCCATCTGGCGCACCTGTGGATTCTATACACTAGCTTCTGACTGTTTATTTCCTGGCATCCCCTTCACCCCTCCCTTGCCGCATGTCCGTCCTGACCACACACTCTTCCCTTTACCCACCATACATGACTCAGGCACCTTGCCTCACTGCTTCCCCTGCGACCCCCCCACGAAGACACTTTTTCCTCCCCTCCCTTCCCCTTGCCCGCTCCGCCACGAGCCTAGTTCCCTTTACATACACACACCTACCGGTGCGCAAGCATTGATTGGCTCTGCGCGCCCACATCACTCCACGGGCCACGCCCTGTCCGGCTCTTCCTCAGCCGTCTCACCCGCTATGTGGCCACTCCCGTTTAGCCTTAGCCCGGCAGCACACACACCTTCTGAAGTGTGTGCTTTGATTGGCCGCCCGCGGTGCAAACTTCCACCCGGGCTGCGCCTTGATAGGCCACCGATCTACTGACACGGCCGTGACGTGTTCAGCGCCGATTGGCTCACGTGACTATGACGGGCGGTGCCACGCCTCCATGCAGCGCCTGACGCAGCAGATATCTACCGCTGCAGCCGCTCAGTACACCTACAGCCTTGGGACTGAGCAGGCTGCAGCTTTTTCTGTGCCCGCCTCGAATCTTCTCAGGTATGCGATTTCCCTCGCTTTTCTTAGCGTCACTCCAGGCTCATCCAGTCCCTTGCAGCTTCGCTTTCCCCGCAGGTACGCCACTGGAGAGAGCTCATTTCTTGCTCCCAGCGGACCTCCTGGACAGCCCAGCCATCCCTTCCAGGTATGTCCCTTTCACACCCCACGGCTCCCCCATTTCCCCCTCCCCCCCTTTCCCTCACGTGCACTGGCCTTGCCACTTTTTCCTTCCCTCCCCCACAGGGTTGATTTGTCTATGTTTTTAGCCACCATTGCAGTGGCTTTTTGCTCTGAATTGGCGAGCACCTTGTCTGTGTTAGCATTCACTTGCCTTGCAACAGGTTCTTTAGCTGTACTCTGAATGTACCATTGTTGCAACATTGCAACTAGAGGCTAACTCATGCCCTCTCTGCAATTATGTTTTTTGTGTCTCCTATTCTAGGATCCCCTTGCAGCCTGTTACCGCTGCCCTACTAAGAGGACAGACACTATTCAGTAGCACATGAAGATCGATCTTGTCCTGAAGAAGGTCGCTAATCACTCACGAACCATCGAAACCGGTCGACCTCACCTGTTGTGGCTTCACCACAACATTTTATGATACCCCCAAGACCAATAGGGGTTACTGCATGAAATTGAGAAAAACCCAGAAAGCATGGGCTTTTCCATCCCATAACTAGTGGGATAGTGCATTTTTTAGTGATAATTTGGTATCACCTAATCCATCCTCCGGGCAACCACCCTTTTGCAAGGAACTTTCGAGTCATCAAGGTTAAAATAAAATTACATGACCATCCCAATGCCTCCATTTTTGCACCTATCATCTCTAGCTGTCTAGATTTAAGAATACGAGATTTAATCCCCCTCTCGCACTCTTTCACATAATAGAGCTGGTTGCCCCCACTCCCATCCTGCACCAGACCAGCTCTTTACCCTGTGTCCAAGAGAACAGGACCACAGTCAATACAAATCTCATTAGTTGTTTTGTCTTGCCTTTATCGGCAAGTTGATGAACCTTTTCCCCAGTAAACCGTTCCCTGTGTATTGGTTACATCTTCATCAGGAGTTGATACATTAACTTTCAAAAAGAGGAAGGAAAACAACAGACCATTGGTTTCCTAAAAAGGTGGTATAGATACAGTAAAACTTTCTGTCTATATGAAAAAACGTAATTACCCAACAATCACAATATTTTGAATACAAGCCCGCTCCCGCCCCAAATATATGTATTTGGAGCAGACCCTGGGTGTCTGACGGGAAGTGCAACCGACAGAAAATTAGTGTCTCAGCACAAGTGACCATAGTTCATGGCATACAGAGTTGAATAGAAAAAACATAATATAGGTCCACAATTCCTAAGGTCAGAAAAAAGTGTTGGCATGAAGGGTGAAATTTAGGCAAAAACTTAAGAAAACTAAAGATTTTAGTGAAAAATCACAATTGCCAAAGCATAGTAGCATGTTTCCTAACTCACAACTAACCTTTATATAGGCAGTCAGAGGCACATAGTTACTTCTAATGTGCAAAACCTGCAGCTCGACAGCGTCCACAAGACAGTTTCCTGCGTGGCGGATTGGGACTCAATCTATGATGGAATATCCTGCTATTAGAAAGCATGGCCACACTAAAAAAATAGCGTGGCGCACATTACAAAAGTAGGCGGAACATGGGGCGTAACACTCGGAATGGGGAACAACGCGTGAAAATATGGGCGTCACGGGGTAAGTACAGGAGGCAAGTGCGCGGAACGCCCATACGCTCGCCTACAACTCGTATTCATAGAATCGAATAGGGTAATCCAGCGCACGGTCAAAGACGCGCACAGGGCCAAACAAGTACGCCACAAGAAAGCAGACGGAAGCGTCCCTGCGCCTGAAATAAATGTGTGCCAAAATGTGCGCTAACAAAAAGCACCCATATACAGCTATGATGAATGATCCATACAGTGGCCCTCTAGGACAAATGAGGTGCAAAGGGGTACCGACAAACACGGACACCCGCTGTGTGAAAAATAGCGTGTGCGTGTATTACGGGGTGCGCGGGAAGTTCCACACGCGATTGGCCTGGGCACGTGTATTCCGGGGTGCGCATGAAATTTCCCACACGAATTAGCAGGGTACGTGTATTTCGGTGTGCGCGTGAAGTTCCACACGCAATTTCAGCAGGGTACGTGTACTCCGGGTACGTGGCAAATTCCACAGGCAAATCCAGCAGCCTACGTGTATTTCGGGAGTGCCGGGGAGTCCCACACGTGAATTGGCCATGTGGGTCCTCCCCTGCACATGTCCCGCAGGCAGCCCATCCACCATGGCCATGCCCCCCAGCCAACCCACATGTCACCTTGCACTACTGCCCACCAACGCATGTCTCCCAGCACACCCACCCCCCAGCATCCAGGGGCACCCTCCACCAGGCCCCCACTCATGTCTCCCTGCACCCCCACCCCCCTGCATCCAGGGGCACCCTTCACCAGGCCCCCACTCCTGTCTCCCAGCACCCCCCAGCACTGTAGGGCACCCTCCACCAGGCCCCCACTCCTGTCCCCCTGCAACCCCACCCCCCAGCAGTGCAGGGCACCCTCCACCAGGCCCCCACTCATGTCCCCCTGCACCCCCACCCCCCTGCATCCAGGGGCACCCTCCACCAGGCCCCCACTCCTGTCTCCCAGCACACCCACCCCCCAGCACTATAGGGCACCCTCCAACAGGCCCCCACTCCTGTCTCCCAGCCCCCCACCCCCCAGCACTGTAGGGCACCCTCCACCAGGCCCCCACTCCGGTCCCCCTGCAACCCCATCCCCCAGCAGTGCAGGGCACCCTCCACCAGGCCCCCACTCATGTCCCCTGCACCCCCACCCCCCTGCATCCAGGGGCACCCTCCTCCAGGCCCCCACTCATGTCCCCCTGCACCCCCACCCCCCTGCATCCAGGGGCACCCTCCACCAGGCCCCCACTCATGCCTCCCTGCACCCCCACCCACAAGCACTGTAGGGCACCCTCCACCAGGCCCCCGCTCCTGTCTCCCTGCACCCCCACCCCCCAGCACTGTAGGGCACCCTCCACCAGGCCCCCACTCATGTCCCCCTGCACCCCCACCCCCCTGCATCCAGGGGCACCCTCCACCAGGCCCCCACTCATGTCCCCCTGCACCCCCACCCCCCTGCATCCAGAGGCACCCTCCACCAGGCCCCCACTCATGTCCCCCTGCACCCCCACCCCCCAACACTGTAGGGCACCCTCCACCAGGCCCCCACTCCTGTCTCCCTGTACCCCCACCCCCCAGCACTGTAGGGCACCCTCCACCAGGCCCCCACTCATGTCTCTCTGCACCCCCACCCCCCAGCACTGTAGGGCACCCTCCACCAGGCCCCCACTCATGTCCCCCTGCACCCCCACCCCCCTGCATCCAGGGGCACCCTCCATCAGGCCCCCACTCATGTCCCCCTGCACCCCCACCCCCTGCATCCAGGGGCACCCTCCACCAGGCCCCCACTCATGTCCCCCTGCACCCCCACCCCCCAGCAATGTAGGGCTCCCTCCACCAGGCCCCCACTCCTGTCTCCCAGCACCCCCACCCCCCAGCACTGTAGGGCACCCTCCACCAGGCCCCCACTCCTGTCCCCCTGCACCCCCACCCCCAGCACTGTAGGACACCCTCCACCAGGCCACCACTCCTGTCTCCCTGCACCCCCATCCCCCTGCATCCAGGGGTACCCTCCATCAGGCCCCCACTCATGTCCCCCTGCACCCCCACCCCCCTCCAGTCAGGGGCACCTGCCAGCAGGCCCCCACTCCTGTCTCCCAGCACCCCCAGCCATGCGATTTGCCTGGGTACGTGTATTCCAGGGGTGCGCGGGTAGTCTCACAAGCGATTCCATCAGGGTACGTGTATTATGGGTCCGCGTGAACTTCCACACGCGATACCGGCAGGGTACGTGTATTAAGGGGTTCGCGGAAAGTTCCACACGCGATTGCCCTGGGCACGTGTATTCCGGGGTGCGCGTGAAGTTTCCCACGTGAATTAGCAGGGTACGTGTATTTCGGTGTGTGCGTGAAGTTCCACACGCAATTTCAGCAGGGTACGTGTACTCCGGATGTGCGGCAAATTCCACACGCGAATCCAGCAGCCTACGTGTATTTCGGGGGTGCCAGGGAATCCCACACATGAATTGGCCGTGTGGGTCCTCCCAGCTGTTCCCTCTACACCCTCCACAGCCACTGCAGACGGCCCACACCACAGGGAACAACCCTGCACCCCTGCACATGTCCCGCAGGCAGCCCATCCAACATGGCCATGCCCCCCAGCCAACCCACATTTCACCTTGCACTACTGCCCGCCAACGCATGTCTCCCAGCACCTCCACCCCCCAGCATCCAGGGGCACCCTCCACCAGGCCCCCACTCCTGTCTCCCAGCATCCCCACCCCCCAGCACTGTAGGGCACCCTCCACCAGGCCCCCACTCCTGTCTCCCTGCACCTCCACACCCCAGCACTGTAGGGCACCCTCCACCAGGCCCCCACTCCTGTGCCCCTGCATCCAGGGGCACCCTCCACCAGGCCCCCACTTATGTCCCCCTGCATCCCCACCCCCCTGCATCCAGGGGCACCCTGCACCAGGCCCCCACTCATGTCCCCCTGCACCCCCACCCCCTGCATCAAGGGGCACCCTCCACCAGGCCCCACTCATGTCCCCCTGCACCCCCACCCCCCAGCACTGTAGGGCACCCTCCACCAGGCCCCCACTCCTGTCTCCCAGCACCCCCACCCCCCAGCACTGTAGGGCTCCCTCCACCAGGCCCCCACTCCTGTCCTCCTGCACCCCCACCCCCGGCAGTGCAGGGCACCCTCCACCAGGCCCCCACTCATGTCCACCTGCACCCCCACCCCCCTGCATTCAGGGGCACCCTCCATCAGGCCCCCACTCATGTCCCCCTGCACCCCCACCCCCCTGCATCCAGGGGCACCCTCCACCAGGCCCCCACTCATGTCCCCCTGCACCCCCACCCCCCTGCATCCATGGGCACTCTCCACCAGGCCCCCACTCATGTCCCCCTGCACCCCCACCCCCCAGCACTGTAGGGCACCCTCCACCAGGCCCCGACTCCTGTCTCCCAGCACCCCCACCCCCCAGCACTGTAGGGCACCCTCCACCAGGCCCCCACTCCTGTCCCCCTGCACCCCCACCCCCCAGCACTGTAGGGAACCCTCCACCAGGCCACCACTCCTGTCTCCCTGCACCCCCACCCCCCAGCACTGTAGGGCACCCTCCACCAGGCCCCCACTCATGTCTCCCTGCACCCCCACCCCCCCAACACTGTAGGGCACCCTCCACCAGGCCCCCACTCATGTCCCCCTGCAACCCCACCCCCCTGCAGTGCAGGGTACCCTCCACCAGGCCCCCAGTCATGTCCCCCTGCACCCCCACCCCCCTGCATCCAGGGTCACCGTCCACCAGGCCCCCACTCATGTCCCCCTGCACCCCCACCCCCCTGCATCCAGGGGCACCCTCCACCAGGCCACCACTCCTGTCTCCCAGCACCCCCACGCCCCAGCCATGCGATTTGCCTGGGTACGTGTATTCCAGGGGTGCGCGGGTAGTCTCACACGCGATTCCATCAGGGTACGTGTACTATGGGTCCGCGTGAACTTCCACACGCGATACCAGCAGGGTACGTGTATTACGGGGTTCGCAGGAAGTTCCACACGCGATTGCCCTGGGCACGTGTATTCCGGGGTGCGCGTGAAGTTTCCCACGTGAATTAGCAGGGTACGTGTATTTCGGTGAGCGCGTAAAGTTCCACACGCAATTTCAGCAGGGTACGTGTACTCCGGATGCGCGGCAAATTCCACACACGAATCCAGCAGCCTACGTGTATTTTGGGGTGCCGGGGAGTCCCACACGTGAATTGGCCGTGTGGGTCCTCCCAGCTATTCCCTCTACACCCTCCACGGCCCCTGCAGACGGCCCACACCACAGGGGACTACCCTGCACCCCTGCACATGTCTCGCAGGCAGCCCATCCACCATGGCCATGCCCCCCAGCCAACCCACATTTCACCTTGCACTACTGCCCACCAACGCATGTCTCCCAGCACCTCCACCCCCAGCATCCAGGGGCACCATCCACCAGGCCCCCACTCCTGTCCCCCTGCACCCCCACCCCCCTGCATCCAGGGGCACCCTCCACCAGGCCCCCACTCATGTCCCCCTGCACCCCCACCCCCTGCATCCAGGGGCACCCTCCACCAGGCCCCCACTCATGTCCCCCTGCACCCCCACCCCCCTGCATCCAGGGGCACCCTCCACCAGGCCCCCACTCATGTCCCCCTGCACCCCCACCCCCAGCACTGTAGGGCACCCTCCACCAGGCCCCCACTCCTGTCTCCCAGCACCCCCAGCACTGTAGGGCACCCTCCACCAGGCCCCCACTCCTGTCCCCCTGCACCCCCACCCCCCAGCAGTGCAGGGCACCCTCCACCAGGCCCCCACTCATGTCCCCCTGCACCCCCACCCCCCTGCATCCATGGGCACCCTCCACCAGGCCCCCACTCATGTCCCCCTGCACCCCCACCCCCCTGCATCCAGGGGCACCCTCCACCAGGCCCCCACTCATGTCCCCCTGCACCCCCACCCCCCTGCATCCAGGGGCACCCTCCACCAGGCCCCACTCATGTCCCTCTGCACCCCCACCCCCCAGCACTGTAGGGCACCCTCCACCAGGCCCCCACTCCTGTCCCCCTGCACCCCCACCCCCCTGCATCCATGGGCACCCTCCACCAGGCCCCCACTCATGTCCCCCTGCACCCCCACCCCCCTGCATCCAGGGGCACCCTCCACCAGGCCTCCACCAGGCCCCCACTCATGTCCCCCTGCACCCCCACCTCCCTGCATCCAGGGGCACCTGTGATGCTGGAAATGCATCTGAGGGACAGGGCCTCTGAATCCTTGTCCTTTTTCTGTTTTTACCGTGTGTTCTGTTATGTTTTCTGCCCCGGAGTCCGTGTGGGACTCCTGGCAGTGCAGCTCTCTTTTGGTTTGGTGAACAGACCCATGGGATACCCTTATGGCACCCATGGGTAGGGGTACAACCCTGTGCCCCTAGTGTATGTTTTTGGGCACCTGTGGGTGGCCCACAGAGCAGGGTATGGGCTGGTGGCAGCTCCATGCTGAATTCGACAGGTGCTCTGAGTATCCTCCATTTTGGGATGCCCAGGCCCTGCCATTGGGATCAATTGATTCCTGATAGAAACAAGATGGCCCCTGTGGCCTCTTGCTTTCTATTGCCTGTTGTCTTGTTTTTCCCAAAGTCCTGGGAAGCCCTGACTCTGTCCCTTCCCCCTGACTGGCTGTTGGGTGGAAGTTCCATGTATGGTATGGTGGTGAAGGCCCAGCTAGACTGGCTGGAGCCTTCCCAGTGTCTGTATGTTGTGGGTACCTCCTGTGGGTGGGACCTGGGTGAATGGAGTGCGTGACCAATATACACTCCTTGTTGTGGTTGTCTGGTTTCTGGCATGTGAGACAAAGACTGAGACAGCCCTGCCCGAAACTGGCCTGAATGCAGTGTGTAGTGTTGAATGGCTGGGTACTTGTTCCAATCCACATTCCTTGTTGTGAGTGTCTGGAAGGGAGGAGTGTGGCCTGAATGCACCGTGTGCCTGATTGGCTGACTGACTGCATGAATGCCCTGCAGTGTGATTGGCTGCTGTGTGTGTGCCAGCAGTGTGGATGAGAGAGAGGATAGTATATCTGGGGACCTCTCACCACTGGAAATTGTTCAGTGCAGTTCTGAAGGAACCATTGGTTGAGAAGCAACCTTTGGGGTTCAGAAGTTCAGAAGTGTTCAGAAGCTGAGTCTCCACTCAAGAGTAACTGGAACTGCTGATCCTCGACGTCCAGCTGGAAGAAGAAGACTTGCTGTGGCATTTGCTTCGACCGATCCGAAGGCTGTCTAAATTCGTCAAGGGCTGACCCGAGAGAGGACCTGGTAAGGCGCCCTCTTCCCGTGCTCCGAGGGACCATCGGGCACCGCTCCATCTTCGCCGAAGCGCCCTGGAAGACAGGTCCTCGAAAAGGCTGTCGACCCGAGACGGGACCGCCGAGGAGATCGAAGTGAAGCACCCGGACATCGACGTCGTCGAAGTCCATTGCCGTCGACCAGGGTTCACAGGTTTGTGGAACCGCTGGAGGCCCGTCGAAGTTGTGTTGCCCAGCCGTGGGAACCACTTGACGCTGTGCCGCCGACGACCGGAGCCGTCCGCTCCATTGCCTAAGAACATTCAATTGAAGGACTCTCTCGACCGCATCGTCGACCGCTTATCCTGCCGGAGAAAGTCGAGGCCGACCAACGCGCCGAGGAGAAACCTGCCGGTGGGTTTCCCGCCACCCGACGACCTCAAAGACTCGGACGACTCGACGCCCTTGCTGGGCTCCCGTCTCTACAATCTTTGCGGTCCAGAACTATTGTCATCGAGGTGCCCCGCACACCTCCGCCTTGCAGGACGCCGACGCCCCGACGCCGACGAGCACCGCTCGGACGAAGCTGCCGCCTCTTCGACATCGTTCTGCCTCGTTTGTCGACGGACGTTCGACGCCCCGTGCCTCCCGCTTGAAAGGGAAGGCATTCAAGAAGGGCCGTCGATTCCCCATCGCCGAACAACGAGTCCCTCGACGTTAGTCGACTCCACCAGGTACATTGGGGGGGTAAAAACATTATAGAGGAAAATAAGACTTGCAGAGCAATACATGGACTGGGCTGGTGCTACATCTTTCTTTACAGGTTGCCCAGGTGGGGGGATCTCCACACAGAACTGTGCCTAGTGGTAGGGATCAGTATTCTGCCTATTGCTCAAACCTCTTATTTCCTCTCTTCTCTCTATTGCTGGTTTCACTCTATTGGTCTGTGTGACATTGTACAGTATTGTTCATGCACTTCAATAAGATCTAGGGTGGTACCACTTTAGGATTGTAAATATTTGTCATTGTAGATTTTGCCGGAGTACAAAGTGAGTTATCGTGATGAATGTACATAACCGTAACTATTGATTATATAAAGACTGTGTTCTAACCAATACAGAGTGAGGATATTCCTTTGTGGGGGCTTGGGGATACACTGTACTTAAGAACCAGCCTGCATCACCTCCTGAGAAGCTAGGCCTTGATTGCTCGACCATTGCTACCGGATAGAGAATCTTGGCTGGGGTCTCCTGTGCCTCTCCTCCACCATATAGGGAGTGGGAGTACAGACACCCCGCACCGGTCATTGAGAACCGTTTTTCTCGTCGCACTGGTGGCAGCAGTGGGATGCTTATGGTTTTAAGAATCAGTGTATAACCGTGCCACTTAGAAAGGATATTTGCCCTTTATTGAATTAAGGTTTAGTTGTGTACAAGGTAACTGCATTACAAACAATGGAGTCTATTGCGAATGGCAAATTAACTCGGATGAGCTTGGAGGCTCTCCAGAGTGCTTGTGAAGCTAGGGAGTTAGACTTTGTGGATAAGTCTAGGGCGGAGCTGATAGCTGCCTGGTGGACTACCAGACTGACAGTGAAACTCTTGATGAGGGGGGGGATGCAACCAATGAGGACTCTGCCCCTGGGGTTTCTGCTGAATCTGTTTCTGGGAATGCCGCCATTCCTGCTGCCTCTGTTCCAAACTCCAGCAATTCCTTAGAACTTGAGTTATTGAGGATGAAATTGGCCTTTGAATACCGCAAGTTGGAAATAGATGCTGAGCTTAAGAAAGAGGAGTTGGCTCAACAAGTTGCACTCAAAAATAAGGACCTTGAACTCAAGAGCCAGGACACTGAATGTCAGAGGATCCAGCTAGAGAAAGCTAGAGTGGAGACTTCAGCTAGATCCAGTGAGAGTGTCAGGTCCCCAGCCACCAAGTTTATGAAGGATTTGGTTGGTGTATTTGTGGAGGGTTCGGATATCCTCCAATGGATTGAAGCGTTTGAAATGGCTTGTGAGATTCATGATGTGGATAAAAGGGATTGGGCGAAGTGTTTGTTAAGCAGAGTGCCTCAAACCGGGTATGACTGTATTCTGAAACTGAGTGTGGAAGAAAGGGGTCAGTACGAGTGTATGAAGTCTGCTTTAATTGCCAAGTTCGGCAAGACGCCTACCCAATACCTTAGAAGGTTCAGGGATTTTAAGAAAAAGGAGAATATGTCTTGGGTTGACTGGGTGAGTGCTGCGCACATGAACATGATGGGGTGGATCGATGGATACAAGGTTAAGACTTTTGTTGAATTATCCCACCTCTTGTTTTTTGAGCATTTCTCTGAAGCCTGTTCACCAGAGCTGCGTCAGTATGTGGCTGACCAGAACATTTTGGACCCCTTTAAGCTGGCTAGGTTGGCTGACAGGTGGGTCTCCCACCGGGTGTCCCCTAAGGACTCCAGTGGGAAGGACAAGGATAAAGAGAAGGGGGCCTCTCAAAAGGCTGAGGAGTCCCCCAAGCAATCACAGTCGGGTAAACCAAAACCTTCCTCTCCTAAGACCCAAAAATCTAGTGGGGATAAATCATCTGGGGGTGGGAATAAGAGTAGTGGTCCACCTGCTGCAAAGCAGGCTCCCAGTGGTTCCAGTACCGTACCTCGCACTCCTGGCGCTTGTTGGGACTGTGGGGCTCTGGATCACAAAAGGGGTGACCCCAAGTGTAAAGGTAAGGCACTTGGAGTACAGGCTGTCAGCCTGACCTACCCTTACCCCGTGTCTGAGGTGGAGGCCACTGTCCTCCCCTCCTCTGCCGGTATCACCTTTGGTGCTCCGGTGGAGATTTCCTTAGTGTCCCTTGGGGCCTGGGACCAGTACGCAGAAGTACTGGCGACTATCCCACAGAACACCCGTAGATTTTTGAGAAGTGTCCTCTTGAATGGCCAGCCTTCTACTGGTTTGAGAGACACTGGGGCAAGCATGACAGTGGTGGACAGGACCCTGCTCAGGCCAGAGGACTATGAAGGTGCTCCTCTGCAAACCACCAGGTTAGCTGGTGGGCCTCCCAAATTATCACCTGTAACCTTAGTCACACTCATGATTGGCGACAAGACAGCGAAGCTTCCTGTCCTGGTTCAGGACAATGTCCCTGCTAACATCTTGTTAGGGAATGATCTAGTAGAGTTGGGGTTGATCTCGGATGGTCTTCCCATGACTGCTGCTGCCGTCACTAGATCACAGGTGACATCGGGTCTGGCTGTGGGTCAGTTACCCGAGCCAAAGGCGAGGCCTAAGGCAAGAAGGAGGAAGACCAAGAAGGCCACCCCTGCGGAGGGAGCACCTTCTCTTCCTGCCGCACCCATTGGGATCCATGCTCCGGACGGGCTGGGTCCAGTGGAAAACCCAAACTCAACTCCTTTGGGAGAAGAGACAGAAGACTCTCCTGTGGGAGAGGTTCTCAACCCGGAGGATCATCCCGACCTTCAATGCTTGTTAGCTGAAGGGGGACCCTCCCGGGCGGACTTCTGTAAGGGACAGAGAGAGTGCCACTCTCTCGAGGGACTGAGGAAACAGGCCCTGGCCCAGGCACAAGGAGAGGTGCCTAGGAATTTCCGGATTTATTGGGAGGGTGAGCTCCTTGTTAGTGAGCCCACTAAGCCTGAACCTGGTGCCCGCAAGAGGTTGGTGGTACCCCAGGTTTACAGGCCCTTCCTACTGCAGTTGGCGCATGAGGTGCCCTTGGCTGGTCATCTTGGGACCAAGAAGACTAAGCAGAGGCTCTCTGCCCATTTCTACTGGCCACGGATGGGAGTAGAAGTGGAGTCCCACTGCAGGACCTGCCCAACTTGTCAGTTGTCTGGCAAGACTGGAGGCAGTGTCATTGCCCCACTGCAGCCGTTGCCAGTGGTTGGCACCCCTTTTGAGAGGGTGGGCATAGACATCGTCGGTCCCCTTGACCCTCCCACTTCAGGTGGACATCGGTTCATCCTGGTCTTGGTAGATCATGCCACCAGGTACCCTGAGGCGATACCCCTTCGGACGGTTACGGCCAAGGTGGTTGCCAGGGCTCTCCTGGGCATTTTCACCCGTGTTGGATTCCCCAAGGAGGTTGTCTCTGACCGAGGATCCAACTTCATGTCGAGTTACATGAAAACCATGTGGAAAGAGTGCGGGGTAACCAACAAGTTCTCCACCTCTTACCACCCCCAGACCAATGGTCTGGTTGAGAGGTTTAACAAAACTCTCAAGGGCATGCTAGGTGCTTTGGAAGAGCCCCTAAGGAGGAAATGGGATCGCCTCCTGCCATGCCTACTGTTTGCTTACAGAGAGGTACCTCAAGAGGGTGTTGGTTTCAGCCCCTTTGAGCTACTCTTTGGACATCCCGTGAGGGGGCCCCTCGCCTTGATCCGAGAAGGCTTGGAAGCCACCCCTCCAGGTCCCGCCAAGCAAGTGGGGGACTATGTGTTAGGCCTCAGGCGGAGGATGACACAAATGATGGGTCAGGCAACAGCAAACCTCAAGGCCAGCCAGGAATTGAACAAGTACTGGCATGACCTGAAAGCTTCGCAAGTGGATTGGACTCCGGGACAGGAAATCCTTGTGATGGAGCCTACCAAGCCTAGGGCTTTGGCAGACAAGTGGACTGGACCCTTCAGGATCATCTCCAAGATGGGCGAAGTCAACTATCTGGTTGACATGGGAGCCCCTGGGGTAGCTCCTCAGCTATTCCATGTCAACAGGCTCAAGCCTTTCCACAGGCGAGCGGAAGTCTCATGTCTCTTGCTAGCTTCTGGGCAAGAAGAGGATGAGAGTGAGCCCCTTCCTGATTTGCTGCATAGCAACCCTCAGGATGGCTCCGTGGAGGGAGTACATCTCTCTCCAGATTTGACAACAGAGCAACAGAGGGCCTGTAGGGCTTTGCTCCAACAGTATGCCTCTCTGTTTTCACCGAAGCCAGGCCTTACACCGTGGTGTAAGCACGAAATTGACACTGGTGACAGTGTGCCTGTCAAAAGCAGGAGCTACCGTATGTCAGATACCGTTAAGAACCACATCCAGGCTGAGGTCGCCAAGATGTTGGATCTGGGTGTTATTGAACCCTCAACCAGCCCCTGGTCCAGTCCAGTGGTCCTTGTCCCCAAGGCAAGTTCCCCGGCGGGTGCCAAGGATTGGAGGTTCTGTGTGGACTACCGAGGAGTCAATGCCGTCACCAAGACTGACGCGCACCCATTGCCCCGGGCTGATGAGCTCGTGGACACTATAGGTGCTGCCAAGTTTGTGAGCACCTTTGACCTCACTTCAGGCTATTGGCAAATAGCTCTGACGGACCATGCCAAGGAAAAGACGGCCTTCTCAACACCTGAGGGACTCTACCAGTTTAGGGTCATGCCTTTTGGGTTGAAGAATGCCCCTGACACCTTCCAGAGATTGGTCAACCATGCGCTCAGTGGGCTGGAAGCCTTTTGTGTGGCTTACTTAGACGACATTGCCGTCTACAGTTCCACCTGGGAAGAGCATTTGACACATCTGGATAGGGTGTTGCAGGCCTTGAAAAGGGCTAACCTCACTATCAAGGCTACCAAGTGCCAGATAGCTCAGGGGAAAGTTACCTATCTTGGTCATGAGGTAGGAGGGGGTCGAATCCAACCTCTCGCCAGTAAAGTACAGGATGTACAGAACTGGGAGACTCCCACTACTCAAACCCAGGTGAGAGCCTTTTTGGGCCTCACTGGGTACTATCGCAATTTCATGGCAGACTATGGGACCATAGCTGCACCTCTGACAGCGCTAACTTCGCCCAAGCAGCCTAGGCAGGTTAATTGGACTGAAGACTGTCAGAGGGCCTTTGATGGCTTGAAAGAAAGTCTGTGTAGGGCACCTGTGTTGAGTGCGCCTGACTACAGCCGACCCTTTATCGTCCAGACGGATGCCTGCGACACTGGAATTGGAGCTGTCTTGTCCCAGTTAGATGACAAAGGGAGAGAACATCCTATCATATTCATCAGTAGACAACTCAAGGGTAGAGAACTTAGGTGGGCTACTGTTGAAAAGGAGTGTTTTAGTATAGTTTGGAGCCTTAGGCGTTTTAGGCCCTACCTTACGGGGTCTACCTTCAAGGTCCAAACAGATCATAAGCCCCTGAAGTAGCTTATGCAGATGAAGGGTGAGAACCCGAAATTGCTCAGGTGGTCGATTAGCCTACAAGGGCTAGACTTCACCATAGAGCACAGACCAGGGAAGGGTCACGATAATGCAGATGGCCTTTCCAGAAGGTATGTTGACCGTCTGGATGAGGGTGTCTATCCCGTGGGAGATTAGACACCCTCCACCTCAGTCTGGGGGGGGCGACTGTGATGCTGGAAATGCATCTGAGGGACAGGGCCTCTGAATCCTTGTCCTTTTTCTGTTTTTACCGTGTGTTCTGTTATGTTTTCTGCCCCGGAGTCCGTGTGGGACTCCTGGCAGTGCAGCTCTCTTTTGGTTTGGTGAACAGACCCATGGGATACCCTTATGGCACCCATGGGTAGGGGTACAACCCTGTGCCCCTAGTGTATGTTTTTGGGCACCTGTGGGTGGCCCACAGAGCAGGGTATGGGCTGGTGGCAGCTCCATGCTGAATTCGACAGGTGCTCTGAGTATCCTCCATTTTGGGATGCCCAGGCCCTGCCATTGGGATCAATTGATTCCTGATAGAAACAAGATGGCCCCTGTGGCCTCTTGCTTTCTATTGCCTGTTGTCTTGTTTTTCCCAAAGTCCTGGGAAGCCCTGACTCTGTCCCTTCCCCCTGACTGGCTGTTGGGTGGAAGTTCCATGTATGGTATGGTGGTGAAGGCCCAGCTAGACTGGCTGGAGCCTTCCCAGTGTCTGTATGTTGTGGGTACCTCCTGTGGGTGGGACCTGGGTGAATGGAGTGTGTGACCAATATACACTCCTTGTTGTGGTTGTCTGGTTTCTGGCATGTGAGACAAAGACTGAGACAGCCCTGCCCGAAACTGGCCTGAATGCAGTGTGTAGTGTTGAATGGCTGGGTACTTGTTCCAATCCACATTCCTTGTTGTGAGTGTCTGGAATGGAGGAGTGTGGCCTGAATGCACCGTGTGCCTGATTGGCTGACTGACTGCATGAATGCCCTGCAGTGTGATTGGCTGCTGTGTGTGTGCCAGCAGTGTGGATGAGAGAGAGGATAGTATATCTGGGGACCTCTCACCACTGGAAATTGTTCAGTGCAGTTCTGAAGGAACCATTGGTTGAGAAGCAACCTTTGGGGTTCAGAAGTTCAGAAGTGTTCAGAAGCTGAGTCTCCACTCAAGAGTAACTGGAACTGCTGATCCTCGACGTCCAGCTGGAAGAAGAAGACTTGCTGTGGCATTTGCTTCGACCGATCCGAAGGCTGTCTAAATTCGTCAAGGGCTGACCCGAGAGAGGACCTGGTAAGGCGCCCTCTTCCCGTGCTCCGAGGGACCATCGAGCACCGCTCCATCTTCGCCGAAGCGCCCTGGAAGACAGGTCCTCGAAAAGGCTGTCGACCCGAGACGGGACCGCCGAGGAGATCGAAGTGAAGCACCCGGACATCGACGTCGTCGAAGTCCATTGCCGTCGACCAGGGTTCACAGGTTTGTGGAACCGCTGGAGGCCCGTCGAAGTTGTGTTGCCCAGCCGTGGGAACCACTTGACGCTGTGCCGCCGACGACCGGAGCCATCCGCTCCATTGCCTAAGAACATTCAATTGAAGGACTCTCTCGACCGCATCGTCGACCGCTTATCCTGCCGGAGAAAGTCGAGGCCGACCAACGCGCCGAGGAGAAACCTGCCGGTGGGTTTCCCGCCACCCGACGACCTCAAAGACTCGGACGACTCGACGCCCTTGCTGGGCTCCCGTCTCTACAATCTTTGCGGTCCAGAACTATTGTCATCGAGGTGCCCCGCACACCTCCGCCTTGCAGGACGCCGACGCCCCGACGCCGACGAGCACCGCTCGGACGAAGCTGCCGCCTCTTCGACATCGTTCTGCCTCGTTTGTCGACGGACGTTCGACGCCCCGTGCCTCCCGCTTGAAAGGGAAGGCATTCAAGAAGGGCCGTCGATTCCCCGTCGCCGAACGAGTCCCTCGACGTTAGTCGACTCCACCAGGTACATTGGGGGGGTAAAAACATTATAGAGGAAAATAAGACTTGCAGAGCAATACATGGACTGGGCTGGTGCTACATCTTTCTTTACAGGTTGCCCAGGTGGGGGGATCTCCACACAGAACTGTGCCTAGTGGTAGGGATCAGTATTCTGCCTATTGCTCAAACCTCTTATTTCCTCTCTTCTCTCTATTGCTGGTTTCACTCTATTGGTCTGTGTGACATTGTACAGTATTGTTCATGCACTTCAATAAGATCTAGGGTGGTACCACTTTAGGATTGTAAATATTTGTCATTGTAGATTTTGCCGGAGTACAAAGTGAGTTATCGTGATGAATGTACATAACCGTAACTATTGATTATATAAAGACTGTGTTCTAACCAATACAGAGTGTGGATATTCCTTTGTGGGGGCTTGGGGATACACTGTACTTAAGAACCAGCCTGCATCACCTCCTGAGAAGCTAGGCCTTGATTGCTCGACCATTGCTACCGGATAGAGAATCTTGGCTGGGGTCTCCTGTGCCTCTCCTCCACCATATAGGGAGTGGGAGTACAGACACCCCCCACCGGTCATTGAGAACCGTTTTTCTCGTCGCAGCACCCTCCACAGGGCCCCACTCATGTCTCCCAGTACCCCCACCCCCCAGCCGTGCAATTTGCCTGGGTATGTGTATTCCAGGGGTGCGCGGGTAGTCTCACACGCGATTCCATCAGGGTACGTGTATTATGGGTCCGCGTGAACATCCACACGCGATACCAGCAGGGTACGTGTATTACGGGGTTCGCGGGAAGTTCCACACGCGATTGTCCTGGGCATGTGTATTCCAGGGTGTGCGTGAAGTTTCCCACGCGAATTAGCAGGGTGCGTGTATTTCGGTGTGCGCGTGAAGTTCCACACACAACTGGGCCTGTGAGAGTGGGGTACGTGTATTTCAGGGGTGGGCGGGAATATTTACTCGCGACTGGGCCTGGGAGAGCGTGTTACGTGTATTCCTGGGGTGGGCGGGAAGATTTACACGGTCGCCTACAACGCGCCAAAAAATAAAAGGTCCAATCCTGAAACACGTACGTCAGCATGAAGCAGGTGCACGTCCTGCGCAGCATAAAAGAGTGAGCAAACAACAAACAAGCTCAGACGCCAGGATGAATATACCGTTCCTAGCAGCAGTGGCCGTGGGATACCGCAGGTGGAGGAGAAGGATAGTCAGGGCCAGAATCTTCACACCCAGAACCAGCCTATTTGGTATGCCTGATAACCAGGTGTATGGGAGGTACAGGTTTCCACCACACATAATACTCAACCTGGTCAGTGAGTGGGAGGATGACCTCACATCACCCACCCTGTGCTCCCAAGCACTCAGCCCCCTGGAGAAGGTCCTCAATGTACTGCACTTCTTGGCTACCGGATCATTTCAGCGGACAAGTGCCATAGTGGGGGGGGTGTCACAGACCACGCAGTCACGGTGCCTACACCAGGTGTTGGCCATCATCGCTGCACGCCCATCAGTCCGCAGGCACATATACCTGCCCAGAACACCTGCAGAAAGGCAGGCTGTCAGCCAGGATTTCTACAGGGTGGCACAATTCCCCAAAGTGCTAGGTGCCAATGATTGCACCCATGTGGCTCTACGTACCCCCAGGGCATCTGAGCACATCTATAGAAACCGCAAGCACTGGCATTCCATCAACGTCCAGGAAGTATGTGATGCCAAGGGAATCATCACCTCAGTATATGCCAACTATCCAGGGTCCACCCACGTCAGCTTCATTTACAGGATGTCAACCCTAAACCGGGACATGGAAGCTGGGCGGCATGGCGATGCATGGCTGCTTGGTGAGTAGAAATGCCACAGCACACGCATGCATGACAGATACAGAGTAATGCCAATACCCCACTAATGATCCCCATCACCACCTCCCCAGGGGACAGTGCCTACCCTCTGAGCACACACATGATGATGCCAATTCGGAACCCCATCACGCCTCCCGAGGTAAGATACAAGACAGCCCATATTGCAACACGGGGCATAGTGGAGCGCACATTCTGAGTGCTCAAGTCACACTTTCGATCCCTTGACCGTTCTGGCGGGCAGCTGTTATACGCTCCCCCAGTAGTGTGCAGGATCATAGTGGCAGCATGTGTCCTGCACAATGTTGCAACACGCCGGGGCCTGGCTGTGGACATGGTGGTGCCCCCACATCCCCAACCACATGCATGCCCGCTGCGCATGGAAGGGGAAAGGGCACGGGGTGAGGCAGCCCGTACGCAGCTGGTGGATAATTACGTCACACAGAAAGCACACCCCTGTGGAGTGCACACAGCCCTGGCACATACCATCTGACAATCAATGAGGACTCAATCTAACAATTCTGATGAATTAAGGGACAGTCAACTGTCAGAACCATAGCAGCCTGAGATTGTTCATCTGGAAGTGTCACAATATGTGCATCCCTACCTACACAAACACCACCAATGCAGTGTCATCAAAAGACACAGTTCCATGCAGCAAAAATGAATACCCACTTGCAAAATACAACATGAGAACAGTGCCATGTCACCCAACCCCTCCCCGGCACGGCCACACAACACACCATGGCATGTCATGCAATGTGAGAGCAAACAAATTAATCCCCACAACATGACCCAAGTGTCACCAACTACAGTGTCCCTAATGAAAACTGGCCACACATGAAATGCTCGCAGTAATGCAGGACCAACAACACACATTACCAAATACTTACCAATAATACCAATCACCTACACAACCTCCAACCTACCATAAACATGACAGTACGGACTTAAAAAATTGGTAGCCTCACTACCTGATAATGCCAGCACTTCGAACACTTCCAACTATACAGTGTTAGCGCCACGCAAAAGTGTAGGTGCACTGCTTACAACATGGACTCCAGTTCCAAAGTAGACCGCCTTGTGAAGACATGAGAAATGGACCTGCAAATTAGGAGGATGCGATGGATGCAGAGGCACATATCAATACACCATGCAGTGTACAATACAACAACAATATGCACTAGGAATGTATAAACAGTATTGACTACAGACTGCCCACACATCAAATGGGAGTCCAACGTCACCGTGTAAGTCAATGTCACTTGGGCACACCCTTTGCAAGCCCATGGAAACGGGAAGCAGGAGGGGTGTGTGTCACACAAACCCAAGCATCTGACCCAAATTCAGGACAAGCCTGCATGTGCCCAGCCACAATACAGCGTATGCCCACGGGAGCCACACAAGGCAACACACTGTCCAAAAAATCAAGAATCAAAAAAAAAAAAAAAGAAAAAAGAATATCAAAAATCAAAAATGGCCATGAATGGGCCTGGGGGGGTGGGGGAGGCCACCCAGGAGGTCCGAGGACAGGGTGCACACCAAAACCCACCTGTGTGGATCTTGCAAAAAAAAAAAAAACAACTCCATGGGCTCATGGCCTGCACGGCTACCCTATTGTGGGAGAATCGCTGCTGTCGCTCTCCTCACCCTCTGCAGCTGCATCAGGAGGTGGTGGCACTATGGGAGGCAGCCCACGCAAAGCCCTAGTCTGGTCCTCCATGGCAGCAAGCATGCGGGTGTGGAAGGTCTGGTTCTGGAGGATAATTGTGCGGAGGTCCCCATGCAACAACTCGCGGGATGCCCGGACCTCCTCCATAGTTGCCTGCATCTCAGCTGAGAGCGTACGTGTGAGCCGCTCCAGCTGCTGTTCTGTCCTCGTGTTAGCTGAAGCCTCAAGCTCAACCAGAGTTGCCCTGAGCTGACGGAGTTCCACCCTCAGGGCTTCCCTGTGGCCCTGGGACTCAATAGATATGGCTTCCCGCAGAGTCTCCAGTGCCGCTCGCCTGTCCCTGTTGGACGCCAACATGTCCTCCCTGTGTGACTGGCTAATGGAGTCTGTTGCCTGCTGTAGTTGTTCAATTAGCCTTTCTTGGGGTACAATGGAAGTGGCCACCCTATCCATGGCCTGAGCCATTATCTCAGTTGATGCTGCCTGTTGGTTTGCCATACCGTATATGGATTGCTCCCATGCGGTATTGCCAGGTGGCGTACGGCCACCGCGTCGGCGGGCACCACACCTGTCTGGGGCAAGGCGAACTGCGCCTTGCTGTGCCGGCACTGCCTGAGGCTGCAGGACTGCATTCCCCCTCTGATCTACTGGCCCAGGAACAGGATCAGATGTAGCGGAGTGTGACCCTGCATCCGTAACCACCAAAGGCGGACCTACCAACACTGACATCCCCATTGAGGGTTCTACCCCTGGTGCAGGTGGGTTGGACAGTACAGAATCCCTCCCAGAAACACTTACCTGCGACGGCACATAGGTCTCATCATCCTAATCGACAACTGAATAGAGCTCGGGGGAGGTGCACCCAGAGACACCCCTTGAGATGACGGTCTGCAGCAAGTGTGGGTTCTCACCCACCACCACACCACGTCCCTCACTGGTGCCCGGTCGGGCCTGAGACCCCTCCTGGGTCTGCGCCATCTCCACAACCCCAGCAGTATCAAGTACGTCATCCCCTGCAAAGACATGAAAGAAAAGAAATGGGAACAGGCATTAGCACCATGGAACACAATTAGGGCTGAGAAGCAACAGAAACAGTACTTCATTGACACATGTCCCACATGACTATAACCCTCCCATGCATGCACTGTCACTGCGTATGAAGGGGGGGCAAATGGCACACATTGATGACACCAAGATGGAAGACCAACACATTTGCTGCATGCTGCCTAGCAGTGCCATCACACATTGGCCTGTGAATGGCATGTCCAATACACATACATGACACATGCCATCACACAGATGGCATGTACCCTAGCCATGTCACACATGTGACAATAGGACTGAGAAATGCCTAGTGAAAGTGGTGGAATGCAGACAATCAGCCTGAATGAAGACAGAATAACATGCAACTATGTTGTGGCAAGATGACACTTCAAGGGCAACTGGCGTGAGGTTGGGCTGAATGTCTACTGTTGCCAGAAGGGATACTGCAATTCCCAAATCCTGGTGCGCAGAATGTATTGGATGAAGCACATGGGTGACCCAAACCACTCAGGCACACACCCCCTCACCTGGCACTCAATCAGAAGCACTCACACACACACCATGCACATGGATGACACACACATGCATGTGCACTCACCGGACAATGCCTCGTAATCTGGCAGGTCTCCCACGCCTTGGATCTGTTCCTCCGCGACGTAGGTCCCAGCAACATACTCATGTGGAGTGAGTTCTATGTCCTCTGCCGGAGACCCACCCCTGCCAAAAGAAGAATTGTACGCTGTCTGAGGAGACAGGACAACAGGAGAAGTGGGGGGCTAGGGGCACCCTGCAAGTCCCGGCCATGTCCCCTACCGTATCCACCACAGCCACCTCTTGTGGCTCGCCCACCTTTGCCACCCTTACCGCGTGCTCACCTCCCAACCATGGCACTGATGTTGTTGTGCATATGGGAGTTGCAGTAAACTATTGTCCTGGGCAATTGGGGGTAAAAGGGGTAGGGTACTAGATGGAATTAAATTGTGAAGTAAATCGCGTGTGAACTGACAAGAAGTACAGATTTCACCCACTCGCTCTCCACGAAAAGCACGTACAAGGAAATGGCATTCTACAGTTACCTTTTAAAGATGCCCACACGTCCAGCGTCACTTCCGCGTGTACCCGCTAAGGCCCCATCCTCCAATTACACGAGCTGACACTCGGACGTGCAGTCATTGGACGTGTAACATGCACCCGTGTACAGGGAAATGCCCGTGCACGCACGTCACAGACCTTGGTGGCCTTTGGGCCAATGAATTCACGTACGTGTGCTGACGCGCTTACTCGCTAAGGCCCTTTCCTCGAATTACACGCAGACGTGCTGGATTTTCACGTGCCAAATCACTCCGTATCAAGCTGGCCACGCGTAAGCACACGGAAGACCACGCTCCTGCCCAGAAGGGCGAATTACTGCCCCCCAATGCCCCGAGCACGCTCCCACCTGCCATCTGCTGCTGCCTGATTGCCTGCTGCCCACGTGCCCTGCCATTTGCTGCCTGCACATCAGCCAGGGGTGCTGTTGCTGTGACCACCCCTGCTGGAACCGAAGACTCCCGACTGGGATTCCATCGCTCCACAGACCAGCCCCAGGACCCAGTTGCCCACCCACTCCTGCCTCTGGGGTTGTCATGTCGGGCACTGCAACATCTGGCACCACTGACAACCCCCGGCCAGAGAGGCAGAGGGGCACCAGCTTCACTGCCATCGAAGTTGGTGTCCTGGTGGAGCAAGTCCTGGGTCAGTATGATGCCCTCTTCGGAAGTCTGCGCGCTGACAAGGAAGGACGGACTCGGATCTGGACGGACATCGTGACTGCCATCAACGCGGAGGGGTTGGCTGTCCGACTATTCCATCTTGTCAAGAAGCGCTGGGAGGACTTCAGGTCCAGGACCCTCAACAAGGCCCGGCACCTCTTGAAGGCAGCAGATGCGAAGGGGCGCCGGGGCCACTTGTCGGACGATCAGATGAGGGTCCTCGAACGCATATCCCCAGTGCTCCACGTCCAGATCCTTGAGAGGCAGACCCGTCTGGAGTCAACCAGTAAGTGTACATGCATCATGATTGTGTGCTGTGCGTGTGGTGATGTGCCAGTAGTGTGCAGGTTGCACATGTGTTTTTATGGGGCCAAGTATGGGGGGGGTGTACAGGGCCGTGAGGCTAACACATGCGAGGGCAGTCATGTGTGAGACATGGATGGTGCTTGTGTGTGTAGGCTTGCATGCCAAATGCAGTTGTGTGGGCACACATGTTTGGATGAATGTGTATGTAAGTAGCATGTTCGTGATGTCACACATGGATGTTGTTTTCAGCTGCATGTATCAGCACTGTGTACATGTGCATGTGTGTGTATTTGACAAGGGTGCAACAGTGATGCAACAAGGATGCATGTGACAGTGGGATGTGGAAGCCTGATTGGCAGATGTGACATGGATGCCAATCTGAACACTGCCACAGTTGGCAGAGGTGTACACATGCATGCAAGTGTGGTGGTGTGTGTGCATGTGTAGTGCACTCCCTGTGTTGCATGTGATGTCTGGCTCACCTTTTCCTGCTCATGCTATTGTATGTGTATGGATGGTGCTGGCTGTTGCGATATGGCTGTGGTATGGCTCATGTGTGCGAGTTGATATGACGTGTGTTGGCGATTGTGATGCCATGTATGAGGTTTGCCAATGCCACTCATGTACAACTGTCATGTGTGTATGTGTCCATTGTACAGTGCCCTGATGCCTATGTTTTATTTCTCCCTGTCTGCAGAGTCAACTGATGAAGAGGGCGGAGAAGGTGCTGTGGAGCACAGCGGCGTGGATCGCACCGCCAGCCGGAGACGCAAGGCCCGGCTCCCCTCCCAGGTTGTGATCTCGTCGGGGAGTGAGTAGTCGGGTGCGGCGTCCCAGGCCGCAGCTGCTGGGGGGAGGTCCAAGAGGCGGAGGTCGGAGTTGGACTCTTCGGCAGCAGAAGGGGCAGCTGGGACCCCACAGGGCCCAACGGGGGAAGATGGCACGGAGTCATCCAGGTTGCTGGGGAATTTGGTGGAGGAGGAGGCCGTGCAAGCGACAGAGACGGGGTCTGGAGGTGGGGATTCCTCTGCCTTCCTCTGCCTGCGGACGTGGCTATCCAGGGACGGGTTGAGCCTGTCCTGACTGGTGTGGCGTTGCGTCAGCGGGCCATGCGAGGTGACCTGCAGTCTTTTCATGAGGAGACTGCACGTCATCTCGAATGGCTCGTTGACCGCGTCGGCCTACTGGGACAGGTCACCCAGGCCGGATTCCTCCGTTTGCTACAGCTTGCTCCGACCCCCTCCTCAACTGAACACCCTATGCGCCAGTCGTCCTCCGTGCCATCTTCCCACCCATTTGTCACCTGGGTGCCCTGTGGAGCTGCCTCTGACGGTGCAGCCAGGCTCGTGGAGGAGGCATCCCTGCCACAGTCGGGAGTCGGACGTCCAGCAGGGGTGGCCACATCAACGACTGCACCCCGACTGCACCCCAGCTGGTGGAGGATGTGCAGGCAGCAGGAGCCCGGGCACAGGCACAGCAGCAGCAGGAACGAGGTGGGAGCCATGATGGCTCGGGGCCTTCGACATCGGAGGGGCAGGCATTGGCCGGAGGGCAGGAGGACCCACGACGGGAAGTGTCTTCCGTGTGGCAGCAGTTGGGCCACGCCATAGATGTGAAGCAGCAGCGGGCGGAAGAGGCACGGCTCACGATGGTCAGTGCGGAGAACTCCATGCGGAGGGCCCTGAGGTGGGCCGAGTGCCTCCAGGCAATCCGCAGGGAGTTGGAGGTGAACATGTCGACGGCCCTGCGGACCATCGGGGCAATGGAGGAGGACCACCTCCGGGACCTTGAGCAGGAGTTTGATGATGCTCTGGCCCGGAACATCCCAAAGTGAGCCGTCGGACTAGCCCGTTGCCCTTGTAAATAGTTCTGTAGTTAGTGTTAGGTTTCCTTTGCTTTTTTATATTTTTTGGACCTTTTGGACAATTGGCCACATTTTTGTATATAGTTATTTTTTATTAGGTAGTCTTATTAGATAGGTTTTATTTCTTCTGTTGGGATCATGGACCCTGGATTGTTTATCTGTATATAGTTGACTGTTGGTTTTTTTTTTTCATTTTGATTTTACCCATGGAGCAATGGTCTTTGGTTTTAATTTTCCATTGGATTTACTTTTGTGAACTGTGACTTTGGACACCTTTCCTTTGGATTATGATTTGTGGTTTTACATTATTTTACGGACATGCTGCTTTTTGTTTTTAATTCACATTTTCGTTTGTTTCTTTTTGATTCCATTTATGTTGCTTTTAATACATATTTTTTATTTTTATTTATTTATTTTTTTGACATTTATAAAGCACTCACACAGCCCACAGGCATCGAGGCGCTGTTACAGGAATTGTTTGTTTTTCTTAGTTGCGTAGTTGTGCTTTTTTTTTTTTTGTCTTAGTTACGTATTTATAACACGCTTAAACACCCAGAGGTTTCTAAGCGCGGACCCGGGGATCGAACCAGTTGTTGCTTCGTGTCGTCTTGCTTCCAAGACGCACACGCTGCCGCTGAGCTATCCTCCCAGGACAAGTTTTCATCAAACTTCAATGTGTAGTATAGTCTCATTGGTTTCATGCATGTCATGATATGGGTTTTGACATTCCCTGACAACCATTGTGTGTATGTGAGGGAGATGTGTTCATTTACATACTTGCCATTGGGGTTGTATCATGTAATCGGCATTTCTAAGTGGGTGGATGAAATACTTGGGTGGATGTTTGGCATGTGGAGGCTGCCCATAAGGGCCAGGGATCTAGATTGTGATGACGTGTTGGCTGGGGGACATGTGTGGGGGCCTGCTGGCAGGTGCCCCTGACTGCTGGGGGGTGTGGGTGCTGAGAGACATGAGTTGGACATGAGTGGGGGCCTGGTGGAGGGTGCCCCAAAGTGCTGGGGGTGGGGGTTCAGGGGGACATGAGTTGGACGTGAGTGGGGCCTGGTGGAGGGTGCCCCTGGATGCAGGGGGGTGGGGGTGAAGGGGGACAGGAGTGGGGACCTGGTGGAGGGTGCCCCTGGATGCAGGGGGGTGGGAGTGTAGGGGGACATGAGTTGGACCTGAGTGGGGGCCTGCTGGCAGGTGCCCCTGTCTGGTAGGGGGTGGGGGTGCAGGGAGACAGGAGTGGGGGCCTGGTGGAGGGTGCCCTGCACTGCTGGGGGTGGGGGTGCAGGGAGACAGGAGTGGGGACCTGCTGGCAGGTGCCCCTGACTGGTGGGGGGTGGGGGTGCAGGGAGACAGGAGTGGGGGCCTGCTGGCAGGTGCCCCTGTCTGGTGGGGGGTGGGGGTGCAGGGAGACAGGATTGGGGGCCTGCTGGCAGGTGCCCCTGACTGGTGGGGGGTGGGGGTGCAGGGAGACATGAGTTGGACATGAGTGGGGCCTGGTGGAGGGTGACCCACAGTGCTGGGGGATGGGGGTGCAGGGGGACATGAGTTGGACATGAGTGGGGGCCTGGTGGAGGGTGCCCCAAAGGGCTGGGGGGTGGGGGGTGCAGGGGGACATGAGTTGGACCTGAGTGGGGCCTGGTGGAGGGTGCTCCTGGATGCAGGGGGGTGGGGGTGCAGGGGGACAGGGGGACAGGAGTGGGGGCCTGGTGGAGGGTGTCCCTGGATGCAAGGGGGTGGGGGTGCAGGGGGACATGAGTTGGACCTGAGTGGGGGCCTGCTGGCAGGTGCCCCTGACTGGTGGGGGGTGGGGGTGCAGGGAGACAGGAGTGGGGGCCTGGTGGAGGGTGCCCTGCACTGTTGGGGGATGGGGGTGCAGGGAGACAGGAGTGGGGGCCTGCTGGCAGGTGCCCCTGACTGGTGGGGGGTGGGGGTGCAGGGAGACATGAGTTAGACATGAGTGGGGCCTGGTGGAGGGTGCCCTGCACTGCTGGGGGGTGGGGGTGCTGGGAGACATGAGTTGGACATGAGTGGGGGCCTGGTGGAGGGTGCCCCACAGTGCTGGGGGGTGGGGGTGTAGGGGGACATGTGTTGGACATGAGTGGGGCCTGGTGGAGGGTGCCCTGCACTGCTGGGGGGTGGGGGTGCAGGGAGACATGAGTTGGACCTGAGTGGGGGCCTGCTGGCAGGTGCCCCTGACTGGTAGGGGGTGGGGGTGCAGGGAGACAGGAGTGGGAGCCTGGTGGAGGGTGCCCTGCACTGCTGGGGGTGGGGGTGCAGGGGGACAGGAGTGGGGCCTGGTGGAGGGTGCACCACAGTGCTGGGGGTGGGGGTGCAGGGGGACATGAGTGGGGGCCTGGTGGAGGGTGCCCCACAGTGCTGGGGGGTGGGGTTGCAGGGGGACATGAGTTGGACCTGAGTGGGGCCTGGTGGAGGGTGCCCCAGGATGCAGGGGGTGGGGGTGCAGGGGGACAGGAGTGGGGGCCTGGTGGAGGGTGCACCACAGTGCTGGGGGGTGGGGGTGCAGGGGGACATGAGTTGGACCTGAGTGGGGCCTGGTGGAGGGTGCCCCTGGATGCAGGGGGTGGGGGTGCAGGGGGACAGGAGTGGGGGCCTGGTGGAGGGTGTCCCTGGATGCAGGGGGGTGGGGGTGCAGGGGGACATGAGTTGGACCTGAGTGGGGGCCTGCTGGCAGGTGCCCCTGACTGGTGGGGGTTGGGGGTGCAGGGAGACAGGAGTGGGGGCCTGGTGGAGGGTGTCCTGCACTTCTGGGGGGTGGGGGTGCAGGGAGACAGGAGTGGGGGCCTGCTGGCAGGTACCCCTGACTGGTGGGGGGTGGGGGTGCAGGGGGACATGAGTTGGACATGAGTGGGGGCCTGTTGGAGGGTGCCCCAAAGTGCTGGGGGGTGGGGGTTCAGGGGGACATGAGTTGGACCTGAGTGGGGCCTGGTGGAGGCTGCCCCTGGATGCAGGGGGGTGGGGGTACAGGGGGACAGGAGTGGGGACCTGGTGGAGGGTGCCCCTGGATGCAGGGGGGTGGGAATGCAGGGGGACATGAGTTGGACCTGAGTGGGGGCCTGCTGGCAGGTGCCCCTGACTGGTAGGTGGTGGGGGTGCAGGGAGACAGGAGTGGGGGCCTGGTGGAGGGTGCCCTGCACTGCTGGGGGGTGGGGGTGCAGGGTGCAGGGAGACAGGAGTGGGGGCCTGCTGGCAGGTGCCCCTGACTGGTGGGGGTGCAGGGAAACAGGAGTGGGGGCCTGCTGGCAGGTGCCCCTGACTGGGGGGGGGTGGGGGTGCAGGGAGACAGGATTGGGGGCCTGCTGGCAGGTGCCCCTGACTGGTGGGGGGTGGGGGTGCAGGGAGACATGAGTTGGACATGAGTGGGGCCTGGTGGAGGGTGACCCACAGTGCTGGGGGATGGGGGTGCAGGGGGACATGAGTTGGACATGAGTGGGGGCCTGGTGGAGGGTGCCCCAAAGGGCTGGGGGGTGGGGGTGCAGGGGGACATGAGTTGGACCTGAGTGGGGGCCTGCTGGCAGGTGCCCCTGACTGGTGGGGGGTGGGGGTGCAGGGAGACAGGAGTGGGGGCCTGCTGGCAGGTGCCCCTGACTGGTGGGGGGTGGGGGTGCAGGGAGACATGAGTTAGACATGAGTGGGGCCTGGTGGAGGGTGCCCTGCACTGTTGGGGGGTGGGGGTGCAGGGAGACAGGAGTGGGGGCCTGCTGGAAGGTGCCCCTGACTGGTGGGGGGTGGGGGTGCAGGGAGACATGAGTTAGACATGAGTGGGGCCTGGTGGAGGGTGCCCTGCACTGCTGGGGGGTTGGGGTGCTGGGAGACATGAGTTGGACATGAGTGGGGGGCTGGTGGAGGGTGCCCCACAGTGCTGGGGGGTGGGGGTGCAGGGGGACATGAGTTGGACATGAGTGGGGCCTGGTGGAGGGTGCCCTGCACTGCTGGGGGGTGGGGGTGCAGGGAGACATGAGTTGGACCTGAGTGGGGGCCTGCTGGCAGGTGCCCCTGACTGGTGGGGGGTGGGGGTGCAGGGAGACAGGGTTGGGAGCCTGGTGGAGGGTGCCCTGCACTGCTGGGGGTGGGGGTGCAGGGGGACAGGAGTGGGGCCTGGTGGAGGGTGCACCACAGTGCTGGGGGGTGGGGGTGCAGGGGGACATGAGTTGGACCTGAGTGGGGTCTGGTGGAGGGTGCCCCAGGATGCAGGGGGGTGGGGGTGCAAGGGGACAGGAGTGGGGGCCTGGTGGAGGGTGCACCACAGTGCTGGGGGGTGGGGGTGCAGGGGGACATGAGTTGGACCTGAGTGGGGCCTGGTGGAGGGTTCCCCTGGATGCAGGGGGTGGGGGTGCAGGGGGACAGGAGTGGGGGCCTGGTGGAGGGTGTCCCTGGATGCAGGGGGGTGGGGGTGCAGGGGGACATGAGTTGGACCTGAGTGGGGGCCTGCTGGCAGGTGCCCCTGACTGGTGGGGGTTGGGGGTGCAGGGAGACAGGAGTGGGGGCCTGGTGGAGGGTGTCCTGCACTTCTGGGGGGTGGGGGTGCAGGGAGACAGGAGTGGGGGCCTGCTGGCAGGTACCCCTGACTGGTGGGGGGTGGGGGTGCAGGGGGACATGAGTTGGACATGAGTGGGGGCCTGTTGGAGGGTGCCCCAAAGTGCTGGGGGGTGGGGGTTCAGGGGGACATGAGTTGGACCTGAGTGGGGCCTGGTGGAGGCTGCCCCTGGATGCAGGGGGGTGGGAATGCAGGGGGACATGAGTTGGACCTGAGTGGGGGCCTGCTGGCAGGTGCCCCTGACTGGTAGGTGGTGGGGGTGCAGGGACACAGGAGTGGGGGCCTGGTGGAGGGTGCCCTGCACTGCTGGGGGGTGGGGGTGCAGGGAGACAGGAGTGGGGGCCTGCTGGCAGGTGCCCCTGACTGGTGGGGGTGCAGGGAAACAGGAGTGGGGGCCTGCTGGCAGGTGCCCCTGACTGGGGGGGGGGGTGGGGGTGCAGGGAGACAGGATTGGGGGCCTGCTGGCAGGTGCCCCTGACTGGTGGGGGGTGGGGGTGCAGGGAGACATGAGTTGGACATGAGTGGGGCCTGGTGGAGGGTGACCCACAGTGCTGGGGGATGGGGGTGCAGGGGGACATGAGTTGGACATGAGTGGGGGCCTGGTGGAGGGTGCCCCAAAGGGCTGGGGGGTGGGGGTGCAGGGGGACATGAGTTGGACCTGAGTGGGGGCCTGCTGGCAGGTGCCCCTGACTGGTGGGGGGTGGGGGTGCAGGGAGACAGGAGTGGGGGCCTGCTGGCAGGTGCCCCTGACTGGTGGGGGGTGGGGGTGCAGGGAGACATGAGTTAGACATGAGTGGGGCCTGGTGGAGGGTGCCCTGCACTGTTGGGGGGTGGGGGTGCAGGGAGACAGGAGTGGGGGCCTGCTGGAAGGTGCCCCTGACTGGTGGGGGGTGGGGGTGCAGGGAGACATGAGTTAGACATGAGTGGGGCCTGGTGGAGGGTGCCCTGCACTGCTGGGGGGTTGGGGTGCTGGGAGACATGAGTTGGACATGAGTGGGGGGCTGGTGGAGGGTGCCCCACAGTGCTGGGGGGTGGGGGTGCAGGGGGACATGAGTTGGACATGAGTGGGGCCTGGTGGAGGGTGCCCTGCACTGCTGGGGGGTGGGGGTGCAGGGAGACATGAGTTGGACCTGAGTGGGGGCCTGCTGGCAGGTGCCCCTGACTGGTGGGGGGTGGGGGTGCAGGGAGACAGGGTTGGGAGCCTGGTGGAGGGTGCCCTGCACTGCTGGGGGTGGGGGTGCAGGGGGACAGGAGTGGGGCCTGGTGGAGGGTGCACCACAGTGCTGGGGGGTGGGGGTGCAGGGGGACATGAGTTGGACCTGAGTGGGGTCTGGTGGAGGGTGCCCCAGGATGCAGGGGGGTGGGGGTGCAAGGGGACAGGAGTGGGGGCCTGGTGGAGGGTGCACCACAGTGCTGGGGGGTGGGGGTGCAGGGGGACATGAGTTGGACCTGAGTGGGGCCTGGTGGAGGGTTCCCCTGGATGCAGGGGGTGGGGGTGCAGGGGGACAGGAGTGGGGGCCTGGTGGAGGGTGTCCCTGGATGCAGGGGGGTGGGGGTGCAGGGGGACATGAGTTGGACCTGAGTGGGGGCCTGCTGGCAGGTGCCCCTGACTGGTGGGGGTTGGGGGTGCAGGGAGACAGGAGTGGGTGCCTGGTGGAGGGTGTCCTGCACTGCTGGGGGGTGGGGGTGCAGGGAGACAGGAGTGGGGGCTTGGTGAAGGGTGCCCTGCACTGCTGGGGGGTGGGGGTGCAGGGAGACAGGAGTGGGGGCCTGCGGCAGGTGCCCCTGACTGGTGGGGGGTGGGGGTGCTGGGAGACATGAGTTGGACATGAGTGGGGGCCTGGTGGAGGGTGCCCCACATTGCTGGGGGGTGGGGGTGCAGGGGGACATGAGTGGGGCCTGGTGGAGGGTGCCCTGCACTGCTGGGGGGTGGGGGTGCTGGGAGACATGAGATGGACATGAGTGGGGGCCTGGTGGAGGATGCCCCACACTGCTGGGGGGTGGGGTTGCAGGGGGACATGAGTTGGACCTGAGTGGGGCCTGGTGGAGGGTGCCCCAGGATGCAGGGGGGTGGGGGTGCAGGGGGACAGGAGTGGGGGCCTGGTGGAGGGTGCACCACAGTGCTGGGGGGTGGGGGTGCAGGGGGACATGAGTTGGACCTGAGTGGGGCCTGGTGGAGGGTGCCCCTGGATGCAGGGGGTGGGGGTGCAGGGGGACAGGAGTGGGGGCCTGGTGGAGGGTGTCCCTGGATTCAGGGGGGTGGGGGTGCAGGGAGACAGGATTGGGGGCCTGCTGGCAGGTGCCCCTGACTGGTGGGGGGTGGGGGTGCAGGGAGACATGAGTTGGACATGAGTGGGGCCTGGTGGAGGGTGACCCACAGTGCTGGGGGATGGGGGTGCAGGGGGACATGAGTTGGACATGAGTGGGGGCCTGGTGGAGGGTGCCCCAAAGGGCTGGGGGGTGGGGGTGCAGGGGGACATGAGTTGGACCTGAGTGGGGGCCTGCTGGCAGGTGCCCCTGACTGGTGGGGGGTGGGGGTGCAGGGAGACAGGAGTGGGGGCCTGGTGGAGGGTGCCCTGCACTGTTGGGGGGTTGGGGGTGCAGGGAGACAGGAGTGGGGGCCTGCTGGCAGGTGCCCCTGACTGGTCGGGGGTGGGGGTGCAGGGAGACATGAGTTAGACATGAGTGGGGCCTGGTGGAGGGTGCCCTGCACTGCTGGGGGGTTGGGGTGCTGGGAGACATGAGTTGGACATGAGTGGGGGGCTGGTGGAGGGTGCCCCACAGTGCTGGGGGGTGGGGGTGCAGGGGGACATGAGTTGGACATGAGTGGGGCCTGGTGGAGGGTGCCCTGCACTGCTGGGGGGTGGGGGTGCAGGGAGACATGAGTTGGACCTGAGTGGGGGCCTGCTGGCAGGTGCCCCTGACTGGTGGGGGGTGGGGGTGCAGGGAGACAGGGTTGGGAGCCTGGTGGAGGGTGCCCTGCACTGCTGGGGGTGGGGGTGCAGGGGGACAGGAGTGGGGCCTGGTGGAGGGTGCACCACAGTGCTGGGGGGTGGGGGTGCAGGGGGACATGAGTTGGACCTGAGTGGGGTCTGGTGGAGGGTGCCCCAGGATGCAGGGGGGTGGGGGTGCAAGGGGACAGGAGTGGGGGCCTGGTGGAGGGTGCACCACAGTGCTGGGGGGTGGGGGTGCAGGGGGACATGAGTTGGACCTGAGTGGGGCCTGGTGGAGGGTTCCCCTGGATGCAGGGGGGTGGGGGTGCAGGGGGACAGGAGTGGGGGCCTGGTGGAGGGTGTCCCTGGATGCAGGGGGGTGGGGGTGCAGGGGGACATGAGTTGGACCTGAGTGGGGGCCTGCTGGCAGGTGCCCCTGACTGGTGGGGGTTGGGGGTGCAGGGAGACAGGAGTGGGGGCCTGGTGGAGGGTGTCCTGCACTGCTGGGGGGTGGGGGTGCAGGGAGACAGGAGTGGGGGCTTGGTGAAGGGTGCCCTGCACTGCTGGGGGGTGGGGGTGCAGGGAGACAGGAGTGGGGGCCTGCGGCAGGTGCCCCTGACTGGTGGGGGTGCTGGGAGACATGAGTTGGACATGAGTGGGGGCCTGGTGGAGGGTGCCCCACATTGCTGGGGGGTGGGGGTGCAGGGGGACATGAGTGGGGCCTGGTGGAGGGTGCCCTGCACTGCTGGGGGGTGGGGGTGCTGGGAGACATGAGATGGACATGAGTGGGGGCCTGGTGGAGGATGCCCCACACTGCTGGGGGGTGGGGTTGCAGGGGGACATGAGTTGGACCTGAGTGGGGCCTGGTGGAGGGTGCCCCAGGATGCAGGGGGGTGGGGGTGCAGGGGGACAGGAGTGGGGGCCTGGTGGAGGGTGCACCACAGTGCTGGGGGGTGGGGGTGCAGGGGGACATGAGTTGGACCTGAGTGGGGCCTGGTGGAGGGTGCCCCTGGATGCAGGGGGTGGGGGTGCAGGGGGACAGGAGTGGGGGCCTGGTGGAGGGTGTCCCTGGATTCAGGGGGGTGGGGGTGCAGGGAGACAGGATTGGGGGCCTGCTGGCAGGTGCCCCTGACTGGTGGGGGGTGGGGGTGCAGGGAGACATGAGTTGGACATGAGTGGGGCCTGGTGGAGGGTGACCCACAGTGCTGGGGGATGGGGGTGCAGGGGGACATGAGTTGGACATGAGTGGGGGCCTGGTGGAGGGTGCCCCAAAGGGCTGGGGGGTGGGGGTGCAGGGGGACATGAGTTGGACCTGAGTGGGGGCCTGCTGGCAGGTGCCCCTGACTGGTGGGGGTGGGGGTGCAGGGAGACAGGAGTGGGGGCCTGGTGGAGGGTGCCCTGCACTGTTGGGTGGTGGGGGTGCAGGGAGACAGGAGTGGGGGCCTGCTGGAAGGTGCCCCTGACTGGTGGGGGGTGGGGGTGCAGGGAGACATGAGTTAGACATGAGTGGGGCCTGGTGGAGGGTGCCCTGCACTGCTGGGGGGTTGGGGTGCTGGGAGACATGAGTTGGACATGAGTCGGGGGCTGGTGGAGGGTGCCCCACAGTGCTGGGGGGTGGGGGTGCAGGGGGACATGAGTTGGACATGAGTGGGGCCTGGTGGAGGGTGCCCTGCACTGCTGGGGGGTGGGGGTGCAGGGAGACATGAGTTGGACCTGAGTGGGGGCCTGCTGGCAGGTGCCCCTGACTGGTGGGGGGTGGGGGTGCAGGGAGACAGGGTTGGGAGCCTGGTGGAGGGTGCCCTGCACTGCTGGGGGTGGGGGTGCAGGGGGACAGGAGTGGGGCCTGCTGGAGGGTGCACCACAGTGCTGGGGGGTGGGGGTGCAGGGGGACATGAGTTGGACCTGAGTGGGGCCTGGTGGAGGGTGCCCCAGGATGCAGGGGGGTGGGGGTGCAGGGGGACAGGAGTGGGGGCCTGGTGGAGGGTGCACCACAGTGCTGGGGGGTGGGGGTGCAGGGGGACATGAGTTGGACCTGAGTGGGGCCTGGTGGAGGGTGCCCCTGGATTCAGGGGGTGGGGGTGCAAGGGGACAGGAGTGGGGGCCTGGTGGAGGGTGTCCCTGGATGCAGGGGGGTGGGGGTGCAGGGGGACATGAGTTGGACCTGAGTGGGGGCCTGCTGGCAGGTGCCCCTGACTGGTGGGGGTTGGGGGTGCAGGGAGACAGTAGTGGGGGCCTGGTGGAGGGTGTCCTGCACTGCTGGGGGGTGGGGGTGCAGGGAGACAGGAGTGGGGGCTTGGTGGAGGGTGCCCTGCACTGCTGGGGGGTGGGGGTGCAGGGAGACAGGAGTGGGGGCCTGCGGCAGGTGCCCCTGACTGGTGGGGGGTGGGGTGCTGGGAGACATGAGTTGGACATTAGTGGGGGCCTGGTGGAGGGTGCCCCACATTGCTGGGGGGTGGGGGTGCAGGGGGACATGAGTTGGACATGAGTGGGGCCTGGTGGAGGGTGCCCTGCACTGCTGGGGGGGTGGGTGTGCTGGGAGACATGAGTTGGACATGAGTGGGGGCCTGGTGGAGGATGCCCCGCACTGCTGGGGGGTGGGGTTGCAGGGGGACATGAGTTGGACCTGAGTGGGGCCTGGTGGAGGGTGCCCCAGGATGCAGGGGGGTGGGGGTGCAGGGGGACAGGAGTGGGGGCCTGGTGGAGGGTGCACCACAGTGCTGGGGGGTGGGGGTGCAGGGGGACATGAGTTGGACCTGAGTGGGGCTTGGTGGAGGGTGCCCCTGGATGCAGGGGGTGGGGGTGCAGGGGGACAGGAGTGGGGGCCTGGTGGAGGGTGTCCCTGGATGCAGGGGGGTGGGGGTGCAGGGGGACATGAGTTGGACCTGAGTGGGGGCCTGCTGGCAGGTGCCCCTGACTGGTGGGGGTTGGGGGTGCAGGGAGACAGGAGTGGGGGCCTGGTGGAGGGTGTCCTGCGCTGCTGGGGGGTGGGGGTGCAGGGAGACAGGAGTGGGGGCCTGGTGGAGGGTGCACCACAGTGCTGGGGGGTGGGAGTGCAGGGGGACATGAGTTGGACATGAGTGGGAGCCTGCTGGAGGGTGCCCCACAGTGCTTGGGGGTGGGGGTGCAGGGGGACATGCCTTGGACCTGAGTGGGGCCTGGTGGAGGGTGCCCCTGGATGCAGGGGAGTGGGGGTGCAGGGGGACAGGAGTGGGGGCCTGGTGGAGGGTGCCCTGCACTGCTGGGGGGTGGGGGTGCTGGGAGACATGAGTTGGACATGAGTGGGGGCCTGGTGGAGGGTGCCCCACAGTGCTGGGGGGTGGGGGTGCAGGGGACATGAGTTGGACATGATTGGGGGCTGGTGGTGGATGCCCTGCACTGCTGGTGGGTGAGGGTGCAGGGAGACATGAGTTGGACCTGAGTGGGGCCTGGTGGAGGGTGCCCCTGGATGCGTGGGGGTACAGGGGGACAGGAGTGGGGACCTGGTGGAGGGTGCCCCTGGATGCAGGGGGGTGGGAATGCAGGGGGACATGAGTTGGACCTGAGTGGGGGCCTGCTGGCAGGTGCCCCTGACTGGTAGGGGGTGGGGGTGCAGGGAGACAGGAGTGGGGGCCTGGTGGAGGGTGCCCTGCACTGCTGGGGGGTGGGGGTGCAGGGAGACAGGAGTGGGGGCCTGCTGGCAGGTGCCCGTGACTGGTGGGGGGTGGGGGTGCAGGGAGACAGGAGTGGGGGCCTGGTGGAGGGTGCCCTGCACTGTTGGGGGGTTGGGGGTGCAGGGAGACAGGAGTGGGGGCCTGCTGGCAGGTGCCCCTGACTGGTCGGGGGTGGGGGTGCAGGGAGACATGAGTTAGACATGAGTGGGGCCTGGTGGAGGGTGCCCTGCACTGCTGGGGGGTGGGGGTGCTGGGAGACATGAGTTGGACATGAGTGGGGGCCTGGTGGAGGGTGCCCCACAGTGCTGGGGGGTGGGGGTGCAGGGGGACATGAGTTGGACATTAGTGGGGCCTGGTGGAGGGTGCCCTGCACTGCTGGGGGGTGGGGGTGCAGGGAGACATGAGTTGGACCTGAGTGGGGGCCTGCTGGCAGGTGCCCCTGACTGGTGGGGGGTGGGGGTGCAGGGAGACAGGATTTTGAGCCTGGTGGAGGGTGCCCTGCACTGCTGGGGGTGGGGGTGCAGGGGGACAGGAGTGGGGCCTGGTGGAGGGTGCACCACAGTGCTGGGGGGTGGGGGTGCAGGGGGACATGAGTGGGGGCCTGGTGGAGGGTGCCCCACAGTGCTGGGGGGTGGGGTTGCAGGGGGACATGAGTTGGACCTGAGTGGGGCCTGGTGGAGGGTGCCCCAGGATGCAGGGGGGTGGGGGTGCAAGGGGACAGGAGTGGGGGCCTGGTGGTGGGTGCACCACAGTGCTGGGGGGTGGGGGTGCAGGGGGACAGGAGTGGGGGCCTGGTGGAGGGTGCCCTGCACTGCTGGGGGGTGGGGGTGCAGGGAGACAGGAGTGGGGGCCTGCTGGCAGGTACCCCTGACTGGTGGGGGGTGGGGGTGCAGGGGGACATGAGTTGGACATGAGTGGGGGCCTGGTGGAGGGTGCCCCAAAGTGCTGGGGGGTGGGGGTTCAGGGGGACATGAGTTGGACCTGAGTGGGGCCTGGTGGAGGGTGCCCCTGGATGCAGGGGAGTGGGGGTACAGGGGGACAGGAGTGGGGACCTGGTGGAGGGTGCCCCTGGATGCAGGGGGGTGGGAATGCAGGGGGACATGAGTTGGACCTGAGTGGGGGCCTGCTGGCAGGTGCCCCTGACTGGTAGGGGGTGGGGGTGCAGGGAGACAGGAGTGGGGGCCTGGTGGAGGGTGCCCTGCACTGCTGGGGGGTGGGGGTGCAGGGAGACAGGAGTGGGGGCCTGCTGGCAGGTGCCCCTGACTGGTGGGGGGTGGGGGTGCAGGGAGACAGGATTGGGGGCCTGCTGGCAGGTGCCCCTGACTGGTGGGGGGTGGGGGTGCAGGGAGACAGGAGTGGGGGCCTGGTGGAGGGTGCCCTGCACTGTTGGGGGGTGGGGGTGCAGGGAGACAGGAGTGGGGGCCTGCTGGCAGGTGCCCCTGACTGATGGGGGGTGGGGGTGCAGGGAGACATGAGTTGGACATGAGTGGGGGCCTGGTGGAGGGTGCCCCACAGTGCTGGGGGGTGGGGGTGCAGGGGGACATGAGTTGGACATGAGTGGGGCCTGGTGGAGGGTGCCCTGCACTGCTGGGGGGTGGGGGTGCAGGGAGACATGAGTTGGACCTGAGTGGGGGCCTGCTGGCAGGTGCCCCTGACTGGTGGGGGTGGGGGTGCAGGGAGACAGGGTTTGGAGCCTGGTGGAGGGTGCCCTGCACTGCTGGGGGTGGGGGTGCAGGGGGACAGGAGTGGGGCCTGGTGGAGGGTGCACCAAAGTGCTGGGGGGTGGGGGTGCAGGGGGACATGAGTTGGACCTGAGTGGGGCCTGGTGGAGGGTGCCCCAGGATGCAGGGGGGTGGGGGTGCAGGGGGACAGGAGTGGGGGCCTGGTGGAGGGTGCACCACAGTTTGGGGGGTGGGGGTGCAGGGGGACATGAGTTAGACCTGAGTGGGGCCTGGTGGAGGGTGCCCCTGGATGCAGGGGGTGGGGGTGCAGGGGGACAGGAGTGGGGGCCTGGTGGAGGGTGTACCTGGATGCAGGGGGGTGGGGGTGCAGGGGGACATGAGTTGGACCTGAGTGGGGGCCTGCTGGCAGGTGCCCCTGACTGGTGGGGGTTGGGGGTGCAGGGAGACAGGAGTGGGGGCCTGGTGGAGGGTGTCCTGCACTGCTGGGGGGTGGGGGTGCAGGGAGACAGGAGTGGGGGCTTGGTGGAGGGTGCCCTGCACTGCTGGGGGGTGGGGGTGCAGGGAGACAGGAGTGGGGGCCTGCGGCAGGTGCCCCTGACTGGTGGGGGGTGCTGGGAGACATGAGTTGGACATGAGTGGGGCCTGGTGGAGGGTGACCCACAGTGCTGGGGGATGGGGGTGCAGGGAGACATGAGTTAGACATGAGTGGGGCCTGGTGGAGGGTGCCCTGCACTGCTGGGGGGTGGGGGTGCTGGGAGACATGAGTTGGACATGAGTGGGGGCCTGGTGGAGGGTGCCCCACAGTGCTGGGGGATGGGGGTGCAGGGGGACATGAGTTGGACATGAGTGGGGGCCTGGTGAAGGGTGCCCCAAAGGGCTGGGGGGGTGGGGGTGCAGGGGGACATGAGTTGGACCTGAGTGGGGGCCTGCTGGCAGGTGCCCCTGACTGGTGGGGGGTGGGGGTGCAGGGAGACAGGAGTGGGGGCCTGGTGGAGGGTGCCCTGCACTGTTGGGGGGTGGGGGTGCAGGGAGACAGGAGTGGGGGCCTGCTGGCAGGTGCCCCTGACTGATGGGGGGGTGGGGGTGCAGGGAGACATGAGTTGGACATGAGTTGGGGCCTGGTGGAGGGTGCCCACAGTGCTGGGGGGTGGGGGTGCAGGGGGACATGAGTTGGACATGAGTGGGGCCTGGTGGAGGGTGCCCTGCACTGCTGGGGGGTGGGGGTGCAGGGGGACAGGAGTGGGGCCTGGTGGAGGGTGCACCAAAGTGCTGGGGGTGGGGGTGCAGGGGGACATGAGTTGGACCTGAGTGGGGCCTGGTGGAGGGTGCCCCTGGATGCAGGGGGGTGGGGGTACAGGGGGACAGGAGTGGGGACCTGGTGGAGGGTGCCCCTGGATGCAGGGGGGTGGGAATGCAGGGGGACATGAGTTGGACCTGAGTGGGGGCCTGCTGGCAGGTGCCCCTGACTGGTAGGGGGTGGGGGTGCAGGGAGACAGGAGTGGGGGCCTGGTGGAGGGTGCCCTGCACTGCTGGGGGGTGGGGGTGCAGGGAGACAGGAGTGGGGGCCTGCTGGCAGGTGCCCCTGACTGGTGGGGGGTGGGGGTGCAGGGAGACAGGATTGGGGGCCTGCTGGCAGGTGCCCCTGACTGGTGGGGGGTGGGGGTGCAGGGAGACATGAGTTGGACATGAGTGGGGCCTGGTGGAGGGTGACCCACAGTGCTGGGGGGATGGGGGTGCTGGGGGACATGAGTTGGACATGAGTGGGGGCCTGGTGGAGGGTGCCCCAAAGGGCTGGGGGGTGGGGGTGCAGGGGGACATGAGTTGGACCTGAGTGGGGGCCTGCTGGCAGGTGCCCCTGACTGGTGGGGGGTGGGGGTGCAGGGAGACAGGAGTGGGGGCCTGGTGGAGGGTGCCCTGCACTGTTGGGGGGTGGGGGTGCAGGGAGACAGGAGTGGGGGCCTGCTGGCAGGTGCCCCTGACTGATGGGGGGTGGGGGTGCAGGGAGACATGAGTTAGACATGAGTGGGGCCTGGTGGAGGGTGCCCTGCACTGCTGGGGGGTGGGGGGTGGGGGTGCAGGGGGACATGAGTTGGACATGGTGGGGCCTGGTGGAGGGTGCCCTGCACTGCTGGGGGGTGGGGGTGCAGGGAGACATGAGTTGGACCTGAGTGGGGGCCTGCTGGCAGGTGCCCCTGACTGGTGGGGGGTGGGGGTGCAGGGAGACAGGGTTTGGAGCCTGGTTGAGGGTGCCCTGCACTGCTGGGGGTGGGGGTGCAGGGGGACAGGAGTGGGGCCTGGTGGAGGGTTCACCAAAGTGCTGGGGGGTGGGGGTGCAGGGGGACATGAGTTGGACCTGAGTGGGGCCTGGTGGAGGGTGCCCCAGGATGCAGGGGGGTGGGGGTGCAGGGGGACAGGAGTGGGGGCCTGGTGGAGGGTGCACCACAGTTTGGGGGGTGGGGGTGCAGGGGGACATGAGTTAGACCTGAGTGGGGCCTGGTGGAGGGTGCCCCTGGATGCAGGGGGTGGGGGTGCAGGGGGACAGGAGTGGGGGCCTGGTGGAGGGTGTCCCTGGATGCAGGGGGGTGGGGGTGCAGGGGGACATGAGTTGTACCTGAGTGGGGGCCTGCTGGCAGGTGCCCCTGACTGGTGGGGGTTGGGGGTGCAGGGAGACAGGAGTGGGGGCCTGGTGGAGGGTGTCCTGCACTGCTGGGGGGTGGGGGTGCAGGGAGACAGGAGTGGGGGCTTGGTGGAGGGTGCCCTGCACTGCTGGGGGGTGGGGGTGCAGGGAGACAGGAGTGGGGGCCTGCGGCAGGTGCCACTGACTGGTGGGGGGTGGGGGTGCTGGGAGACATGAGTTGGACATGAGTGGGGCCTGGTGGAGGGTGACCCACAGTGCTGGGGGATGGGGGTGCAGGGGGACATGAGTTGGACATGAGTGGGGGCCTGGTGGAGGGTGCCCCACAGTGCTGGGGGATGGGGGTGCAGGGGGACATGAGTTGGACATGAGTGGGGGCCTGGTGGAGGGTGCCCCACAGTGCTGGGGGGTGGGGGTGCAGGGAGACAGGAGTGGGGGCCTGGTGGAGGGTGCCCTGCACTGTTGGGGGGTGGGGGTGCAGGGAGACAGGAGTGGGGGCCTGCTGGCAGGTGCCCCTGACTGATGGGGGGTGGGGGTGCAGGGAGACATGAGTTAGACATGAGTGGGGCCTGGTGGAGGGTGCCCTGCACTGCTGGGGGGTGGGGGTGCTGGGAGACATGAGTTGGACATGAGTGGGGGCCTGGTGGAGGGTGCCCCACAGTGCTGGGGGATGGGGGTGCAGGGGGACATGAGTTGGACATGAGTGGGGGCCTGGTGGAGGGTGCCCCAAAGGGCTGGGGGGGTGGGGGTGCAGGGGGACATGAGTTGGACCTGAGTGGGGGCCTGCTGGCAGGTGCCCCTGACTGGTGGGGGGTGGGGGTGCAGGGAGACAGGAGTGGGGGCCTGGTGGAGGGTGCCCTGCACTGTTGGGGGGTGGGGGTGCAGGGAGACAGGAGTGGGGGCCTGCTGGCAGGTGCCCCTGACTGATGGGGGGTGGGGGTGCAGGGAGACATGAGTTAGACATGAGTGGGGCCTGGTGGAGGGTGCCCTGCACTGCTGGGGGGGTGGGGGTGCAGGGAGACATGAGTTGGACCTGAGTGGGGGCCTGCTGGCAGGTGCCCCTGACTGGTGGGGGGTGGGGGTGCAGGGAGACAGGGTTGGGAGCCTGGTGGAGGGTGCCCTGCACTGCTGGGGGTGGGGGTGCAGGGGGACAGGAGTGGGGCCTGGTGGAGGGTGCACCAAAATGCTGGGGGGTGGGGGTGCAGGGGGACATGAGTTGGACCGGAGTGGGGCCTGGTGGAGGGTGCCCCAGGATGCAGGGGGGTGGGGGTGCAGGGGGACAGGAGTAGGGGCCTGGTGGAGGGTGCACCACAGTTTGGGGGGTGGGGGTGCAGGGGGACATGAGTTGGACCTGAGTGGGGCCTGGTGGAGGGTGCCCCTGGATGCAGGGGGTGGGAGTGCAGGGGGACAGGAGTGGGGGCCTGGTGGAGGGTGTCCCTGGATGCAGGGGGGTGGGGGTGCAGGGGGACATGAGTTGGACCTGAGTGGGGGCCTGCTGGCAGATGCCCCTGACTGGTGGGGGTTGGGGTGCAGGGAGACAGGAGTGGGGGCCTGGTGGAGGGTGTCCTGCACTGCTGGGGGGTGGGGGTGCAGGGAGACAGGAGTGGGGGCTTGGTGGAGGGTGCCCTGCACTGCTGGGGGGTGGGGGTGCAGGGAGACAGGAGTGGGGGCCTGCGGCAGGTGCCCCTGACTGGTGGGGGGTGGGGGTGCTGGGAGACATGAGTTGGACATGAGTGGGGGCCTGGTGGAGGGTGCCCCACATTGCTGGGGGGTGGGGGTGCAGGGGGACATGAGTTGGACATGAGTGGGGCCTGGTGGAGGGTGCCCTGCACTGCTGGGGGATGGGGGTGCTGGGATACATGAGTTGGACATGAGTGGGGGCCTGGTGGAGGATGCCCCGCACTTCTGGGGGGTGGGGTTGCAGGGGGACATGAGTTGGACCTGAGTGGGGCCTGGTGGAGGGTGCCCCAGGATGCAGGGGGGTGGGGGTGCAGGGGGACAGGAGTGGGGCCCTGGTGGAGGGTGCACCACAGTGCTGGGGGGTGGGGGTGCAGGGGGACATGAGTTGGACCTGAGTGGGGCCTGGTGGAGGGTGCCCCTGGATGCAGGGGGTGGGGCTGCAGGGGGACAGGAGTGGGGGCCTGGTGGAGGGTGTCCCTGGATGCAGGGGGGTGGGGGTGCAGGGGGATATGAGTTGGACCTGAGTGGGGGCCTGCTGGCAGGTGCCCCTGACTGGTGGGGGTTGGGGGTGCAGGGAGACAGGAGTGGGGGCCTGGTGGAGGGTGCCCTGCGCTGCTGGGAGGTGGGGGTGCAGGGAGACAGGAGTGGGGGCCTGCTGGCAGGTGCCCCTGACTGGTGGGGGGTGGGGGTGCAGGGGCACAGGAGTGGGGGCTTGGTGGAGGGTGCCCTGCACTGCTGGGGGGTGGGGGTGCAGGGAGACAGGAGTGGGGGCCTGGTGAAGGTTGCCCCTGGATGCAGGGGGGTGGGGGTGCAGGGGGACAGGAGTGGGGGCCTGGTGGAGGGTGCACCACAGTGCTGGGGGGTGGGAGTGCAGGGGGACATGAGTTGGACAGGAGTGGGAGCCTGCTGGAGGGTGCCCCACAGTGCTGGGGGGTGGGGGTGCAGGGGGACATGCGTGGGACCTGAGTGGGGCCTGGTGGAGGGTGCCCCTGGATGCAGGGGGGTGGGGGTGCAGGGGGACAGGAGTGGGGGCCTGGTGGAGGGTGCCCTGCACTGCTGGGGGGTGGGGGTGCTGGGAGACATGAGTTGGACATGAGTGGGGGCCTGGTGGAGGGTGCCCCACAGTGCTGGGGGGTGGGGGTGCAGGGGGACATGAGTTGGACATGATTGGGGCCTGGTGGTGGGTGCCCTGCACTGCTGGTGGGTGAGGGTGCAGGGAGACATGAGTTGGACCTGAGTGGGAGCCTGCTGGCAGATGCCCCTGACTGGTGGGGGGTGGGGGTGCTGGGAGACATGAGTTGGACATGAGTGGGGGCCTGGTGGAGGGTGCCCCACAGTGCTGGGGGGTGGGGGTGCAGGGGGACATGAGTTGGACATGATTGGGGCCTGGTGGTGGGTGCGCTGCACTGCTTGGGGGTGAGGGTGCAGGGAGACATGAGTTGGTGGGCAGTGGTGCAAGGTGACATGTGGGTTGGCTGGGGGGCATGGCCATGGTGGATGGGCTGCCTGCGGGACATGTGCAGGGTAGTCCCCTGTGGTGTGGGCCGCCTGCAGGGGCCGTGGAGGGTGTAGAGTGAACAGCTGGGAGGACCCACATGGCAGATTCACGTGTAGGACTCCACGGCACCCCCGGAATACACGTAGGCTGCTGGATTCGCGTGTGGAATTTCCTCCGAACCTTGGAATACACGTACCCTGCTGAAATTGCGTGTGAAACTTCACGTGCAACCAGAAATACATGCACCACGGACAATCGCGTGTGGAATTTCCTGCGCACCTTGGAATAGACGTATCCTGCTGAAATCGCGTGTGGAACTTCCCGCGCACCCCGAAATACACGTACACAGGGCAATCACGTGGGGAACTTCCCGCGCACCCCGAAATACACGTAACCAGGGCAATCGCGTGTGGAACTTCCCGCGCACCCCGAAATACACGTAACCAGGGCAATCGCGTGTGGAACTTCCCGCGCACCCCGAAATACACGTAACCAGGGCAATTGCGTGTGGAACTTCATGCGCACCCCGGAATACACGTACCCAGGGCAATCGCGTGTGGATCTTCACGCGAACCCCGTAATACACGTACCCTGCTGATATCGCGTGTGGAAGTTCACACGGAACCATAATACACGTACCCTGATGAATTTGCGTGTCAGACTACACGCGCACCCCTGAAATACACGTACCCAGCCAAATCGCACAGCTGGGTGGTGGGGGGGTGGTAGACAGGAGTGTGGGCCTGGTGGAGGGTGCCCCTGGATGCTGAGGGGTGGGGGTGCAGGGAGACAGGAGTGGGGGCCTGGTGGAGGGTGCCCTGCACTGCGGGGGGTGGGGGTGCTGGGAGACATGAGTGGGGGCCTGGTGGAGGGTGCCCCTGGATGCAGGGGGTTGGGGTGCAGTGAGACAGGAGTGGGGGCCTGGTGGAGGGTGCCCCACAGTGCTGGGGGATGAGGGTGCTGGGAGACATGCGTTGTTGATCAGTGGTGCAAGGTGACTTGTGGGTTGGCTGGGGGGCATGCCCATGGTGGATGGGCTGCCTGCGGGACATGAGAAGGGGTGCAGGGTAGTCCCCTGTGGTGTGGGCTGCCTGCAAGGGCTGTGGAGGGTGTAGAGGGAACACCTGGGAGGACCCACATGGACAATTCACGTGTAATACTCCCCGCGCACCCCTGAAATACACGTGCCCTGATGGAATTGCGTGTGATACTTCCCGCGCACCCCAGAAATACATGTACCCTGCTTAATTTGCGTGTGATACTTACCGCGCACCCCTGGAATACACGTGCCCTGATGGATTCGCGTGTATTACTTCACGCGCACCCCTGATGTACACGTACCCAGGACATTTGCGTGTGAAACTTCCCGCGAACCACTGAAATACACGTGCCCCGCTTGGCGTTTGCTGTTTGGCAGCCCTGTGGGCTGGTCCAGGGTTAGCGCAGACATTTGCGATGAATTGGGAATTTTGATGGCTTTTCCTTGCGTGAGGGCACTCTTGGGGGCGTAACTGACGCTGCTGCAGGGTCGCTGCGCCACTCTGCGCCACGGCTGGTTTTGGAGGCTAAAATCCATGAATACGCTGTGCGATGAAATTGATCGCAGCTGGCGCAGTGTATCGCACAGGGACACTGTGCGCCAGCCGCGTGCGCCACTTTTGTGCGAAATTCTATGAATTACCCTGCTAATGTATCTATACCACCTTTTTAGGAAACCAATGGTCTGTTGTTTTCCTTCCTCTTTTTAGAAAGTTAATGTATCATCTCCTGATGAAGACGTAACCAAAGCATTGTTAAGACGTCGAAACCGGTAAAGAGTGTTAGAGATGAGGCCACATTTGTAGACCTTTTGGGCCTCCCTCAACGGCTGACCACTTATAAGATTCTCTGTCACATGTACTGTTTTGCACAAATCTTTGTGGATAATAATTAATTTGTTGATGAATTGTGTACTTCAAATTTGTAACAGTTTTTTATCTGGTAGTTTTATCTCGTATCTATTGATGTCTGGTATGAGTGGTTTAATGTATGAAGAATGAGTGAGTATGAATGAGGGTATAGTATGTATTGGATGAAATTGTTTAAACTTTTGTGATCTTAATCTTTTTCCTGCTATGTAAAATGATTGCCTGAGTGCCGATTAAATTTTGATTTATTTCACATAATAACAAGAAATGTATCTAGTATAATAAAAATCTGGATACCATTTTTTCCGAATTTAAAGCCTCTGGATTTTCTTTCTGAAATCAACCGCTTGTGGGTGACAGACAGAGGAGAATTTGTGTTGGATTGTGAGCAAGGTAGTAATATGCTAAAACATCCCATTGGCAAAGCGAGGGCCATTGTTAGACCGCAGGACCTCACACATGGGAATATCTCCTGTACCAGCAATTTCACCGCTCTAAGGGCATCAGGATGGGAACAAGGACCAGCCTCGATCCAATGGGAAAATGGACACACAACCACTATCATGTAGTGGTCCCATTGACAGACTTGGATCAAGTCGACATAGTCGACGTGCAGGTGTTGGAATGGACCCATTGGGCGAGGTATGGTTTCTCTCACTACCCTTAATGTGTGACCTGCAGTATATTGTTTACACACTAAACAATAAGTCATCAATTCAGCCACGTGTTCTGTCAAGTTAGGACAGAACCATGTTTCTCCAATATGAGCAGCAAGCAGCTCCTTCCCTGTATGTGTTGGATAGTGTAGTTGTGTCAGTGCAGTGTGCAATAATGCAAGTGGCATTAACCCTTCCCTGTGTTGTTTTACCACCATAGGGCATGTTGGAGACACTGTACATCCCCTCCTTAGCCACAGTTCATTTTCCTACCTGCAGCTCCATAATCTGTGTCACTGATAATTTGTTGTACCCCTCTTTTAGTATCATAGTTCTTGCATAATCATGAACGTGTGATGAAGCCTCCATTTCTAAAATGTCCCCAAAATAGGTGGCGCGTTTGGCCTCCCCGTCTGCTGCTTTGTTACCACTGGAGATAGGAACCTGCCCTTTTGTGTCTGCTTGGCATTTCAATATTGTTATTCACTCTGGAAGATCTATGACCTCTACCTATCTGCCCAAAAGGAGCACGTGCTGCAACAGTGACCCATCAGCACGTTTGAATGTAGTGTAATGGGTATTTATCTTCCCCCTTTTGCGTTCCATTATCACACTTCTATCTGATGTGTCTAGGTACTGTGTCTATAGTGCCTGCCATCCGGTCGCTCATCAGTTAGCAAATGGCATGCCATCATGTGCAGTGTCCTGGGTGGTGACTCCTGGGTACCTAGCCCTCTCCATACATCATCAGCTGCTTCCCCGAGCATCGACACTAGTAGTCCCTTTACGTCTCCCACTGCTAATTTCTGTCCAGCTGTCATCCTTTCCATTTCTTATATCCATTTCACCACACCCGCAGTTAACGAGGGTAGCCTACACCTCAGGTTTTCCTTGTCTATGTGCTTCCATGGTATGTACTGAGGTCGCCCCCATCCCTTTTCCAGTAAGGGCAACTGTGTCAATCTGATCACCTCATTTGCCCCTTGTGCCAGCCACATTTGCATATCAGATCTCTCTCTGTCTTTAATGTCAGTACATGCCTTTGCTGGCTCCCTCTTCCTTCACCCTGGAATATCTCTAAGCCTCTTCACATATGGGATCAGGTCATCCATTCTGCGTGATGAGTCTCTGGACTGTTGTGATCAATCATCCTCGTCATCCCTAAATCCCCCTGGGTCTTTCTCTACTTCCCATGTCATGCTTCTGTCTGCGCTTCTCCCCATCGATCGATGCCTGGGTTACCCTCTGCCTTCGCCCTCACTTCCCTCTGCGTCCCATCTAAGTCATTGTCCCCCATGTCACTGTTGAAATCGTCCGTAAAGTTTAGCCTCCTGGAGGTCGTGTCCTTGCTTAGCTTCCCTTCAAAGTCAATCAAGTTTCTGCTACCCCTTCTCCCCAAGGATCTGCGTCTGTCCTGTCTGATGGAGTGGCAGTTCTGTCCTGTGGTGTACCACTGTCTTGCACCGTTCACTTACCTCCTCCCACTTTGTTGTCTACCGTGCCCATTCCTCACTTTGTCCTTATGTCGCTCACTGCGCGCGCCTTCTGCTCGTTGCGTTCGCGCTCTCTTACGAGTCACTCTATTTCCCACTTTCTTTGTTCCCTTCTCACTAAAATGTGCCTTTCCTTCTAATCTTCCTCCCTTCGAACTCCCTCCTCCTCCTCCTCATCACTCGCTGGTCCCGTTCTTTCTCCCTTTCCCTTTGCTTGTCTCTTCGTGCTCTCTCTTGTCCCTCCTCTTCTTCCTTCTCCCTTCTTTCTACTTATTCCATTATCTCCACCCAGTCTCGTGCTTCGCTGCTCCCCTTATGACCCTCTATTTCTTTACTTGCTCCTGCTGATTCTCCTGTGGTCTTCCCATCCAATTTTATAAGTATCTGACCTACTACCCATTTGTTCGATGCTATGCCCTCTAGCACCTCCTTGGTGCTCGTCTTGGTCTCGCCACATGCTCCCTTCCCACCATCTGTCTATCCGACCACTTTCTGCCCTCCTCTTTGGTCTATGGTGGAGGTTGGAATGTTGGATGTATGTACCCCTCCGCTGCCTTTCGCTCCCGTATAGGGTATAACCCCTATGCTTCTGCTGCAGTCCCTTCTTTCTCATTCCCAGGAGGAGGTGAGCGAACGGGGGCCTGAGGGCACTGCACCTAGTGTGTCCTACTGGCTCCGCATTCATTGAGGCCTCACTACTTCCCCCTCATCATACTGAAACATTTTCCAGAGTTCCAATATCGCCATACAATTGGCCAACTTCTTCTCCTTATAGGTGTCTTGTATGTGTGTCTGTAATAGTTGCTGCACATTTTTGGAGAAACTTGTGCATTGTGGCCATGGCTTAGTCAATTTACCCTCTGTGCTTTGCGTCCATTCCACGCTATATTTACAAAGGTTATCTTTATAGTGCATAAGGGCCTTACATAGGTGCTGTAGGGGCATAGACACCCGCACTTCCCTTGATACATTGCTTTTATACTTACTTGACCTCAAGTGAAGGCTTTCGACACTACCGTTATTTCACAAGCACAATTCATATTTTCAACTTAGATTTAAGAAGTTCACAAATACCAGTTCTCAAAAATTCTTTCCGAGCCTCTCTGGCCACAAAACAACCTGTCAGGCGTGCTCCACTTACCACACTTCTACAACTCTCCACCACCTCAGGCACACCCACCAATCTTGCGCATGTGCCTTCCACGCACTGCCACCATACAGCCACCTCTGTTAATTTTAAGTTTCTCAACACCAACTTCTATAGCTCCTCGTGCTCTCTGAGTCCTATGCACAGACCTGATGGGTGACATCACTATTTCACTAAACAAGGGCATGCTAGAGATCACTTACAACGCTCACAATGCTAATGTCCCATTACACAAACATTTAGACAACGCCAACATGAACCCACAGCTGTCTTCCTGCCTCCTAACAGGGGATACCAATATTTCTTGTGTTCGATCTGTACAAGTTCAGCAGGAGAGAACTCATTCAAAACTACAGTGCACTTATTAATCATACGTAGATACACAGGGCCTCATCACAAGTTGGGCGGTAACGCCGGCGCTATTAGCGCCGAAGCTAATAGCCCTACCGCCAAACCCCCTGGCGCTATTAGCGCCGGATCACGGGTTTGGTGGAACGGTTATTGCCCATTCCCCAATGGGCCCATTTGGGAATTCCTCATTCCCCATTGGGCCCAATGGGGAAAATTTACGCTATTACCGCCGCTGGATTTCCCGCCGGCGGTAAACGCGCAGAATATCGTCAAATTTGCTGCGGATTTCCCCCAGCTCAGAGCTGTTTCCAAGATCAGTCACTTTACAGCAACATGTCAAACGTGAGGATTCTGCAGGTTTCACTGCTGTCTTCAGCTATTCTATACTTTTGAACAAAATCAAAAGAGAGGTTAAGAGGCTTTGGCCTATTTTCAACACAGGGAAACACACTATACCTGTCCCGTGCTTTGCGCTCAAAACATGCTCTAACAATAGAGATAAGCTAGTGAAAACCTTAGCACACCCAACATCTAGAGGCGACCCCATCCAACGCACCTTATGGAAAACCTCTTCTGCGAGGGGCCACGCACCATGTGGCAACTGCTCGATGTGCGCACAAATCTCATGAGCCCTGGAAATAGACATAGGCTGGTACACCTCTTGGAAACAAAACACCTTTACAAATTGTAACACTAGGGGTGTGATCTACATGATTACATGCCCATGTAATTTGAAAAATATAGGCATGACCGTCAGACAAGTCCGCAAACACATGATAAAACACAGATCATGCATAAGAACAGGCAAGATGGTATGTCCCCTACTACCGCATTATGTGGCTGAAGGCCACACTGCTTATCAATTCAAGTGGACCATCATCGAAAAGGTCATACCACCAAAGAGAGGTGGTAACTTTCACAATATCCTGTTCAGCGAGAACAGATGTGGATTTTCAGACTTAATACATGCCAACAGGGATTGAATGAGGACATTCAATGGCAGGAGTTAGCAGTTATGACACAATAATGTTCACCTCTCCCTGTGCCGGACTTCTACTGCATTACATGGCTGTGCTAGCATGAGACAGCCCTGTGTCATCTGCTCTGAGCCATGCACAAACCAAAAAATCCAGTCTGCCTATAACACCAGAGGCAGGTGATGGCATTATGTGCTTTGGTGACATTCAGTATGATGCACCAGGGCGACGTAATAGATAGCTCATTTACAGCCCTCCACACCACAACTTGGTTCTTGCACTCATGTTTGCCATAGTGACGATGACCCTTTCAAGGTTTCTCTGCCCCTTCTGAGCACAGTTGCTTTGCATTTGGATTCCTTTGAGCCACGCATGATCTGAACATCTAGAGCGCCCTTAACACCAGATATACACATTGATATCCTGTGCTCTGTTGACACACCTTTTTAATACATTGGCTGCATGGCGCTTCAGACGCACAACTAAGGCATCATTTGGAGTTTTCTTGGAGTAAGCCCTTTGCTTGTTGCACTTACACATTGCTAGTCAATGCAGATTTTTTCTCAGTTCATTTATAAAAAAAAAAAATAGTTCTTTGTTTCAGTTTAGGGTTTAGACAGTTATGCCGGTCCACGGCTCCACTTGCACCTTCATTTACACCAAAATTAATTATCCCCTGCTGCCGCCTGTCTGCGGTGTAAACACCGCCCCCCTCCCTTGCCTCCCTCCCCTCCACCCCCCCTCCTACTAGTGGAAGCACCATCTCCATGACGACGGGATGCGTGACGCAACCGGAAGTTCGGCCGTGTTTTGTTTTTCCTTTTTACGGGGGATTGAGCCTGCTTTTTCTCGATCAGTCTATGCCGCTGTAACGTCGAATTCTGTGGTTGGTGGCGCTTAGGAGGGGCGGAGGGGGCGCGGAGCGGGCTTCAGTGACACAGGCATGGTTGCAGCGCTTGGGAGGGTGCGGGGGCCGCACTGTATTTATTTAAACTTAACCGTTTGGGGCGGGCGGCGCGTAGAATTCATCACAACTCACCTGTCGAAAAATGCTTTCCTGTCAGTAGTTACTGCGCATGCGCACAAACACAACGCATGCGCAGTAAGCAGCCTAAGCATTTTTCGACGATGAGCAGAATTCGACGTTACACCGGCATGTCATTCCTGTGATTTACGCTCTCCCCACACAGGGAAGTGCAGAGAAGGGGCAATGGCTTGCCGCAGAATTAGCGGCTCTGCCCAGGTGATCTGTAGGCCGTCCGGTAGCTATGCTGAGGAGGTTTCTGCCTTCTGTTTATAGTTGCTCACAGGAGTGACTTATGGTAGGAACAAAGAAGGGAACGAATGTAGTGGGGGCCAGAGCTGCGTGAGTTTATTTGGTAATGGGAGGTTTGGCCACAGTATATTTCATCGAGGGAGAATAGGTCGAATTTCTTTTGCTGCATTTTACCGCAAATGCATGTAGGGATGGGTTAGGGGAATAATAAAAGGTAAGGCATAGCTCTCAACCTTGCATGGCCCTTGAGCGGGTGAAAACACCTGACTTTTGCATTTTGCGGGTGAAAGCCCATTGATTCCTATGGGTGTGTAGGGAGCTTGGCGGGTGAGGGAGCTGCCTAAGTGGCGGGTGACACCCGCCAAAAGCGTGCGAGTGGGGGGGTATGGTAAGGTGGAGCTTTGGGTGCTGCACAGTCTCCCCCTGTAATGTCCTATTTCTATTTTCTTCTTATAAGGAGACGTTGTCCCCTTTCCATTATCATTTGTTTGTGGGCCGCAGCCCACGTGTTGATGTGGGAGGGGTGTCCTCCTCGGCACCAGTTTGCGCTTGATATTAAAGAAGACTAGATGTATCACAGGGTCTCCGTGCCTGTATTTGCCTTCAGCATATTGCTGCCTTTGAACCGCCTTCAATGAATGAACATATCCTTTTTCTTTGATCTGACATCCCCGTGGATGCACGTGGAATGGGTTGCTTTTGAAATGCTACATTTCTTTATGGAGTACATATCTATGTATCAATTTTCACATTGGTGGTTCTGTTAATTAGCCTGGAGGAAGACTGTGAGGTCCAAACACATGTCGGCTGTGTTCATTGAATAACATTCTTCAGCACATTGTGATAGCGCCTCATTACATATATGGAGCGATTCTATCACGTGGCTGACAAAAGCAGGATAGCCACAGACATTCAAGCCTCTAAGACTTTTGCTGGTCTTTTCAGGATTTGGACTAACAGCCACTTGATAGAGTCGCTCCATATATATCTCTACAGGTATCTGCTATTTAGCATCAGGGGAAGTCTTTTGATATCCGACTGACCGGAACATTTAGATCATTTTTTCCTCCCTTCTGAAACCGGTATTTTTACTCGCCCAAGGTGGCCTCGTATTTTGCTTAATCAGCCATCCTTCCACAACATGCTGATGTGCTGCTTACCCGGATACATGGTATGCCAGCCTTTCTACTCCCATATTGTCCAATTGTGGCCTTTTAACACTTTTTAGCATTCTTTCACTCTAGTCACTAATGGCCATACTACCCATGCCAATTCCACACGGGTGACCCATTCTTTTAAGGATTATCGGTATTGGCCCTCCTCTTTCATTAATCATCAGCAATGTACAATTTTTTTCCCGTGAATTCCAAGTACTCTTTGATAAGTGGTGATTTGTCTTAAATAGATAATGGTACTTATTTTGTTTGATTTCATTTTTCCTTTTGGTGAATGCCGCCATCACCCCTTTGCTTTATTTACATCACCAAACTACTGAATCATGCTATGGAATTCAATTCAATTTTATTTGCAATGTCATGTTACATTGATACCATTTCTGTTAAATGTTTGACGATTCTCCTTCACAATGCCTTACATTCCTAATGGCATTCATGTTACCATTGTTATCAATGCTTTGACTGTGTTTACATTTTACTTTATTATATTATTTTGATCGCGCAGGGTCCCGAGCAGGGTCCAGTCTCCACTTGCTTTTCCCCCCAGAGGAGCTGCAGCAACGTTTTCTGCCACTGCACAAGCACTGAGAGTGACCCAGCTGTGTTTTTGCTGTGTGTTTTGTCAGAGGAACTAACTGGAGCCCTGCACCTTTAACTCTCAGCCCCTCCTATAAAAACTGACTCCTGGCGCGGAGCGCCACGCGGAATCCCGAGGAGAGTCCAGTCTTCTCCAGTCCGCTCCACGGACAAGAACGGCAAGACAAGGTAAGAACCGTGCAAGACGACCTGCTTCACCCCCCGTGTTTTGTCTGCATCATTTACTTCAAATGACATTCTGCTAACACTATTCAGACCGCGAACGCTGGTTCACCCTTTGATGATGTGAACACTGATTACGACACGAGAAGCGGGCGAGCTGACGCCATTCTAGACGACCTAACGTGTGTAATTAACATCAACAACTCACGTGAATGATGCTAAACACGATAATCCCAACCCAAAAGGGACCACTGATGAGACAAAGACTCAAAACACTTTCAACCACCAATGTCTCAATGTCCCTTGATGACAACCGAGACAACGAAACAGATTCAAATACTGTTGCTCCCATTACTCACATGTCATCCCAGAAGGTCGAATCCGTGTCGGAGCGAGACGAAGCGTACTCGCTGTACTTATTGACTTATCGATAGAGGGAGCTTCCCCTGACTGCGCCCGCCTCGAAAGACCAGCCAACGCGGAAATGCAAGGTACGTTAGAGCCCTCAGATCTGCACCCACAGGAGTGCACTCCTCACGGCAGACCAGACGCCGTGGAGAGCCAAGGTACGACAGTCTCTCCTGACATATATTACCTGAATGCATCGACTTCAAACAAAGTAAATCCGAAACTGTTGCCAGGCAATGTCAGGCGCCAGGGCGACAAATCTGAAATGAACCAAATATTAGCTCTAGATCAATCCGGCCGCCCCACATCAAAAGAAGATGCCATTGGCTCCAAGCGAACCATCGAAACTTCGATGGAAAAGGATACCTATAATCATCATGATGACTCAATACCACAGATAAAGTCTCCAGACACATGAGCAATGGCTGATAATGCACTGACACCATCAAACCCTGCTGTGACTGGCCAAAAGAACTCTATTGCTGGCAGGATCCTGTTGGCGAATGAGTTTCACGCAGAATCCAATACAGATGATCCAGACTTGAGCTATTCACTCCCGCCAATGAATTGGGAACTTTCCCAAAAAAAGAAAGCACTCTTGGCAAAACAACGCTGGCAATTAAAGCATGGCCAAAGAATGAAATCTGATGATACAAGATCCTCTGCTTTCCATACACCCAGTGTGCATGTAGCCCGACTCTCACTTGACATCACGGAAATAGAGCTACTCATGTCAAATCACGAAAAAAAGAAGGAAGTGTTCCTGGAAACTGGGAGAAAAGACACAAAAACGTATCATCCTACGTCAACCCGATTGAGTACAAATCCTGTATGTTCACAACCAAGCCCAATGCAAAATAGGGATATGCCTATGCCAATAAAGCAAGAGAGACCAGCAATTAGTGACCGGGAAACTGTACCATCATTGGAAAAACCTACTGGAAAATGCTAATGCACTCCCCCAAATGAACACCAACCGAATCCAATCCCGACCACAATGCTGGATCTCCAAAATATGCTGGTTACAACCACATCACAGGCATTGCTCCCCATCTGGAAATTATACGAGACAAATGTGGATGCAATGAAGGACCAAGCCAATATACTGGCTCTTGTGCATTCTAAACAGATCTATATTGAAGCATTCATAGACAAACTACAAGAAAGGACGAACATTGAAGCAGAAACAAGTATCCGTTGGCAGAACAGATTGCTTGATCTCATGAGAAACGATCGTATCGACAAAATTGAATTGAACAAAATACTAATAACTATGCTGACTCCTGACTCCATAACTGACAAACTGGCATTGATAAAACAAAGCATTGTTCAACTTAACGATCAAGTTTCTAATCGCCCAACTGAAGTGCCTACACTCCCCAAGACAGCTCAGGAGACCTGCAATTCTAATGCGAATCTTCAAAGAAATGAGAACGTGGAACAAATTATGCCTACACAAACCATCTCTACTCAACCACTAAATGAAACAGCAATGCAAATCAATTCTGGCAAGATCGATAAAGTCCCTTGATCACACCAAGATGCACACCAAGTTGTTGAACAGAGTATTTCCCAGAAAGAAAATTATGAATTTTTTGTCTTAAACCTTGCACACAAAAATAAAGAGTCACAAAAACAAGTCCCTAAACTAAAAAAGAACCAGAAAGGCTCAAGGGCTTTTTTGAGAAACTTGAACTTACTGGCGAATGACTCCAAGAAATAGGAAAGTAAAATAAATAAACCCTTGGAAATTGCAAACAATCCACTTCCGAATCAAACGAAATCCATAAAAAAACTGCAAACAATGCCGAAAACTGCATCAACTGCACAGAATGTTTCACCTCAACAGAAACAAGACAACGATACATCTCAGCCATCAACGAACAGAAACAAGCCAAACCTGAGTTCACTGATAATCCTTGACCAGTACGACGAGAACAACCCAGAAGAACATACGGCAGGTTATTATCTTGAGAAGGAATATCAGATGATGAATTTCAAAATTTCACGGCAGACTACTCATGTGAAGAAGTGTCTACCGACACCCTACTAAGCATTTACGAAAATCAATCTGAACTCATCGATGTTGTTAGGCAGAAACCTGTGCAGTTCCCTTTGGGACCACTGCAAAAGATTTAGGACTACAGGTGGTTGGCAGTAAACCCACTTGGTAGCAGTCTGTACCACACAGATTCACTTGGTAGCTGTGGCTGAGCAGTCAGACTTCCTCAAGAAGAGTTAGGCAGTATATAGAGTATATAGAGCATACACAATAGGCACAGAGACACAGTAGCACAAGCAAACACTGACCAGAGCTTTGTGTAAAAGTATATAATTATTTATTTAAAAGACACACTTGTAAATTACACTAGCACAAAAAAAGTAAATTATACTAGCACAAAAAAGTAAGTAAGTTCAAAACACAGTCACTATTACTATATGTACATCCCTGATTACGCTTAACGTAAGATGGCACTCCAACAAGTTAGTTAAAAAGGGAGGGAAAAGGCAGAATTAAAAGAGCAGCAATGCAAAACACTTTTTAAAGAACCACAGCAAGTATTAGGAAGGCAAGTCTACTGAGGAGCAAGAAAGTTCTGAGGCCAGGCCCACTCTTAAGTTGCCCAAGATCACACAGTTGCACAAAAGTCTTCAAAGTCTTTGGAAATAGTTCAAAAAGGTTTTGCTAAGTTCAGAAAAGTTAGTTTAAGTGCCCCAGGCTAGCCCAGGTTAGAAGGCCACGGATTTAACACACCCCGGTGCAATCTGTTGCAAGGGAAGCCAGGCGGAGCACAGTACCTTAAATGGAAAGGATCCTCCAGCGGGGGCAGTTGTTCCTGGCAGCGGGTGCAAGTCGCGGCGTCGTCCAGAGGAAGAGAAGATCTCGACGTGGAGGAAAGCTGAAGGTCGTTGCACTGCCAGGGAAGAAACCAGCCGCAGAGTTTTCCGGTTAAAAAGGTACGACCTTTTTATTCGCGGTTGTGGTAAACCGTGGTATTCCGGTTGCCGGGGTGCTTGGCACGGGCAAGGCGGACACAAGCTGATCGCGGAAGGCGAAAAAAGGAAGGCAGTCTGGTTATCCCCACCAGTCAAAGGAAGAAGACTCTCCGGACTGGAGATCTCCTCTGTCGTTGGGAAGTGGTGAGACGGTTCCACAGGGCTCCACCTGTGGTGTCGTCATGGCAGGTCGGCTCAGCTTCTCCCTCTTCGGCTTCTTAGGTCCTGTGGCGACTTCTGATGTTCCAGTCCCCAAAGCCCAGAATTCAGAAACAACGAGTATCCAAAGAAAACGAAGGGCTGATTCTAAACAGAGCCAAAATAATAGGTTTGCTTCGTGCGATTCCACAGCTGACTTCTATATTATGGAATTTGCTCTTGTGAAATCCGAAATCTCAAAACGAAATGCTGATTCAACGCCCACAGCATGCAAAAAAAAAATCATGCTCAATGACTGGATTCACACTATTGAAACCAAAACACAATACCGCATGAATCTCAACTGTATACCAGAGACTAGGGCGATTAATCAGCTTCCGAACTATTTGAAACTGTTCCCCGACAAAGACATACGTGATCTATTCCTGCGATTACGTCTTAATCTGTTGCCAACGTGCAAACGATTGATGAAAATAAAACAACTACTGACAGGCCAGGCATATTGCAGATTTTGTAAAGACCCTGACCATCCTGAATCCCTCTTCCATCTGATAATGGAATGTGAAAATCTGTCGGACCTGAGAAACATCTACAGGGAAATGTATGTGAAACATACGGCACAGTTGGATGCAAAAGGTCGATGGGATCGAATTCTCCTAGACAACAACAACAAAATGATATTTACGATCATTCAATTGTGGATAAGAATACTGAAGAAATATTCAAAATCAGAGGACACAACACCTTAGACTCTGTATAGATTTTGTTGTAATGCGATCAAAGAAATTAAGAATTGTATATAAATGAAGAGTTTAGAAATAAACTATACCATTTAAAAAAAATAAATAAAAGAAAATATTATTTTGATCAACTGTATAGCCTTGATAATGACCTGGATGGTCGAAACACGTGTCGGCTGGTTACAATCAACATTTGATACAAATATAAAGATTACATTTGCTATAAAACAAGATTTGATGTGAAAGACATTTATTTTTTCAATGATATTTGGATTGAAGTTAATGATAATAACCAGGATTTGTGCGTTGGAGTTATCTTCATTTTGTAATTTGCCTGTGTGCCTGTTATGTTCTCTTGACTTTACAGACCCTTGGTGGCTGCACCAGCCTTTCATAAGAACGTTTGTATCTTTCTCTCTGGATATGTGGGGCTGTGTGCCCATTCTGCTCCCTTAAAGGTTTGTATCTGCATCGGTTTCAGTACTCTTGGAAACCCAGTTGTGCCTCTCGCTCGCCTCCACACAGTCATAGCGCCTCTTTCCATCCATTCCTCTTGTGGTGGGAAAGGTGTTTGTCGGCAGAAGCTCAGGATCTTGGGCTACTCTCTTTCGTCAGGCCTTGGCGTTCGTTGCTGGGTGCCAGGCCCACCATTGTTCTTCAGTGGTCACGCCACCCACATTGATGGTTGCCTCTCCTTCCTCTCCTACCCCTTGACCGGAGCCTCATGCTTGGTCAAGGAACCTTCCTTCCAGCCTCCAGTTAGTGTGTTTCTCACTCGACACGTTGCTGCTTGCTGCGCGGCGCGATGTAGATTCGCCCCTCCAGGATGTCAATGCTTCCGGGCCTTGCCTCAGTGTAGAATCTGCTCCCACTGTGGAATCTCCCTCTCCATTCATGTTTCGTTCTCTTTTTATGTACAACATTAGAGCTACGGAAAGGATGTCTGTCTTGATTGATCATGGCTCTCAGGCGACATTTACCATTACCTGAAGCCAACAGAGCCAAACAAGAATCTTTGTGCATTATAGTTGGAGCAGGGACCCCATCGGTTTTACCAACATCCATTTCCATTTATGCAGAAATGGTGGTAAGGACAGGGGGTTCAGTGCTGGACTGGGAGTCGTCTCCAAGAGGGGAGTCACTCCCAGTGAGGACTCACTTGCCCAGACCCCCGAGGGAGTGTCTTGCATAGCTGGCTCACCCCTCCTAGCCTCAAAGGGGATGGCTCTCTCTCTGAAGAAGGGATGAATTGTCCAGATTCGTCACAATGGGCAAAAGGTGGGTCCTGTTACGCATCAGACCAACACCACCACCTCCTGTGCAAAAGATGTTGGCTGGCATTACTGCTTGTTTTGTGTTGTTGGTGTAAAATGGCTCAGGCATTACTGCCTGTTATGATTTAGGGGTGTAAAGAGGCAAGGAAAACAGGGCCGTCTGGATCCCAATGCCTGTTTTTACATCCCTAACACAAGAAAATGACAATCCTACGGAGAGGACCGCAGGCATGTGTTCATGGACATTGTACTTCCCATCCAAGTTAGACACCACTTAAAAGGGAGGGGGTTTGCCTTTATAAATCGGCTTTATTTTCACTAAATCATCTGGACTAACTGTGCGCCCGGGCGGCGTGGTACTCATTGTGAAGTTCTCTCTCATACATGTCAACCCTCCCCCTAAAACAATGTAATTTTCCATAGATTTTTACTTTCTCCCTCATAAAATACTCCTCACTCTAACAGAAGCTTAAGGCACTCTAATAGAAGCCTACAGCACTCTAATAGAAGCTTAAGGCACCTAATAGAAGCATACGGCACTCTAATAGAAGCTTACAGCACTCTAAAAGAAGCTTACAGCACTCTAATACAAGCTTACGGCACTCTAATACAAGCTTACGGCACTCTAATACAAGCTTACGGCACTCTAATACAAGCTTACGGCACTCTAATACAAGCTTACGGCACTCTAATACAAGCTTACGGCACTCTTATAGAATCTTACGCAAAAAGGGAAATATCCCTCGTTCCACCACAATCTCCTTTTTTTCCTCAAATGGCACTGACGCTTTCCATACATTATTCTTCTCACGTAGCCTATATAATATGTCTTGGTACACTTGTGCAATGCAGCTATGCTAATACTAATGGATCCCCCTTTCACTGAATGTCACCTAAAACCAGAGACTGGTGCTTCACCTGGGTTAGCAGGAGGGGGGCTTGGTACATACTTGCCAACACTACAGATTTAGGCAGTAGGCTACTGCTTTTGAAGCAGCTCTACCGGCATAAAGATTTCAGTGACAGATCCTACTGCTTTTTACAGTGGCAAGTAATTTATGTGATTCTAAGGCAGGCTCCAGGACAAAGCATGCAACACATGAATTAGTCTGTCTGTACAGTGGGCTAGTAAGTGATTACTTTGTTTGGGCGCAGACCAATTCACTGACCTGTCATCTACGTGACTCTCTCCTGCACTCTTGCTGGTATAACCCTTAGGTGAACCACCAGTGAAGGCAAGTGGCAGGGTGTAACACAAACACACAGCATTTGCCGACAATTTGGTGCTAGCATTCAGAATTATACATTTTTAACATTTCAACATCTTTCCATGTTGTGCTGTTTTTATGTTTTGTATTTTCCTGTGATGTCATTGTTATGGGAATTATAATTTTTCAAACTTGAAAAATCCTACATCTTTTTGGTCACATATTGTTGGCAAGTATGTTGGTATCAGCAAGCGTATAACACCAGCTGCGTTACAGACCAGCAACTGATGCTTTAAGCCAAGCGCCTCCACCTGGGTGTCTAGGGAAAACTCCAAGACACCCCTCAATATGTAAAGGAACACATATGAAACCTTAGGCCACACTGCTTGGTGCTCTTTTCGTTTTGTCAGTGCTTCAGGTTAATCAAAGTAACTATGCACCCATTCTAAACAAACCTCCTTTACTTAGATACTTAAAAGCCTGGGTGTAGTGCCCCAAACAACATTCTCGAAACATAACAATTCTCGGTCCATGGACCAACTTCTTGGCTATGCATTACAAGTCCCACAATGCAATCTTCCAAATTGTGGGGAAACGACAGGAAACCGACTGCTCAGACCTTGAGGCTGGAAAGTAAAAACAGGCAGGTGCAGATCTTGGTAACAAAAATGGAAGGTGGGCCTAACACATGTGTATCTTTAATATACAGAGCAGGACCATTGACTGCCAAGCTACCAGCCGCGATCAACTACCATCCAATTTGTTCACACAGCAGATCCACCCTGAGTGGCCAACGGGAAGACCAGGCAATCCAAAAGCACATGAGGATTGTCACAAAGCCATGTGGATTCCACAAATGTGCAACGCCAGAAATGTGGTTGAAAAAGGGATTGTGTTGGGCATATGTACATGTTAGGCCAAAAGAAACTTACAACTCAGAGCACAAACACTAGATGGCTTGTTCTTGAGCATAAATATATCCCTAAATCCCCAGTGAACCTTTTGATTCGATGATGAACCAGGAATGAGACTCGGACACAAGGGGGTGTATGGTTTTGTTAAAAGACTTTTATTAAAATACAAGAGGGTGTGTAAATGCTTCCTTTTCTCTACACTAGAGGTGTTTCCCTACCCAAAACCAAAACTAAGGCTCTGTCGGTGTCAGAATGTCCAAAGCAAAAATCATCCTGTGTCCAAAGTACCATCCTGGCCCGCACATTCTAAAATAAATTCTAAGATGAAAAGTCTTTGGCCTTGAGTGGTTTATAAAGGTCCAAAAAGAAAGTTCCAGAAGGATAGAGTTCCTTATTCCAGGAGGTGGTTCTCTTTCCCTGGATTTCCCTTCCTTTTGTTATTGATTCAAAGATATCAGTCCCTTGAGTTTCTCTTGTTCCACAATACAACTGATATACAAAATAACTTGGATCTATGAGGGGTCAGAAATGAAAGATGAAGTAAAAAGGGTTTAGATAGGGGGCGCTGTTGGGCGCCGACTACAATCGCTGCCTAGTTACAGAGCTGCACAGATTCAAACATCCTGTGCAGAAATATCCTGCGTATCGGGGCAACGTCAGTGGACGAACAAAATGGAATCTGGTGGCAAAGCATCAGGAACATCTGTGGAGTCGATTGTCGCCATATTTGAGCATCAGAACCCAGTAAAAGACTAGTGTATGCACTCCGAGCCTCAGCAGACCGTGCAAAGGTGAGCGGCGGGAACGCAAGATCTGGGCGTCCCGCACAACCCCAACCGCACCACTAAACCTATCCCATTAACTGAACCCTGCCGGCGAAGTGAGAGAGCCAAATCCACCTACACACTGTGTGCGCTTGGTGCGAGCATTGTAATCCGGCCTAAACGATGTGGGGCAACACATTGTGCAGCGAGCGGCAATATACTGGCAGCAGGTACGTGCAGCCACCGCATTGGTAAGCACTACGCTGGCTCCCGGGTGGCGGTTGGCTGAGAAGTACGCATCTGCAGCTCTGTAGCCGCAGGGTGAAGATGGCAGAGTGTGACGCGACAACAGAGGCTAGCAGCAGTGGAAAGAGGGGAGTGAGGTAATGAACCCCCCTGACAGGTGTTGCAGGCTCCCAGCAGGGCAGACGAGCTCCGGACTGCCAGGGCTAAGTTCTGGCATCGGTCGGAAGACAGAGCTCACCGCCGCAACCATACGGTCCTGTCTGACTGCAATCAATGTACACCTCACAAGACAAGGCATATAGAAGCACCAGCGGACGTAGGATAATAACAGTATTTCCCATACGCACAGGCAGCTCCCACATCCATACGAGGTGATTAGCTCTGCCAATTCAAAACTATGTGCACGCATGAGACTGTAACCTGAGCTAGGAGCTTCTGCAAGAAGTGATCCCTCAAACACATATCCCCGCCAATATAAAGATTAAACACAGGGGGCACCCTGTAACAAAAAACAAGGTATGGACACATAGCAACACACCAAGCTATATGGAGAGGGGGCTGAGTCTTATCTACATATCGCATAGAAGCACAGGAAGGCACCAAGTGGTACCCCTCATAAATATCCCCCGCTCACCGCGCACAGACATCACGAAGGTGGTGAACTCATGAAAAGTCAGCAGTAGCATTTAGTCACCCGAGTGGACAGCTTGGCTGGGTGTGGACATGACAAGAGGCAACAGAGGTAGCAAGAAAGGCACCATAGATGCATTCTCAAGCTCAAATACGGGAGAGGAGGGAGTGGGGGCCCCACAGCTGAGCCCTTCGCCCAGCTCAATACAAATGGAGAGCGCCATGGAACCATACAGGACTGCACTACAGGCCGGCTTTGTGGCAGTCAACAGCAGACTAGACAACATTGGCAGCAACATCTCCTCCATCAGGGCTGATCTCCAGTAAGTGAACACCAGGGGCACTGATGTGGAAACCAGAATATGAGTGCTCGAAGACACCTCTGCTACACAAAGTAAGGACATCGCAGACATCAACAAGAGCCTGAAACTGATCCAATCCAAGTGCAATGATTTAGAATCAAGATCATGTCGGAATAACATCCAGGTGTTGGGCATGGCGGAGAAACTCTTGAATATACCAATGGAGAACTTTCTGGAGGAGGCGCTACGTACAATGCTCCTGGAAGCCAAGTTTTCCCAACAATTATTCGTCGAGAGAGCCCGCCGATCTCTCCCCCACCACCCAAACCTGGAGCTCCGCCAAGAACCATCATCGCACGTCTAATCAATTACCGAGACAGGGACTCGAGAAAAAGGCACATTAGCATACGACTCGGCAAAGATTCACATATATCCGGATTTCTCAAACAGAGCCCGTCACACTTTTGATCAGGTCAAAAAAGCACTTAGAGCATGATCCATACCATAAGCAATGATGTTCCCGGCAAAGCTCTGTTTACAACACTCCGGGAGAGTCAATTTTTTGGAATCACCCGAAGAAGCCATGGCATATATAGAGCGGAACATACCACTACCGGCAAACAGTAACAAACCTCTGCCGCTATCTAACACATTAAAGTACCCAGAGACACCAAGCAATGATCACAAGGTGCACATTTTCTGACCTGCCAGAAATCAGCGCAGCAGCTCCCAAGAGCGGACCGATACAAACAGTTTGGTCATGGCCATACAGAGCCACCCACAGTTGCAGAAATTGCAGTTTTGGTACAGAGTTACACTGTCCAGTTGGGGGGATGGAGAGGGTGGGGCAGGTGAGAAGGGTGAGCCCTGTTGCCTAAAAAGGATAAATTGACAGGGGAATGTACTATGCACAGTGATTGTAAGCTGAATAACGATGGGAAGGGTGGAAGTTGGGGGGTTTACAAGAGACACATGCGGTCAAGAAAGTAACGGAATCATATGCTTGAGGCTGGGGAAAGATGTGAATTGGAACAGAATACTCCTTGCAAGCCAAAGGAGTACTAACCATTATACATCAACGTACCGGCTTCCAAGTAGCTAGGTCATTGATGGACACGGAAGGCAGATACGTAATTATATGGGGTCTAATGTACAATCAAGAACTAATTTTGATTAATACATACGGCCCAACCATAGATACGCCTGAGTTCTACCTAAAGGTTATATCGCTAATTTCACCAGTGGGGGAAGTTCAAATAATATGTGGAGGTGATCTGAAGGCAATCCTTGACCCATTGAAAGACAGGCCATCCACAGGCCACAGAAACAACACCAGGACGGCATTAACCGTTCTACACGCTATGACCACTACTCCTTACAGACTTGTGGAGAGAGATACATCCCAATCAGCAAAAATACACATTCCACTCACATGAACACAATTCCAGTTCTCGCATCAATTTTTGGCTGTGTTCCCCCAAATATATCCCCGATGTGGGAGAATGTACCATACTCCCCCGTACAGTATCTGATCATTCACCAGTCCTGATAGACCTTCAGTTGGCAGATAAAGACCAAAGTCCACACAGTTGGCGAATGCCTCAAGCATTACTGAAAGATGAATCCGTGATTTGAGCCACTACGAACAGACATAAGCAAATTCTTCGACAATAATACGTGATCGGGGTGTTGGTAGCAATGGTCTGGGAATCATTTAAGATCTGGCTGAGAATGCATCTGATATTACGTTCATTGGGGACCCTTCGAGTGATAAGGAGCGAACTAAACCAAACCGAACATACACTAAAATCCCTAGAAAACTCATACTCCCGTACACCGGGGATTGACATGCTCAAACCATTGCAGGACCAATTAGCAAGATTTAGATCACTAGCAGAATGTGAAGTATTGTATATGGCACAACCAACGCGGGCCAGGAGAAATGGGGAGGATAACAAGGCGAGTAGATACATGGCCAATCTTTTTAAATCCAAACAAGGTATTAGACCGATCACAGGGATAACTGGCCCAGATGGCACAGTACACATAGATGCCCGGAAAGTGAACACAGTGTTCTTGGAGTTTTATTCTAAATTGTACGCAAACATGGATCTAGTAACATCAGAAGAGCTCCACCAATATATGGACTTGTTCTCACTGCCCGTGCTGGAATATGTCGAAAAAGAGATACTGGATCTCCCCGTGAGCATAGAGGAGCTCGGACAAGCTATTAAGGATCTAAAAGCGGGTAAAAAACCTGGCTCAGAAGGTATCTCAGTAGACAAAAACTTTAGCACGGAACTCGCTATGAAATTGTAGGAGTTGTGAGAGGAGGCCCTAGGGTTCGGTGCACTTCCAGGCTCCATGAAGGAGGCCATAATAACAGTCCTACTGAAACCACACAAACCACTGCATGAGCCTACGTCATACCGCCCCTTGTCCTCGATTAATGCGGACACTAATATATTCACCAAAGCAACAGCCAATGGTCTACTTCCCTATATGTTCAAATTAATACATCCAGCCCAATCAAGATTTATCCCTTCACGGTTCACCGCCTTGAACCTCCGTAGATTTTTCACTATCACTTCACAATTACACCCAAAAGCAAAGACAGCGGCAATCACACTAGATGCTGAGAAAGCATTTGACTCTGTGTCCTGGAGATTCATGTACGCCACACTGCGAAAGATGGGAATCGGTCCAAGGTTCCTGAGCTATATACAGCTGCTATATAAAGACCCCACGGCCAGAATTAGAACAAACAAGACTATTACCCGAATTTACGCTCCACAGAGGCATGTGGCAGGGTTGCCCACAATCCCCCCTCAGCTTCGCACTTACCATAGAAGGCATGGCGGCACGCCTGCGGTAAAAAACATGCGTGGTGGGGCGTCCGCATTAGGGGTCCCCCTCAATTCATCTCACTCTACGCTGACGATACTATGCTATATATGTGAGACCCTGAAACCAACCTTCCCCCAGTGATGCAAGAAATTAATGACTTTGTGAAATACTCAGGCTATAAAATTAACCAAGCCAAATCAGAAATCATCCCCCTTACTCAAGCCACAACCCATTCACCAGCCACAGCTCGATGCCAATGTTCCCCAAATTCAGCTCACTATTTAGGCATCATAATGGTGACAGATAAGTGCACCCGATACGCTGCAAATTATTAACCTTATTTAACACTGCTCGACATCAGGTTATGGAATAAACTCCCAATATCTATGTATGGTCAAGTAGCCCTACCAAAAATGGTCATGGTACCCAAGTTATTATATCTATTCAGTAATATTCCAATTTGGCCTGGCCGCTTAAAACTCGCCTCCAACTTCATATGGGGAGGAGGTACGGGGAGACTTAGCTTGTCCAAAATGTGCGAAAAATACGATACAGGCAGACTGGTGGCCCGGACTTAACCCTATACTACTATACTGCAAAGGCATATTTTGCGAAATACTAGACTCACACCACAGAACTATATGCACACATACAAACACAGAAATTTGTTGCTACCCCCATAAATCTGCAAACCATGCTATATGCCAAAGCTAAGCAAGACACGGGCAAAATAGACCTGGTGGCATCCACAGTGCAGGCCTGGGCAGCGCTGTTTTGCAGAGTAGAATGCATAGATCCATACTTGCCCTCTTCCCCCCTGTGGCCCTACCCAGACATTGAACCTACACTAGACACGAACCACAACAAAAATGGGACCCAGTGAAAGAGAGGTTTGTGAGTTTGGAGGAGGTTCAGAAGAAAGTGTGCTTAAGCCTCATACAACATTACAATGCCATCGACTAAGAGCAGCATGCAGAAATAAATGGCCTTCATTTCCAACTGCTCCTACCCCACACCTGTTTCTGACTTCCGTTATGTCGCAAGAAGGTTTTAAAGGCAATGGGCCTCATTACGAGTTTGGAGGCAGCCATGCCCTTAAAAAGGGCATGGCTGCCTCCAAACTCTGGTCCGGGTCCAGGTCCGGGTCCCGCAAAAGGGGACTTACCGGGCCATTCTGACCTTGGAGGGCCCAGTAAATCGCTTTCGCGGACCCAGACCCGGTACATCACCATTCCCATTTGAGCCCCCATAGGGCTCAATGGGAATTGGAAGGATGCTAACAACGGGCCTGTTAATGATGGGCCTGTTGTTAGCATCCTGGACTGCTAGCGGGTCCAGCTCTGCAATTCTGGTCTGGCCAGGCATGCAGAGCGGGACCCGCTGCAGATCTCGTAATGTGGCGGTCCGGAATGAACGGTGCCGGTCCCTTACCAGCTCCGTTCATTCAGCGGCCGCCAGCCTTGTAATGAGGCCCAGTGTCTCCACGGTGTATAAGGCGGTGAAATCACAAAAATACAATGAAGACCAAATGGGAGCGAGACATGAACATTATTAGAGATGACCAACAATGGTCAAATGACTGCTACTCTACCAAAACAATCTCCCTCTGTGCCAACTTCAGACTGAATCACCTGCATAAACACCCAGCAAATGGACTAAATGTGACCGCTCTCAACAAGCAAAACACCCCCAAAGCAAATTCGATACACATGTACTGGGAATGCCCTCGTACAGGCACTACTGGGAAGAAGTGGCCGCCATCCTCAGTGACATACTGGACATAAACATCCAGTCCACCCTACTGAAGTAACTTCTGGGTGATATAGGAAAGGTGCCAATTAAAACACAGCTTCTCGGTTGCAGGCGCAGTGGCCAAACGGAACATTCATTAAAGTTCACCCCCACTACCCAATCATGGCTAAAATACTTGATTTACGTATACGAATGTGAAGAGAACCATCTTAAGGGGATATCCTCCACCTGTAGACCAAAAGACATTCGGTGCCCTCTCCGGAGGTATCTGTTAGGCATCCAGGGAGAGTCGGACGAAGAGGTGGACCTCTCCACCCCATGTCTGATCACTTTGATCAATGCTAGACCATCCTCCATATTGTTTAGTTTAATATTTGTGGTGCGCACCGGACCCAGGGGTATCAGGGCGCAAAAAGGCAAAAAGAATATTCTCAGCTTGGTTACATTGCTGTACGTTCATATGAAATAAAGAAAATACAGTAAATAAAATACATATTAAAATAAAGAAAATACAGTAAATAAAATACAGTGAAAAAAATAGGCGAGCTTATACAGTAAGTAATATACATACAAATAAGGAGGGAGATATAAACAGAAAATAGTAAATGTGTGTAATATGTACAGTAGTATCGGTCATATGTACAGGATGTATAAAATGTACAGAGATAGGCTGGGAGGGGGTAAGGAGGTCAAGGAGAGTTAGATGTCATTTTCCTTGATCCATTGGATGTATTTGCGCCTGAAGCTGACTGGGATTCAGAGGTGGTGCCTCATTCATTTTCTAGAAACAAATAAATATTATTCAATTGCCATGTGCGAGTAGCTTACTTGGTATGCGTATAATGTGTTTCAGCATAGAAGTTGAGAGTATTATTTCAGGAGGTTGGTGGATGGCCCAATGGGCAACTCAGAGCATCCATCCGGTGTGGCCATGGCAACCTTATGGAATGGGGGTCATTTGGGCGACTTCTCAGTTATTAAGCCCTTCGCAAAAAGTACTTGAGAGGATATGTCCGGAGGTATACTTGAGGGCTGGAATCTCTGGCAGTGGACAGTGGGCAGAGGCTGGTCCTGGATGAGAGTGGGAGGAACACAGGGAGGAGTGGAAAGCATAGGAAACATGCAGTAGAGGGTACCCAGTAGGCAGTGGGAAGAGGGTGGTCCTTGACAAAAATAGGGGAGAACATGGGGGAGCGGAACATAAAAGGAGCATGCAGCTGCGGGTACCCAGTAGGCATAGGATGGCCCTCGAGGAGAGTGGCGGAAAATGGGGAGGAGTGGAATACCTAGGAAGCATGCAGCAGTGGGTACCCAGTAGGCAGTGTGCAGAGGATGGTCCTGGATGAGAGGGAGGAACATGGTGAAGAGTGGAAGACACAGGGAGCATGCAGGAGTGGGTACCCAGTAGGCAATGGGCAGAGGCTGGTCCTGGAGGAGAGTAGGGGAACACAGGGAGGAGTGTAAACATAGGAAGCATGCATTAGAGGGCACCCAGCAGGCAGTGGGCAGAGGATGGTCCTGGATGAGAGTGGGGGAACACAGGGAGGAGTGTAAACATAGGAAGCATGCATTAGAGGGCACCCAGCAGGCAGTGGGCAGAGGATGGTCCTGGATGAGAGTGGGGGAACATGGGGAGGAGTGGTAGACATAGGGAGCATGCAGCAGAGGGCACCACGTTGACTCTGGGCAGAGGATGGCTCTGGATGAGAGTGGAGGAACATAGGAGGAGTGGAAGACATATGGAGCATGCAGCAGCGGGTACCCAGTAGATAGTGTGCAGAGGTTGGTCCTGGAGGAGAGTGGGGGAACATGGGAGGAGTGCAAACATAGGGAGCATGCAGTAGAGGGCACCCAGCAGGCAATGGGCAGAGAATGGTCCTGGATGAGAGTGGGGGAACATGAGGAGGAGTGGCAGACATAGGGAGCATGCAGTAGAGGGTACCGAGCAGACATCGGGCAGAGGCTGGTCCTGGTGGAGAGTGGTTGAACACAGGGAGGAGTGGAAGACATAGGGAGCATGCTCAGCAGGTACCCAGTAGGCAGTGGACAGAGGATGTCCTGGGTGAGAGGGTGGAACATGGGGAGGACTGGAAGACATGGGGAGGACTGGAAGGCATAGGGAGCATGCAGCAGAGGATACCCAGTAGATAGAGTGCAGAGGATGGACCTGGAGGAGAGTGGGGGAACATGGGCGGAGTGTAAGGCATAGGGAGCATGCTCGGCAGGTACCCAGTAGGCAGTAGACAGAGGATGTCCTGGGTGAGAGGGTGGAACATGGGGAGGAGTGGAAGACACAGGGAACATGCAACGGAGGGTACCCAGTAGGCAGTGGGAAGAGGATGGACCTGGATGAAAGTGGGGGAACACAGGGAAAAATTGAAGACATAGGGAGCATGCAGAAGAGGGCACCAAGGTGACTTTGGGCACAGGATGTCCCTGGATGACAGTGGAGGAACATGGAAGGAGTGGAAGATACAGTGAGCATGCAGCAGAGAGTACCCAGTAGGCAATGGGCAGAGGATGGTCCTGGATGAGAGTGGGGGAACATGGGAGGAGTGTAAGGCATAGGGAGCATGCTCAGCGGGTACCCAGTAGGCAGTGGACAGAGGATGTCCTGGGTGAGAGGGTGGAACATGGGGAGGATATGATATGATAGGTTATTTATAACACACTTAATACCCAGAGGTTTGTAGGCGCGGACCCGCGGATCGAACCTGTGTTGCTCAGTGTCGTCTTGCTTCCAAGGCAAGCATGTTGCCACTGAGCTATCCTCCCAGGAGGTGTGGAAGGCATAGGGAGCATGCTCTACTAACCATGATAGGGGAATCCCAATTGTGGTGCAGCTATGGTGGGGGCCATGCAAAGTAAAGAACAAGTAGTTCCAGTAGGTTGCAAAAGATACATTTATTTGAAAGAAGTCAATCTTATAATTATAATAGAGGTATCCAAAAAACGAATATCTGCATATTATTTTCCCTTTATGGATCCAAATGTAAACATTAGTCTTTTAAGGAAAATTAACAAATACAAGATATCAGCCTAATGTATTCTTTGTGAAACACAAATTATGTGAAGCATAGGAGGATTATTTAGCATAGCAAAAACAAATATTGGTGTACAATACACATAAACAAATCACAAAAGAATCAAGAATAACAAAATACAATAATGATTTGCTCATTGCAGGTCTGCCAACATAGCAAAACTAAATGTTTGTGTCCATTACACATAAATAAATTACAAAAGAGTCAAGAAAAACAAAAAGAATTATTTGATCATTGCAGGTACGTAAATGAAAACATCATAGTCTTTTACAATTTTGGTGTTCTAAGATGTGTCCTTAAGTCCAGTCTATGAACAACCAAATATGTTTCGGCAAGCCACCTGCTTGGTGTAAATTGCCTTCCTCAGGGCGATTATGACACCAATTAATTAGTGGGTAAAAAAGGAAGGACACAATCCGATAGTGGCCCTCGTCGGTGTGAAGAGCATAATGCAGAGGGTAGGAGAATCCAACCAATATTCGGCTTCTTAATCTGATGTTGAGAGGTAATCAAGTATATCCGTTAGTTCGATGCCCATTGGATCAGATGCATCCAAATCCAGCCCTCTTGTGTAGAGCGTGGATATGTTGTTGAGCAATAACCTGGTTTTCACGGTAGACTCGAGGATTTAATGATGTTGATTCATGGCAGAGACAGTTTGGATCTCACTCTTGTAGCGTTTCTGGTACTCCAAATCCTGACTTTTCTCCTCAGAGACAGCGGCATTCAAGTGAAAAATGCTGGGAGAGTGGCAGATCATGGTGAGGAGTGGAATACCTAGGGAGCATGCTCAGCAGGTACCCAGTAGGCAGAGGATGGTCCTGGATGAGAGTGGAGGAGCACAAGGAGGAATGGAGGACACAGTGAGCATGCAGCGGAGGGTACCCAGTAGGCAGTGGGCTTAGGATGGTCCTCAAGGATAGTGGGGTACATGGGAGGAGTGGCGACAAGTGGCAGTCCTGCAGGGTGTTTTTGCACTGACTTGGTGCTTGGAGTGGTGCTGGGAATCTGTCTACCATCTCTATTGACTCTATTGCCTTTTACTACAAAAACGCCATTCACACGTGGAGCGGCGCAGAGTGGCAGCAAGTGGCAGTCCTGCAGTCTCGCAGGACAGCAGACAGTAGAAGGTAAGCGATATAACATTTGGGAAAATTACGCTGCCTACATTTTCATCGAACATCGATAGCAAAAGTATGGCTAAGAACATTGAGCCCACAGAACACAGTATACATTCAAATGTAACATTAGACGTGAGGTCCACTAAAAGTGTGAACCTCTTAAAATAAGCTCCAGTGCGAGAGCAAATGACGGAATTACCGGATGTGCAAATTATAGAACAACAACAATCAGGTTTATGCGCTTTGCATCACCAGCCCGGCTTCCATGTGGAAGTAGACATCACAGCTCGAACGGCATCACACATAAACATTAAACAATTGGCGGAATTCCAAATCGAACAGCTGCCTCTGAAAGGAATAATGCCTAAACATACTGATGAGATAACTGAAGATCAATGCGCAATTGATACAATGCATAAACTAAACGAACAATGTGCAAAACAAATGGAAGAAGCAGGAAAAATTGAACAAAAGTGCAAAAATCATCTGCAAACAATATTCACAACACTGATAAACACTACTTACCAGCCGAGGCAGGCTGCATCGGTAGCCGTAGTGGTAATGGTAGTGACTGCACGATCGTGGAAACCGCAGAACTCGAGAGCGGACGAGAGGATGGTACATGTGTGGAGAGAGGAGGCGAGCTGGGAGCGTGCGCGGAGGAGGGGAGGAGCGGAGGAGGGGAGAATCAGTGAAAATCAAACTGAAGTCGCAGTGCACGAGTTGGCGGGTGGCGATGAGAATGTTGGGGCAGAGAAAATCAGGCCGCCCACCCCAGCTAGCGGGACACTTGAGGGGCGCCAACCAGGAAAGCAACTCTCACTCGCACAAAGTTTGTTTACAGTGCCCGCCGCTATCAACAATAAAGCAGTCAAGACAAATGATTTGGAGAGCACGAGTATATCTGCAAAATTGCCCAGGGAATTAAAAAGGAAGTTGGATATAACATTACACGAACAAAGAGCAGGCAACTTTTTTGGCAAACGGGCTAATATTAGGAAGGAGTGGAGACCAATGAGCCTAAAACCAAACAACAACTTTGGCGGATGTGCTTTCCACTACACAAGTGAATGCCAATATGCAAGAGACGCGAACGATACACTGTCGAGTAGATCGACAAAGAAATCTGACAGTTCTACACTGGAAATCATACATAAGGCGCTATATAAATGCCAAGTAACATAGCATAACATAACACAGATAAATTAGAGCAGCGGGAGCAGCGCGACAAAGTGAATAAATGTGCCAGTTTAAGTGGAAATGGCTATCACCCAAATGTACTCCTCATGCCACTAGTAATAACAGCTCTGTAGAGACAGGAAAAAATCATGAACCATCTAAACAATATACAATTGATCGACATAGTACATGTAAAGAACTAGAAAGAAGCATGATTCATGCAACAACTCAAAAGGAGACAATCCCAATAATGGAGAAAGAGGAAAGTGCAAATGATAACATAAGTAACCGTGAGTTCATCTTAGTTTCTACACTGACTGCAATATTATCAACTTTCATGAAACTATATGAACAAATTGGGGGAAACCAGAAAGACCAAACAACAATGCTGGCAATGTTGCACTCCAAAATGATTCATGTGGAGGGTTTTATAAATGGAGTACAACAAAACATTGATACAAGTGAAGCAACAGTAGCATCCCTCCTACATACAATTCTAGCTCTAATCATTAAAGAGAAAGAAGCTGGTAGACAATCACGTACTTATGAAATACAAGAATTACAAAATGTAACTGGATTAAAAAAACAAGCTTCTGTAGTAGAAACACAAACAGATACTAAAAAGCAAGTAACAAGCTCATCACAGAACACAAAGACAACTTAAGATGTATGTCTATGAAGTATATTGAACAGACAATAACACAAGCCAGTGAAATGAGAAATTCAGTGCAAGCCCCTGTAGAGAGAGAACATCTATTGAACGATACAATGATAGAAAAACCATAAAAAAACAATGGTGAAGACAATTCAAGACTAATGAAGAAACATACAATGGTTGGCATACAGAAAGTGCAACAACCTAAAAAAAATAAGAGGAAAAGCAAACCAAGGGAGAACAAATAAAAATCAATCATTAATTACGCATGCTAAATCAATTCAAAAAAAGTTGTTCATTAAGAATATAAGAATACCAATTTCCGAACCACAACCAAAAATGTTAAAGAATAAACTGCACCATACTGATTTGATTCAAGTAGTGGAAGAACTTGATCAGCCCTTGAGATTGCAGAGAGAGCCATCAATTGTTTTGATGGATATGTCAACATACCCGATATCAACATCAGATGAGCACGACTCAGAAGTAAAGAGCAATGAAGACTCCTCTTGTGTACCTCAATCATCTGATTCTGAGGAGGAAACTGTGGAAACATCGCTGGACAAAACACCACAAGGTCCGGCTAAAATTCAGTGTCAAACATCAAGTAGTACTGTAAATGCAGGGAATAATAAAGTGGAAAAGACAAGACAAGCAATTATAAGAAAAAGAACAGTGTGAACAAATCCTACACTGAGAGATACTGATGACAGTTCAAGAAGAGGTTGACAGGAATTTACCAATGGATCAAAAGGAGCAGCGGCTGAAAGATATACCACAGAGAACGGAAAAATCTAAACAAGTGGTACATAACAAAGGATAATTACATAATATCTCCACTGAGAATAACCAATCGAGAGAAACCAAAAAGAGCAACCAAGAAGAATCAAATAACGAATCCAATTAAAAATCAATTTCAAATCAAAAGGATTCTGCAGCTCTAATATTAGTTGAACGTATTGATCCGGGATGACGATGGACTTATTATAAATAGATCTAACGACATCCAGTTATTTCACCATCTTCCTGCTCTAAGAGCCTTAAAAACAAAAGATCTAAAGACAATTGAATTCGTAACCGAGGACCGATAGGATACAATCATTATCCATTTAGATAGTATAATGATTAAACAAATCCTAATAAAAGAAGCACTGAAGTTGGGACTTGACCTGACAGAGATAAATAACTCGGTGCGAGAATTCATAACAGGGAAATCACCCACAAAACAGACGATAGTTAATTCATAAAAAGAATTTAAGCAACAAAAAATTGCATTCCATCAACCACAGACAAGACAACACATACAACAGCAAAACACGAGATCTAACCAATTGATGGAGAACAAGAAAGAGCCTTGTTGAGTAGAAATACCTGAATTGGGGTCTGCAGAAAACAGGAAATTACTTGCTAGTTTGCTTGCGACAAAAATGAACAATGCATAGTACTCAAAGCAACTAAACAACGAAGGCTTAACAATAGCAAGCTGGAATTCGCGTGGGTTTGTGCACTTGATAGATGCCACTGAAACAAGCAATCTAATTCAGGACATAGGGCCTCATTACGAGGTATGCCGGTAGCCATGACTTACCGGACCATTACGAGTTCGGATGGCCCAGTAATTCCTCACTCGAGGACACGGACACGGTTCATCCCCATTCCAGCCCCCATTGGGCTGAATGGGAATGGGAGAGGGAGTAACAACGGGCCATTACGGTTTTCCCAGGCGTGCTTAACGTGTCCTGCGAGGGGACCTCGTAATGTGGCGGAACGGGTTGAACGGCGCTGCAGCCTTTTACGGCGCCGTTTAACCCGTTCCGCCAGGGTCTTAATGAGGCCCATAATCTGCCTACAAGAAGTGGAAGGCCATCAGCAAGTTTGCTAATTGCAATTAAAAAATAAACTCAATTTTGAGTTATTGCACACAACCAATATGAACTTGCATATTCAATGTGTAGCTGGAACATTGGTAGAAAGTGATTCACATAACTTAATTACTTTAATAGTTTTAAACGTATATTGGAATCTGGCAATATCACACCTCAAGAAGTTTCCTGAACTAATAGCAGCACAGGTGGACAAAGCCAGAGAAAAATGGCCCAACCCACATATTGTCATCTGTGGGGATAAAATTCAATTTAGTGAAACAAATAAGGCTACGTAACAGATGATGAACCGCCTTATGTTACAACAGCTAGGCAGCGAGCAATAGACTGGAGAAGAACAATGACTCAACAAAATATAACCATTCTCACTGATAACCAGCATAATGACACACTAGGTTCTGTAACCTGGAGAGGATTGAAAAGTAGCAGAATACTCGACTATATATGCATATCGGAAAACATCTTACAAGACCAAATAACACTCGAGGTGATTGAAACACTAAAAAGTGATCATAACTTATTGCAGATTACCTGGTTTTGGCAAACAGAAAGACTGGGGAGCGATAATAACACCCATCTGGATGTGAACCCAGGCAGAAATAGATAGCGAATCTCCTCGAGAAATGGAATTTGATAGAACAATTTCAACAAAACGATCTCTGGGAGAAGTGGATCTAGAGTTCACACTATTACTGCACATTTTCGAAAGTAAAGAAGACAATTCAACTAAAGTAAAATATCAGCATAAACATCATTATGATGAAACAATTGTGAGACAAAAAAGAAAAGTGAAGGAAGAAATACGAGCCATTAGAGAGATGGATATAGTACACAGGAAAATTCTGATTTAAAAAATCTGACAAAAATATCAGAACTGGAGGAAAGGATATATGAGAATATTAACACTTAAAGATGCAGAACAAATATTAAATCTCATTAGCAAAAACAACACAGCACAGATATGTTCATTGATTAATAATCTGGACATGCCCCAAAATGCCTATACTATTCAAAATTCTATGACCAAACTAAAGAACAATATTCCACCAAAGAATCATGTGGCAGTTGGGAACTGCTACACATTTAGTAAACAATTGTGGAAGAAGCAATACATGAATGAAACAAATCTCATGCAGCAGGCCCGGATGGTCTAATAAATGCACTGTTAAAAAACAATGTAGAACAATGGTCAACAATTTTAACATCATACTTTTCAGCAATTCTAAAAAAAACAAGAAATTCCACATTTTTGGAAGAAAGCAATTATCGTCCCAATCTTTAAAAAGGGATTGAGAAGGAAACCATCTAACTATCGCCCCATTGCACTGTTAGATGTGGTGGGGAAGTTATTTGCTTTGTTTGTGCGTAAGGCTCTGAATTTGTGGAGTATTGAAAAATGAACCATCAAGACACTTGGCAAAGTGGGTTTGTTAAGGGCATAGGAACCAGCTGAAACCTTTTTTTAGTGAACATCTTAAAGGCGCGAACTCAACGCAGCAAAGGAAAAAGGACCTATGTCGCTTTTATCGACCTAACCAAAGCCTTTGACCTTGTTGACCGGCAAACACTTTGGTATAAGTTAAAAACGTGGAAATGTCCACCAGCAATTCGCCAAATAATTGAACAACTATACTCAGACATTTCGATTCAGATCTGCGTAAATCAACAAGGGATCCTGGCTAAATTGATAGCAACAAACAAGGGGCTAAAACAAGGCTGTCCCCTTACAGCTGAGTTGTTCAACTTGTGCATTGCTGATATAAAACAAGCCTTCAGCAATACAAGATACTTTCCACCAAAAATTGGAGCTGTCACAATAAGTTGTCTATTATATGCAGACGATATTGTGGTCGTAGACCAACCGCCCATAGGGCTGCAATACCAACTGAACGCATTCCACTCCTACATTCAAACAAATGGGCTGAAATCGAATTCAACCAAATCAAGAGTCATGATATTTGGAGAAAAAACAGGGAACGCTAAGAAACACACTAATTCTTGGATGATCAATGGAGAAAAGATACCACAAGTAACTGTGCTCACACACCTAGGAGTATGCGTGAATACAAGCCTAACTGATAAACCAAGAGGTGATACTTTAAAAGCAAAAGGCAATAAACCTGGCAAGCCAAGGTAGAATTCTCTGCAAACGCTACTGTGAATTCTTCATGATGCCCCTGATAAATATTTATCGATCAAAAGTCAGCCCAATCCTAACATATGGAGCGGAAACAGCGTTCACCTTTAAAAAACAGAACTGGACGATTCTGGAAGGCACTTTTTGGAAGCGGGTCCTGCATTAACCATCTGGTCTACCGATACAAGCATTACAAATGGAATTGGGGTTGACATCCCTCCAGGCGATTGTTACATGGAAATCTTTAACTGTGTCTCGAAAATGTATAGAACCACCAGCTAAAAGTGGATTTAAAATCATAATCTTGATTGACACGTCCCGCCTGCAGGACTCGGAATCAGCGGGTCTGGAAAGAACGGTGGTGGCGGTTTTACCACCACCGTTCTTTCCGGACCGGCTGACTCATAATGAGGCTCTGTGTATTTCTTACTTTCTGTAGATCTCACTGTATGTATATTGAATGTAAATTTAAATACATGGCCACGGTAGTGGCCATGTAGTTATGGTTAAGTTGCTGTTTCCATAGGAAGAGCACTTTTTGGGCGGCTTATAACTTCGCTCTCCCTGGACGGATCCTCACCAAACTTTGCAAAAAAAGTAGTTGGGTCACTCTGAATGTATTTGCAAAGTTTGGTGAGGATTCGTCCAGGGGGGGCAAAGTTATAGGGGGGGTCCCAAAACTTTTTTTTTCCCCATAGACATAATGGGAAAAAACTTTGCGCACGGCTGCAGCCCGAACCTCTGGACGGATTTACACCAAATTTGCGGCAGGCGAGGCGGCCTGGTCCCAAAAGCGTGCTTTTGTACATTTGGTGTAAATCTGTCCAGTAGTTTTTTTAAAAATGACCAAAATGTAAGGCAAAAAAATTAGTGATATCTGCGTTCGCTTCGCGGACGGACTTCCCTGTTCGCTCCGCGGACAGCACCCCGATTGGCCTGTGGGCTTGCGTCATGTCCGCGGACATGCAGCGTGTTCACTGATTGGACGGTGAGGGGCGTGGAGCGCGTCAGATTTTCTGTGGCGCCCGCCATCTTGTATTCGCAGTCGACCGCGTACAGCGCAGTGAAACATGGATAAAAAATTGTATTTAGTGCCGTGTGTTGGTGTGTAAGAGTGTTTGGGGAGGGTGGGGGAGTACGAGATAGGTTCAATGCTTTGTTTTTTTATGTGCTAGACCTTTTTTGTTGCGTTCGATTTGTCCGCAGAGAACACGGCTCTTCTGACATTTTGTAAATAAACTAAATGGTGGGGTGTTTAGATGACGGAGTATGTGTCATTTTTGTTCGCAAGGAAGGTAAAAATGAGCTCTGAACACTCGCGGTGCACTTAATTGTTCGTAAATACACAAACTGGGGGTGTCCTCCGGACGCTGTCCGTATTGTAATCTGTCTAGTTGAATGTGTTCTAAGAACACTCGCAGTGTCCCGAAATGGTTGCAATTACACAAAATGGGGGTGTTCTGAGAACGTTTTTTGTATTGTTCGTTGTCAGGGTGAAAGTGTTTTAAGAGCACTCCTTTTGTCCGCTAATAGTACAATTTCCTAGGGGCGTCAAGCGACTTTTTGTCCACTAAAGAAACGATAAATCCGGCTGGTGTGCGTCGACATTATGTGATAAACGTATGACTGGCACTATTGACCTGGGTGACTTGCTTTTGCGACACTAAATCATATCTCCCGCCACTAAGCCTGATATTATCAAAGCATTCATATTCCCCGCCTCTCTCCGTGACGTTACAGGGTGCGTCATGAAATGCGCCCAGTCGTCTGCAGTAGTACGCGACTTTACACAGAACCCGGAAGACAACGCACATTATGTCACAACACAGCAAGCCGCAATTCAGAATATGAAATTGTGAATTAAAAGCAAAGAGCAAGATTGTAAATGTTGTAAAGTACATTTATTTGACATCAAATGTTTAGAGAATATTTAGCAATTTGCATTTGTCTTTGTTGTCGATCCGCAAAAGTTCATGTTGATACACGCGATGTTCCTTTGCGGTACAGAGAGTGTTAGATCAGGTTACAACTCAGTGCGTCACAATTCGGAATATGAAACTGTGGTTTAAAAGTAAACAGCAGGATTGTACACTTGGTAAAGTACATTTATTTCACATGAAATGTTTAGTGAATATTCAGCGATTTGCTATTGTCTGTGCTGTCGATCAGCAAAAGTTTATTTGGACCCGCGCGTTGTTCATTTGCGGTAGAGAGGCTGTTGGTTTATGATAAAAGCAGTAAATGGTCTCTCTGATAATCGGAAGGTTGCTCCAACAACGAGCCATTAGACCACCGTATTGGTTGGAATGTTGTTTGTAGCCGCTAGTACTGCGTAAGGGCATATTGGTCCTTGGCGATTGTCCCATAAAATGGTGAGGGTCATGAAGTTGTATATTTGGACTTGCACCTGGCAGTTGAAGACCCCATCCGCTGGAGTCTGTAAATCGTGACACAGACAAAACGGGGCCACGTACCTGTTTTAAAAAACATAAATTAGTCTCACCAGCCGATCTTCATTAAAAATCATCATTTCATTTATTAGGGCGTGAAACTATTTGCTATCGAGGATAGTGCAACAGAGTATGTTAATAATAAAAAAATAATATGTTCCCATTCATATAGCGCTAAGAAATGTGAGGTATCTAGGCGGTGCTTATTATTAACCACGGTGTGCGGTCCTCATTTATCGACTACGGAAGGATGAAAGGCTGAGTTTGGGCTTGCCTGGATTCGAACTTGCGTTAGCAAGCTGTGCACGGATGTCAAAGCGAGCGCTGTACTCGCTGTGCCACTTGACAGGCTACAGTAAAGTGGCACAGCGAGTAGAGCATTTGACCGCCTATAGACCGGTTAAATTATTTCTATTAACCCACCCTGTGTCGTCTGCCTTTTTGAGAGCCCTCTAAACGACAGGGGATCAATTCGGCGGTGATAGTACGCAGTAGAAAACATTATGCCACTTTCAACGAACAAGTTCAACTTCAGCGGTCTTTAATGCTGAGCTATTGTAATTATATTTGGTATAAAGTAATGTAAAGGGTTACTTACAGTACAATTGCAATTTCCATTGCCTACGAGTGGTGCAGTCCGGAAATACGACTCCGCGTGTGCCAACGATCTTTCGCATAGTGATATAATATGTAAAAGTGGTTTCGTTTCAGAAATTTCATCTTTACCTTCTCTTACGTTTTAGCCACACTCCTTCAAGAGAAGTCTTTCATCACAATCTCTGTCTGTCAAGGTCAAAACAAAATACAACCTTATAGTCCGCTTCGTGAGCCTCTCCGGGGCCCGAGCAAAATATGAAGCAGCTGACCTTCACTGTGAACGAGCATGAATTCTTACTTTGCAACATTCTGTGTAAAGCCATCTGTAGAAGTTGGTTGTTGCAAGCCATGTTTGTGTATTGTTTGCGTGATATTAAAAAAAGTTTGTTTAAAAGACGTTATGGTTCTAAGTACAGCCGAAAAACCCCTGAAAATAAGAAGTTATGGTAAGGTATGTAAAATAACTCGCGCCAACACCATGCACTGCTAAGACTAACACCCATGACATCGAAGATGACATCGCAAATGTCATTGATGACATAACTGATGATATCACATGTGTATGTACTTTTCATGGAATTTGTGTACTAGGGATTTTCATTATAATGTTCCGAAAAAAGTGTCAAGGATATTGCAATAAATATCATACCGTTATTAGTGCTTTGCACGATGCATTTATATCAATAAATAGCATTGTATTCTGGAATTCTTTGTGGTATACTGAGCTGCTAATGGAGAAAGATAGCATTGTGTGCAGAGTACAAGATAAAAGTATAATATTTGTAATGTTAATATGTAGAATAATGAAATGATAATTGTCCTGAAATGTTGGAAAATTCACAAAATGGGGGTGTTCTGAGGACGTTATTCGTATTGTGTGATTGCTTAGCTGTATGCAATGAGGGAATGGTACAGAGAGTAAAGTGGACGCCGTCCGCGGACACCGCGGCTGTTCGTGGACAGGGCGTGGTAAATCAGGGTTTTTCCAGGAAATCCAACATGGAAAGAAGACTGTACGGATCAGTCAATCAGATGTCGAGGTTGTGGATTTGTGTTGAAAGAGACTGTGTGTGGTGAAGATGGCAGAAGTGGAGAAAGTCAGGGTGTTGGTGCTCGGAGATATGTTTGTGTATGGTTTACAGCAGTACGCTGAATGCAGGCATGTTGCAAACAACTTTGATGTCAAAGGAGTGGAGGTGGTGTGGAGCACTGTGCCTGATTGCAATGTACAGGGAATTGTACAAGTTTGTGCGGATATGGCCACGATGAACAGTCCGCATGTGGTAGTTTTGCACTATGGTGCTTTCCATTTGGGCAACGTCAGTGCCCCTACTTTGTTGGCTGATTTGGAATGCTTGGTTCAAGCCGTAGTGAAGATCCTTCCAAATGCGAAAGTAATTTTTTCTGGATTACTACCTAGGGTAATATGGGACAATAGTTCAGTTTTTTGTCCTCAGCAAAACATTGGTAGGTGTGTCATCAACCGAGGCATGTGTGCCTTCATGCTTAGAGCTGGGAGCACGTGCAGTGCAAAATTGTTCGTGCGTTTTTATAACACGCGTCCTTGGTGCGGAGCCGCGTGGGCGTGTGCTGAGAGCAGGGCCGGGATCGGCGTGGAGCTGCAGGAGCAGAGGAGGACGCAGGCGCTTGCGGGCCGGCGGTGTTTGGCGTGGGCTGCGGAGCAGGATGGGCGCCGGAGGCGAGGAGGAGGAGGACTCGGCGGCCTGAGGAGACGCCTCGTCGCCAGTTGTTAAACCCGGATGGGCCTACACAATAAGGACAGGCACACCGAGAGTTCTGGAACACGTCTTCTTTATTCAGCATACAACTTCTTGCTGACGATCCAAACTCCCTCCCCCTTACGGCACGCGTCACGTGTTCCAACCACGTGACACCAACGCTGTCTCTTAAGGAGACAAGGCCGGCGTGCCAGGTATGTTCTTCTGTAACAATGAGAATATTGATGCCAGTAATGCTGTTAATTTTAAAGAAGATGGCATTTATTTATGTTTTACCGGAAATGCCTTTTTATTTTGGAATGTAAGGGTTGCTTTGGAGAAGGTTATGTGAAGATTTTAGGAGTAAAGTAAGAAAAAAAACCAGAAAAAAAATATAAAATAACAGGTGTCTGTCAAGCATCTGTAAAAAAAAAAAAAAAAAACGGCTCTTTTCAGAGCGAACTTCAAAGGGGAAATGGGGCACACTATTTAAATTTTGCATTCACAACGCTCAGATATTCGATGTGTCCGCGGACATGAAAATCACTACGAGGGGGTTAGTATGATCTATGTTACATGTCAGGTATATTATGGTTAAGTTGTGCTACTAAAAACCTATGAAATTCAGTGAAAAAACTTTGTTAAAGGGACGTTATGGTTAAGTTGTGCTACTAAAAACCTATGAAATTCAGTGAAAAAAACTTTGTTAAAGGGACATTATGGTTAATTTGCGCTACTAAAAACCTATGAAATTCAGTGAAAAAAACTTTGTTAAAGGGACGTTATGGTTCCAAGTAAAACCGAAAAAACCTTGAAATTCGGCAGTTATGGTAAGCTAAGCAACCATAACTCGCGCCACCGCCGTGCACTGCTAAGCCTAACACCCAGGACATTAAGATAAGATAAAGATGACATCACAAAAGTCATTGATGACATCACTGATGACATCACATGTGCATTTACCTTTCATGAAAAGTCTGTACAAGGGATTCTTAGTGTAATGTTAATAAAAAAAAGTGTCAAAGATTATTGGAATAAATATCAAGTGCTAATCAGTGCATTAAGCAATGCATTGATATAAATAGCATTCTATTATCAAGTTCCATCCAGTATACTAAGGTACTCATGTAGAAACATAGGCATTGTGTGCAGTATACACGATGGAGGTGCAATATTCATAAGCTTACCATGTTGAATAGTGAAATAATAACTGTTTTCATATTAAAATTTTGTGTACAGTGAAACTTGTCATAAGTAGGTAATAAAACCCACTTACTACGTAATTGCATTGTAGACCAATCACAGAGACAACACCACATACAAATATGAATATATACAAGTGAATTGAAGTAAGAAAAAAAACAGCAATAGTAGCAGAAAGTGTTCAAACCTAACTGATTACCTTAATGCAGACAAATTATTGCTCTGTTTCAAAGCTGTTACTTACCCTATCTATATATATCACATGATGTGTCTGGACCCTAAGGAAAATAGTGTGAGTACAACATATAAAAATATGAGTATATACAGGGAAAGTAAAGTTATAAAAAAAACATCAAAACTATCAGAAAGTGCTGATAAATCTACTGATAATTTTAATGCACAAAAAGGATTGCTGTCTTTCAAGGTTGTGTCTTCCCCTATGTATATGTTTGATATGATATGACTGGACCATAAGGGAATTATTGTAAGAACATACTTGAAGGATAAGTCTACGAATATAGTACATTTACAATTTTTAGTTCCTGACTGTTACTGAAGAAAATAATGTGCCCTAGATATGTCAGGAAAAGAAAAAAGGGGGAGTCAGACATGTGATGTCATCAGTGATGTCATCAATGACATTTGTTATGTCATCTTTAATGTCCTGGGTGTTAGGCTTAGCAGTGCACGGTGGTGGCGCGAGTTATGGTTGCTTAGCTTACCATAACTGCCGAATTTCAAGGGTTTTTCAGTTTTACTTGGAACCATAACGTCCCTTTAACAAAGTTTTTTTCACTGAATTTCATAGGTTTTTAGTAGCGCAAATTAACCATAACGTCCCTTTAACAGTTTTTCACTGATATAAATATAATTGCAACTTTACTCAAACTGACAAATACACTATTGAAAGATTGATGTATTCAATTGTAACAATAATAAAAAAAAAATTAAAAAAATTAAAAAATCAAGATTGAGTACACCTGATCATCTGTGCGGGGTTCCAGACTAACATTCACCCCAAGACTGCTGGATCTTCTTCGGAAAAATAATCTCTGGTGGTAGTTTGTCTGCATTTGAACTCGATGCCGGCATTGATGTAGCCTAAAGGTTTCACTGAGGCTTCCCCAAACACAGTGGGTCTGTGTTTGGTCCCCCTTCCCTATACCCGGTGCTCCCCCACCATGTTCTTGTATGTTTGAATGGGCAGGATGGTTAAATCTTAACCATAGACAGCTATCACTTGAGTCCTGTTGCCGTCCTCTCTTATTATGCTATGAGGGTTCTCTCTTCACACCCACAAACTGTTCAACATGAGGACTCTTGGCCTATCTTTATCACCCACATCGTTTTTACTCAATTCCCCCTCGCCTTCTATATAGGTAACCTTCTTTCCCCGCCATTAGCAGGCTATTGTGACCATATCTCTTGCAGTTTGAGCATTCTTTACTCCTTTCGGCACAGCCTTTGTCATTCACCAAGTGGTGTGTGCTGGTACCCCTTTCACCATAGAACACGTGTCTGGGATTGTTACGTTGCCCCTTCCATTGCACTGCGTGCACATCAGTGGCTGGCACCATTCCTGCCATTTCTTTGCACCTGCACGAGGTCACTTCTTCCGCTCCAGTGATCTGGATGGCTTTATCCAATTCCAGCTCATTTTGAGTATGAATTTGTCTTTGTGAGGACTCTGGGGGCATCCATACTTTTCTCAAAATAGCCCCCCCTAATCGACATGAATGCCCTGTACCTGAAGCCAAAGGGGCAGTATATATGGCCAGCTCAGAAGAGGCTAATGGAGAGAACGGGAACCCTGTGGAATGCGTGCAGACGGAGAGGCTGGAGGAAGAAGCAGGGAGACCTGTGTCCGAAGTGCTGCAGAGCCTTTATAGTGGAAGCAGGATATGGCTGGTGTTGTAAGAAGGTCTCTGGTGGAAGAGGCAGGGTGCTGGCCACAAGGAGTTAGGAGGACTCCCTCTCCAACAGCCTGAGGTGTCGGAGGCCCAGGAAGAAGGGCCTGCCGAGCCGGGAGCAGCAGCCAAGAAGAACTGAGCAGAGCGGCAGATGGGCCCACGAAGACAGCATACCCAGTGAGTCAAGTGAGGCACAGTGACTCCGGGAAAGTGTGGGCGAGCCGCATGCTGAGTAAAGGTCAGACCACTCGTGAGTGAGTGAGCGTAAGCAGAGGCAATGCGATTGGTGCTTCAGTAAGGTAAAATACTGATGCTGGATGCATACGATGTTGTGAAGGGTGATGAATTTTATGAAAAGAGCGGTTTAATAATACAGAACTGTAAAGCAAGTCAAAAGGCCAAGGAAGGCCCGGAAAAGTAGTAATTGTGAACGGGAATGAGAAACCAGTGAGCCAGGTGCAAATCCCCAGCAGGAGAGTTAACTGGAAAGTTGCCTTTATGTTGTTTTGAAGATGAATGAAAAGCATTTTGAATACCAAACCAAAGGAAAGTGATAATGAGTGAATGCCACATGTATGAAAAGCAGAGCTAGCTGATACAAAGGAACTGTGAATCAGATACATTGAAGAAAACAAGCATTTATAATGAATATGATGAACTGTGAAGTGTTGAAGTTGAGAAAAAGCAGCATTAGCTAAAGCCATAAGGAGAAAAGGAATTGTTCAAGTTGTAGGAAAACTATGAAAATGTTGTGATACCTCAACAAGGGAATAGTGGTAAGACAAGTGTTGGAAAGAACTGCAAGAGAATAAGTCTGATACCACAGTTGAGCTAAAGCAGTGGTGGTGCAACTGTGGAAAAGAAGCCAATCAGGAGTGTTGGTTGCGTGACCTGTAATGGGTGGACCGTGTGGTCAGACAACTGTGCCTAGACTGAACACACCCCACTGAAGAGAAGCCACTTGAATCATCTATAAGTCTATGGTTGAATATACAGAAAAAAACCTGAGCTTTGTGAACTTGAAGAATTGAACTTTAGGATTATCATGAAAGAGTCAAGAGCCTGAGAGCTGCGATGAATCCCAAGGTGTTGTTGTGAAAACAGTGAGACTTGAAAGCTCGGTGAAGGGAACCCCTTTCGAATGACATTGAACTATTTGGAATCCTGGGGAAGGGAGAGCCCCTTTCTGACCTAGAGTTGGAAGAAACTCTGAACCTTTGTCTGAGCACTTATTCATTTGAAGCCGACATCCCTACACAGTTTGAGCATCTAGACGTGGGGGCAAGTATAGATTTTGAACACAGACAGACCTTTACTTTGGACTTCCTGACGAAGACCATCCTTAGTTTTATTTAGGTGGCCTTAAACCCGTATGCCACCATGGATTGGAGTTTTTAATTGAATAAAGGCCCCACGCAGGCCTTTACCCCTACACCACCAGGGATATAATTCATTATTATTTTGAAAGGGCCTCTAGGCCTTGAGTGTGCCAGCGTCCCAAGACCCAGCAGGGTCCATGTTGGAAAAGGGGCAGGGGCAAGCCCTTTTAAGCCCTCCCATGGCCTTCCCCTGTCACATACTTGGAAGCAGGTAAGTGAATGGACAGGGTAAGTAGCCAATCCTGTGAGGGGTGGAGTATTGAAGGAGGTGTGTGTGAGTATGCAAGTGTAGGTTAGTTGGGTGCAGACAGGAGGCGGTGGAGGACATCTGAGACACTAGTGGAGGCAAGAGCAATTGTAGTGCAGAGGCTATTGTTAAGGAGGGGGTCTGTGGAGTGTTTGGGTGAGAGGAAGAGTGACTATTAGAGGTAGAGGAGTGGAGTACTGACGAAGAGGTGATGGTAGTAACTGGAAGTAAGTAAAATAGGCGGTGGGAGTAGCAAGTGAAGGAGATAGGGGTAGTGGGTAATACAGGGGTCTGCAGGGCACCTTGTCACTGGGGGTCTGACCAGGGACTAGCGAGGATGGTGAGCAAGGCACAATATCCCAGAGTGTCTTAGAAAAGTAAAAGTAGTAGAGAGGTAGTGGCAGTAGCGAAATAAGAACAGTAGTAAAGGTAGAGTGGGAGTGACAGTGAGCAGGAGAGCAGGAGTAGAAATTGGAAAAGACTGATAACTAGAGAACCAGTAAGAGGTAGGGAAAGAGTGAGAGGAAGCAGGGAAAGGAATAAAGGGGAAAGGAGGATAGTTGGAGTTAGAAGCGGTAGCAAGAATAGGAGTGGGAAAGAAAGTAAGATCGAAGGGTGGAGGTGGAAAGGCAGATTGTGATTGGAGGGACAGTAACATGGTGGGAGGAGAACAGCTTAAGAGATAAGTACATCGAAGGGTCAGGTACGAGAGGCTGAAAAAGGCTGTGAGTGTGACACTGGGCGAAAGAAGGCACAATTCCCTATTCCCTGAGTACTAACTGATGACAGGAGAGGTAGAGTTAGAAGTTCCCTAGTGAGCTAGGTAACCACCATCTCAGGGCAAACAATTAAAGTGTAGAGAGAAGAAAGACAGCTAGGGGATACTGATCGTAGAATTACTAACAACCCATTAGGGATGTCTGGCCTAGGGAGGTGGGAACCAAGCCTGGGGAAGTCAAGAAAGGAAAGGGCTGACCCTTGTGCCAAATTTCCTCAGCCCATTAGACCCAAAAGAACCTGGAGAATCGGCCATTCTGACCATCAAAAGTCTTTTGATGGTCAGAATGGCTTGAATTTACTCTCGGAGTCCGCGTGGTTATTTGTGGCATGTCGCCCTGTGACAAGAGCATCAAAAGATACATTGGCAGAAAGAAGAACAAGCCCATTTTTACACCCTCAAATTGATTCTGTGCAGAGAGTCTGTGTTAAAGGTCCAACATTTTAATAAGGAATTCATTGTTCAAACAGATGCCTCGAAGGTGGAGAATGGTGTGGTACTATCACAGGAATACGATGGTGTAGAACATCCCGTGCTATACATCAGCCAGAAATGATTTCCAAGGGAAAGAAATGATGCCATCATCGAGCAAGAGGCACTGGCAATAAAGTGGGCCTTAGGTTACCTAAAGTACTACTTAACAGGTAGGAAGTTTAGGTTCGTTACGGCTCACTCGCCCCTTATCTGGCTCAGTCGACGAAAAGACGCCAACCCTAGGGTGATGCGCTTGTTTCTAGAACTACAGCCCTTTTGTTTTAGCGTGGAACATAGGAAAGGAACAGGGTAACCGGTCTCACTTTCCGATAGAGGGAGATGGGGAAGCCAGCAACATTAGGAGAAGGGTACGTGACAATTCCATAGATGTTGTCACTTCTCCCTGAGGGGGAACCCCTTCCCATGAGGCCAGAAAGGTGAGGCTGCTACCCGATAGTTCCACCAGGGGTGGTAGACATCAGGAGGATCCCATGGGAAGGGAATCCCCCTCTGGTGAGGAGGATGAACATCTAGAGTACAGCCCTGGAAAACACATCACACCCCCACACACCCTAGACCCTCATTTCTCTGATAACCCCTTTATAGAACATAGGTCCATCTATTGGTGCCAGGCAGAAGATTTTAATATCCTGGCAAATACGGAGAAGAAGAATGTGTGTTTGTAGTTACAAAATCTTTATTCAGAAATGAAAATTCCCATCAAAGAACACATAATAAAATAATAATACAATAAAATCTGGTACAATACGTCCAAATCTTGCGTTCTATGGAAATGATTAGTATAAGAATTGCTTGCGTAACATAAGGGCTTGCTCAATTTATAGGTGGTATACACTGTCGGCTATCAGCAGATCCGGGACTGACAATAAAACCTAAGTGCTGATTGCACGTGTCTATGCTTAGGCGCTCTTAATACTGGAATTATGAGATCTTTCCTTGGTTTTATTAGAATGGGACAAAAGAACAGAAAATGTAAAAGGTCATTTCTATTGCTGTCACAGCAAGGGCAATGACTTCTCTCAGGGCTCTCTGTTGGTGAGAAAAGTACCCTTTCTCCAGTGAACAAAATATTTGCTCTGAAGGCCATGATTACTGCCCTTTTTCTCGGGTTGGTAAACCATTGGACATAGGCTGGCTTAGCGGTTTTGTAGTAATAAAATTGTACCCTCCGTTTCTGCTATCCATTTTTGCTTCTTAATCTCGCTTTATAAGGAGAGAAGATATTTGTTAATTCTTCCTTATCAAAGTTACCTGTCCGCAGGTTCATCACTGAATAAATGCTGAAGGCTGAGCTCTTTTTCAACAAAGATGAGGCAGCACAGGAGTTTGTGGCCATAAGATCCCTCACCGGGGCCAAGGTTATTGACAATTGTGATCTCTCCCATAACCGTATCCAGTAAATCAAGGGTTGCATTGCAACAAGGTCTTTCACATAGCCTAGTTTGAGTTTGTTGTGCAACAGGGGCGCTGGAAATCCTTGTGGCAAGCCCATGATTTTCCTACGGAACACATTTTCAGTGAGTAGGTATTTTTTTGTTTGATGGTGACCGCATACGGTCACACCTTATGTCAGCAAAGGTACTGATTGTGCCTTAAAGATTTGAAGGGTGTGATCCATGGGCAAACCACCCAATTTTACTCCGAATCTCAAGATTGAGCAATTCATTTGGGATGCCTTTGCAGTTTACTGTTTTACATGAAAAAGCCAGCTAAATCGCTACAGATCGTCACCCCAAGGTAACAAAATGATTTGACCAATTCAAGACTTTTCCCTGCTGCCAGTATTGTATTCCCTCGTGGTTTGCTGATGCCAACGCACATAACCTTTGATTTTCCTTTTTCCTGCGTTGATCGCCAGGCCTCTTTCTTTCATATAGTCATTGAATCCATTTATCAAATCTCTGGAGGATGTGTTTTGTCCTTGCCATCAGGACTGCATCTCCCGCATACAAAAATGCACACACCCTTTGGTTGGTTATCCTTGGGCCATTGCTTACCAAGTTGGATAGAACATTTGGTAATGAGTTTATATAGAGATTGAAAAGGAGTGAGGCCAGGACACAGCCCTGTCGCACTCTGCAAGAGATCTTAAATGCCAGTGTTTCTTGGCCTTGGTTTCCCATTCGTACCCTTGCCGTCAGACTAGTATGCATGTGAACCAAGATCTTTACCACCTCACTCGATATTCCCATAGAGTGCAGTGTGCTCCAGAGCTTACCATGGTCCACACAATCAAAGACAGGCGAGAGGTCCATGAAAACTAGATAGATTGTGCCCTTGCGGACACAAACATATTTATCCAGAACCAAGCCTAGATTTACTATCTGTCAACTGTTCTGATACCCTCTCGAAAACCGTATTGGTACTCCGAGAGGACTGATTCTCAGTGACCCAAGCCATGATCATTTGATGTAATAATCGCCCAAACCACTTAGCTGAAGTATCAATAAGGGAAATCAGGTAGTAACATGTTGGATTGGTTCTGTCTCTCTTTTTGAAAATTGGGACAATGATCTCTTCCTTCCATGAATTAGGGAAAATCCTCAGGTGCAATATTATGTTAAATATCAAGGTAGTAATCGGCACGCATATCATTTTCTCACATTTAAAGAATTCTATTGGAATTGGATGTGTGTTACAAAAGGATCATGCCTGACCTTAGTACTGCCATGAGGACAATGCATTGAAGCAAGAAGAGTGCATCATCGTAAACAACGGATTTCCATAGGACTTCAATGAGACTCGTATATATAAAAAGAGAGAAGCAACCATTGGAATGGTCGAACATCTCCTGGAGCAGCAAGCAACAAAGCTGTCAGACGATTGAGATTAAAAAAAGTGGAAGCCAAATGAGTGGAGATACGAGCATGAAGCTGGTGGCATCCCCGCAAGCTCCATGACCAGTGAGCCTAAACATACCGCAGCAACACAATGGCAGGACCTCCAATGGGAGGTGGAACGTGTGGCCCTTACTGTGGAGCACTAGCATCTGCAGAGCCGCTGAAGCAAAGCAGAAGCAGATAGTCACTGACGGAGTGCAGGAGGTTGGCCCCGGTCCCTGAAAGAGCCACCACCATGCAAGCAGGTCCCAGAAGGTAAAAGAAAGCATGGCCGGGTCAGCAAGGACACCGCCAAACTCTCATTCATGACCTCAAGGCACCAGGTGGGCTAAAGAATGGCCCCACAGTGTCTGGACCCAAAACAGACAGGGGGAAGCATCAGCACAATGGTCACAAAGAAACAACTAGCCACTAGAGAAGGGTCTAGGACACACAGCATAAAGGGTGAAGTATCGGAGAGACTCTTCCTCAGCACAGTGAATAAACCACTAGCCACTAGAGAAGGGTCTAGGACACACAGCATAAAAGTTGAAGTATCGGAGAGAATCTTCCTCAGCACTGTGGTCATGAAGAAGCCACTAGAGAAGGGTCTATGACACAGCATAAAGGGCGACGCAACAGAGGGAATCTTCCTCAGCACAGTGGTCACAAAGAGACCACTAGCCACCAGAGAAGGGTCTAGAACACACAGCATAAAGGGTGAAGTATCAGGGAGCATCTTCCTCAGCACGGTGGACACAAAGAGACCACTAGCCACCAGAGAAGGCTCTAGGACACACAGCATAAAGGGTGAAGTATCAGAGAGAATGTTCCTCGACCGGGTGGTCACAAAGAGACCAGTAGCCACCAGAGAAGGGTCTAGGACACACAGCATAAAGGGTGAAGTAACGGAGAAAATCGTCCTCAGCACAGTCGACACAAAGAAGCCAATAGAGAAGGGTATAGGACACAGCATAAAGGGTGAAGTAACAGGGAGAATATTCTTCAGCACAGGGGTCACAAAGAAACCACTAGCCACTAGAGAAGGGTCTAGGACACACTGCATAAAGGGTGAAGTATCAGAGAGAATCTTCCTCGGCACGGTGGGCACAAAGAGACCACTAGCCACTAGAGAAAGGTCTAGGACACAGCATAAAGGGCGACGCAACAGATGGAATCTTCCTCAGCACAGTGGTCACAAAGAGACCACTAGCCACCAGAGAAGGGTCTAGAACACACAGCATAAAGGGTGAAGTATCAGGGAGCATCTTCCTCAGCACGGTGGACACAAAGAGACCACTAGCCACCAGAGAAGGCTCTAAGACACACAGCATGAAGGGTGAAATATCAGACAGAATCTCCCTCAGCACAGTGGTCACAAAGAAAGCACTAGCCACTAGAGAAGGGTCTAGGACACACAGTATAAAGGGTGAAGTATGGAAGAGAGAATCGTCCTCGGCACGGTGGTCACGAAGAGACCATGAGCCACTAGAGAAGGGTGTAGGACACACAGCATAAAGGGTGAAGTATCAGAGAGCATATTCCTCAGCACAGTCATCACAAAGAAGCCAATAGAGAAGGGTCTAGGACACAAAGCATAAAGGGTGAAGTATCAGAGAGAATCTTCCTCAGCACAGTGGTCAAGAAGAAACAGCTAGCCAGTAGAGAAGGGTCTAGGACACACAGCATAAAGGGTGAAGTACGGAAGAGAGAATCTTCCTCGGCACGGTGGTCACCAAGAAACCACTAGTCACTAGAGAAGGGTCTCGGACACACAGCATGAAGGGTGAACTATCGGAGAGAATCTTCCTCGGCACGGTGGTCACGAAGAGACCATGAGCCACTAGAGGTGGGTGTAGGACACACAGCATAAAGGGTGAAGTAACAGAGAGCATCTTCCTCAGCACAGTCGTCACAAAGAAGCCAATAGAGAAGGGTCTAGGACACAAAGCATAAAGGGTGAAGTATCAGAGAAAATCTTCCTCGACACAGTGGTCACAAAGAAACCACTAGCCACTAGAGAAGGGTCTAGGACACACAGCATAAAGGGTGAAGTACGGAAGAGCGAATCTTCCTCGGCACGGTGGTCACCAAGAAACCACTAGTCACTAGAGAAGGGTCTAGGACACACAGCATAAAGGGTGAAGTAACTGAGAGAATCTTCCTCGACACAGTGGTCACGAAGAAACCACTAGCCACTAGAGAAGGGTCTAGGACACACAGCATAAAGGGTGAAGTAACGGAGAGAATCTTCCTCAGCGCATTCGTCACAAAGAAGCCACTAGAGAAGGGTCTAGGACACACAGCATAAAGGGTGAAGTGTCAGGGAGCATCTTCCTCAGCACGGTGGATGCAAAAAGACCACTAGCCACCAGAGAAGGTTCTAAGACACACAGCATGAAGGGTGAAATATCAGACAGAATTTCCCTCAGCACAGTGCTCACAAAGAAACCACTAGCCACTAGAGAAGGGTCTAGGACACACATCATAAAGGGTGAAGTACGGAAGAGAGAATCGTCCTCAGCACGGTGGTCACAAAGAAACCACTACTCACTCTAGAAGGGTCTAGGACACACAGCATAAAGGGTGAAGTATCAGAGAGAATGTTCCTCGACACAGTGGTCACAAAGAGACCAGTAGCCACCAGAGAAGGGTCTAGGACACACAGCATAAAGGGTGAAGTAACGGAGAAAATCGTCGTCAGCACAGTCGTCACAAAGAAGCCAATAGAGAAGGGTATAGGAGACACAGCATAAAGGGTGACGTATCAGAGAGAATCTTCCTCGGCACAGTGGACACAAAGAGACCACTAGCCACTAGAGAAAGGTCTAGGACACAGCATAAAGGGCGACGCAACAGAGGGAATCTTCCTCAGCACAGTGGTCACAAAGTGACCACTAGGCACCAGAGAAGGGTGTGGGGTTCAATGAAGAGAGCATCAGAGGGAAGCTCCCTCGGCACAGTAATATTAGTCACCAGAGAGGCATCTGGGAATCTGTAAAGAGAGACTGTAAAGAAGAACACTTGGTATGCGATTGTTAGGGAAAGGGAGTCATTCCCCCTGGCCCTAAGGGAGGAATTTCCCAGACACAAGAGGAACACACATTACTGTCCTAAGGTAGAATACCCTGTGGAAAGAGTGGAAAGGAGTAATCGGAAGCAGAGGGTCATCCTAAGGAACTGTACAGTAACCAGGGGGGTGAGACATTCCCCCTGGCCCTAAGGGAGGAATTTCCCAGACACAAGAGGAAAACATATTACTGTCCTAAGGTTGAATAGCCTGTGGAAAAGAGTAATCCCAAGCAGAGGGTCATCCTAAGGAATTTACAGTACCCAGGGGATGAGAGTCATTGCCCCTGGCCCTCAGGGAGGAATTTCCCAGACACAAGAGGAAAACACATTGCTGTCCTAAGGTTGAATACCCTGTGGAAAGAGTGGGGAGGAGTAATCCCAAACAAAGGGTCATCCCAAGGAACTGTACAGTAACTAGGGGATGAGAGTCACTCCCCCTGGCTACACCTTGAAGGAGCCTAAAAACCAGCGATCACCAGAATGGAGCCATTCTCCTGGTGCTTGAGCTTTAGTGTGTTTAGAGGCTTTTAGTAGTAAGTGTTAGGGATAGTTAGGATGATTCGGACATAGAAAGGACATCTATTGACTTTACAGACATTTGGACAGGCGCATGCTCTCCCCAGTTTTCCTAGGTTGAGGAAGGGAAACCCCCCATAGCAATAGGGAGAGGTAGGGGTTTCTTTTAAATAAAAATCTATAACCAAAATCATGCCCCCTCTTGTCTTGTCTCATGCATCTACGCCCTCACACGTTCCACTCCAACAATGCGCCAAGCAAACTTAACCTGCTACAGGAGCCAGCCTAAAAGATGGGTTTTCCAGGACACGTGTATGGGTGCATGGACCTTTGCTTAACCCTGTGAGGTCCGCCTGGCGGCCCAGACAGCCTTGTCCAAAAAGACCATTTTGCCTGTGGGTGCTTTGGAATTGGGGGGCTGAAATAGACTGCATGTCCCCCATTCATTTATTTATTTATTCATATTTGTTAAGCGCACAACAGCCCGTGGGCATCGTGGCGCTGGTTACATACAATGAGAAGCATGATATATATAAAAGTTGTAGAGAAACACTGGACCTCTTTTTTTATTTAACTATTAAGTAAATAGCATGATTAGTAGGTAAATCGTTTTTCAGTCACATTTGCACTCTGGAAATCGGACACTCATATAAACTGCGTTTCTCTTCCTTACAGAACCGCCTTTGATTTTGGCAGGCATACGCTCATACACATTGATAGCACCATTCAGAGCCTGCAGACCAGTATTTCACACCTGGCGGCTGTTCGCAATCAAAACCCCCAAATATCCTACAGCTCAAGTAAAGAGAAACAGGATGTAGAGAAGTCATTATTACATCCCAGGCTTCTGTCGCGAATTCTGCATCAATCTGGTCAGTCAATCCACATTTTTATTATCAGGTGAACTTGATTTATTGGTCACAACATCAGAACTTGGCAATTCAACTGAATCACTTTTATCATTGACCAAAGAGTTGGATATGTTTTCTGGGTGTAAAATCAATTTCAAGGAGTCATTCTAATATGGAATTCCCAAACAAACTTTAATAATCTTTAGAAATCAACAATTACATACTTAGGAATTTAATACCCTGCACCTTCAGAAAATTAATTATGTGAGACCGCCCAGACGAGAAACACTCAAGAAAAGAATGATGCCAGAAGAATCCCACACCCATTCTACCTAAATCTGATCTCCTGTTTAGCCACATTCCATATCACAACCCACAATTCTAATCCAGAAACCTGAATCATAGACTAGCACAGGTGTCTGGAATAGCAAGTCAGACATTTCTGTTAAGAAAATCTAGAGAGTTTGGGCTCTGGCGATATCCTACAGAAGCAGAACCCTGCACCATGAAAAGATGAGTCAAATCATCAGTGGAGGCGATGGCTGCTGAGGCTTGTCTTTGGTATATCTGTCCAGTCCTGACACTCCATGCTAGTCATCAGTGGGTGGGGAAATGGAGCACTATCCAGCTGCATTCTTGACAGGACTTGGTGTCCTGTGGCGCTGCATGTGATTTCTAGCAACAAAAAAAAACACTGGTGTCAACGATTCTGAAATGTGATGCTCCTCTAGTGAAAGATGTTAGTGGTTCAGCATAGATCAGAGAGAAGCTCCCAATAACCCCACACCTAGATGGGTACATCAGCCTGATCTTCTGAACAGGTTTCTAGGTCATGCAGATTGACTGCTTCTAACGGAAACACCCTTTGGTTCTCAGTTTACCACAAGACTTCTAGATTTCTTTCAGCTGCTGGGCAACTTGGTATGTGTGAAGACATTTGGCCTTGCAAACAAGACTGTTGTGTAATCAGCCATGTCTGATAGTTTGACTGGTGCTTTGTATTTTGTTTTGGTTACTTGTCGGCATTGTCCATCAAAGACCCTTCACCAAAGCTCACTGGGTCTCGGTTTTTGGCAACTGCATGAATTAAGCCAATTGTGCCGCAGGAGTTACCAATAGTTTGCTTCACAAAATACACTTTTGATGTTGCTCTCTTTTCCACTCAGGTCTGCAATTTGTTTTTCTCTCTAGCTTCCATGGGTTTTTGAAAAATTGTTAGAATAAATGTGCTAGCAGCAGATTTAGAAAAAAGTAATATTTTTTTTTTTTGATGTTTGGTTTACGTTCAAACCTCTCATCTTTTTATCTTCTCTTCTGTTTATTGCTCAAGTTACTTAAAATAAGCCATCAAGGCTTTGGCAGTAGTGTTCCTCATGTTTGTTGATTTTTACTTCAAATTCTTATTTTCTCTTGTCCTAGAGATGCATTATCCCGTTTGTCTATTGTTCGTAATGTTGTTCCAGAATGATATTAGTGCAAGCACCAATTTTTTTCATTTCCAGCAATCATCGTCGCCCAACGATCATCAGGTGTTAGAGTTATTTGGGTTTTCATGAACCATTCTCTGGATAGATGTCTTTTTTCATTCAGTGCCGGACATATCATGATTATGTGATGTAGACTCTCTGTCATCGTTAAGTCCTTGCAAAATCGGCAGTATTTTTTACTTTCCGGGATTTGTTTCCTAGCTGCCATTATTTCTCGAGTTGGGAGGATGTTTAGCCGTAGTCTCATGAATGTGTCTCTTATTTTAGAGGAAGGGAAAATTTGCAAGTACAATGGTAGTTGGTTAATTCTTCTATTGTTGAGTGCACAGTGTATGTCATGCCGGTATTTAGCTTTGGCTTGGTTGGTGTTCAGCCAGGCATTCTCTCTTAGTTTGATTTCCGCTTTTTGTGGTCTTTCTAGTAGCATTTCCATTGATATGTCTTGTTTTTCTCTTTTTGCTTCTGTCGATCTTTTCCAGATTTCTAAGGCATGTTTTGTGTTGACTATTTTCCCATTTCTGAGTATTTCAAGCTGGGGGGCATTGAATTTGCTCATGATTTTCCGATATAAATCGAGCTGTTTCCGCAGGACGATGGATTTGAGCGATGGGAGCGCAAGTTCAGCTTGGATGCGTGTAGTGGGCAGTGACATAGGCAGGCTTAGCACTTTCTTCCAGAAACTCCCTTCCAATTTATCCCAGATGGTGCTGTTGATGTTTATCATGGATTCTGCTCTGTATGCTAGAATAGCCGTTACTTTTTGCTTATAGAAAGTAACTACTTGGATCAGGGAGAATTTTCCGTACTTTCGGTGTATTACTTTCGCCTGGCATGCTAAGGACAGTGTTTTTTCTTTGAGATGTAGGGTCCATTCCTCTTCTGTTGGAGATTGAGTGATCCATATTCCCAGATATTTTATTGTTTTTACTTGCTCCATTCTGTCTTTTCCTATATGAAAGGAGGGGGCGCAATCGGTTTTTCTTAGTTTCTTTCTTTAGTGACAAGATTTTAGTTTCCTGCGTGCTAATTTCCAGCTGATTCTTTTTCATGTATTCTTCTAGTTTTTCTAGTGCAATCTCTAGTCCTCTGGGTGTTTTTGCCAGTAGCACTATATCGTCAGCATACAAGATACAGGGTATTGCTGTGTTGTTTATTTTTGGAGGGTTTATTTGAGGTGTGTATATGTTTCTTTCAAGGTCTGCAATATAAAGATGGAATAAAGTAGCTGCCAGTAGGCATCCTTGTTTCAGGCCATTTCATGTTCTAATTTGTTCTGTGAGTGTGCCGTCTCTTGATAGTCTGACTCTTATACTGGTGTCGTCGTACAAGAGTTTGATCGGTTCAATGATGTGTGTTGGGCACTTCCATGCATTCAGTTTTTCCCACTCTGCTCACGGAATCGAAGGCCAGCCGTAGATCTACAAAGGCAGCATAGATCTGCCTTTTTGTTCTTATGGCTTCTTGTTTCAGTATGTTTAGTAGTAAGAGATTAATATTGGTGCCTACTGTTTTGATGAATCCCGTTTGTCTTGTTGCATATCTCTTTTCTTTAGTTGCCCATCTGTCCAGTTTCCCTAGTAGGAGTTTTGCAAAAATCTTCCCCAAGGGGTCGAGTAAAGCTAGGGGTCGGTAGTTTTGCGGTTCTTTTGTGGATCCATGCTTGAATATGAGTATTATTGTAGCCTGCTTCCAGGTGTTTGGGATCATTTTTGTATTCTGGATCATCTCGAATATGCTCTCGCATATTGCTCCAAAGACTTCCGGATTCTGTTTGATTACTGTATTTGATAGACCATCTGGTCCTGGGGCTCTGGAAATATTTAGAGTACTTATTGCCTTCTGGGTCCCATTCCCATTGCCATGCTATGTTTTTTGTTGTATGGATTTTTTTCTTTTGATGACTTGTTGTTTCCATATATCTCTGTAAAATATTCTGTCCATCTTGCCTCTGGTACATCAGTGATCATTGTGCTTTGTATTTGATCATGTAGAAGCGTCCATAATTGTCTTGTGTTTCTCTTTTTTAGGTTCTGGAGCATCTTCTCTGCGTCATCTTGCATTATTAAGGCTCTGTTGTTCTTTGTCCAATTTCTGTATTCTTGCTTTGCCGCTTTGATATTCTTATATTTCTCAGCTAGGTTTTGTTTCATTATCAATTTTATTTTTAATCTCAATTCCTTTTTTTAAGTTATTATTTTCTCATTGTATGCATGAGTATGTTTCTTTGTTAATTGCTTTTCATTTGTTGTATTCTGGCACCTATATGGTAGAAGTAACCATCCATAGTTGATATTTTTGATTTCGTCTATTGTTGAGTTATTCATTATGTTTGGCAGTTCTTCCATTGTTTATTGTCCGATTCTTATTCTGTTTCTTCCATTTTTTATTTGGATGTTTGCTGGTCCCATTTTTTTATTAATCATTTTCTCAGTGTTCCACGATCTTTTCATTATGTAGTGGTCGCTCGTTTCTGTTTTGATGTTTAGAGATTCACTCAGTTCGTCATGTATATCTTTAGTCGTGTATATATAATCGAATATGGCAGTGGAGTTGCCTCTTGCCCAAGTTTCCATTTGTCTTCCGGTTGATGTGTTGAGGCTGTCCGATCTTCTCAATTTCCTGCATCTTAATTCTTTGGTCCAGCATTTAGCTCGGGGTGTGAGATGGCTTTCCTCTAGTTCTTCTCCTTTTTTGTCGAATATGTGAATATTTAAAATCGCTGCATATTATAAATGAAATCGCATTGTATTTTCCTTTTATGTTGTCTATTGCCGATAGTACCATGTCTATACATTTCTCATCCGTTATGCTTACTGGATTCCAGTACAGGTTCATTAGTGCCCATATTTGGTCCTTCCTGTAATTCCTAGTTGGAGATTCTTTCTCTTTCTTTTCTGTTTTGCATTTGAGTATTGTGATTTGTATCCACGGGTTTAGGTCAAGTGGCACAGCGAGTAGAGCGCTCGCTTTGACATCCGTGCAGAGCCTGCTAACGCAGGTTCGAATCCCGGCGGGGCCAATCTCAGCCTTTCATCCTTTCGAGGTCGATAAATGAGCACCACACACCGTGGGTAATAATAAGCAGCGCTCAGATACCTGAGGGTTCGTAACGCTATATAAATGCCTAATTATTATTATTATTAGGTTTTCGGATTCTATTATGTCGATCTTTCGCCCATTTTTGATTTGAGTCCAGATGGCGGTCGGCCTTTCTTCTTCTGGATTGCTGGGTTCATTTTTATTGTATAACCATCACATATGGGTTGTTCTGTTATCCACGATTCCTGAATGCAGATTATGTCAGCCGTTATGAGAGTCGGGTTTGTTGTGTTGAATAGCAGAGTCAAGAACAACCAACAATGTATGAAAGAGGTATTTTATTTACATATATAATCCCTCTTTTCATCTTGCGAAAGCAACACTTTATTCATCTTCAAATCCCTCAATACATCTCACTAGTTCAACATGAGATCAAGCACATGTGTTTGGAAGGTAACAAGTCATACTCTCTTTTAAGGGAATTAATAAGCATCAAAACTCTCTTCTCGGGGCTCAATTCCCAATTTCAATACATAAAGCCCTGCCCATGCCAAAGCGGGGCATAACTCACTGTTCCAATACATAAAGCCCCGCCCATGCCAACTCAGGCCGTAACTCACAGTTCCAATACATAAAGCCCCACCCATGCCAACGTGGGGCGTAACTCACCGTTCCAATACATAAAGCCCCGCCCATGCCAACTCAGGCCGTAACTCACATTTCCAATACATAAAGCCCCGCCCATGCCAACACGGGGCGTAACTCACAGTTCCTTCCTTTAAGTAAAGGCCCAACACTTCTAAAGTCAAATAACAATGCGTAAGTCACTGGAGCATCTATGTCTGAAGCGATATTGTGTAAATGTACACAAACCTATTCCACAACAAACCAAAGCTATATGACCATAATCAATGCACGGCAAAGAGCACAGCATCACAATACTAACGCACCAGAACCATTGTTGTACATTACTCAATCAAGCCAAAATCCCATTGCCTCTCAATCTAGAACAGCTTAGAACTGGCACACCCTGCAACCGCTGACATCAGCATTCACACCTGCTGAAGCCCTAATGTGTGGGCATGCAGCATATTTATAGGTATTCTTGCTCGGAAATCCCCTTATCATAACATGTTGTCACTCAGTTGGTACATCCCTTGCTTCTGACTCTAGTTTGGACTTGTAGGTTCCTCTCCTCATCTGCATGATGCAGGGACCTCCCCTTAGGTTGCTGTAGAATTATGATGTCTCAACCTCTTTGCGGATTTATCTCTAGAGCTTCTAGCCGCATTGTCTACAGGCCTATATGTTCTTAGTTCAAGGACCTACCTCAATGACACAAGTTTTGTCTCCAACATAGAAAATGAGGTGGATTTCATTTCACGGCCTACTCATTATAGCTTGGACTATTTGTATGCATATAGGGTTAATGTACTGGCCTTCTAAAATCTACATATATAAGCACATTTGCATGCATGCATGCATGCATGATATGACCAAGCTATTAAGTTGTTAGGACTTTGCTATAAATGGTTACATGAATAAATGAATAAATGTGTGTGTTAACACAGAAACATACTTCTCAAACATAGGCCTCTAGGAGCCTTTTGTAGCAGTAAAGCGCTTAGAGTATACTTCTACTGTTTGTAGCATTACTGTTGCGATTCTAATCATGCATCACACCGCTTCCTCTTTCTCTTCAAGGCACTAAGTTCTACTCAGCCTAGCCAATGCTAGTTGTACTATTATGAGGGGAATTCTGCAATGAGATGGTGCCTCACCCATCCAACCCCGCAGGGCAGAATGGGGTGAAATACCATGCCTAACGCTTACCTGTAGCTAAACCGCTCCAAGAGCAAATTCCTGATGCTGACCAACAGCATTAAACACTCTGCCATCCAGATCTGGGTCTCCGCTAGGAATCTCAAGGGCTTCTTTCCTCCAGCAAAAAATAAAGCTCTTCGTCCCAACAAACACCTTTGCATCTACTGTCCCAGCCTTGGCCTGAATGGTGGCAATGACTCCTGGAAGGTCGTCCAGTGACAGCCCTGGCTCTCCTGAGATGTGTCCTACATACTGCAGCATGACTAATCAAGGGTCTCCACAAATTCAACCACATTGCGCCAACCCTCACCAAACTGCACTAGTTCCTGCTGCAAGTATGTATCAAACCGTGCTGCATCATCTACAAGACTGCCAAGTGCCTCCAATCCCCAAGCTACCTCACTGAGAAACTCAGCATCCTGGGAGGCCTTTGGTCCACCAGAAGCAAAGACATGTGTAGATGTGAACTTTTGAGCTGGTGCAAGAAGTGGAGAACCAGAAGACAGTACACCTGTGTCGATGCCCCCAGAGTCTGGAAACTCTTTGCTGTCAACAAAAGACTCACCCCCTTGCTTCTGCATATTTCAGGGAAGAGCTTAAACCCCCCTCTTCAAGGAATGGCCCCTAACACACAGGTCCACACAACCTCCACCCCTCACCAAACCTGCGACTGGGACTATCAATCCCTCCTGTTTCCTTTCTGTTTGTCTAGATCCCTTGCAGCCAAATTACCTGCCCCCCCCATTTGTAGCTCCCTGGTCGCATATGGATCTCTTGGCGATCTGCTTCCCTCACTGTGTACTTTCCCCATGACTTGTAAAGCACACCATTGCTTCCTGAAGCTAGGTTGGCATTCAATAAATGCCCAACCAATAATAATAATTGATTTTCTGGGGTTAGTATCTAAGAGATCAGGGCAAGTTTTTATATATTCAATGGTGGGATGGAACTTAAAATAAGGGTGTGTTTGGTTAATGTTCTGTTGAAATTGTAGTTGTGATTAAGTGAAAGGCAAACAAACTATAGTCCAAGAAGACATGTTTGCATGATCTAGCCACACCCCTACCAAAACATTGCACAGTTCCACTACCTTTCTTTTTGCACTTCAACCACTGGATATAGTTACTTCCCATTATGGCTCTTCTGATGCTGGTACAGATGTGAGCTACGAGTGAAGCTTTTCTCACACTCTGTACACTGGTATGGTCGCTCCCCAGTATGGCTCCTCTGATGCTGGAACAGATGTGAGCTACGAGTGAAGCTTTTCTCACACTCTGTACATTGGTATGGTCGCTCCCCAGTATGGATCTTTTGATGCTGGTACAGACATGACTTCTTACTGAAGCTTTTGCTACACTCGGTACACTGGTATGGTCGCACCCCAGTATGGATCGTCTGATGCCGGTACAGACTTGCACTCTGACTGAAGCTTCTCTGACACTCTATACACTGGTATGGTCGCTCCCCAGTATGGATTTTCTGATGCTGGATCAGAATTGAGCTCCGAGTGAAGCTTCTATCACACTCCGTACACTGGTATGGTCGCTCGCCAGTATGGATCTTCTGATGCCGGTACAGATTTGTCCTATGAATGAAGCTTCTCTCACACTCTGTACACTGGTGTGGTCGTTCCCCAGTATGGATCCTCTGATGCCTGTACAGGTGTGAGCTCTGATTGAAGCTTCCCTCACACTCTGTACACTGGTATGGTTGCTTCACAGTATGGATCTTCTGATGCTGGCACAGATGTGACTTCTGAGTGAAGCTTTCCTCACACTCTGTACACTGGTGAGGTCTTTCCCTTGTGTGGGATGTCTGATGCCGTGTCAGGTGTGCTGCATGATGAAAGTGCTTATCGTGTTCCATGCACTCGTAGGACTTCTCCCCAGCATGGATCATCTGACGGCTGCTCATTCTCTGTGGAAAGAAGCATGTATTATTTCATGTCATTGTGCAAACTAAATATCAAAAGATCGTATGCAGAACTGTTCATTCTCATTTTACACAGTCCAATCCTCAATAATTATAATAAAATAAACCTTTCCAAGCCTTCACCAACCAGGAAAGTGAAACGGACAAAAATACTTGGTAGGAGAATACGACAATGATTTACATGTACAATTTTGCACAGAGACATTTTGTATTTTATAAAACTGTATGGGTCTCAGTTTGGGGATTTCATTAGTTAAGGGTGTTAAATTAGGTGTTCAAAATAGAAATAAATTCCAAAGAGGCTACTGGCCACAGCAAATGGGCTTACACCATGGTAAAGGTGCATTGCACGTCGGCTGAAATTACAAAGGTCCACGACAAGTGCTGTGAAAGTACTGCTGAGGTTTACAAAAGTACAGAACAAGTGGTAGCTTCATTAAATGGAGGGAGAGTGAATAAAGCACCATCCTGAAACTGGAAATCCCTTTCACTGAAACTGGATCATGTTCTATTTGGAATCTCGATTCTCAATTCCATGTCGGATCTTTCCCTTTCAGACATTCCTTTCCAGTGCCTTTGTGTTCACACAATCTTATTCCAAAATGTAGGGACTCCACATGCTTCCAATGCATTCACAATATTAATCCTTCTTGTGTTGCAATGACAAGAATGAAGTTCTTGGCATGGAGAGCTGTATCGGGCTTGATGCTAAATATTGCTGTGTTCAGTGTAGGTTAAATTACTTCTCTGATTCTTTCTGAGATATTTTACACATTCCAAGGTTTTACCCCATTGTACTGGACTAACTGAATATATTATGCTGAGATGGCAGATGCATGAGCTTTTGAAGTCCCATAGACCTCTTCATCAGATGGTGGAGACATGATAAAATGAACAATGGTGAGATACAGAGTTTGTCGAGCTGGTCATATCTTTTGCAAACAGAATAATTGGTCACTTTAAACTCCATTGGGAACAGGTGTGCAAGGATTCCAGAAGGCTCAGGCCTCCTCTAATGGTCAGCATATCATGGAGCCAATACAGAAGCGTTCCCAAAGCTTACATGGCGCAATGTCCAGTTTTATCCTAGAGTGCCTGATGCTTGTCAGTGCCTTACTCACTTGCATACGAAGCGGAAAATACCAACATAATTACCACAATGTCCACTATTATCTGAGCAATTCGAGTTTAGACATCCAAGGTAAATCATATGTGAAAGACCCCACAGACATGACCAATAGTATTGAGAAGATGAAGATTGATCAGATAGATACTTTAGTGACCATGGATGTGGAGTCTCTGTATACTTCTTTCCTATAAGCAGAAAGTCGGGAAGTATTAAAAAACATTCTTGACAAAGGCAGGCAACCAATACTCCCTCCTATGGAATGTGTTCTCAATGTGCGAGATTAGCCATGATGGAAAATGTCTTCCTAGTCAAGAAACAAACATATATAAACAACAAAAAGGTGGAAGTATGGGTGCGCCTATTGTCCCTGATAAGGCAAATTTATACATGGCTGCTTTTGAACGCCAACATATTGGAGCAATCTCAAATCCTTTCCACACTGATATTGTGGTGTGGAAAAGGTATATTGATGATTTATGTCATTTTAATATGGACTGAAGACCAATTGGCTTGAATTACATGTGGTTGAACATGTGATAATAACATCAAATGTTCTATTGAATGGAACAAGAAGGAGGTTAACTTACAAGATTTGAAAATGTACAAGACATATGAGGGATTAAGCATCACCCTATTTAGGAAACCACCCGATCTTAATGGTTTACTTCATTATACAGGTTTACATCCGGTCGGACAAAAGACTAATTTACCCTATGGACTGTTTGAGGATTTAGCAAAGCTGCTTTAAAACGGAGCGACTTCATTACACATGCAGATCATTTGGAGAAGAGATTGGCAGCAAGAGGGTATCCCCAGAAGACGGTGAGAAATCACTGAAAAAAGGCTGGGAATAGTAAAAGTTAGATATGCTTAACCCAACAGGCCAAGAGGGGAACAGATAGGCTTATCACCTATAGCCCAGTGAGGCATCTCATCGACAAGATAATACACACAAATTGGCATTTGGTGAAGAACCAAGCTACTCTAGACAAAACAAGCTGTGTTTGCCTTTAAAAGAAATTGGCACACACCTACAAAACTGGGAAAGAAGATCAGAGTCCAGTGTCGATGTGGGGACTCCCTCCAATCACAGGGCAGTATAAATGTGGGAATTACATAGCATAGCAATTTACTAATACTAAACATTGTTTTGTACATGGCCGTATTGATTGGGAGCTAAGAGCACATACCAATTGTCTGAGCAAGAAACTGGTCTATATTGCTGAGTGCCCAAGCATGTTGCCTTACGTTGGTAAGACCATGCAACCTATCAAGCAGAGGCTATCTGAGCATAGATCATGCATCAGAAATAAGGCTGGTGATAAACCACTGGTGGAGCATTATGCCAGGGTGCGATGCAACAAGATGGACCTACAATGGTTTGCAATACAAACAGTTAGGCCACAGCCCAGAGGAGATATTAACATCCAATTCCATAAATGGGAGCAGAAATTGATATATTGCTTGGATACGGTGAAGCACGGATTGAACATCGCTGTGGAATGGAATCATTTGATCTTTACATTAATGGGACCTCATACTTTGCACACAGGTGCCAGGGACTCCTTTTCTAAACACAAATTTAAATGAATATTGGTTATCATACACAAGTACATTATGGCCTGACATGTTCCAGTGTGGCACTAGGGTGGATATTTAACATTGGATATGAGATTTAAAAGGCAGGTTGATAAGAGTTATCTGTTGTGGACTAAAGGAATAGAGTGGCTGAATTTCAGTCGGTGAAAATAAATGATTAGTACCTATTTGGGAGCGTTGAAAACCGCATATTGGAAATGGAATAAGTAGGGAACCACAGCGATATGTTTTGTCTCCCATAGTATCAGGACTGTTAGGCAGAAACCTGTGCAGTTCCCTTGGGGACCACTGCAAAAGATTTAAGACTACAGGTATAGCAGTAAACCCACTTGGTAGCAGTCTGCACCACCTAGATTTACCTGGTAGCTGTGGCTGAGCAGTCAGACTTCCCTCAAGAAGAGTTAGGCAGTATGCAAAGTATACACAATATGTACTCAGGCACAATAGCACAAGCAAACACTGACCAGAGCTTGGTTTCAAAAGTATATAGTTATTTATTTATTAAACACACATAAGTTGAAATCACTCTAGCAAAATATAGTAAAAACACTTCAAACACAGTTATAATGAAAGCAGTTTCAACCCTTACTCCTATCTAGACAACTCTAGGTTAACACCACATAATTAAAACAGAGGTGAGCGCTTAACGTTAGATGACACTCTAGTAGGTTAAAGAAGGGAGGGAAAAAGAGCAGAATTAGGATAAACACACCACTCTAAGGTCAAGAACACTTTTGGTAAGCTCAAAGAAGCACAAAGTCACAGGTGAGCAAAAGTCACTAAGCAGGGCCCCCTCTTAGAGCAGACAGAGCGAAAACGTGCCCAAGATCACACAGTTGGTAGGGATTCAGAGTCTTGCAAAAGAGTTCGGAAAAGAGTTAGAGAGGCTCAGAAAGTTTAGCCAAAGTGTCCCAGGCAATCCCAGGATCGAAAGCCGAGGGCTAAAACTACCTCGTACAGTCGGTGGCAAGGGAAGCCAGGCGGAACACGGTACCTTAAGCGGAAAGGATCCTCCAGCGGTGGCAGTTGTTCCAGGCAGTGGCAGCAAGGCTCGACGTCGGTCAGGGGAGAAGAAGATCTCGCTGAAGAGCAGAAGAAGAAGGTCGTTGCACTGCCCGGGAAGAAACCAGCCGCGGAGTCCTCCGGTTAAAGGGTTGTACCGACTTTCGCGGTTGGGGTAAAAGTGGTGGGGTTCCGGTTGCCGGGGTGCTTGGCACTGGCAAGGCGGCCACGGGATACCTCGAAGAACGGAAAGAAGGTGAAAACTGGTTGTCCCCACCAGTCAAGGGAAGGAGCCACTCCGTTAAGAGTTCTCCTCGGTCGTTGGAAAAAGTGGTGAGACGGTTCAGCAGGGCTCCACCGGGTGGTGTCGTCGAAGCAGGTCGGCTCAGCTCTTCCCTCGTCGGATTCTTGGTCCTGTGGCGACTTCTGAAGTTCCAGTCCCCAAAGCCCTGCTTTTATGCAGCAAACCCCCATTCACCCAGCCTAGCTGTCACTCAAACATGCTAAGTGGTGAGCCGGCCGGCTCACCACTTGGGCCAATCAGGACGGAGTGCGACTTGAGTTACCAAGGTAACTCAGTCCAGGGTGCCTAAATCCCCCTCCACCCCTCCTAAGTACCCCAGACAGAGTGGCACCACTTTGGAGGGCTTCTGTGGAGAAGCCCGCCAAAAGTGGAACAAAGGGCTCCACTTTGGGTCAGAGTTACAGAGGCGAACGCCAACGCCATTTTAGAATCAAGTTTTGGCAAAAAGTCCCAACCGGAGTTATAATAATAAATATATAAACCGGCGGTATGTTTAAGGCTACCGTAAATAAATAATTAAATGTGTTAGCCTAAAACAATGGGAAATCCCATAGGGAAATATTCGCGGTCGAATATAAAAAGTAGTTTCCACTGCCACCAGCCAAAACTCGATCAGGGGGGACGGAGACGTGCCCCCTCGACTAACAGACCCTGGGGCAATCGAATTGCCCCGGCCAGTACGTCCACAATATGATGGTTTGTACTGGTTCTGTTCAGGATTCAAGACTAGCAAAGTCTTTGGTGACTTTACATGCCCTGGGAGACAGTAGTCAGTCCCAGGGTATGGAGTCTATGTTGGGGAGTCCCTAGGACACCCCTGGGTCACGGCACAGAGGGTGCTGTGTAACCCACATCACAAAAATACATGAGGCCCTATGGAGTAAAAGACCCCATAGCCCATTCAACACAAGGTTTAACCAAGAAAACACACTTCAACATGCCCAAGAGTGAGGGTAAAAGGAGTCTCACTCTTGGAAGGAGAAAAAAAGAAACCCCAGAAATCCAGCAAAGCTGCTGGGGGACTCACTAGGTAGGGAAATTCAGCCTAAACAGAGAATTCTCCCTAACACGGACACATGGTTAAGGTGCAGCACACAGTAGTAGGGTATGTCCCCTTATGTCTTTTTACCAGGTTTGCTACATGAAATAATATGGGATGATGTTACTCTTTTATTGATGAGAAGAGAACACAGCTATGTGTATGAAAAGGTACAAACGTTTCGGAACATTTATTGTACATAAAAGAAATGTAAAATGATTAGATTCAAAACATTTTAGACAATGGGCCTCATTACACGGTAGGCGGTGGACAAAGGTGCTATTAGCACCTTGGTCCATGCCGGTAAATTACCGGCACCGCCTTGGTGGAAACGGGAATTACCGCCCTATTACAAGGTTGGCAGGGAGGTAATTCCCCCTACCACCATTGCCCTTCCCCATTCCCATTTTTGCCCCATAGGGCATAATGGGAATGGGGAAGGTGCTAATTTACGGTACCGCAAATTTGCGGTGCCGTAATTATCACCAAGGTCCCTTTGCGGGTTCGTTTTTAACGCCTGCAAAAAGGAGGCGTTAAAGTACCAAGCCGCAAAGGGACCTCATAGTAAGGCAATAAGGGTTAACGGTCACCGGTACCGGTGACCATTAACCCTTACTGCCTTCCGTGTAATGAGGCCCAATTTATGATATGACAGAAAGGGAAAAACAGAAAAGAAGTGGTATGTATTACTCTATAGACACATATGAACAAAAGTAAATAAAAGGAAGGGTGCTCTAACAGGCCCTGTTCACGTCCTGAAGAAGGCCGGATCAAATAGGAGCAGCATAATCGCTAATGTATACCAGCAGAAACACGCGTCAACCTTATAATAAAAGAAATGCGTACAATGTAAATAAATACGGGTGTGGAAAAGTATCAAGTAATGTTTATGGATTAAATGCCTAAACAGATGTAATAAGCGATCTGTACATTGTCATGTTTATGTAATATGTGTATGGTCACTGTATGTATGTTTATAATCTTGTGTCTTGGAATCAACTGATAGCATTGTGTTGAAGTATACACAATGCAAGGTGTTGTATATTTATTAAGACAGACAGCTATGCTCTGGTGATATATATTTTTAACACTGAATGGTGATATTTATTGAAATAAACATATTTAGAAAAATACATTTTACGTGATATGAAATGTCATTTATAAAGTGCCTGTACACACGTGCTTCTAGGTGCCACAAGACAAGGGAGGGAAGACAGAGGGAGGACAAGACAAACCATCTTACTAGGCCTTGTGTCATACAGATCATGCAGTGCGAGAAAGAGAGGTGCAAGGGGAAAGGGAGAGTGGGAGTGCAAGGGAAAGGGCAGGATAAAACAGGGCAGCAATGCTCTGAGTAAGTGCAGCCAGGGCAGTGCAGCTCTGGATTGTCCAAGGAGAACAGGGGACTGTAGGGTTACAGTTACAGCCCCTAAGTGTGTGGGGCAGTGCAAGGTTGACTGATCAAGAAAGAGCCCGGTACCCAGAGGGACCCTGAGAGTAGCCAAGCAATGAGTCAGTACAGCAGACAGGTAGATCAGCAGGGATGGTAGAGAGAGAAAGCAGAGGAGAAGAGGAACGTTTTGACCTGCTCCCGGAACTTCAGGTGGTCCGGCTCAAGTTTGAGAGGAGTAGGGAGGCCATTCCAGAGGGAGGCACCTGTAGAGGAGAGAGATTTACCCCCCACTCTCTGCCTGAAGAAGCATCTAACCCTAAGAAAGTTGGAGGTATCTGAGCAAAGGGCTTGAGAAGGAAGGTATTTAGGAAGAGAGTGTTGAATGAGGTGCAGGCACCGGCCCCAGAAAACCTTGTGGTCAATACAAAGGGTCTTGAACTTGATCCATGCAGCCATCTAGCACCAGTGGAGATATTTTAGTGCTGGAGAGATATGGTCCCTGTACTTGAGGCCCAGGATAAGTCTTGCAATCCTGTTCTGGATTGTAGAAACCTATATCGGTAGGTAGTCATATATAATGGATCTCGTTCACTTTGCTGGTTATATTTATTTTAGGTTACTTGAATGCAATTGAGGGAGTTTCATGGAAAATGTCCCTCAGATTATCATCCTTTTGCAATATTGTAGGTCCTTAAAATTCAATTCAATGGCGTTAGCGCTGGATGATTGTGATGCTGGAAATGCATCAGAGGGACAGGGCCTCTGAATCCTTGTCCTTTACTGCTTTTTATCGTGTGTTCTGTCGTGTTTTCTGCCCAGGAGTCCATGTGGGACTCCTGGCAGTGCAGCAATCTCTTTTGGTTTGGTGAACAGACCCATGGGATACCCTTATGGCACCCATGGGTAGGGGTACAACCCTGTGCCCCTAGTGTATGTTTTTGGGCACCTGTGGTTGGCCCACAGAGCAGGGTATGGGCTGGTGGCAGCTCCATGCTGAATTTGACAGGTGCTCTGGGTGTCCTCCATTTTGGGATCCCCAGACCCTGCCATTGGGATCAGTTGATTCCTGATAGGAAACAAGATGGCCCCTGTGGCCTCTTGCTTTCTATTGCCTGTTACCTTGTTTTCCCAAAGTCCTGGGAAGCCCTGACTCTGTCCCTTCCCCCTGACTGGCTGTTGGGTGGAAGTTCCATATATGGTGTTGTTGTGAAGGCCCAGCTAGACTGACTGGAGCCTTCCCAGTGACTGTATGTTGTGGGTACCTCCTGTGGGTGGGACCTGGGTGAATGGAGTGTGTGACCAATATACACTCCTTGTTGTGGTTGTCTGGTTTCTGGCATGAGAGACAAAGACTGAGACAGCCCTGCCCGAAACTGGCCTGAACGCAGTGTGTAGTGTTGAATGGCTGGGTACTTGTCCCAATCCACATTTTTTGTTGTGAGTGTCTGAAAGGGAGGAGTGTGGCCTGAATGCACTGTGTGCCTGATTGGCTGACTAACTGCATGAATGCCCTTCTGTGTGATTGGCTGCTGAGTGTGTGCCAGCAGTGTGGATGAGAGACAGAATAGTATATCTGGGGACCTCTCACCACTGGAAATTGTTCAGAAGCGTTCAGAAGCTGAGTCTCCACTCTAAGAGTAACTGGAATTGCTGATCCTCGACGTCCAGCTGGAAGAAGAAGACTTGCTGTTGCACTTGCTTCGATCCTATCTGAAAGCTGCCGAATTCGTCGAGGACTGACTTGAGAGAGGACCTGGTAAGGCGCCCTCTTCCTGTGCTCCGAGGGATCATCGAGCACCGCTACATCTTCGCCGAAGCGCCCTGGAAGTCAGACCCTCGAAAGGCTGCCAACCCGGGACGGGACCGCCGAGGAGATCGAAGTGAAGCACCCGGACATAGCCGCCGTCGAAGTCCATTGCCGTCGACCAGGGTTCGCAGGTCTGTGTAACCTCTGGAGGCCCGTCGAAGTTGTGTTGCCCAGCCGTGGGAACCACTTGACGCCGTGCCGCCGACGACCGGAGCCGTCTGCTCCTTGCCTAAGAACATTTGAATCGAAGGACTCCCTCGTCCGCACCGTCGACCGCTTTATCCTGCCGGAGAAAGTCGAGGACGACCAACGCGCCGAGGAGAAACCTGCCGGTGGGTTTCCCGCCACCCGACGACCACAAAGACTCGAACGACTCGACGCCCTTGCTGGGCCCCCGTCTTCACAATCTTTGCGGTCCAGAACAATTGTCATCGAGGTGCCCCGCACGCCTCTGCCTTGCAGGACGCCAACGCTCCGTTGTCAACGAGCACCGCTTGGATCGAAGCTGCCGCCTCATCGACACCGTTCTACCCTGTTTGTTGCCGGACGTTCGACGCCCCGTGTCTCCCGCTTGAAAGGGAAGGCATTCAAGTAGGGCCGTCGATTCCCCAACGCCGAACGCCGAGTTCCTCGACGCTTCGACGCCTCTCGACGATCCGTGACTCCCGCTTGAAAGGGGGTCGCTCAAGAAGGATCTGTTGACGCCTCTTCGAAGAACTCGACTCCACCAGGTACATTGGGGGGGTAAAAACATTATAGGAGGGAATAAGATTTGCAGAACAATATATGGACTGGGCTTGTCCTATATCTTTATTTTACAGGTTGCCCAGGTGGGGGGATCTCCACACAGAACTGTGTCTAGTGGTAGGGGCCAGTATTCTGCCTATTGCTCAACCATCTTATTTTCTCTCCTCTCTCTATTGCTGGTTTCACTCTATTGATCTGTGTGACATTGTTACAGTATTGTTGATGCACTTTAATGAGGTCTAATACAAAGGGTGGTACCACTTTAGAATTGTATATATTTGCCATTGTTGATTTTACAAAGTGAGTTATTATGATAAGTGTACATACCCTTGAATATTGATTATATAAAGACTGTGTTCTAACCAATACAGTGTGTGGACATTCCTTTGTGGGGGCTTGGGGACTACACTGTACTTAAGAACCAGCCTGCATCACCTCCTGAGAAGCTAGGCCTTGATTGCTCATCCATTGCTACCGTAATAGAGAATCTTGGCTGGGGTCCTCTGTGCCTCCCCTCTACCATATAGAGATCAGAAGTACAGACACCCCCTACCAGTCTTTACAAGCTTGGTGGCAGCAGCGGGATGCTTATGGTTTTAAGAATCAGTGTATAACCGTGCCACTTACAAAATATCTGCACTTTATTGAATTAAGGTTTAGTTGTGTACAAGATAACTGCATTACAAACAATAGAGTCTATTGCAAATGGCAAATTGACTCGGATGAGCTTGGAGGCTCTCCAGAGTGCTTGTGAAGCCAGGGAGTTAGACTTTGTGGATAAGTCTAGGGCTGAGCTGATAGCTGCCCTGATGGACTACCAGACTGATGGTGAAACTCTTGATGAGGGGGTTAATGCAACCAATGAGGACTCTGCCCCTGGGGTTTCTGCTGAATCTGTTTCTGGGAATGCCGCCATTCCTGCTGCCTCTGTTCCAAACCCCAGCAATTCCTTGGAGCTTGAGATATTAAGGATGAAATTGGCCTTTGAATACCGTAAGTTGGAAATAGATGCTGAACTTAAGAAAGAGGAGTTGGCTCAACAAGTGGAGCTCAAGAATAGGGATCTTGAACTCAAAGATAAGGACCTCGAACTCAAGAACCGGGACACTGAGTGTCAGAAAATCCAGCTAGAGAAAGCTAGAGTGGAGACTTCAGCTAAAACCAGTGAGAGTGTCAGGTCCCCAGCCACCAAGTTCATGAAAGACTTGGTGGGTGTATTTGTGGAGGGTTCAGATATCCTCCAATTGATTGAAGCGTTTGAAATGGCTTGTGCAATTCATGATGTTGATAAAAGAGATTGGGCTAAGTGTTTGTTAAGCAGAGTGCCTCAAACTGGATATGACTGTATTCTGAAGCTGAGTGTGGAAGAAAGGGGTCAGTATGAGTGTATGAAGTCTGCTTTGATTGCCAAGTTTGGCAAGACACCTACCCAATACCTTAAAAGGTTCAGGGATTTTAAGAAAAGAGAGAATGTGTCTTGGGTTGACTGGGTGAGTGTAAAGACTGGTAGGGGGTGTCTGTACTCCTGCTCTCTATATGGTAGAGGGGAGGCACAGAGAACCCCAGCCAAGATTCTCTATTACGGTAGCAATGGACGAGCAATCAAGGCCTAGCTTCTCAGGAGGTGATGCAGGCTGGTTCTTAAGTACAGTGTAGTCCCCAAGCCCCCACAAAGGAATGTCCACACACTGTATTGGTTAGAACACAGTCTTTATATAATCAATATTCAAGGTTCTGTACACTTATCATAATAACTCACTTTGTACTTAGGAAAATCAACAATGGCAAATATATACAATTATAAAGTGGTACCACCCTTTGTATTAGATCTCATGAAAAGTGCATCAACAATATGGTAATCAAGTCACACAGATCAATAGAGTAAAACCAGCAATAGAGAGAGGAGAGAAAATAAGATGGTTGAACAATAGGCAGAATACTGGCCCCTACCACTAGACACAGTTCTGTGTGGAGATCCCCCCCACCTGGGCAACCTGTAAAATAAAGATATAGCACAAGCCCAGTCCATATATTGTTCTGCAAGTCTTATTCCCTCCTATAATGTTTTTACCCCCCCAATGTACCTGGTGGAGTCGAGTTCTTCGAAGAGGCGTCGACAGATCCTTCTTGAGCGACCCCCTTTCAAGCGGGAGTCACGGATCGTCGAGAAGCGTCGAGGAACTCGGCGTTCGGCGTCGGGGAATCGACGGCCCTTCTTGAATGCCTTCCCTTTCAAGCGAGAGACACGGGGCGTCGAACGTCCGACAACAAACAGGATATAACGGTGTCGATGAGGCGGCAGCTTCGATCCAAGCGGTGCTCGTCGACAGAGCGTTGGCGTCCTGCAAGGCAGAGGCGTGCGGGGCACCTCGATGACAATTGTTCCGGACCGCAAAGATTGTGAAGACGGAGGCCCAGCAAGGGCGTCGAGTCGTTCGAGTCTTTGTGGTCGTCGGGTGGCGGGAAACCCACCGGCAGGTTTCTCCTCGGCGCGTTGGTCGTCCTCGACTTTCTCCGGCAGGATAAAGCGGTCGACGCTGCGGACGAGGGAGTCCTTCGATTCAAATGTTCTTAGGCAAGGAGCGGACGGCTCTGGTCGTCGGCGGCACGGTGTCAAGTGGTTCCCACGGCTGGACAACACAACTTCGACGGGCCTCCAGCGGTTACACAGACCTGCGAACCCTGGTCGACGGCGGCGATGTCCGGGTGCTTCACTTCGATCTCCTTGGCGGTCCCGTCTCGGGTCGGCAGCCTTTCGAGGGTCTGACTTCCGGGGCGCTTCGGCGAAGATGTAGCGGTGCTCGATGATCCCTCAGAGCACAGGAAGAGGGCGCCTTACCAGGTCCTCTCTCGGGTCAGTCCTCGACGAATTCGGCAGCTTTCAGATCTGTCGAAGCAAATGCAACAGCAAGTCGTCTTCTTCCAGCTGGACGTCGAGGATCAGCAGTTCCAGTTACTCTTAGATTGGAGACTCAGCTTCTGAACGCTTCTGAACAATTTCCAGTGGTGAGAGGTCCCCAGATATACTATTCTGTCTCTCATCCACACTGCTGGCACACACTCAGCAGCCAATCACACAGAAGGGCATTCATGCAGTCAGTCAGCCAATCAGGCACACAGTGCATTCAGGCCACACTCCTCCCTTTCAGACACTCACAACAAGGAATGTGGATTGGGACAAGTACCCAGCCATTCAACACTACACACTGCATTCAGGCCAGTTTCGGGCAGGGCTGTCTCAGTCTTTGTCTCTCATGCCAGAAACCAGACAACCACAACAAGGAGTGTATATTGGTCACACACTCCATTCACCCAGGTCCCACCCACAGGAGGTACCCACAACATACAGTCACTGGGAAGGCTCCAGTCAGTCTAGCTGGGCCTTCACAACAACACCATATATGGAACTTCCACCCAACAGCCAGTCAGGGGGAAGGGACAGAGTCGGGGCTTCCCAGGACTTTGGGAAACAAGGTAACAGGCGATAGAAAGCAAGAGGCCACAGGGGCCATCTTGTTTCCTATCAGGAATCAACTGATCCCAATGGCAGGGCCTGGGGATCCCAAAATGGAGGACACCCAGAGCACCTGTCAAATTCAGCATGGAGCTGCCACCAGCCCATACCCTGCTCTGTGGGCCACCCACAGGTGCCCAAAAACATACACTAGGGGCACAGGGTTGTACCCCTACCCATGGGTGCCATAAGGGTATCCCATGGGTCTGTTCACCAAACCAAAAGAGAGAGCTGCACTGCCAGGAGTCCCACATGGACTCCTGGGCAGAAAACACGACAGAACACACGATAAAGAGCAGTAAAGGACAAGGATTCAGAGGCCCTGTCCCTCTGATGCATTTCCAGCATCACAGTGAGTGCTGCGCACATGAACATGATGGGGTGGATTGATGGATACAAGGTTAAGACTTTTGTTGAATTGTCCCACCTCTTGTTTTTTGAGCATTTTTCTGAAGCCTGTTCACCAGAGCTGCGTCAGTATGTGGCTGACCAGAACATTTTGGACCCCTTTAAGCTGGCTAGGTTGGCTGACAAGTGGGTCTCCCACCGGGTGTCCCTTAAGGACTCCAGTGGGAAGGACAAGGACAAAGAAAAGGGGGCCTCTCAGAAAGCTGAGGAGTCCCACAAGCAGTCACAGTCAGGTAAACCTAAACCTTCCTCTCCCAAAACCCAAACATCTAGTGGGGATAAGTCCTCTGTGGGTGGGAATAAGAGTAGTGGTCCACCTGCTGCAAAGCAAGCTCCCAGTGGTTCCAGTACCGTACCCCGCACTCCTGGCACTTGTTGGGACTGTGGGGCTCTGGATCACAAAAGGGGTGACTCCAAGTGTAAAGGTAAGGCACTTGGAGTACAGGCTGTCAGCCTGACCTACCCTTACCCCGTGTCTGAGGTGGAGGCCACTGTCCTCCCCTCCTCTACCGGGATCACATTTGGTGCTCCGGTAGAGATTTCCTTAGTGTCCCTTGGGGCCTGGGACCAGTATGCAGAAGTACTGGCGACTATCCCACAGAACACCCGTAGGTTTTTGAGAAGTGTCCTCTTGAATGGCCAGCCTTCTACTGGTTTGAGAGACACTGGGGCAAGCATGACAGTGGTGGACAGGACCCTGCTCAAGCCAGAGGACTATGTAGGTGCTCCTCTGAGAACCACCAGGTTAGCTGGTGGGCCTCCCAAATTATCGCCTGTAGCCTTAGTCACACTCATGATTGGAGACAAGACAGCAAAGCTTCCTGTCCTGGTTCAGGACAATGTCCCTGCTAACATTCTGTTAGGAAATGATCTAGTAGAGTTGGGGTTGATCTCGGATGGTCTTCCCATGACTGCTGCTGCAGTCACTAGGTCACAGGTGACACCGGGTCTGGCTGTGAGTCAGGTACCCGAGCCAAAGGCGAGGCCTAAGGCAAGAAGAAGGAAGACCAAGAAGGCCACCTCTGTGGAGGGAACACCTTCTCTTCCTGCTGTTCCGACAGCACCCATTGGGATCCATGCTCCGGACGGGCTGGGTCCAGTGGAAAACCCAAACTCAACTCCTGTGGGAGAAGAGACAGAAGACTCTCCTGTGGGAGAGGTTCTCAACCCGGAGGATCATCCCGACCTTCAATGCTTGTTAGCTGAAGGGGGACCCTCCCGGGCAGATTTCTGTAAGGGACAGAGAGAGTGCCACTCTCTCGAGGGACTGAGGAAACAGGCCCTGTCCCAGACACAAGGAGAAGTGCCTAGGACATTCCGGATTTATTGGGAGGGTGAGCTCCTTGTTAGTGAGCCCACTAAGCCTGAACCTGGTGCCCTCAAGAGGTTGGTGGTACCCCAGGTTTACAGGCCCTTCCTACTGCAGTTGGCGCATGAGGTGCCCTTGGCTGGTCATCTTGGGACCAAGAAGACTAAGCAGAGGCTCTCTGCCCATTTCTACTGGCCACGGATGGGAGTAGAGGTGGAGTCCCACTGCAGGACCTGCCCAACTTGTCAGTTGTCTGGCAAGACTGGAGGCAGGGTCATTGCCCCACTGCAGCCATTGCCAGTGGTTGGCATACCATTTGAGAGGGTGGGCATTGACATCGTCGGTCCCCTTCACCCTCTCACTTCAGGTGGACATCGGTTCATCCTGGTCTTGGTAGATCATGCCACCAGGTACCCTGAGGCAATACCCCTTCGGACTGTTACTGCCAAGGTGGTTACCAGGGCTCTCCTGGGCATTTTCACCCGTGTTGGATTCCCCAAGGAGGTTGTCTCGGACAGAGGATCCAACTTCATGTCTAGTTACATGAAAACCATGTGGAAAGAGTGCGGGGTAACCTACAAGTTCTCCACCTCTTACCACCCCCAGACCAATGGTCTGGTTGAGAGATTTAATAAAACTCTCAAGGGCATGCTAGGGGCTTTGGAAGAACCCCTAAGGAGGAAATGGGATCTCCTCCTGCCATGCCTGCTGTTTGCTTACAGAGAGGTACCTCAAGAGGGTGTTGGTTTCAGCCCCTTTGAGTTACTCTTTGGACATCCCGTGAGGGGGCCCCTCGCCTTGATCCGAGAAGGCTTGGAAGCCACCCCTCCAGGTCCCGCCAAGCAAGTGGGGGACTATGTGTTAGGCCTCAGACGGAGGATGACACAGATGATGGGTCAGGCAACAGCAAATCTCAAGGCCAGCCAGGAATTGAATAAGTACTGGCATGACCTTAAAGCCTCGCAAGTGGATTGGACTCCGGGACAGGAAATCCTTGTGATGGAGCCTACCAAGCCTAGAGCTTTGGCAGACAAGTGGACTGGACCCTTCAGGATCATCTCCAAGATGGGCGAAGTCAATTATCTGGTTGACATGGGAGACTCTGGGGTAGCCCCTCAGGTATTCCATGTCAACAGGCTCAAGCCTTTCCACCAGCGAGCAGAAGTCTCATGTCTCTTGCTAGCTTCAGGGCAAGAAGAGGATGAGAGTGAGCCCCTTCCTGATTTGCTGCATAGCAACCCTCAGGATGGCTCAGTGGAGGGAGTACATCTCTCTCTGGATTTGACAACAGAGCAACAGAGGGCCTGCAGGGCTTTGCTCCAACAGTATGCCTCTCTGTTTTCACTGACGCCAGGCCTTACACCGTGGTGTAGGCATGAAATTGACACTGGTGACAGTGTGCCTGTCAAAAGCAGGTGCTATCGTATGTCAGATACCGTCAAGAACCACATCCAGGCTGAGGTCGCCAAGATGTTGGATCTGGGTGTTATTGAACCCTCAACCAGTCCCTGGTCCAGTCCGGTGGTCCTTGTCCCCAAGCCAAGTTCCCAGGCGGGTACCAAGGATTGGAGGTACTGTGTGGACTACCGAGGAGTCAATGCCGTCACCAAAACTGATGTGCACCCATTGCCCAGGGCGGATGAGCTTGTGGACACCATAGGTGCTACCAAATTTGTGAGCACCTTTGACCTTACCTCAGGCTATTGGCAAATAGCTCTGACGGACCATGCCAAGGAAAAGACGGCATTCTCCACACCTGAGGGACTCTACCAGTTTAGGGTCATGCCTTTTGGGTTGAAGAATGCCCCTGCCACCTTCCAAAGATTGGTCAACCATGGGCTCAGTGGGCTGGAAGCCTTTTGTGTGGCTTACTTAGACGACATTGCCGTCTACAGTTCCACCTGGGAAGAGCATTTGACACATCTGGATAAGGTGTTGCAGGCCTTGAAAAGGGCTAACCTCACTATCAAGGCCACCAAGTGCCAGATAGCTCAGGGGAAAGTTACCTATCTTGGTCATGAGGTAGGAGGGGGTCAAATCCAACCTCTCTCCAGTAAAGTACAGGATGTATAGAACTGGGAGACTCCCACTACTCAAACCCGGGTGAGAGCCTTTTTGGGCCTCACTGGGTACTATCGCAATTTCATGACAGACTATGGAACCATAGCTGCACCCCTGACAGTTCTAACTTCACCCAAACAGCCTAGGAAGGTTAATTGGACCGAAGACTGTCAGAGGGCCTTTGATGGCTTGAAAGAAAGTATGTGTAGGGCACCTGTGTTGTGTGCGCCTGACTACAGCCGACTCTTTATCGTCCAGACGGATGCCTGCGACACCGGAATTGGAGCTGTCTTGTCCCAGTTAGATGACAAAGGGAGAGAACATCCTATCATATTCATCAGTAGACAACTCAAGGGTAGAGAACTTAGGTGGGCTACTGTTGAAAAGGAGTGTTTTAGCATAGTTTGGAGCCTTAGGCGTTTTAGGGCCTACCTTACGGGGTCTACCTTCAAGGTCCAAACAGATCATAAGCCCCTGAAGTGGCTTATGCAGATGAAGGGTGAGAATCCGAAATTGCTCAGGTGGTCCATTAGCCTGCAAGGGCTAGACTTCACCATAGAGCACAGACCAGGGAAGAGTCACGATAATGCAGATGGCCTTTCCAGAAGGTATGTTGACCGTCTGGATGAGGGTGTCTATCCCGTGGGAGATTAGACACCCTCCACCTCAGTCTGGGGGGGGCGACTGTGATGCTGGAAATGCATCAGAGGGACAGGGCCTCTGTATCCTTGTCCTTTACTGCTTTTTATCATGTGTTCTGTCGTGTTTTCTGCCCAGGAGTCCATGTGGGACTCCTGGCAGTGCAGCTCTCTCTTTTGGTTTGGTGAACAGACCCATGGGATACCCTTATGGCACCCATGGGTAGGGGTACAGCCCTGTGCCCCTAGTGTATGTTTTTGGGCACCTGTGGGTGGCCCACAGAGCAGGGTATGAGCTGGTGGCAGCTCCATGGTGAATTTGACAGGTGCTCTGGGTGTCCTCCATTTTGGGATACCCAGGCCCTGCCATAGGGATCAGTTGATTCCTGATAGGAAACAAGATGGCCCCTGTGGCCTCTTGCTTTCTATTGCCTGTTACCTTGTTTTCCCAAAGTCCTGGGAAGCCCTGACTCTGTCCCTTCCCCCTGACTGGCTGTTGGGTGGAAGTTCCATATATGGTGTTGTTGTGAAGGCCCAGCTAGACTGACTGGAGCCTTCCCAGTGACTGTATGTTGTGAGTACCTCTTGTGGGTGGGACCTGGGTGAATGGAGTGTGTGACCAATATACACTCCTTGTTGTGGTTGTCTGGTTTCTGGCATGAGAGACAAAGACTGAGACAGCCCTGCCCGAAACTGGCCTGAATGCAGTGTGTAGTGTTGAATGGCTGGGCACTTGTCCCAATCCACATTCCTTGTTGTGAGTGTCTGAAAGGGAGGAGTGTGGCCTGAATGCACTGTGTGCCTGATTGGCTGACTGACTGCATGAATGCCCTTCTGTGTGATTGGCTGCAGAGTGTGTGCCAGCAGTGTGGATGAGAGACAGAATAGTATATCTGGGGACCTCTCACCACTGGAAATTGTTCAGAAGCGTTCAGAAGCTGAGTCTCCACTCTAAGAGTAACTGGAATTGCTGATCCTGGACGTCCAGCTGGAAGAAGACGACTTGCTGTTGCACTTGCTTCGATCTGATCTGAAAGCTGCCGAATTCGTCGAGGACTGACCCGAGAGAGGACCTGGTAAGGCGCCCTCTTCCCGTGCTCCGAGGGATCATCGAGCACCGCTACATCTTCGCCAAAGCGCCCTGGAAGTCAGACCCTCGAAAGGCTGCCGACCCGAGACGGGACCGCTGATGAGATCGAAGTGAAGCACCCGGACATCGCCGCCGTCGACCAGGGTTCGCAGGTCTGTGTAACCGCTGGAGGCCCGTCGAAGTTGTGTTGCCCAGCCGTGGGAACCACTTGACGCCGTGCCGCCGACGACCGGAGCCGTCCGCTCCTTGCCTAAGAACATTTGAATCGAAGGACTCCCTTGTCCGCACCGTCGACCGCTTTATCCTGCCGGAGAAAGTCGAGGACGACCAAATCGCCGAGGAGAAACCTGCCGGTGGGTTTCCCGCCACCCGACGACCACAAAGACTCGAACGACTCGATGCCCTTGCTGGGCCCCCGTCTTCACAATCTTTGCGGTCCAGAACAATTGTCATCGAGGTGCCCCGCACGCCTCTGCCTTGCAGGACGCCAACGCTCCTTCGTCGACGAGCACCGCTTGGATCGAAGCTGCCACCTCATCGACACCGCTCTACCCTGTTTGTTGTCGGACGTTCGACGCCCTGTGTCTCCCGCTTGAAAGGGAAGGCATTTAAGAAGGGCCGTCGATTCCCCGACGCCGAACGCCGAGTTCCTCGACGCTTCTCGACGATCCGTGACTCCCGCTTGAAAGGGGGTCGCTCAAGAAGGATCTGTCGACGCCTCTTCGAAGAACTCGACTCCACCAGGTACATTGGGGGGGTAAAAACATTATAGGAGGGAATAAGACTTGCAGAACAATATATGGACTGGGCTTGTGCTATATCTTTATTTTACAGGTTGCCCAGGTGGGGGGGGGGGATCTCCACACAGAACTGTGTCTAGTGGCAGGGGCCAGTATTCTGCCTATTGCTCAACCATCTTATTTTCTCTCCTCTCTCTATTGCTAGTTTCACTCTATTGATCTGTGTGACATTGTTACAGTATTGTTGATGCACTTTAATGAGGTCTAATATAAAGGGTGGTACCACTTTAGAATTGCATATATTTGCCATTGTTGATTTTCCTAAGTACAAAGTGAGTTATTATGATAAGTGTACATAACCTTGAATATTGATTATATAAAGACTGTGTTCTAACCAATACAGTGTGTGGACATTCCTTTGTGGGGGCTTGGGGACTACACTGTACTTAAGAACCAGCCTGCATCACCTCCCGAGAAGCTAGGCCTTGATTGCTCGTCCATTGCTACCGTAATAGAGAATCTTGGCTGGGGACCTCTGTGCCTCCCCTCTACCATATAGAGAGCAGAAGTACAGACACCCCCTACCAGTCTTTACAATGATCGACCGGTAGTTAGGCTTGCATGGCCAGATAAAGTGCTAGTGAAGGTGGTCACCTGCCATTTGCAGAATTATGTAGAGGTTGAGTCATTACTTGATCCTTTTCAATCTGGGTTCCAGAACAAGTTCGGTAGTGAGACAGCGCTGTTGGCAGTGTAGGATGATATACTAAGGGTGACGGATGAAGATCTCTCATTGTTGGCAATGTTGGACCTCTCTGCAGCCCTTGACAACATAGATAATCATATCCTGCTTAGCCGTTTGAGAAAGATTGATAATGTTTCTGAACATGCATTAAAATGGTTCAACTCTTTTCTATCTAACAGATGTCAGCAGGTCAAATTGGGGGGGGGGGGGTTCTGTCAGACCCAATCTCCCTGGGCTGTGGAGTACCACAGACACCCTCAGTATCACCCCTGCTCTTTAATCTTTACTTTCGGCCACTAATGGATACTCTGAGGAATTATGAGATTTATTTCCACTCTTATGCAGAGGATACCAAGGTTTTCATTAAAAAAGGAAATGTTGAGGAAACATTCCTCAGGGTTAAACAGTGCCTGCATGTAGTGAGTCTTTGGATGTTGGAAAAAGAGTTGCATCTTAACCCGTCTAAGACCGAGTTTGCTCCGTTTGTAACCAGAAATCTCCTTGCAGCAGAGACGTGGTCCCAGATTCAATTTTGGGGGGGGGGGGGGGCGAGTTAAACCTTGACTCTAAAATGAAAAATGTAGGGTGTATCTGGCAGGGCAATCTTGTCAGAGAAGGCCAGGCCAGTGCCAAGGATCAGGCTGTTTCTACTCCCTGTGCTTGTTACAAGTCCTGCCGTTTCTCCCAGAAGATGATCCTGCTGCTGTAGTTGGTTCCTTGGTGAATTCACATTTGGACTACTGCAACAGCCTTCTTGCTGGAACTCCAGTCAAACAGAGTTAAAAGGCACTGAATGCTACCGTAAGATTGGTCTGTCGATTGGGTAGGTCCTCCCACATGTTGGTCTCCTTCCGGACACTTGCCAGGCTGGCCGTGGAAGGTAGAATTAACTTTAAGGTGGCTTGTCTTATATTCAAGAGCTTGAATGGTCTTGAGGAGTTTCTGGAATTTAAGGAGATCAGGTTCAAGATGGAGAGAGGCAGGGAGGTTGTTCCAGAGGGAAGCACCTGCAGAGGATAAATATCTATATCCAAATCTCTGTTTGGAAAAACGGCTCACCCATAGAGAGTTTGAAGAGGATGAGCGGGAGGGCTCTAGAAGGAGAGTATTTAGGGAGAGAGAGTTGTATATGGTGTGGGCCCGGCCCCAGAAAGCCTTGTGGACTATGCAGAGGGTCTTGAACTTGGATCATTGCAGCCACGGGGAGCCAGTGGAGGAATTCCAGTACCGGAGAGATGCGGTCCCTGGGCTTGAGGCCAGGGATAATTCTTGCGGTTCTGGATGAGTTGTAGAGGCCAGAGAGAAGTAGGAAGATTATGATATGATATTTTATTTATATCGCGCTCGTACACAGGTGTTTCAGAGCATGACCAGGCGAAGGGAGAGGAACAGGGGAGAAACAAAAACAACGATCTTACTAGGCCCAGTGACATTGAGATAATGATAAGATTGAGGGAAAAAAACTGTTGCGGTAGTCTAGTCTAGAGAGGACCAGGGCTCTGGAGACAGTAAGCCTCTGGGGGAAAGTGAGAAAAGGTATGATACCTCCGAGGAGGTGCAGCTGGTAGTGGAACTTTTTAGAGATGTCCGAGGTGTGAGAGGAGAAGGAGAGAGTGGAGTCGAAGATGACCCCCAGATTTCTTGCCTCACTAGTGGGTCAGGGCGTAGGGCCAAGGGAGGCCGGCCAGAGTGAAAATTGTGGGAAAGCAGGAGCAGGCCCCAATGAGGATGATCTCTGTCTTGCTGGCATTAAGGCAGAGATCGTTTGCAGCACACCAAGACTGAATTGCACACAGACAGTTAGGAATGAACGAGGAGGAGGCCGAGGGTAGCCATAAAGACAGCTTTGTATCATCCGCATAACACTGAAAGTTGGAGGTGAAGGCAGAGATCTTGCAGGCCAAGTAGACATTGAAGAACCAGGGGGATACACTCTCTCTACTTGTGGTGCCTCCCAGGGAGATCCCTGGGAGGCACCACAAGGAGAGAGAGTTTTACGTCTGGCAGTGTACAAGGACGTATACGGTGCACTAGGCATCTTACCAACAGCCTTTTTGGAAGGTCTTATCAGAGGTATCAACATCTCTGGCTGCGTTGGCAGTTGTCACGGCAACGACTACACGCTCCGTTGCTTCGTTTAGTGCTGCGTAGCAGGTCACGTGTTCAGTCAGCTGACCGTCCCCGTGATCACGCCTCCTAGAAGCCTTAAAATGGATGTTGTCGCTGAACTCGCTGCTTCTGTTAGCGTTATTTCCCATATTGATTCCTGAACTCTAATTCTGTATTTTCGACCCTGGACTGTCCTCCGGATTCCGTTAGTTTATATGATTTGGATACTGGCATCCTTCATGGTACTGAAGCGGACTGTTTTGTGGACTTCCTTGTCTGATACCTGAACACTACGCAGCCAGCCTGTTACCGAACCTGCCTTGCTCATCGGACTACCTTTCGCGTCTAAACCATTCAATGCAGTCTCACTCCGCTGATTGGCGTTCCGTCGCCTTCTGTTTGGGGAGCCGCTACACTGATCGTGTACCACTCTTCTGGCCACACTCCGAGGTATCAGCCTGCTAACCACTTCCCGGTAAGTCTTGTGTTCTCCATTCTACTGCTCATTCCTCTTGGGGTTTCACTTGTATAGCAACGTACCACCTTGCTATCAAGTACTGTAACTGTCAATATCCTACAAATTGTATTTGCACTACCAAGGTTTGCTTCTGAAAATACCCAACAAACTACAGAACGCTGCCAAGTACTGCTTCCTGAATAAAACTGCTGCATATCTGACTGATCTTTTCTACATTACATTTGGAAATCAAGTGCATTTCAAAACGCTTTGCTGCATGCACCAACCTGGCCCTAGTGCGACCCTCGTTCTGCCTGGGATTAAACTTCCCAACTAACTACCTGTTTGTTGTTTTATCCCGTTGTCGTTTTTGGGACTTCATTGGGCTTCACCCTCTCCTGATTAGGGTAAGAACTCAACTCCTTCCGCTTCTATATTGGGTCTAGTAGCTCCATTCCTTGGCTTAACCTTCCCTTCTGGTTTATTTAGGGCTCCTTCATTTGTTAAGAGGCGGCAAAGTTAGTCATAAGGTATAAACCTAGTATTTCTACTGTCACTATAATACTTCTATATACCTTGGCATTAACCTGTCTTGTTTTCCTTTACAGCATTGGGTTGGTGGTGTGTGTTTCCCCGCTCTTTAGTGTGATTGGCTCCTCTGTCTACTTACCTCACAGCAGAGGGGCACGTCATAATAAAGAGATTCCCTCAAGTTGAGGAGGCTAAGCTCCTGGCGTGGACCTAAGCTTACGAAGTCAACGGGACTGTTTCCGATAGGCATACTCAACACTCCGGGGTTTCTTATCAACGCCCCGGCCTGTGTGGTAAGTTACAGAGTTATAACAGAGAGAAAAGAACCATGTTCCACTTGGGAAGGACGTCTGAGAGAAAGGAGGCAAGCCATGCCAGGGCCTGATCTGCGATGCCAGGGTATCACAGAGACATGAGATCAGGATGTTGTGGTTTACCATATCGAAAGAAGAAGAGAGGTCAAGAAGAATGAGGACAGAGGGAGAGTTTTAGTAAGGATTTGAGAGCAGGTCCTCATGGGTGTTTAGAAGAGCAATTTCCGTGCCTCTTGATGCTCTGAAACCAGACGGATGGTGATGGAGACAACCAACAGATTCAGTGTGGAGGGTAAGCTGAGAGATAGCCAACTTGTTCAGGAGTTTTCCCAGGAAAGCAGTGATAGAGATCGGGAAGAGTTTGCCGGAATAGAAGGGTCAGCAGAAGTTTTTTTTTAGCAGGTTTGCACTTGAGAGATGTGGGGAAAACTCCAGTGGCAAAGGAGAGGTTACAATGGTCTGCCAAGGCTGGAGCGAGAGTGTCAATGTTGTCCTTGATGGTTTTGGAAGGGCAAGAGAGCACCTGTTTGGAAGAGGCTTTCATAGACCGGACTTGTCTAGAGACCTCCTCAGGTGTGACAGGGGAGAGACTAGGGGGAGGGATGGGGGCGGCCAGGAGGCTCAAGAAATGTTGGTGCATGAGTGGTTGTGGAGGCGAGAGGGGACAGGATTTCCTGTGTTTTGTCAGTGAAGTGTGCAGTCAGGGCCGAGCAGAGGACCTGGGTGGGTGCAGTAGAAGATGATGCTGCAGTAGGATTGGCCAGTTCCGTGCAGACTTTGAAAAGTTCAGCCGTGTTGTTAGATGGCTCAGAGATGTAGGCTTGAATATGGACTCCCTTTTTGGACCGGATGCAGAGTCTGTATTGCCTTTGAAGAAGGCTGCAGGCCAGCTTGTCAGAGAGTGCACCTGAGGATCCCCAGTTCCCTTCTGCTGCTCTTCACTTGCGTTGAAAGGCAGCCAGATCGGAATCGTACCAAGTGTTGCACTTTTTGGCAGGCTTCAGTCAGACCCTCATGACAGGTGCAAGAATGTTGAGAGCATTGTAGATGAAAGGTGAAAGTTAGAGAGGGCTGTGTCATGGTGGGAGTCAGCCGCAGGAGTCAAAGGAGGAGAGTAGATGGAGGCAAAGGCCAGCACTGACACTCTTTTCATGGGTCGGAAGACCATGAAGGCGATCAGCGGTGCAGGGTGTGTTGGTGCTAATGGAGAAGAGAGCTTCAAGCGTGAAGAGTGATCAGTCCAGGAGAGTGAGGTAGTGAGAGGGATAGAGGGGGATAAACGTAGCCGCTACCAACCGACAGGAAACTACGTTCAGGGGATCAATTGTTGTTGATAATCAAGACTTCTTTTTGCATCTCAAGGGGAGACAGAAGGTTTGCTGTCTATGGTCCAAGGCTGTGGAACAGCCAACCTCGAGAAATCAGAGTTCTTGAATCTTTCTATCAGTTTCGTAACCTTAAAACCTTCCTCTTCAGATAATGGGCAGACAGAGGTATTATGGCTTTTATTCTTGTGCCTGAAGAATGGTTCAGACACTGGGCCTCATTAGGAGTTTGGAGGTAGCCATGCCCTTAAAAAGTGCTGCCTCCAAACTTTGGTCCGGGTTCCCTGAATGGGGAAATACCGGGCCATTCTGACCTTGGAGGTCCCGGTTGTGCCCCATTCAGGGAACCCAGACCATCCCCATTCCCATTCAAGCCCCCATAGGGCTCAATGGGGATGGAGATAACAACGGGCCCGTTAAAAACAGGCCCGTTGTTAGCTCCCTGGTCCCCACGCGGGACCCGCAAAGGATGTCTGGTCTGACCAGATGTCCAGAGCGGGTCCCGCGAGGGACCCTCATAATAGGGTGGTATGGGTTTAACAGTGCCAGCACCTTTAACGGCGCTGTTAAACCCATACCGCCAGGATCGTAATGAGGCCCACTGTCTGTTGGTTTCTTTTGCTATATTGGTTACTAGCTGTGCCTTTACACGATTGAGTTAATTCTGTGTGTGCTCATAAATGCTCAAATTAAATCGTATGATGACAAGGAAGGTTATTCAAGTGCGACAAGATGATTGTTACTCGTCTACCTGTTGGAGCATATTTTTCATAAAAGGTAGCAGGCGCTCATCTCCAGAGAGAAAATGGCATGATAATCTGTTCCAAGATGAGAGTTTGCAGCACACGCTTTTTGCTCACTGTACCTTTCACAGATGGGAAATATCCATTTGCATATCAGTCTTTGTCCCGCCCACATGGAGCATATACCTTGTTTTTATTCATTAATTTACTTTACATTTATAGCAGGACACAAAGCCCTGAGGCATCTAGGCACTAGTTACAGTACAGGTGGGGTAGCCTGGCCCACAGTGTGGAAGACCAACGACTAGACACAGCTTAAAGGTCACTCGAGAGGCATTCGTGTAAATGCACCTTCCGGAAAAGCCTCGCCTCATGGTGCGGAGGGCTATATCAGGGGTGATATGATATGATAGGATAGGTTATTTATAACACGCTTAATACCCAGAGGTTTCTAAGCGCTGACCCGGGGGTCGAACCTGTGTTGTTCCATGTCGCCTTGCTTCCAAGGCGAGCACGTTGCCGCTGAGCTATCCCCTCTGAGACTCTAGAGGTGCAAACAAGAATAGTAAGAAGCATTTGTGTGAATGCACCTTCCGGAAAAGCCTCGCCTCATGGTGCAGGGGGCTACATCGGTGGTTCAAGCAAGCATGGTAAGAAGCATTCATGCAAATGCACTTTCTGGAAAAGCCTCACCTCATGGTGAGGGGGGGGGGGTACATCAGGGGTGTAAGCAAGCATGGTAAGAAGCATTCATGTAAATGCACGTTCTGGAAAAGCCTTGCCTCATGGTGCAGGGGGGCATTGGAGGTGCAAGCAAGCAGGGTAAGAAACATTCATGTAAATGCACTTTCTGGAAAAGCCTCGCGTCATGGTGCGGGGGGGTTACATCAGGGGTGTAACCAAGCATGGTAAGAAGCATTCATGTAAATGCACTTTCTGGAAAAGCCTCGCCTCATGGTGCGGGGGGGGCATTGGAGGTGCAAGCAGGCAATGTAAGAAACATTCAAGTAATTATTAATGTGGATGAAAAATAAAAACACAGTGTGGGGTAGATTATCCAATCAGCCCCCTACTTGCTGGAGATTGTAGAGAAACACAGTCTGCATAATTAAGCACTACAGGCAAACAATTAAGCAGAGGTACTAAATGTGACAACATTGTTGAGGTTACAGTGGCATGGAATATGGTTGGAGCAATGGTAAAAAAAACATTAGAAGGCTCACAGGGCACACTCCAAAGCCAGGGCCAGGCAAGGCATATCAGGCCTACTGTGCAAAGACAGGTATACACGAGAGACAGTAAAAACAAAAGAAGGTTTGCATTCGAGTCTTAATCAAGACACACCACTGTGGCTAGATCAATTTTAGGCAAGTTAGGAGTGCAGGAAGAAACCAGGTGATACACCGAGGGAGGTGTGTTCCTACAAGTGGTTAATTCAAAAACTATTTTTTTTATTTCTTCCTATGAATTCAATCTGTTAATGTTAGCATCTTGTTCAAAGAACTTGAGATTATTAGGTGAAATGTTATTTGTTTTGATTCAATCAAGCATTTTAATTAGTTGGAGCATTAGTCTTTATTATCATTGTGCATAGTTTCTGCACACTTCTGTAACAACCATATGCTTGCATGCCAACAGTATTACAAACGTGCTAGAGCAGAAGGCTGGTGCAAGTAACATAGTGTATGCATTATTTCAAAGAACAACAGCAACACAAACAGAGTGACATATCATATCTAATAAATTGCAAAATTAATGTTGTAAACAGTCCAGGGTCGACGCAGATTGGCAGCCTTTTGACGTGGATAGATTAACCACCTTCATCAGGACAGGACTCCCTTAAGTTGAACCTCCCATCTCAGAAACATTGGAGAGGTGGGGGAGTGGAGGTAGAATTCCTATACTGGTGGATCTGTGATTCACTTTACTAGGTATACGCGATATTGGTTCGGTATCCGAAAGTGGGCCTCTGAGGGTGAGCGTGCACCAAAGGTGAGCGACTCAGTTGGAGAATGCCAACTGAGCCGCTCACATTTGGCGCATGCTCCAGTAGAAGTGAATGCGACGCTTTCAAGCCGATGCAGGCAACACGAGTCTATCTCCCCTTAACTGCACACTACGAACAGGGAACCTTCGGAAAAAAGGCAGCTTTTTCTCACAGGTCATCATCAGAGTCTCAAGTTTGGATACCAAACCAATATCCAGTATTCCTAGTAAAGTGAATCACAGATCCACTAGTAAAGCAGACGCAGCGTGATCCAAAATGAAGTGAAAGAAATAACTAGACTCCGTGCAACAGATGGCCCCAGCTGGAGAATAAATCTACTTGCTTTTCTTACTATAACTATCAGATTGGGCCCCTGTTTATTTTTGGGGAGCTCCAGATGATTTATGTTTTCATGCACTTGATTTTTCGGTGTCTTGTTCTCCCAGATGAGGGTTGGGGAAATTGAGGTGCGCCGTTAATTTGCCTACATCCACTATACATTTTCCTTTGACTATGAATAACGGGCGCAGCTTCACACTGATGGTGGAGGGAACTCTACCTGACTTTTGGATCAGGTGGGCCAACTATTTAGGCCAATTACAGATATTGTTTATGGATTTCGATATCTACAGGGTCATCTACTTCCTTTGGTCCTGATGAAGGTGCAGAACTATCCATTTCACTGAAACATTTGATTATGTTTCGTTATATTTCTGATATGTATACATATTGGGCCTCATTATAGGTCGGGCGGTCCGGAAATAACAGTGGCGGTAAACCCGCCACCACTGTTAATTTAGGACTGCCCGATCTTGCGTCCTGCAGGCGGGAGGTGGCGTTCCCGCCAGGTCTAACCTGGCAGGTTTACCACCGCCCTCCTGCAGGTGGACGTGGAAACACCGGCACTATCAGGAGATGGTGCCGGTGTTTCCATGGTCCCCATTCCCATTAAGTCCTATGGGACTCAATGGGGATTTACACCATTCCGCCTCCAGAATTCCCAGGTCACCGGGGTTGTAATACCCCGCTAATTCCGGGAATCACCGTATTCCGGGTGGCGGAATGGTAATACGAGTCTGGCGGTAACCAGGCGGTTTTACCGCCGGACTCGTAATGAGGCCCATTGTCTTTGATGCATTGAATATTAAATGAATACATTCTGCATTTTCTACAGACCCTTTCTGGATCAATGCTTATTTTGGGTTCAGTATATATAGGATGTATTTATTATTTCTTATAGCAGATGTGGCATTATTGGGAGAGGTGAGGCTACGGCCCAGCTCAGCAGAGAGAGAACAAAACTATAATAAGCTGCCAATAATACCTGATGGCAACTTTTTTTGCTGTGTTTGTATATGCCCTGACTCCAGTTCTCATTGGAGATGGAGATGGCTCTTGGGTGAAAATGCCCAAAACACAAATATGATATAGTTGCGTTTAAACAAACATTTTTTGATTCATTAATTTCTTGATTGTTTGCTACCGCTGACACATGTTTCGACCTCTGGTCATCTTCAAAGCTATGCTATGTACAGTCAGTTAACATAATTACATTCCGAATAAAAAATGTTACCATGAACAGTCATCAAAATAAAGTATAAACACAATGAATTGTCCATTGATATTACCATTTGTAACCCAAGTTTTGATCATTCATAGATGAACAGAAGTTGAGAAAGAAATTCAAAATAATAAAGTAAAATAAAAAAAGAAGAAGGTATACAACTCCATTGGTTATACTAACAACCTCAATTGCCGTTGAAGTATAATAATGTTCATCCCCTTTTATTCCCTTGACAGTGACACGTGATATGTGATTAATATTAGTTAATTGGATTCATTAGTACAATTTATTCTAAATCATTTTTTAGTATCTTTATAGATATGGGGTGTAACTGATCATTCCTTTGACATATGGTTCTTAGAGGCGTTAAGAAATGTCTTTCTTAGAATTTAAGCTCAATAAGGGGTTGCATTTTAAGGATAAGTAGCTCACCCACGCCGGTGTGATCCTTTGTTAATACAATGCAATATGGGCTCATTGATATGGCCTACTTCGTACAGTATACTAATTCATATAAATGTCTTCTCTGAGCAAAGTGTCCATACGAAGGTGTTCTAGCTTGTGAACATTAATATAATCCACACCACCTTAGTAGTAAGGTGCCTATGGTGTGTTAGTACCGGGTTAACATTTCAGTCTTGACTCATCTTATCATTCTTTCTTGTCTATTCTCCAATGAGAGGATTTGTATCTTCCTAAGTAAGTGTAACCAAATTAATTGTTATTGTTCCGAAACTTAATGGACAAACATCAATTTAGTAAATTACAAACATTGTTCTCACGCCATATTGGATCTGTGTAAATGCCCATTCAGATTTGATGAAGATTCTTATTATTCAGTCCAAGTTATCTAGATAAATCGATCAGCTTCACTGCGCAAACATAAAATTATACAATAGTTTTATTAAATTTAAGTCCAATTATTCAATCTGATAAGGTTATAATAGCATCAGTGCTCGGTGCCCAGGATAAGCTTATCCCTTAACTAAATATGGTTAAATCCTCCGGATACAGAGTGTTATCCTATTCGGGTTGAGGCGTTCTGCACTGTCGTGCCCGGAAAGGGTGGGGAGAGGGTTGATTGGTGTTGGGGGGTTGCTCATAGTGTTCTCAGAGTTTGTTCTGCTTGTCTCTCCATTTCAGGGAGTGGCACAAACCTTCCTGGTCCCTGAAAGGCACCTTTTATCATTCCTTGTAAGTTGTAGTTAATGTCGGTGTTGCCATATCTGGGTCCTTCTATGCAGTTCCACATAGGTAGGGGGGAGATCTAGTCAAGGGCAGAGCAGTATAGGCCCATGCTATAGTGGGGTGGGGGAGGGGGGCTGAGGGTGGGTGTAGGATGGTGGTGTGGGTGGGTGTAGTGACTGACCACATGCAGTATAGGCCCATGCTATAGTGGGGTGGGGGAGGGGGGCTGAGAGTGGGTGTAGGATGGTGGTGTGGGTGGGTGAAGTGACTGACAGCATGCAGTACAGGCCCATGCTAGAGGGGGTGTGGAGGGGGGGGGGCTGGGAGTGGGTGTAGGAGGGTGATGTAGGGGGGTGTAGTGACTAACAGCATGCAGTAAAGGCCCATGCTAGAGGGGGTGTGGAGGAGGGGGCCGAGAGTGGGTGTAGGATGTGGTGTGGGTGGGTGTAGTGACTGAGAGCATGCAGTATAGGCCCATACGTAGAGGGGGTGTGGAGGAGGGGGACTGAGGGTGGGTGCAGGAGGGTGGTGTGGGCGGTGTAGTGACTGACAGCATAAAGCATAGGCCCATGCTGCAGGGGGTGTAGAGGAGGGAGCTGAGAGTGGGTGCAGGAGGGTGGTGTGGGCGGGTATAGTGATTGACAGCTTGGGGAAGGTGGGGAGAGAGGTTGTGTAGGAGAGTGTGTGTAGAAGGGTGGGGAGATTGACAGCATGGGGAGGGTGTGGAGTGGGGGTGTTTGAAGGAGGGGTGAACAGCAGTGTCAAAGGCAACAGAGAGATCAAGGGGGTAGACATAGAAGAGAGTCTGAAGTGGTGAGAAGTGGTTGTGAGGATCTGGAGATGTGAGTGTGCATCATTCCTTACTCACTATTCACCATCTATCACTGTAAAGCGCCTCGTTAAGGTATTGCTCTCTCTAGGCGCTCATAACTTATTTACACAATTTCTGATAGAAGGGTTCAGCTTTCTCTTCGATAAATTCAAAGTATCAAAATAAGCGCTGATTTGCTGCCAACTGGCCCCATGTCACGGAGGTCATTTCCAGCCAGGGCTGTTTAACAAACAGTGCAGTGCATGCTGGGACGTTAAGCCCTTATAGACCCATATATAATGGAACACGTGAAACTAAAACTCCCAGAGCCCCATGACATGGGTGCAGGTGGCAGCAATGACCCCTGACCCCCAGAAAACCTCGCCAGAGGCAGCTCACCTCATCTGGGCCCTGCCCAGGCATTTCTCCCCAGTGATCTTCCGTGGATCTCACTCCACTGGAAGTAGGTGCTTCTCTCGATTGATATTAAGGGGATTTATGCCCCTAATCTTCGATGTACCCCTCCCCAGGGGTTGTGCGTAGAAGTCTTCAAGGGACATTGGTGGCAGTGATGATTCAGAGCAATGCAATGGGGGAGAGCGGAAGAGCCTGGGACAGGAAGGCCCACCCCCACTTCCGGGAGAGGGCTAGATCGCACTGAGGCTGCGCAAAACAGGAGACACTACATCCAACACATGCGCAGTGACGCAAGAGAAACTCAGTCCTTTCATGTTTTCATATTCTTGATATTTTACTTCAACTATCCCACAATGCACCCGCGGCTGTTATTTCACTTATTAATGTGTTTAAAGGTCTTACAATGTTCTATGTGATAGCTGCTGCGTCACATGCCCCTCTCACTTATCTTTGGTGGGGCTTCATTGCTCCTGCACATTGGACCACTCTCCCCACAATTGGGCTACTTAAAATCCATGTGTACCGGAAATGGCGCGAGGATGAGAGTTTGGGCTACTTTGGGCTAGGGGACACGGCAGTGCTTGCAAATTCATGGGCCAACAAAGGTCTCTTGCTTACAGAAACAGACTGTATGACTTGCAGATATCAACAGAGTTACATACAGATGAATATAAACAGAGTTGCATACAGATGAGTAAAACATGGCGTCTTTTTACAGGTTGATAGTGGAGATTTTCATTTCAAACAAAGAGTTTGAAGGTGATGACGGAAATACAGAAAGAAAATGGAGGAGGCACCCGATAACCGGGGCAGGGGCCTTCCTCCTTCCGCTCTCTCATCCCCCCTCCCCTCCTCGGGGGCAGGGGAGAGGGCGGCAAGAGTCCAAAAGCGCGCCAAGCGCAACAGTAAGCCTGTGAAGGGCAACAATGGAAAGGGGAGGAGCAAGGGGTTCATATGCAGCGGACGCCCGGCACAGGAGCACTTGCAGCTCTTCCAGCAGCCGGGCGCCCGTCAACCAGGAGAGGATTTCGTTTTATCACGATGGGTTTGTTACTGATTTCGGGCCTCCTTTTCACGTTACTGATGTGGGGCCCCCGTGTCACCTTAATGATTGAGGGCTCCGTTTAACTTTTCGGGTCGCTGCACTAGCGGTGAATTGTTTGGAGGTACGGTTGTAGTTTTGTAATATTATGGCGCTACACATGCCCTGTTTATTGGATTGTTCAGGGGGCACACAATGCGTTTCCTCAAGGGGAAAGTCTCCCGTGTTCAGCGTTGGTTTTCTGCATTATATGACGTTATCTGGTTGCCCTGTGCCCTCATTCCGGCCCTCGGGCATTGCTGATTGTGGTATCTATGCGCAGTATATCATTACAGTATCTAAAAATGTGGCCGTTGTGAGGTGTTTGTTCGGTACGGCCGCCACACCGATTTGGGGCATTTCTTGTCTGCCACAGTTCATCCTAATGAAAAGGAATCGTTGGGTGGTGATATGTATATATCTGGCATGACCCAGGAACCACATGGTACTCCGTTGTCCGTATAACCAAGGGTCGTCCCATGTATCCACTCGGAAGAGCCCATTGTTGTTCGCCAAAGCGCACCTCGGATGCAGATTTAATTTTCATAAAGAGTTTTCATCGCATGGTGGGATGCGAGCTTCATAGAGGTATACTTCAGCAACTAAGCAATTGGACGATTCATAACCCCCACGCCGCATGCTGCCAGTATGTCAGTATTTTCTTGCCCAACCGCATTGGAAATGTAATGGTACAAGAGGACCGCAGCGAGGCATCTTGTTCACTTGACCATGTTCGCAATCTTATGAACTGCATTGCTGTTCTATTTTGGCGGCAAAGCTGTTTCACTTGACCAGCCTGTGTTTTGGTGCACAATAGTCCCGTCCTGCACTGTTGTTTTCGAGGTTGGAGCATGTGTAGTGCAGTGTTGTAATGGAGGCTCGGTGTGAAGCAAAAGCTTTTTTGTTTACGGGTTGCTGGGACAAAACGGCATGAGTGCTGAGCGTGTCTTTACCCTAAGAGCTGGGAGGTCATACAATGTGCATAATGGGCTGTAATTTTGGACTGATTGCCGGAATTTATATGGACACTCTTAAATGTCTGCACGGAATGTAATTCATGCGATTTATTCACACAGTTGTTCGTGGCCGCGCCTCTGTGTACTAACGCGAGCACTCCAGGTGAATGTGATCAATGCCTTACATGCTGTGTCTGTGCATTCATCAGGTTTTGAAATTGGTAATGTCGAAAGTGGGTAGCACATATGGTCTTGGAATTCAAAATTTGAACCATTATAGGATGCAATAGGTGAAGAGATGAAGAGATTACAGATGGTTTCATGTACTTCTTTCTCGATGCTGGAGATGGGATCCGCAGGTTGGCGCATGGTCTCTGCCCGCATGACACAGCCTGTTTAAGGCGACGGTTTGTGTTGATTTCAGCTACTATGTGACATGATTGTGTGGGGGTTGCTGGTAGAATGAGTTTGCCGGCATTTTATTACACATGGCAACATCAAGGAGGGAGAAAGGGCGGCATGTTTTTGTTTTGTCGCTCAGAACACAGTACCGCGTGTCGCTTAATAATTTAAGAAATGTACAAATTACTTTGAATTGGTGCAGTGTTTTCCGGCATACCAGATGCTCCCAATGGTATGCCGAGTGTTTAAATGGAGCGTTAATTTGCGCTCATACTTGCTTTACAAATAGCGAGAATTCAATGTGAACCTCGATTCGGCGCGAAAAAGTAACAGATCGGCCGTTTTGAACCTGTAATTTTCCAATGGGGCTGTTGATGGCCGACGTCCCCTTTTGTTGTTGATGCGTAATTTAAACAAGTGGACCTTCGGAATTATAAGTAAATTGGTTCATGGCCTCGGCGCCGCACGTTCCCTTTATGGTTCATGGGAGCGAAGGTAAACGCATATGGGCATTCAGAGGAACAAGCAGGTTTGTTCACGGCGCCACACCTGTCGGTGCATAATTTGAGGCGTTGTTCCAGAAAAGGTGTATTTAATTTGAATTCTACGCCCAACTGTTCATGGCCCTGTGGCACAGTAATTGAGGTAATACTGTGGGATTAAGTGATTTAAGGAATGATGAATCAAGGGGCGCATGTATGCTTGCGCCATGAATTGAACTCCATAATGGCCGCAGTTTTTAACCAGCGGATATGTGCAAGGAGAAGCCCATGTCCCTTAGGGCAACAGGGCAGCATATGGTGCTTGAGAAATAAACATGAAGGCCGTGATTGCATAAGGAACGGACAACCCCTAAGGTTGGTGTGGCAATGTTGTGCCTTTACAAGTGAGGTCTAGGTACGGCCGCAGCTTTAAAGAACTGCTGCAATACTGGCGGGCGGAAATGAAAGGGGGTCAGTGGCCATGTTTAGGAGTTTGCGTTTAATGTTTCGAGCCCATTTTGGTGCATTATGGGAATTGTAGTTGGGCACAGGATTGATATCAGATTGGCTTTTTATACTGTAGATTCAATTTATGCCAGATGCAGTCATGCCCCTGGCCGAGGTTTAGTTCCCCGTATACCTGCAAGACTATAAATCCCAGAATGCGTTTAGGCATTTGCCACGTGCATTTCTAAATAATGCGGCTTTCATGTAGCTGCTACGCATTGGTTAAGGTGCTCTCTATTGTTAAAAAAGGGTTTGGAAATGGAAAAATGGCGGCTTTACAGTGAAGAAATTTTCTTTCATTACACATGTATGGGATTGGTTTTTCCAAAAAACGAAAGTAATCAGAGTTGGTTTCCAGTAACGTCCACACGAATAATAGGGAATACTTTCTACGAATAGGGATTTTCTGACCATTGATGTTAGTAGGTGCAAACATGGTGTAAGTGCATGGCCATGGGATATGGTTTCCTGTGGTATTACTGTACATTGATGGTAACAGGTGTAAGTGCATGGCCATGGAATATTGTTTTCTGGGGTATTCACTAGCCATCGATGGTAGCAGGTGCAAGAAGGGTGCATGGCCATGGAATTGTGCCAGGCGTATCCCTTAGGCTTATACACAGCCCAAAACTGTTGGGTTTGAGAGATGGGTGCGTGCATATCTCCTGGGTTGATCGCCTTGGGGCAGGGGGGCATGTGTCAAGGCATTTGCGGGGACAGCCCCGGGTAGTGTTGCGTGGGGGGGGCACTGCTGTGCGTAGTGAGTCACTGGTCCCTCCCGCGGGAGGTGAATAGTTAAGTACATTTGCCATAGCACTGCAACGTGCGGAACTCGCGTGTCTGGACTTTTATGCAACATCCAAGAAAAATGTTAGGATGCATCTGGACCGAGTAATGGTTTCTTAAAGTGGGTTTCTACGTCTTTAGGACAGGATAGCGTGCCACAGGACTTAACATTCTTTTAAGAGGCACAATTACTGAAAGATTAGCGAAACATTGCTGGTGGATAATATAATTATGGCTAATAGTATAGGTTGTATGGATACAAATAAGCCCCACTTCTGGATAAGGAGACTACAAATACCAGAATGCAATTCGGCAGAAGGCGGTAGCATGGCCTGAAGTTGTTTAGATATTGAGGAATGTTGATGGATAATATGCTGGTTGGTTTTCAGGAGCCATTAGAAAGGGTTTTCCAGGAGGCATTACTTGGGGGAGATGATCCATACGGACAGGTAGCGATTGCACCGACCAAGATTTCCTGGAAATGGCAGGGTGGTTAATTATTCACTCAGCTGACGAATGAATTTATGTATGGAGGAAGGTACCTATCCACAAGGCAATGCTTTTGGGACACAACCTACAAGTCCAAAAAAGGTGTCCACAGTATGCCTCATGTCTGCATTGGGTGGATAACAAATTGTTTTCTGTTCAAATACAGGCAGGGGTGTCTGGTGTGGCAACGTGGGCTCCGCTTTCTCGAACAAATGGCGTTCTCTCAGCCCAAAAACACCTGCAAGGGCAGGGGGTAGCAGGCACGGAGGGTTGAGAGAGTCGTGTCTACGAAGGAGATGGTTGGACAAGGCAAGGAACAGAGTCGGACCACCGCCCCTTGGGAGCCTGAAACAGCAGGGGTGTCTGGTGGTGGCAACGAGGGCTCCGCTTCCTCGAACAAATGGCGCTCTCTCAGCCCAAAAACACCTGCAGGGGCAGGGTGGTATCAGGCACGGAGGGTTCAGAGAGTTGTGTCTACGAAGGAGACGGTTGGGCAAGGAACGGAGTCGGACCAGCGCCTCTTGGGAGCCTAAAACGGCAGGGGCGTCTGGTGGGGGCAGCGAGGGCTCCGCTTCCTCTAGAAAATTGCTCTCTCTCAGTCCAAAACACCTGCAGCGGCAGGTGGGTATCAGGCATGGAGGATTGAGAGAGTGGTGTCTACGAAGGAGATGGTTGGACTATGCAAGAAACGGAGTCCGGCCAGGGCCCCTTGGGAGCCTAAAACGGCAGGGGCGTCTGGTGGTGGCAACGAGGGCTCCGCTTCTTCGAACAAATGGTGCTCTCTCAGCCCAGAAACACCTGCAGGGGCAGGGGGATAGCAGGCAGGGAGGGTTGAGAGAGTTGGGGCTACCAAGGGATGGTTGGAAGAAAGAGGAGGCAGTTGGCCTCAAAGCGGTGGTCGAACCGGGAGCCGGTTGTGCGAGAGCAGGTCAAGGTATGACGGAAAGATGCAGGGGACTGAAGTATCCCTAGATCAGGCACAACCGGCAAAGGTGAAATCCCTGGTCAAAGCAGGATAGACGGAGTTGCACTGGGCAGCAAGGTGTACTCAGAACTGCTAGAACTACAAAATAGGAAAAGCGGGAGCAATGGTGGGCGGTAACCCACCTTTGGCGTGGCGGTGTTGTGGCGACCAATGAGAAGAGAAAGACTCTGAATGAGCCATTGCTAAACCGGAAGGGGCTTCGACCAGTCTGGACAGCGCCTCCTGGGAGCCTAAACGGCAGGGGTGTCTGGCGGTAGCAATTGGGGCTCAGCCTCCCTCCAACAAACGGCGCTCCCCCAGTCCGCAAATACCTGCAGAGGCAGGCGGTTCTCAGACTCGAAGGTCTTGGGGGAGTTGGGCCTGCAATGGACATGGATAAAAAGGGGGAAGCAGGACAAGGAGCAGTCGCTACATCTTTGGAACTATTTTCAAGATCTGTTTGCTGTGGTTGTATATATGTGAAAATAAATCTGCGGCCTTGTTACGCCAAACCAAAAGAAAATGTCTCATTCAGCACCTTACTAGAGGGGAAAGGAAAGGGGCTGGCAAGAATGAGAAATGGGTGATACACTGGCCTAACTAATGGACAAATGCCCAGGTTATGAAGGTGACGACGGAAATACAGAAAGAAAATGGAGGCGGCACCCCGATAACCGGGGCAGGGGCCTTCCTCCTTCCGCTCTCTCGTCCACCCTCCCCCCCTCGGGGGCAGGGGAGAGGGCGGCAAGTGTCCAAAAGAGCGCCAAGCGCAACAGTAAGCCCGCGAAGGGCAACAATGGAAAGGGGAGGAGCAAGGGCTTCATATGCAGCGGGCGCCCAGCACAGGAGCACTTGCAGCTCTTCCAGCAGCCGGGCGCCCGTCAACCAGGAGAGGATTTCGTTTTCCCACCCACCCTACAGCTACGGCAGAGCCTGGACGTCGTTGTCGCAGGACGACAGTGCAGTGTTGTGGCGACCAATGAGAAGAGAAAGACTCCGAATGAGCCATTGCTAAACCGGAAGGGGCTTCGCCCAGTCTGGACAGCGCCTCCTGGGAGCCTAAACTGCGGGGGTGTCTGGCGGTAGCAATTGGGGCTCAGCTTCCCTCCAACAAACGGCGCTCCCCCAGTCGGCAAATACCTGCAGGGGCAGGCGGTTCTTAGACTCGAAAGTCTTGGGGGAGTTGGGCCTGCAATGGACATGGATAAAAAGGGGGAAGCAGGACAAGGAGCAGTCGCTACATCTTTGGAACTATTTTCAAGATCTGTTTGCTATGGTTGTATATATGTGAAAATAAATCTGCGGCCTTGTTACGCCAAACCAAAAGAAAATGTCTCATTCCGCACCTTAATAGAGGGGAAAGGAAATGGGCTTGCAAGAATGAGAAATGGGTGATACACATGGCCTAACTAATGGACAAATGCCCAGGTTATGGTTTTGATAGCTTTGTGGAATGCTTGGTGGGACTCGATCGTTCTTAGGTGGGTGGATAGTGCGTTCCAGTGGGTGGCGGGCAGAGATTTCCTTCAAATGAAATGTTTGTTGTATTTGCAGAGGCGGAATTGTAATGCAAAGCCTGGGTAGTTGGTAACACTCGTTACTTTTCATTTTAAATATAATACGCTCTTCCCTTCAAACCAGAACTGCCCTGAGACAAACACAGCAAGGTTGGCTGCAATCAGCACCACAAGGACCTGCAAACACATTTCCTCTCAGCCAATCCTTTCCTATGCGTAATTGCAGTGACATTTCCCACTGAAAGAAATGCAAACAGCACCAGTCACCTACAATATGCGCCAATTTCTGCATCCGATCAGGGAAATAGAACAATGTCACTGTTGTGGTTTCACATGAGACGCAACAGGTTAGCTGAAGTGACAGGTTTAATCGCAGGCACTCAGATCACTTATTACATGCAACAGCTACTTCACTTCTCTTAATAACATACAGTAGTTACCTCACTACTGTAAAAGTCACTAGATTGGTCTGTGGGGTCTCTGGTTGCCTTAGTCCTTATGAGTCCCATGCCCTTACGCAGGAGGAGCATCTGGGGGCATCTGCTTCCTCCCACGGTCGCTCACGTTTTTCTGGTGCTGTTCGCGTTACGCATGTCACAGCGGCTCTGATCTCGCAAGGCTGCTTCCTCACATACCTCCTTTTGTCATGCAGCCTGGTTCAATTCCATCGCAAAGTGCTTGTACTTCATCAGTCTCCTCTCACATTGGGGACAATTCTCACCAGGCGATGGTCTTGGTGATGCAGTCTCGATCCCTTCTACTCTTCCTCTGCCTGGCAGTTAAATGGCACCTCCGCTTTGCAACTCTCTCTCCTCCTGTGTGGTGTCTCCTGTGCTGCTCATCTCCTAGAATCTCCTTCTAATTGGTCTCTCTTCCCACACTCCCCTGTTCTCTGTAAGCTTCTTTGTCCTCTGGTGCTAGTTCCGTCATGGATAACTCTCTCAACTCGGGGAGTCGACTTCTGAACATATCAACTCTTTCTAGATTCCACCTTTTCCCATCTCGGGTGCACATATGGTTAGTGTCTTTTTCACTACTTCCACAGGTTGACTGTACCTGTATCCTATTACTTGGTCCTTGTTTGCTAATCTTATCGTCACCATGTACACAATGTTCGCAATCTCAATGTCAGCTGGCCTAGTTAGATCGTTGTCTCTGTCTTCCCTTTGATCCCCCTCCCTTGCCTCGTCGCGCCTTGAAACACTTGTGTATAGGCGCGTTATAAATACCATATCATATCATACCCTTCCTTCACCTCTGTTCTTAGAGCTGCCCTGCGAGTTTCACTCTGTGCTTTCATCTGGTCTGATACTCCAGACCACATTTTTCATGTTGACGGTGTCATCCTGTCTCAAGTTGGTTAACCACGGGGCACCAGTGTGAAAGCGGCCCTCCTCTCCCTCAATAGCTGAAAGGGAGACACATTACCGATTGCATTTGAGGTCAGGCAGTGAGCAGCTATCACTTCCTTAACTGTTTTGTAATGGTCCATCTCTGAGGCTGCAGCTAGTTGAAGGGCCCCTTTTATAAACCTATGTGTCCTTCCCACTAATCCGTTCTTAGGTGTACTCTTGTAGTTGAGCTGCTATGCACGCCAGTCTCGGACTAGATGTCTCCGTGCCTCCGGGCTTAACATGTGCATCAGCGGTTTGGTACAACGTCCTTTCATCGTCTGCCTTTTCATCCCCAGGGTTTTTCAAAGTGCACATTCCATCCAATGTGCTCATGAATTTTTTTTTTTTGGGGAAAGGGCAGATAAGGGCTTGGGCGGGTGGGCAATGGGATAAAATTAGTGTGGGAGCGGGGGTCGGGGGGCTACCCCCCAAAGAAAAAAAAAGATGAGCACATTTGATGGAATGTGCACGTTTAAAAGCCTGGGGATGAAGAGGCAGGCGATGAAATGATATAGAACCCAGCGGTTTATAGTCTGTGGCCAAGTGAAACTTTGTACAACATACGCAAGTCCTGAAATACTCCACAGCCCAGGCACATGCAATAATTTCCTTTTCCACAGTGGAACCCCTTTCGAGTGACATTGAACTATTTGGAATCCTGGGGAAGGGAGAGCCCCTTTCGACCAAGAGCTGGAAGAAGCTTGGAACCTTTGTGTGAGCACTTATTCTTTTGAAGCTGAAATCCCTACACAGTTTGAACATCTAGATGTGAGGGCAAGTATAGATTTTGGACACAGACAGACATTTACTTTGGACTTCCTGACAAAGACTATCCTTAGTTTTATTTAGGTAGAGAAACCCTAGCTTAGCATAGGGCAGGGTAGGCCCTATTCCCACCTCATTGTGATATTAATGAAAGTGTATAGCCCAAACCTTACTCTGTGGTCTGCGTCTACTGCCTGATGCCTTCACATCTTGCACTTTCCTGCAGTTGGTATGCACAACCAACATGTCACATATCAAGCTCTTGGCATTCACACGCATTCACACCAAAACTGCACAGCGCTGCCAACTCACGCATCCTGGCGACATTGTCGTCTACTGGCTCCACATTCTCCTATTTCCTAGTGTAAAACGTCCATTGGTGGAGCATGGTAGTCTCCTTGTTCCGAAACCTCCTAATGGTTCTGCAAATGGTCTCCTTGAATACATCGTCATCGTACCCATCCAACAGTTCAAGCTTCAAACCAGCAAATATTCTATGTCCTTCAAACCCCATGGTATTGAGCACCATGGCCTTCTTGCTCCCAGCTGCATAGTCCATGCCACCCACAGCCTCCAAGTATGTAGTACATAGCGGTTCCCATTGTGGCCAGGGTATCACAGGCCTACCTGGGGACTGCAGAAATGCTGGGAGAGGTGCTGTACCCTGCACACTGGACCTAGTGATATATTCTCATTCACATGCTTGTTTTGTATAACAAGTATCTTTGCACATTTTTAGATGAATGTTAACACATATGGTTACTTTTGATATTATAAATTCATTTTGTCCACGGTTCCATGGGCTCTGTTCGCCATTAGATAATTCAGATCCTCATTCCCCAGGGTTTTCCCCTGTCAAGCTCCTTTACAGACAAGATCAAAGGGACGTAATCAACATGTTCAGAGAAACGTGGGAAGCAAGGGGTGAATCCACCCCTCATCTGTCTCAAACCACACAGAGGATTAAAGAACACCTGACACTGGTAAGGGATAAAATCCATACCCAGCTATCGAAAGGCACAAAAAAACAGCGAGCCCTATAAAATAGAAAGGCAGTTCCCTGTTCCTTCTCCAATGTTATGTTATTTTGCATTTATATAGCGCCTTATATACCATTGGTATGGTCTGAAGGCGCTGGTAGGTTGAACGCCCTTGGGAACCGAAGTTCAGGTCAGTAGAGAGAGTAGAGGGAGTCCAAAAGTGTATGTGCGCACCAGGTATGTGTGCAGCTGGTGCAGTAATCGAGTGGTAGCTGCTTCTTAGCTGTAGGTGTGGTGGTTGAGAGGTCAGGAGTAAGTGTTCGCTCTGGTCGGTTTTACCCAGAACGAGTGTGGCTGCGTTAGGCCTGAGGAGAACGCCTGGCTGGGGGGTGTGAAAGCAGCAATGATTACTTAGAGTGATGTGGAGTAAGCGGGAGATGTAGATATGAGAACAGTTATACAGAATGGTGTCATAGTATCTCTGTGTTCTAGATGAGTGGTGGTGTAAGGGGGAGAGTAAGCGTGGGGTGTGGTATGATGTATGTTTTCAAGTGTTTCCTTCATTCCAAAGCATTTTAAGTATCGTCCGTTGCACATATTCGTCCGTTCCTCATACTCGTCCGCTCCACACATTCGTCCAGTCATTATCATCGTCTAGTTCGCACCCTCGTCCAGTCCGCACACTCGTCCAGTCCGCACACTCGTCCAGTCCGCACACTCGTCCAGTCCGTACACTCGTCCAGTCCGTACACTTTCTTTGCTGCGATTGATGTGAGAGAGAGGGTAGGGGGGTAGAGGGGGAGTCGGAGGCAGCTTTGGTTCTTGCTAGGGCTAGGCGTGCAGTTTTTAGGGGGGGAAAGGGTGCAGTCGGGGGGGGAAGGTGGCAGGAGTATGATGGCAAGGCGGGGGGTGGGTGATTGCAGGGTGGGGTGTGGTAGTGGGGGGAGCAGGCATGGACAGTGCTGGCGGGTCGGCAGTGGGGTTCAGGAGATGAGTGGTCTTGGGGTGGTTGGCACGTCATCGTGCCCCCCTGGCTTGGTGTTTGGTGAGGGTGCTGGCAGGGATTGCAGAGGATGGTGGGTTGTCTTGGGAGGGAGGCGGAAGGAGGGCAGATCGGAGAGTGGAGGGGGTCCATGGGAATCGTTTCTTTCGGGCGCTGGTGGAGTTGGTGCGCTCATGATTGGTGTGAGCTTTGGGTTGATTTAGCAGGGTTTTCTGATTGTGGTTCTAGGGTCGGTGACTCACACTTATAGGTACACTTCTGGGCTCAACTAGTCAAGGACTAATTGGTGCTTCTAAGCAATTGGGTATACTTCTAAGTGCAACTTGGTACGGTTCTAAATGCAATTGGGTACACTTTCTAAATGCAGTTGGGTATACTACTGAGTTGAGCAACTTTTCAGAGAGGCTAATGGGTGCAATTTCAAATGTAGTTGGGTATACTTCTAAATGCAGGTGGGAACAGTCCTAAATTCAACTTTCGCAGAGAGGCTATTGGGTGCAATTTCTAAATGCAATTGGGTACACTTCTAAATGTTGGTGGGAACAATTCTAAATTCAACTTTCTCAGAGAGGGTGCAGAGTACAGTTCTAGATGCAGGTAGGAACAGTTCTTAATTCAACTTTCTCAGAGAGGCTAATTGGGCGCAGCTTCTAAATAAAATTGGGTATAATTCTAATGCAGGTGGGAACAATTCTGAATTCAACTTTCACAGAGTGGGTGCAGGGTACAGTTCTAGATGCAGGTAGGAACAGTTCTTAATTCAATCTTTCTCAGAGAGGCTAATTGGGCGCAGCTTCTAAATAAAATTGGGTATAATTCTAATGCAGGTGGGAACAATTCTGAATTCAACTTTCACAGAGAGGGTGCAGGGTACAGTTCTAGATGCAGGTGGGAACAGTTCTTAATTCAACTTTCTCAGAGAGGCAATTGGGCACAGCTTCTAAATAAAATGGAATATTTCTAATGCAGGTGGGAACAATTTTGAATTCAACTTTCACAGAGAGGCTATTGGGTGCAACTTTCAAGTGCAACTGAGTACACTTCTAAAACGCTGTTGGGAACAATTCTGAATTCAACTTTCACAGAGAGGCTATTGGGTGCAACTTGCAAGTGTAACTGGGTACACTTCTAAAATGCTGTTGGGTACACTTCTAAATGCAGGTGGGAACAGTTCTAAATTCAACTTTCAGATAAGCTATTGGGTGCAGCTTCTAAATGCAATTGGGTACACTTCTAAATGCAGGTGGGAACAGTTCTAAATTCAACTTTCAGAAAAGCTATTGGGTGCAGCTTCTAAATGCAATTGGGTACACTTCTAAAATGCCGTTGGATACACTTCTAATTGCAAGAGGGAACAATTCTAAATTCAACTTTCTCAGAGAGGGTGCGGGTACAGTTCTAGTTGCGAGTGGGAACAGTTCTTAATTCAACTTTCTCAGAGAGGCTATTGGGCGCAACTTCTAAATAAGATTGGGTATACTTCTAATGCAGGTGGGAACAATTCTAAAATCAACTTTCACAGAGAGGCTAATGGGTGCAAACTTTCAGGTGCAACTGGGTACACTTCTAAATGCAAGTGGGAACAGTTCTAAATTCAGCTTTCACAGAGAGGCTATTGGGTGCAGCTACTGAAGGCAATTGGGTACACTTCTAAATGCCGTTGGGTACACTTCTACATGCAAGAGGGAACCATTCTAATTCAACTTTCTCAGAGAGGCTATCCGGCGTAACTTCCAACTGCAATTGGGTACACTTCTAGGTGCAGGTGGGAACAGTTCTAATGCGGGTGGTAACAGATCTAAATTCAACTTTCACAAGGAGGCTATCGGGCACAGCCTCCAGATGCAACTGAGTACACTACTAAATGCAATTGGGTAAACTTCTAAATGTATTTATTTATTTGAATTTGTAAAGCGCACAAACAGCCCGCAGACATCGAGGCGCTGGAGCAGAGGTTAAGCGTGCTTACTTGAGGGTTACAGTGAAGCCGCCCTAGAAAAATACTTGAAAACATTTCGGTAGTTATATGTTACAGTGCGTTGCAGGTAGGTTTTGAGAATTCAAACAAAGAGGTTAGTCTTGATGGCTTTGCGGAATACAGTGTGGGATTCAATGGCTCTGAGGAGCGGAGGGAGCGCATTCCAAAGGGTGGGGGCAACTGAAGGGAAGCTGGAGCCGCCCGCACGCGCTTTGTGAGTCCTAGGGACAGACAGGAGCTTAGAGTATTGTAGTCTAGATGGTTTTTGAGAGACGGGTTTGGTGATCCTGCGGCTTAGGTAAGGAGGAGCAAGGTCATGGAGACATTTGTGAGTCAAGGCCAAGGCTTTGAAGATAATTCTTTGCTTGACAGGAAGCCAGTGGACTTGTCTTCTGAGTTCAGAGATATGGTCTTTGCGCGAGAGGCCTGTGGCAGCTCTGAGCGCGTTGTTCTGAACAGTTTGGAGTTTGGCTATATTCTTGGCAGTGGTACCAATGAATAGGGCATTACAGTAGTCGAGTCTCGAACCAATGATGGCTCTAGCGATGGTGAGACAGTTTTGTTGGGACAGGAATGGTCGGGTCGCATTGATGAGTTTGGAGTAGTAGGCGGATGTGGAGGTTATGGCATTGACCTGTTTGTTCATGGACATGTCAGGTTCAAGGTACACTCCAAGGGTTTTGATGGACTGGGAAACAGTGATGGGGATACTGTCTATGACGAAGGAGGAATACTGTTTGTTCAGTTTATTTAGGGTGGACGGTGAGCCAACCAGCAAGAGCTCAGTTTTGTCACTATTAAGGCAGAGCCAGTTTTCTGCCATCCAAGTTTGAATTGTTGAGTAGATTGCGTTTAAGGTATTTTGGTCAGATGCGTAGTCACCTGAGAGGGGGATAAGTACCTGGGTGTCATCCGCATAGTTAGTATACGAGATGCCCATGGAGTCAAGGATTTTGAACAGGGGCCTCGTAAAGAGGTTGTTGTAGAGGGTGGGGGCCGTGCAGGAGCCTTGCGGGACGCCACACTTGATGGTGCTGGGGTCGGCAGAAGAGGAGTCTGAGAAGACCTTCATAGATCTGTCTTTTAAGAATGATTCTATCCATTTGCAGGCATTGTCTGAGAAGTTAGCTATTGAGGATAGATGCTGGCAGAGAGTTTTGTGGTTGACTAAGTCAAATGCTGCCGACAGGTCGAGGAGCAAGAGGAGTGCAGGCTTTCCTGAATCTCTGAGGTCATCAATTTGATTCTTCAGGTCAAGGAGAGCTGTTTCGGTTCTATGCCGTGGCCTGAACCCTGATTGCCTAAGGCCAAGGAGATGGTTGTCCTCTAGAAATTTCTGTATTTGCTGGTAGGCTGCTTTATCCAGAATTTTCAGTAGGAAGGGGACAGTGGTGATTGGCCTGTAGTTTGTTGGGATGGCTGGATCAAGTGAGTGTAACGCTCACCTGATTCCCGTAGAGGCGCCGGTCTTGACTGGGCGTACACCGTATCTTCAAAGGTGATGTGTAACACACGGCTGGCTCTTTGGGCTGGACCCCTGTGCACTGTATGTCTGACTCGAAGGGTAAGGTGTCTGCAGATAGAAAATATGGGATTAATGAACTGGGTTATTGAATGTCTCTCTCTTCTTCCCTTTCTCTTCTCCTGTAGAACCCCAAAGGTTAACGCGCTCACCTTAGGTAAGTGAACGCCGTGCTCTCCATCTGCTTCGGGGCAGGGTGCTGTAACCAGTTTCTTCACTGGATAAGGGGAGCAGGCCTCTTGACTTCAGAGGACTGCTGTCCGTCGTTTACTTCACGAACGGTAAGTTTCGAGTAATTCTAATGTCTTTAAAAGTCTTTAGTAATGATGTCTCTTGTTTTGCAGGGTTCCGGCGATGGCGGATGACGGGCTGAAGTGAGTTGAAGATGGAGCCCGTGTGTTGAATAGAAGCGCCTGGAAGCACGTAAGTAAGCGCTTGTTGCCTGCTTCACGAAGCGCTCCAACTGTCTTTTTCTTTTGCAGGTACAAGTTCGGAGCGGCTGCAGGGTGCCGGAATACCCACTGGGTTAGATGTGGAAAGAAGTAATGGCACGTGAGTATTAAAGTTCCCCAATGTCTTTAAACGCACCTTGTTTTGTCTTTCAGATGCGGGATGCAGCACCGAAGGCCTCCGGAGCGTGCGAAGAGTTGGTAAGCTTTTGACTTTCAGATGCCGGAATGCAGTGCGAAGACCTCCGGAGCGCACGAAGAATAGGTAAGCCTTTGTCTTTCAGATGCCGGAATGCAGCGCGAGGCGTTGGTGACAGCCGATGGGTCAGGTAAGTGAAGCGCGGTCACTGAAGACCGAAATGCTAACCTGTTCTTTCTTGTCTTTATAGGTGTTGCTGAAGACTGGATTCAGGATGGTAAGCCTTTTTCCTTAGGCCCAGGATCAGATGCAGAAGACACGATGAGCGTTCTGCTGCAGAGGATGCAGAATAACACAAAGCAAGATTCATCCATCGGGTGTGGTTTAAATAGCCTCCTGTAGTGCTTAGGTGTCTCCTTCCACAGCCACGCCTAAGTAAGAAAAGAGTTCCTGCTTTCCAGAAGAGTTCCAGTGTTCTCAACCTAGGGAGTGGCTCCTGCCCCACCCAACAGGAAAAGTAGTTCCAAACAGAAGAGGATCAGAGGCTCAACTGGCAGGCAAGTAAGCAGCATGGTCTGCTGCAGGTAAGTCCACCCAAGCATTATGAGCCCGGCGCTTCCAGCGCTGGGACTGGGCATATTTATGAGCCTGGTGCCACTGGCGCCAGGACTGGGTCCAAAATGTCCCAATTGGGACTGGTTGGCACTCGGAACCTGGGTTATGGATCTGCTTCCAAGGGAGTTGGGAAAACCCTGACCTTTTGGAAGCAGAGATCATGACAGTACCCCCCCTCAAGGCCCCTCCCAAACCGGGCTTCTCCGGGGGTTTTGGCTTGTCAGGAAATGTTCGGTGAAATCTTTTGATTAGGCGAGGAGCATGGACATATTCAGCAGGTTCCCAGGGTCTCTCTTGGGGGCCGTAGCCTTTCCAGTCAATTAGGTAAAATAGTTTAGATTTGGAGATCTTGGAGTCCAGAATGCTTTTGACTTCAAACTCGAGTTCTCCATCAACTAGGATAGGTTTTGGAGATTTAGTTAGTCGGGTTTGAGGTTGCACGGGTTTTTAATAGAGAGACGTGGAAGACCGGATGTATCTTCATGTGCGGGGGCAAGTCCAACTTGACCGCTACTGGGTTTACTATAGTAGTGATGGAATAGGGACCAAGGTATCTTGGGTTGAATGTACGTGGCCCTTTTAGAGGTAGATATTTGGTGGATAACCAGACTTGATCCCCTACTTGATATTGAGGGGCTTCCTTCAGATGTTGATCTGCTCCTTTCTTGTATTGTTCTTTAGCCCTTTGAAGGTGAGAAACAGCTTCCTTAAAGGCTTGGGTGATTGTAGAATGCAGGTAGTCTACTGCTGGTGTTTCAAGATCTTGGAGGGGATCCAACTCCGAGGTTCGAGGGTGACTGCCGTATAAAAGAAAAAACGGGGTTTTCCCAGTTCCCGAATGGACAGAGTTATTGTAGGCATATTCGGCTATCCAAAGGATGTCTTTCCAAGTTTTTTCAGTTTGTTGCAGCATGCAGCGTAAATACTGTTCCAGAGTTTGATTGGTCCTCTCGGTTTGTCCGTCGGTCTGAGGGTGGTGACTGGTCGATAGTCTCACATCAATTTGAGCCGACCGACAGCAACTTCGCCAAAAATGAGAAATAAATTGACTACCTCGATCCGATATTAGAACCGAAGGAAAACCGTGCAGTCGGACGATGTTTTCAAGAAATTCTCGGGCCAGAGTTGCTGCTGTTGGTAAGCCTTTGAGCGGAATGAAATGCGCCATCTTGGAGAATAAATCCACGATTACTAGAATCGTATTGTATCCGGAGCATGGAGGTAGATCGGTGATGAAGTCCATAGAAAGCGTATGCCAAGGGCGAGGTGGGATGTCAATAGGGCGTAAGAGGCCTGCTGGTCTTTCCTTTTGACTCTTGTTTTGGGCGCATACTCCACAGGACATTATAAAGTCTCTGATATCTTTTTTCCAAGACGGCCACCAGAAGTAGCGCTTGATCTTTTCTGAGGTCTTGGCCATACCGGGATGTCCTTCCATTAAAGAATCGTGATAACAAGAGATTACTTTTTTCCGTAGATCTGTGCTGGGCAGGTATAATCGTTCTTGGAAATACAACAAGTTGTCCTTTACTGCAAAGTCCTTTCCCTGCAAATGCCAATTCTGTATGTCTGCTGGAGTTACAAGTTGCCTGGCTTTATCCTTAACTTCCTCTATGGATTGTGTGGCGATTACACCCAGAATTCTTTGTTCGGGAATGATTGGTACAGGTTTAGGGTTGATCAAGTGTTCTTCCACTCCCATCCGAGAAAGGGCAACGGCTTTACCGTTTTTTGTACCAGGTCGATAGGTAATTATGAAGTCAAACTCGGCAAAGAATAATGCCCAACGGAGTTGTCTAGAGGATTGGGCTTTTGCAGTTTTCAAATATTGCAGGTTTCGGTGATCCGTAATCACAGTAACGGTGGGTCGGGCCCCCAGCAGATAATGCTGCCAAGCTTTAAAAGCAGACTTGATAGCCAGAAGTTCCTTGTCAGTAATCGTGTAATTGATTTCAGGAGGCGAGAATTTGCGGGACCAAAATGCCACGGGATGCAACTGATTGGTTACCGGGTCCTTCTGTGATAGAACTGCCCCCATGGCAAGGCTTGAAGCATCAGTTTCCACGATGTAGGGGAGTTCGGGGCGAGGGTGTTTTAAGATTGGTGCAGAGATAAATTTAGTCTTCAAATCCTGGAAAGCTTGTTCCGCCTCGGTAGACCATTCAAAATGTTTGTTTTTCTTTAACAAGGCAGTGATGGGCTGGACTATTCGAGAAAATTCGGGGATAAACCTGCGGTAAAAGTTAGCGAAGCCTAACATGCTTTGCACACCTTTTACGGAGGATGGTGATGGCCATTTGAGAACTGCATCGACCTTCTTAGAATCCTTACGTACTCCGCTAGGTGATAATATGAATCCCAAGAATTCAACTTCAGTCACGTTGAAAACACATTTTTCCAACTTAGCGAAAAGTTTGTGTTGACGCAATCTTTCGAGGACCATTTTCACGTGTTTCCGATGTTCAGATTCCGATGAAGAATAAACGAGGATGTCGTCAATGTAAACAACAACACACACATCTGAGCTCTCTGAGGACATCGTTCATAAAATATTGAAAGGCGGCCGGGGCATTGCAAAGTCCGAAGGGCATGACCTGATATTCAAATAGCCCATATTTGGTGCGGAAGGCCGTCTTCCATTCATCGCCCTCTTTTATTCAAACCAAGTGGTAGGCTCCTCTAAGATCCAACTTTGTATATATGCATGCTTTTCTGACCTGGTCCAGGAGTTCAGGGATCAAAGGTAACGGATATCTATTCTTGACGGTGATCTGGTTCAGGGAGCGATAATCTATACAAGTTCTAAGGTCTCCTTCCTTTTTTGGAACGAAGAACAAAGCTGAAGAAGCAGGGGACTTGGAAGGACAAATAAACCCATTTGCCAGGTATTGATCCAGGTATTGTCGAAGGTGAATGTTTTCAGGCTCGGTGAGGGCATAAATTCTACTACAAGGAGGAGTAGATCCAGGTATCAGGTCTATCTGGCAGTCATAAGACCTATGAGGAGGTAGAGAGTTAGCCTGATCCTTCCGGAAAACATCTTGGTATTCTAGGTATTCGGGAGGTAACTGGGGAGTCTCTGAAGAAATTGCTGCCAGTGCAACACTAGGTGGAGGGTGACAAGTAGAGACACATTCTGGAAACTGGACCGTTCTTGCTCGCCAATCGATCAGAGGATTGTGTTTCTCTAACCAAGGTATTCCTAGAATAATCTGAAACTGAGGGGCCTTGATCACATCGAACACGATCTTCTCATGGTGTCCATCTTGACTTACGAGCGTCACTTCTTGAGTGGTATGCGTTACTGGTCCGGAGGCTATCTCCGTCCCATCCACCGTAGTAATGACGTCCTTTACAGCCTTGGGACAAAGAGTTAGATTCATCCTCAAAACCATTTCATGATCCACATAATTGCCGATGGCACCGCTGTCGACGTAAGCTTCAATTGCATGTAATCGATCCGGATTATCAGGGCTAATGAGGACCATAGGTATCGCGAAATGCGAGGTCACGGAACTGGTTTTCACGCTCGGCAAGAGGACCTCTATTCTTGTCGGGCGAGGTCGTTTCCCTGCTCAGAGTTTGTAACTTTGGTAACTGCAGCTCCTACTGCCTTCTTGGCAGGTTTCACCGGACAGTCTCGAAGAAAGTGCCCTGAGTTTCCGCAATAGAGGCATAATTGCAACTGTTTTCTCCTTTCCCGCTCCTTTTGTGTTAGAGGACCTTTCAGGCCCCCTATTTGCATGGGTTCCCCGGAGTCTACTCCTTTGGAAGGAGTTGGCGGTTTGGAAAATACTCGAGCATCAAACTTGGAACGATCGGCCTTCCTGTTCTGCAGTCTGTGATCTATTTGAACGACGTCTATATAGTCCGAACAATCTTGTGGGGGATTCACTACTTGGGCTAACACATCTTTGAGCTCTCCACGTAGACCTCTATAAAACAGCGTAATCCTTTTGTCCTCAGGCCATTGAGTTTCCACTATCAGTCTGTTGAAAGATGCAATATAAGCCAAAAGGTCTTGATTACCTTGTCGCAAAGAAAGAAGCTCATTGTCCAAGGCCTGCCCCTGTGAATGTCTTGCGAAAAGTTTTTCCATACTGAGCTGAAAAGCTTGAAAATCATGGAGGACCGGATCATCTTGATTTACTAGAGGGATCGACCAGTCTGCCGCATTACCACTAAGGTACGAAAGCACGAAAGCTACTTTAGCTCGATCAGTTGGAAATGCTGCTGGCCGGCATAAGAAATGCAACCGGCACTGATTGATAAATACTGCAAACCTCTTTGGGTCACCAGAAAATCGTTCGGGCGGAGCCAGAGGTACATTCCCAGGTAGGTTGATCTGCACTGGATTCATAGAGGATGGAAGATTTCCCCCAGATGCGGATAACGGGGTCTGTCCGGCTTGTGACTGTAGCAATTGTCTAGCGAGATCATCTGTTCGCTCCTTGGAAATAATCAGTTCCCTTCTTAGAGCGTTCGTTTCCTGACGGGCTGCATGCACTTCTGCCCTTAGTTCCCCAAGTAACTGGGCTAGCTGGTCGGTATCCGAGGTTTCCATAGCGCCTGGACGGGAGTTTTGCGGTAGGCTTTGCGTTCTGTAACGCTCACCTGATTCCCGTAGAGGCGCCGGTCTTGATTGGGCGTATACCGTATCTTCAAAGGTGATGTGTAATACACGGCTGGCTCTTTGGGCTGGACCCCTGTGCACTGTATGTCTGACTCGAAGGGTAAGGTGTCTGCAGATAGAAAATATGGGATTAATGAACTGGGTTATTGAATGTCTCTCTCTTCTTCCCTTTCTCTTCTCCTGTAGAACCCCAAAGGTTAACGCGCTCACCTTAGGTAAGTGAACGCCGTGCTCTCCATCTGCTTCGGGGCAGGGTGCTGTAACCAGTTTCTTCACTGGATAAGGGGAGCAGGCCTCTTGACTTCAGAGGACTGCTGTCCGTCGTTTACTTCACGAACGGTAAGTTTCGAGTAATTCTAATGTCTTTAAAGTCTTTAGTAATGAGGTCTCTTGTTTTGCAGGGTTCCGGCGATGGCGGATGACGGGCTGAAGTGAGTTGAAGATGGAGCCCGTGTGATGAATAGAAGCGCCTGGAAGCACGTAAGTAAGCGCTTGTTGCCTGCTTCACGAAGCGCTCTAACTGTCTTTTTCTTTTGCAGGTACAAGTTCGGAGCGGCTGCAGGGTGCCGGAATACCCACTGGGTTAGATGTGGAAAGGAGTAATGGCACGTGAGAATTAAAGTTCCCCAATGTCTTTAAACGCACCTTGTTTTGTCTTTCAGATGCGGGATGCAGCGCCGAAGGCCTCCGGAGCGTGCGAAGAGTTGGTAAGCTTTTGACTTTCAGATGCCGGAATGCAGTGCGAAGACCTCCGGAGCGCACGAAGATTAGGTAAGCCTTTGTCTTTCAGATGCCGGAATGCAGCGCGAGGCGTTGGTGACAGCCGATGGGTCAGGTAAGTGAAGCGCTGTCACTGAAGACCGAAATGCTAACCTGTTCTTTCTTGTCTTTATAGGTGTTGCTGAAGACTGGATTCAGGATGGTAAGCCTTTTTCCTTAGGCCCAGGATCAGATGCAGAAGACACAATGAGCGTTCTGCTGCAGAGGATGCAGAATAACGCAAAGCAAGATTCATCCATCGGGTGTGGTTTAAATAGCCTCCTGTAGTGCTTAGGTGTCTCCTTCCACAGCCACGCCTAAGTAAGAAAAGAGTTCCTGCTTTCCAGAAGAGTTCCAGTGTTCTGAACCTAGGGAGTGGCTCCTGCCCCACCCAACAGGAAAAGTAGTTCCAAACAGAAGAGGATCAGAGGCTCAACTGGCAGGCAAGTAAGCAGCATGGTCTGCTGCAGGTAAGTCCACCCAAGCATTATGAGCCCGGCGCTTCCAGCGCTGGGACTGGGCATATTTATGAGCCTGGTGCCACTGGCGCCAGGACTGGGTCCAAAAGGTCCCAATTGGGACTGGTTGGCACTCGGAACCTGGGTTATGGATCTGCTTCCAAGGGAGTTGGGAAAACCCTGACCTTTTGGAAGCAGAGATCATGACAGTGAGGGTTTTTTGAGGAGCGGGCGAACCCAGGCTTCCTTTAGATTTAGTGGGACTTCGCCAGAGTGAAAGGAGGCATTGATGAAAGCGGCTATGATAGGGGCTAGTGAGGGGGCACAGTCTTTAATTACTTGCGCTGGACATACATCCCCCTTGCAATTGGACGGTTTGATGGTTTGGAGGAGAGAGATGACCTCTGAGACACTTATGTCTCTGAAATCAAACTGGGGGGAGGGGTTAGGAAGCTTGGTCGGTGGAGTGGATTGACTGCTGGTTATTAGCTTGGAGATCTCCTTTTGGTGGTTGAGTATTTTGGTTTGTAGGGTTTCAAGTTTATTAAGCATTGCAGATTGGATCGCATTGCACCAGGATCCATCCTTCACTATTGGAGAGGGTGGGGAAGGGGGTGTCTCCAGTTCTCTGAATATGGAGAAGATTTCGCGGCTTCCTGATTTGGCAGAGGAGATTCTGGCATTGAATGACGTTGCCTTAGCTTCAGTAATGGCAGCTTTGTAGAGTTTAGAAGAGGTTTTGAATGCTAGATGGGTGGCTTCTGTTGGGTTATTGCGCCAGGTGGTCAGTGCCGCTCGTTTTTTCCCTCGCATCTGTAAGAGGTCCTGGGTGAACCAGGCATTGCAGTGTTTACTTTTCTTTTCTTTTTTAAGAGTGAGGGGAGCTACCACATTAACGGCCTGGGATAGGACCCTTCTGAAGTCGTTGGCGAGGATAACTGGGTCATTCACGAAAGGGGGGAGCAGTGCAGGTACATTGAGGTGCTGAGAGAGGTTGTCGTGGGTGAGGAGTTTGGCGCTGCGCGTGAGGGCGGCTGGAAGAGGTGTAGTGGGAGGTTGAGAGTCTCTAGAGGTGTTGATGTTGAAGGAAATGAGATGGTGATCGGTCCATGGCAGAGGCGTGATTAGGGTGGGGCTGATTGGGCAGTTGTGTTGAGCAACCCAATCAAGGGTACGGCCTTTTGAGTGGGTGGGGCTCGAGATGGTCTGTGTGAACCCAAGGGTGGATAGCGTTTTTTTTAAGGCTTTGGCGTGGGTGTCTTTGGGGTCGTTAAGGCCCAGGTTGAAGTCACCGAGGAGCAGGATTTTAGATGATTTCTTGAGGTTGTTTGTGATTGAATGGGTGAGGGCTTCTTGGAATTCATAGGAGATGCCTGGAGGGCGATAAATGAGGTGAAAAGCTATGGTGCAGTTATGGGAGAGCTTAAGTTTTAAGAGGAGGTAGTCGGAGCTATCGTCAATGTTTTTTTTTTGGATTATCCCAACAGAGAGGGAATCTTTGGCAATGACGGCAACCCCTCCACCTCTGTGGGAGGAGCGGTCTCATCTGTAGATGAGGTATCCTTGCGGGATAGCTAGGGCGAGGGCAGGTCCTGAGGCATCGGAAAGCCAGGTTTCACTGAGGAATAGTAGGTCCAGGTTGTTGTGAATGATGAGATCATTGATATCAAGGGAATGGGCAGTGAGGGATCTGCAGTTAATCAAGGCGCATTTGAGGGGGGCTGCAGGAATGGGGTTGGCAGTGGGCGCAGGCACAGTGCAGGGCATATTAACAGTGGGCACAGGCACATCAGCAGTGCAGGGCATAAGAGCAGTGGGCGCAGGCACAGTGCATGGCATATGAGCAGTGGGTGCAGACACAACAGCAGTGCAGGGCATAAGAGCAGTGGGCGCAGGCACATCAGCAGTGCAGGGCATATCAGCAATAGGTACAGGCACAACAGTAGTGCATGGCATATGAGCAGTGGGTGCAGACACAACAGCAGTGCAGGGCATAAGAGCAGTGGGCGCAGGCACATCAGCAGTGCAGGGCATATCAGCAATAGGTACAGGCACAACAGTAGTGTATGGCATATGAGCAGTGGGTGCAGACACAACAGTAGTGCATGGCATAAGAGCAGTGGGCGCAGGCACATCAGCAGTGCAGGGCATATGAGCAGTGGGTGCAGACACAACCGCAGTGCAGTGCATGTCAACAATAGGTACAGGCACAACAGCAGTACCTGGCATATCCACAATAGGTACAGGTGCAGCACAGGGCATATCAGCAATAGGCGCAGACACAACAGCAGTGCAGTGCATATCAACAGTGGTAGGTGCAGACCTAGCTGTGGCTTCAGACCTGATAGCGGGCTTAGATGCGCTGGTATGGTGTTTAATATAATTGAGTGATCCATGGAGGTTTGCGGCGGTGGTTTGGAGCTCTGTTTTTACTCTGAACATAAAGGAGGTGGACTTGTCCATGACCGGAAGTGAAGGGATGTTACATTGCAGGTGGGCACGGCGGGAGCACAAGTATGCGTTCATGCGGTGGCCACGGATGGGTGAGTACAGGCTTTTTATGGACAAGTTGGGGGGGCTAGGGACAAGGTCTGGTGTTACGGGCGGTAGTCTTGCCCGGAGGCGGCGTAGCCTTGAGGTGAGGCTGGGTTGGACTGAGTGATGAGTGTCCTTTAGCGTACGTGCACAGAGGCAGGAATTTCTGTCTGAAGGGCTGCGGGTTTCGGTGAGTACGAAATGGTATGCTGAAACAGGGGTCTTACCTCCCTGCGGCATCGTCGCAGGTGGGAACAATTCTGATGCAAGTGGGAACAGATCTAAATTCAACTTTCACAGAGAGGCTGTTGGGCGCAGCTTCTAAATGCAATTGGGTACAATTCTAATGCAGGTGGGGACAATTCTAAATTCAACTTTCACAGAGAGGCTAATTGGGCGCAGCTTCTAAATGCAATTGGGCACAATTCTAATGCAGGTGGGGACAATTCTAAATTCAACTTTCTCAGGGAGGCTAATTGGGCGCAGCTTCTAAATGCAATTGGGTACAATTCTAATGCAGGTGGGGACAATTCTAAATTCAACTTTCTCAGGGAGGCTATTGGGTGCAACTTTCAGGTGCAACTGGGTACACTTCTAAATGCAAGTGGGAACAGTTCTAAATTCAGCTTTCACAGAGAGGCTATTGGGTGCAGCTTTTGAATGCAATTGGGTACACTTCTAAATGCCGTTGGGTACACTTCTACATGCAAGAGGGAACAATTCTAATTCAACTTTCTCAGAGAGGCTATCCGGCACAACTTCCAACTGCAATTGGGTACACTTCTAAATGGAGGTGGGAACAGTTCTAATGCGGGTGGTAACAGATGTAAATTCAACTTTCACAGAGAGGCTGTCGGGCGCAGCCTCTAAATGCAACTGAGTACACTTCTAAATGCAGGTGTGAACAATTCTAATGCAGGTGGGGGCAATTCTAAATTCAACTTTCACAGAGAGGCTAATTGGGGGCAGATTCTAAATGCAAACAATTCTAATGTATCTTTCTCAGAGGGCTATCCAGCGTACTTCTAAATGCGATTGGGAACAGTTCTAGATTCAATTTTCATAGAGAGGTTGTTAGAGATTCCATCTAAGTGTGGCGTATGCTAGCAATCATTAGTTGACGTTATACTGCGGGCCATTGAAATGTAAGTTAGAGTGGGCAGGCTATTGGGAACACTTCTAGATTCAATTTACCAGAGAGGCTATTGGGCACACTTCTAAATGCAACTTTCACAGCGAGGCTATTGGGAACACTTCTAGATTCAATTTACCAGAGAGGCTATTGGGCACACTTCTAAATGCAACTTTCACAGCGAGGCTATTGGGAACACTTCTAGATTCAATTTACCAGAGAGGCTATTGGGCACACTTCTAAATGCAACTTTCACAGCGAGGCTATTGGGCACATTTCTAAATTCAATTTTCCTCAGAGAGGCTACTGGGCGCACTATTAAAATCAATTTTCCAGAGAGGCTATTGGGTACACTTCTAAATGCAACTTTCCAGAGTGTCTATTGGGCACACTTCTAAATGCAACTTTCACAGAGAGGCTATTGGGCACATTTCTAAATTCACAGAGAGGCTGTAGGGCGCACTTTCTAAATGCAACTTTCACATGCTAACATTCACAATTCCATCCAAGAGTGGAGATGCTAACATTCACAATTTCATCTAAGAGTGGACATGCTAACATTCACAATTCCATCTAAGAGTGGACATGCTAACATTCACAATTCCATCTAGGAGTGGACATGCTAACATTCACAATTCCATCTAAGAGTGGACATGCTAACAATCACATTCCATCTAGATGCGACACAGGCCAATATTCACAATTCCATCTAAGAGTGGACATGCTAGTATTATGGCACTCTATGTTATTGGTAGGTAAGATAGAGTGGCAGGGGTTTTCTGGAGTAGAGTGATTGCTCTACTCCCCACCCATGCCACACTCACGGTTTTTGTTGGTGTTTGTTGGCTTCCTTGGCGTCCCCTGCGGACACCTGCTGACACATCCTGGAGCCGCCTCTGTAGGAGCCGCCCTTTGGCTTGGGGCCCTTCGCCACAGGGGCTGCCGGGCAGAGGGCTGCCCTGGGAAAGTCGGGGACAAAGGGGAGGTGGACGAATCAGGGCCAGGGGAGGACAAAGGGGGTGGGACTAAGGGAGGAAAGCTGCCGTGCAGAAGGGAGGCAGCAAGGGCCTCCTAGCCCCAAAATGGTGGCATGGGGGGGCAGGGGCAACACAACCACACACGCTTATCTGGGCCAGGATGGAAATGGCCGGGAAGGAGCGGGGAGAGGGGGACGCAAAGAGGGTACAGGGGCTACTTTGTGGGGGGGCATCTGGGGTCGGCTTGCACTGTGCAGCACTCACCTGCTTCCTGATGGTAAAGGAAGCAGGGAGGCTACCGCGGGTCGCTAGACACAAGACCACGGGCCCAGTTAGTCAATGGGGAGCGGGGGGTGGGATGGGAGGCGGGAGCAGGGTGATCCAGGAAGGAGCGGGGAGAGGGGGATGCAAAGAGGGTACAGGGGTCTGGGGGCACAGAAAATACTTTGTGGGGGGGCATCTGGGTTCGGCTTGCCCTGCGCAGCACTCACCTGCTTCCTGATGGTAAAGGAAGCAGGGAGGCTACCGCGGGTCGCTAGACACGAGACCACGGGCCCAGTTAGCCAATAGGGAGCGGGGGGCGGGATGGGAGGCGGGAGCAGGGTGATCCAGGAAGGAGCGGGGAGAGGGGGACGCAAAGAGGGTACATGGGCCTGGGGGCACAGAAAATACTTAGTGGGGGGGCATCTGGGGTTGGCTTGCCCTGCGCAGCACTCACCTGCTTCCTGATGGTAAAAAAAGGATGGGCAGGAAGTCTTAGTACTTCTTCCAATGTGAGAACACAAAATGCTGTCTCTGTGGCACGGACCCTATGAAGTACTAGAGGAAATGGCCCCTGTAACTATCGAATTGCCCAACCCGACAGATGGAAATTTACCACGTCGACGTTTAGAAGGAATGGAAGGAGGACCCAGTGGAATCTTCTTCTGTGGAAATGGCCAGTTTATTGTCTGAAGAAACTTCTGAATCTACCCTAATACCCCATGACCTTCCCACACAACAACAGCAAGATATCCAAGATCTAACAGATTAGTTTCCTGATGTCTTTAATTATGAACCCAGGAGAGTGAAAGGAGCCCAACATTATATTTGCACTCCCCCTGTAAAAGTCATCAACTTAAAGCCATATCAGATCCCAGAGACAAGCACAGGAATAGTCCTCCAAGATGTGGACATTGTTTTAGCTTTGGATATTATCGAATCATTGCAAAGTCCTTGGTTCTCGCTAATAGTCCTTGTTGCAAAAGAGGATCATCATGGAAGTTTTATATAGACTTTAGAAAGCGAAATACCCTGTCCCAATTCGATAATTATCCAATGCCCGGATTGACGACATTATAGATCGACTCGGGTCAGTGGTATATTTCTCCATGATTAATCTCACCAAGGGCTATTGGCAGGTACCCTTACACCTGAAGGACAAAGAAAACATTGCATTTTCCACTCCTAGAGGACTATTTCACTTAAATGGCGCTCCCGCTACTTTCCAGCACCTAAAGAACCAGATTCTACACCCTTATTCCAGTGTTTGCAGTGCATATGTGGACGATATAGTCATTCATAGTAAATCCTAGGAAGAACATATGTTCCATCTTTATGAAATCACCAAAGCCCTAAGAAGCGCTGGCCTAACCGCCAACCACAAGAAATGCCATTTAGCCCAGCCGGCATTAAAATACCTGGATTTTTGTAGGAAATGGCTTGATTCAACTCCAGCTAGAAAAGGTCTGTGTCATCCAAGAAACACCAGCTCCAAAGACCAAAAGATACCAAAGTACTGTTTGAGGTCTTACTGGGCATTATAGGAGATTCTTTCCTAATTATTCAGCCATCACTTCCAGTCTATCTGACAAACTAAAGAATGTAGAGTGTGACAGGGCCCGCACCGAAGGTCCTGTCAAGGGCGGAGGAGTGGGAGCCCCCAGCGCACCCCAACTGTCCATGAGTGCCTGGGAGCAGGCAGACCCCCGCCCACCCTTTCTTACCAGCGGTGATGGCAGCCTCTGGTCAAGGCGGAGGCAGCATGCCTGTCATGGGGGTGTCACAAATGGCACAACACCGGAAGAGGATGCGAGAAGGGATACATGGCACCAAAGGGTTGCCACGCTATCCACAACATCGGCAGGCTCGAGCAGACAGGGTCTGCTGGAGTTTGTCTCCCACATGGAACCACCACTAACCCACCAGGGAATTTTTAACAGGCCCCATGAAGGCATTACACCCCTATGCCACCATGGATTGGAGTTTTTAATTGAATAAAGGCCCCACACAGGCTTTTACCCCCTACACAACCAGGGATATAATTCATTATTATTTTTTTAAAGGGCCTCTAGGCCTTGAGTGGTCCAGCGTCCCAGGGCGCAGCAGGGTCCATGTTGGAAAAGGTGCAGGGCCAAGCCCTTTTAAGCCCTCCCCTTTAGGTGGGATGGAAGTACCCCTTAAGGTACTCTCTATGGCCTTCCTAGTCTGCTCCTGTTTCCATTTGTTGGGAGGCCTGGGGGTGCTTGATACAACTCCAAGAGTTTTTAAGTCATTCCCCAACAGGACTCTCCCAGGTACTTCACTCTGCACACATACAGGTATCTTGACAGTCATGTCATTGCAATGGATGTAGCTTTCCATATCAGTCATGATAAAACAATTGCTTCTCTAGAGTTGCTTAGCCTTGTGAGGGTTATTTGAACAAAGGTAAGAGCAGTCTCTAATTGTAACAAGTATACTTTATCCTCACCACTGTACACCAGTGTTAGGCAGAATCACATGCAGTACCCTTTGGGAACACTACATGCAATTAAGACTACATGTGTCAGTACAATGTCACCTTTGGTACAAGTCTGTACTACACAGTTATCTGGTAGCAGTGGCTGAGCTGCCAGACTTATCTCAAGAGTTGAGTGGGCAGTAGAACAAGTTACACAAAGGACCAACAAATACAGTGATTCAAATATACACTTACTCAAGGTTTCTTGGTGAAAGAATATACATGGATTTACACAGTCAGTTTGAAAACATTACACTAGCAAGAGCAGCTCAATATCACACACTTATATACTACAAATACACAACCAATAAGTTACTGAACAAGTTCAGCTCCCCTGAAGTGGGAGCAAAATGGCACTTCAGATACTATTAAAAGGGGTAAAAAGACAAGGTTATAAGAGTCAGGAGCACAAATACTTGCATAGGCAGGGCAAAGGGTTTCAGTGAACTACAACCAGCAATTCATCTCATAGGCCTGGGCCAAAGTGAACGGTTCAGAGTTGTTGTATTGGATAGCACAGTTCTGGTATTAACGGTTAAGTCTTTGCCACAGAGTGTAGAAGAATTTGGCTAGGCGAAAAGTTAGACGAATGTTTAGGGAAGGACAAGCCTTCAAAGTTGGGAAAGTTCCACGAAATTTCGCAATGGCTGAAAAGATTTTTGGACCGAGTTTGCACAGTACCTTGTAAGTGAAGAAGAGCTGTAGCTGAGGCAGTTGTTCCTGGCAGTTTGAGCTGTTCCTGAGGTTTAGTTGTGGGGACAAGAAGGAGGACGTCGGAAGGTTCCTGCACTGCCCAGAGATGAGGCCATAAGCTTAGCAAAATGTTGGTTTAAGGTGCAAGTGCCTTAAACACCACAAACTGGTATCCTTCCTACTGGCTAACCAGTTTTCCACAGCACTCTGCAGAAAATTCGACCAGGAGGGGACAGTGTCCAGGCGGCTTACCAGTTGGTTGGTTGGTTGTTCCCATCAAACTCAAGGGAAGAAATTAACCTTGAAGGGCTTCTCTGTCGATGGAGTTTCAGGCAATTCGGACCTGCAGCAGGGCTTCACCGGTCATCCAGGAGTTGCAGCAGTCCTCTTCCTTCAGCTCGTCTTCGGTTCTTTCATTCCAGTGGTCGACTCTGCTTTCCAAGTCCCAGAGACCTGCTTTTAAACAGTTTTCCCCCATTCATTCCAGCCTGGCTGTCACTCACACAGCAGGGTGGCCTTTTGACTCAAGGGAAACCTAGGCAACCCCCCCCAGCACTCTATAGGAAGATAGTGTGTGCTGGGTCAGTACATTTAAAGAGGCTAGTAAAGTCAATTTAACTTTACATGCTCTGGGAGACAGTAGCCAATCCCAGAGAAGGTATTTAAACCTTGAGAAGTCTGAAAGACACGCCTGTGCCACTGCACTGAAGGTGCTGTGTGACACACAGAAAAAGATGATGCCTTTGGAGTTGTTTTAAAACTCCAAAGTGAACAGAACCTGTTAGACACTAACAGGAGACCCAATGATGCACTCCTAAAGGGACATAACTCATCCCAGGTTGACTGTCACACAGGTGTTCCAGGGCGTATCCCAAAGGGGGGTGGACGACCAAAAACAGATGTTGGGATTAAATAATATTGTTGTTAACACTCTTCGTTATTCCGAATTTCAAAAGAAACATCAATAACTTGCTAAGAGCTGATTTTCTACGTCACTAAACGGGTATCAGAGTGTCTCACAACAAAAATGACACCACAGTAGTGTACGTGTGCATAATTTGTAGTTTAGTAAACATAAAAGATAAAAGAGGAAGGTCAATTTCAATTAACCAATGACAAACAATTTTCGTTACCAAGTGAAGAACTCACATATAATTACACTGTTCCTGTTAGCTTTTATACATACAAAATAAAATCAAGATGATGAGGTACATAGTTGTGTTTAAATCTCACACAATTGCATCATCATAAATATCTTCATATAAATCTAAGACTCCTCGTGATGTAATATAGTTGCCGAGGCGTTTCGGATTTTAAAAGAATCCGTCTTCAGGGCTTTGTGCCTATTATTTGTTGCAAAATTGAATTCTTGTGTCCTTAATGTGGTCTTTGTGCGGGACCTAGGAATAATGTATAACATCTTAGTATCAAGCGTACTCATAATTGTGTTTGACTATTAGTATTTACATTGTGAATGTTACTGACCTCAGGGTCTCGTTGGCCAGTGCATGAATTAGTGCTCAATCATCGTACTGCCAGACAGTGACCGGCTTAGGAGTCTTAATGAGATTTCTGAAGGCAGCTCGCGGCGGCTGTATAAAGAGTAGAGCGATTGAAATCAGTCCGATGAAAAACCTAGAACAAAAGGAGCTGTTATGTGAGTAGTGTAAGCCAAACATGGTGCTAAAGCTAATAATGCTATGGGCGACGGCTCTGACAGATTACACCAGTCCGTGCATATATTGGATACTAAAAAACCACGTTGCTGGGTAAGGAGTTATGTGCCTAAAGCGGATCTCCTTGGTGGCATGACTCACATTCATACTAACGTGAATGGTAACTGGCAACTTGTGGACACTTATTTGATCATTATCAGGACGTGTAGTGGATACCTGTAAGTCGAGGTGGGGCCACAGATAAGGGCTTACCTTTTTAAGCGACCTCACAGCCCACTCGTAATCACTGAACACAGCGTTTACTCGCGGGTAAATGTGTATATGATGGTTTCCATGGAACGCCTGCGCATGCGTGTATGGGTTCCCGGCATCCATCTTGGTGTGGGAACATTGTTATGGCAACGTCCAACGCGTAAATGATTATTGACGTAGCCCTTTCATGCAAGAGGGTAAAACAAGAGTGTACATCTCAGGCTGCACTTGTGTAAGGCAACTTGATCATATGCTATATTAGTGGTACCAGGGAGAAGGGCACGTATCCGAACGATGTCGGCCGGGTGCCCCTTACCTGTGTAATTCAAGACTGAGGGCTTGTTCAATTGAGTGTCAAGTACTCCAGACATCACTGGGCCAGGTGTTTGTAGACTATTGTACTCTGACACCACAACCAGGGGTGGTTGGTACATCTGCTGGGTCACATATCCAATGAATATATGATGCTATGTTAGAGCTTCATTACACGTGTGACATTGGCCTATTCTGATCGCCTATGTGATACCGAATGTTCAAAAGCAGTTTAACATTGTGGATGCCCCTCACTGAGGAGACATTACCGTTGTCCCATAATTCACAATTTTATCAGAAACCATATGGTGACTGTGATGAAACATGACAACCATTTAACCTCTCTTGATTGGATGGACCTCCAAAGGTACCCACCAATTGATGTGGTTACTGCCACTTCTCTGTAACCCCATAACCAAAGAACACAAAAGTAAAACACACATCAAAATTCAGGGAAGAGTGGGAAAAAAAGGCTCAAACTCTTCCCATGTAAAAAATCAAATCCTAGAAATCCATCAAAGTTGCTAGGGGTCTCAAAAGGTAAGGGAAATTAGCACGTTTTGAGAATTCTCCCTAACAACAGCCAAGGGTCATGTACTAGAAGGTGAAAAGGGTGTGAGCGTGACACTGGGCGAAAGAAGGCACCATTCCCTGAGTACTAACCGATGACAGGAGAGGGAAAGTTACAAGTTCCCTAGGGAGTCAGGCAGCCACCATCTCAGGGTAAACACCTAAAGTGTAGAGAGAAGAAAGACAGCTAGTGGTTACCAATCGTAGAATTACTAACAGCCCGCTAGGGACGTCTGGCCTACGGAGGTGGGAACCAAGCCCGGGGAAGTCAAGAAAGGAAAGGGCTGCCCCAGCCCATTAGACCCAGAAGAACCTGGAGAATCAGCCATTCTGACCATCAAAAGTCTTTAATAAACATCCTTGAATTTACTCTACGAGTCAGCATGGTTATTTGTGGCGGGTCGCCCCGTCACAACAGCCTCAAAAGATACATTGGCAGAAAGAAAAACAAGCCTGTTTTCACACCCTCAAATATATTCTCTGTAACGAGCCTGTGTTAAAGGTCCACAATTTTAATAAGGAATTCATTGTTCAAACAGATGCTTCTATGGTGGAGATCAGTGCAGTGCTTTCACAGAAATACTATTGTCAGCCAGAAACTATTTCCAAGGGCAAGAAATTATGCCACCATCGAGCTTGAAGCACTGGCAATAAAGTTGGCCTTCAGTTACCTAAAGTACTACCTAACAGGTAGGAAGTTTAGGTTAGTTACGGATCACTCGTCCCTTATGTGGCTCAGTGTATGAAAAGACGCCAACCCTAGAATAATGTGACCGTTTCTATACCTACAGCCCTTTTGTTTTAGCGTGTAACATAGGAGGTACGACGTTCTTTCGCCGTGGGATGTTTTTTCGCAGGGTTTTTTACGAAAAAAAAATTGCGGTAAAAAACCCCACGAAAAAACATCCTGAGATGAAATGACATGGAACCACATAGGAAAGGAACAGGGTAACGTTGAATTCCTGTCTCGCTTTCCTATAGAGGGAGATGGGGAAGCCAGCAGCATCAGGGGAAGAGTACGTGACAATTCCATGGATGTCGTTACTTCTCACTGAGCGGGAACCCCTTCCCATGAGGCCAGAAAGGTGAGGCTGCTACCCGATAATCCCTCTGGGGGTGGTACACATCAGGAGGATCCCAGGGGAAGGGAATCCCCGTCTGGTGATGAGGATGAACATCTAGGGTACAGCCCTGTGAAACATATCACACCCCCACATACTCTAGCCCCTCTTTCCTCTGATAACCCCTTTATAGAACATAGGTCCATCTATTGGTGCCAGGCAGAAGATTTTAGTATCCTGGCAAATACGGAGAAGAAGAATGTGTGTTAGTAGTTACAAAATCTTTATTCAGAAATGAAAATTCCCATCAAAGAACACATAATAAAATAATAATACAATAAAATCTGTTCAAATATGTATGTCCAAATCTTGCGATCTATGGAAATAGACTGAAATCATTCATTAGAGTATAAGAAGTGCTGATTGCATGTTTCTATACTAGAAACTCTTAATACTGGGATTATGAGATCTTTCCTTGGTTTTATTAGAATGGGACAAAAGAACAGAAAGTGTAACAAGTCATTTCTATCGCTGTCACAGCAAGGGCAACTCCTTCTCTCCATGCTCTCTGTTGGTGAAAAAAGTACCCTTTCCCCAGTGAACAAAAGATTTGCTCTGAAGGCCATGATTACTGCCCTTTTTCTCGGGGTGGTAAACCATTGGACATAGGCGGCCTTGTCGTTTTGTGGGCAAGATTGCAGTAATAAAATTGAACGCTCTGCTTCTGCAATTCATTTTTGCTCCTTATTCTCGCTCTATAAGGATAGAACACATTTGTTACTTCTTCCTTATCAAAGTTACCTATCCGCAGTTCATCGCTGAATAAATGCCAAAGGCCGAGCTCTTTTAAAGATGATTTTATATATTTCAACCAAAGTGAGGCAGCACTGGAGTTTGTGGCCATAAAATCCCTCACGAGGGCCATAAAATCCCTCACGAGACCCATGCTGGAGAACAACAGTTACAGGTAAGTAAAATGTTCCTTCTCCAGCATGGGGTCTGGCATGGATTCACATGCTCATGCATAAAGAATACATAGCAGTACATGCATACACAGCCACGGGAGGTGGCAAGGCTCAACAGAAGCAATTACTCTTACCTCCTCACCAGACTCACCTTCAAGCGAACAGGCTGCGTAGCACTGCTTGGCCGACTCTGGACTCCTCTGTGAAATCCCTGTCGATGCAGTAGAATTTCATGAAGGTGTGCGTAGACCTCCATGTAGCAACCATGCAGGGGCACACCAGACAGGAACGCTGTCGTTGCAGCTATCGCTTTGCTAGAATGGGCTCTCGGACGGCCAGGCAGCGATCGGTTTGCCAACCGGTAACAATGAGTGATGCAGCCGGAGAGCATCCTGACGATGGAAGCCTTGGACAAGGCCTTCCCATGGTTCACAGGACCAAAGTTCACAAAACGCAGAGAAGTCTTCCGGAAACTCTTTTTGTGGGCCACATAAAACTTCAGCGCTCGAGCCACATCCAACGAGTGCAAAGTCCTCTCAGCCGGCGACAAAGGCATCAGAAAAAACACAGGCAACACCAAGGTCTCGTTGAGATGAAATTCTGATGGAACATGGGCATGAAGCAGGGGTGCGTCCGCAGCATCACCCTTGTCTCGTGGAAAGACAAGTAAGGCCACTGGCAGGACAGGGTCTGGATCTCATCTACTCTCCTGGCAGAGGTGATGGCCATGAGAAAAGCTGTCTTCCAAGACAGGAACTTAAGCGGAGGTTGATGCATCAGCTTGAATGGGATCCCCATGAGCCTAGTAAGCACCACGTTGAGTTCCCACGCCGGGGCAGAAGCCTTCACCGGCAGGGACGAACAGAACAGTCCTTTGATGAACTTCTTCACTAGACAGTGTAATCAAAGAGAAGACCGTCCCAGAGACCTGGTGTAGAGATAGCCACCAGATGCACCTTGATGGAGGCATGAGCTAGCCCCCACTTAGCCAACGACAACAAGTACGGAAGGACTTTGGGGCCGTGACACACAGACGGTTAATCTTATGCGACCGGCACCAAGTCACAAAATGCTTCCATTTGTCTCCGTAACACTTCAGAGTCGACAATACCCTGCCGTTGGTGAGGACCTCCCTGCAGTCCGCAGGCAGCTCATAACCACTGAACTCCAATGCTGCAGGAGCCAGGCTTTCAGGTTCAGCGATGCTGGGTAGTGGTGCAGGATTGCACCTCCTTCCCTGGTGAGAAGATCTGCGAACACTGGAAGCTTGACTGGAGGGGACGCTGACATGCTGAGACGGTCCGGGTACCAGATTTGCCTCGACCACGCTGGCGCACCGTCTGAGTTGACTGATGACTCGTAGTAGCAGCGGAAATGGAGGGATTGCATACAGGAACAGGCCTTCACAAGGGAAGGAGAATGCGTCCCCCATGCTCCCCGGCTGGGGGAATCTGCTGGCAAACCTCAGGCTCTTGGTATTCATCGCCATCGCAAACAGATCGATATGAGGAGTGCCCCACCTGAGGAAGAGGTTGTCCACCTGATCATGCTGAAGATCCCACTCATAGCAAGAACACAGCTCCCTGCTGAGGGAGTGGGCAACAGTGTTTTTGACACCCACCAGGTGAAAAGGAATGAATAACAGTGCCACAACTCCTGCGCCTATCTGGAGAGCGCCGGGGATATGGTGCCCCCTTGCTCCCGGATGTAAAACATCATGGTGCTATTGTCTGTGAAGACCCTCATCACTTTACCCTTGAGGGAAGGAAGAAAAGACTTGAGGGCACAAAACATAGCCTGTAGTTCCAGGACTTTGATGTTTAGCACCTTCTCCTCTGGCAGCCACAGGCCTCTGGCGTGGAAATGTCCAGTGTGTGCTCCCCACCCCTCCAGGGAGGCATCCGTCGGGACCATCTCCTGGTGTGGGGGACTCTGGAAGTTCGTGCCCCCGGCGATGTTGGAGTGCACGCCCCACCATCTTATGGCTCGGGCGGAACTCCTCGTCGAGTACAATCCTGTCCTTGATGCTTCCGGACACCTGGATCCAACGGGCGTTCAGGAATTCCTGGAGTGGTTGCATTTGCAACTTGCATAGCCGGATCAGGTAGATACATGATGACATCATGCCGAGTAGCGACTTGATGGTCTTCACGTGGCAATCTTCAGTGCTAAAAGCCATTGCACCTTACCCAAAATGGCCGCTACCTTCTCCTCCGACGGAGCCACCAGGCACCGTGTTGATACTGGACCCTAGGAACAGCATGTTCTGTAATGGAGTCAAGCAGGATTTTGCATAGTTCACCGAGTACCCCAGATCTGTCAGCAGCCAGATCAGTCAGCAGCTGGATGGTCCTCTCAGTGTGATAGACGACGATGTCCCTTGACGTAGCCTGAATGAGCCAGTCGTCAAGGTATGGGTACACCTGAATTCCCTGTAGTCACAGATGGGCAGCCACCGGAGCCAGGCACTTTGTAAAGACTCTGGGTGCGGACTTCAGTCCGAAGGGAAGAGCCTTGAACTGGTAGTGCTTCGCTTGTACTATGAAGCGCAGGAACTTGCAATGTTTTTCGCGAATGGGGACGTTCAAGTACATGTCCTCTAGATCCAACAATGACAGAAAGTCTCCCTCCTCCAGTTGGCCGAGCACGTGCTGCAAAGTGACCATTCCCAACATCTGGGACTCGATGTACGTCTTGAGCCGTCGTAGGCCGAGAATGGGCCTCCAGCCTCCGGTCTTCTTTCTTACCAGAAAGTATCTTGAGTAAACTCTGGAGCCCTGGAGTTGCTTCGGAAACCAGCTGTTTCACCCCTTTTCTTAACTTGGCGCGAACCTCCAGCAGCATCTGAGGGACATGTTGTTCCGGCTAGCCACCGGTGGAATTGGGGGACACCTTTCGCTGAAACTCCAAAGTGTGTCCGTGGGCGAGAGCGTCCAGCACCCAACGATTGGTGGAGATGTTTTCCCACATACTGACGAAGCTCGCCAGCCGGCCTTCCACCGGGGTGCAGGGGTGTGGGTCTGACGTTCCGGACGGTTCAGTCCAGCTTGGAGGATGGAGCGCCACCATGGGAGCCTTAATGATATCAGTTACCTCCGAAGGCCTTGGAACAACCCCTGTAGGCTTCCTGGGTCATGGAATGGGAGGGTTGGTGGTAAAAGGATGATCCACGGCCGAAACGCTTCAAAGATCTACCTGACTTCCCTCCTTAGGAGCGAAAGGATGGACAGTGCTGTTACAGGGTGCCCAGGGCACGGGCCGTCTCTGTGTCGGTCTTGATTGCCTGCAGAGATTCATCGACAGCCTTGCCGAAAAGATTGTCTCTGTCGAACGTCATGTACAGGACCCTAGTCTGGACCTCTTGTTTGAAGTTGGTGGCCTTCAGCCAGCCACAACGACAGAGGCAAACCCCGTTTCCCATCTGGCGTAAACCCTGTGTCCGCAATGTACAGGGCCACGTTGATGGCATGATCTGACACCACCTCGCCTTCCTGAAGGATCTCCATTGCCTCTACCCGCTTGTCCTCGGGGAGGAAATCCAGGATCAGAGCCATCTTGTCCCGGTCGTACCTGGCAAGGAGCGCTAAGGCATTGGCCATCTGGACCGTCGACGCTGCAGAGTAAATGACCTTCCATCCCACGGCGTCGAATTTCTTCCCCTCACTGTCCGTGGGGACAGAGGTTGACGAAGACGGGTTGGACAACTTCTTCCTGGCCGCAGCCGAGACCACCGAGTCAGGCTATGGTTGTGACCGCAGATATTTGGGTGCAGACTCCGGCACCCGGTATGTCTTTTCTAGTCGGTCCCTCTTTGCCAGGGCTGAGGCGGGGTTCTTCAGAAGCACCAGCCCCTCATCCAAGACGTCATCCAGGAGTGGTACCGACAGAATAGTCTTCCTTTTCGCCTCCTGTCACTGATACAGGAAGCCCTCCTTCTTCTCTTCCAGGGTGAGTTTGAAGAGTTCCGACGCACAAATGATTATGGAGTGGAAGAATCTGACTTTGTCCGGCAGAAAAGCCCTCAGAGTTGGAGAAATTCCACCGTCTTCGTCGTCGGTCTCTGTCGTCGTCGTGTCCGTTCCCGTATTCCTAGTGGGGGTGTGGGGGGCAGTGACGGTTGGAGTGGAGGCATAGGGTGTAATAATCATTTGTGCGTCGGAACTCTTCAAACTCACCCTGGAAGAGAAGAAGGAGGGCTTCCTGTATCAAAAACTATCCCTGTTAATCGGATGAACAAACAATGGAGCACACAGGTTCGATTGAACAAAAATAGGGTTTTTCTAGCAAAAAAAGCACAAAAACGCAGAAAGCTTGAAGAGCGAAACACGAGGACTCCCAGCACTTCAACGTGCAGTACAAATCTGAAGATGGCTGCCAGAGGAGGGGCTTAGGGAGAGGGCAGTCATTGGCTGGGGGCAGTATGACCCCAAACTCAGTGATTGGTTTTAGGAGAAAGACAGTTTGTACCGAGGATTCCCAGCATCACGACTCCATGCCAGACCCCATGCTGGAGAAACGGAGTCATTCCTCTTGGACCTAAGGGAGGAATTTCCCAGACACAAGAGGAAAATACATTACTGTCCTAAGGTTGAATACCCTGTGGAAAGAGTGGGAAGGAGTAATCCCAAGCAGAGGGTCATCTTAAGGAACTGTACAGCAACCTGGGGATGAGAGTCTTTCCCCCTGGCTACGTCTTGAAGGAGCCTAAACGCCAGCTATCACCAGAAGGGAGCCATTCTCCTGGTGCTTGAACTTTACTTCGTTTAGAGGCTTTTAGTTGTAAGTGTTAGGGATAGTTAGCATGATTTGGACATAGGAAGGGCATCTATTGACTTTGACAGACATTCTGAAAGGCGCCAGCTTTCCCCAGTTTTCCTAGGTTGAGGAAGGGAAACCCCCCATAGCAATAGGGAGAGGTAGGGGTTTCTTTTAAATAAAAGTCTATAACCCAAATCATGCCCCCTCTTGTCCCGTCTCATGTATCTACACCCGCACACGTCCCACTCCAACAATACACCAAGCAAACTTAACTGGCTACAGGAGCCAGCCTAAAAGACGGGTTTTATAGGACACATGTGTATGGGTGCATGGACCTTTGCTTAACCCTGTGAGGTCCCCCTGGGGGCCCAGACAGCCTTGTCCACAAAGACCATTTTGCCTGTGGGTGGTTTGGAATTGGGAGGCTGAAATAGACTGCACACCCCCCATTTATTTTATATATATATATATATATATATATATATATATATATATATATATATATATATATATATATTCTGTGAAAAAACTTTGTTAAAGGGACGTTATGGTTCCAAGTAAAACCGAAAAACCCTTGAAATTCGCCAGTTATGGTAAGCTAAGCAACCATAACTCGCGCCACCACCGTGCACTGCTAAGACTAACACCCAGGACATCAAAGATGACATCACAAATGTCATTGATGACATCACTGATGACATCACATGTCTGGCTCACTCTTTTTTCTTTTGCTGACATATCTAGGCCACATGGTTTTCTTCAGTAAGAGTCAGAAACTAAAAATGTTATTTTATTTGTAGACGTATCCTTCAAGTAGGTTCTTACAGTAATTCCGTTAGAGTCCAGTCACATCATATGAAACATATACATACGGGAAGACACAAGCTTGAAAGACAGCAATCCTTTTTGTGCATAAAGATAATCAATAGACTTATCAGCACTTTCTGATAGTTCTGTTGTTTTTTTATGGCTGTACTTTGCCTGTATATGGTCATATTTGTATACATTGTACTCACACTACTTTCCTTAGGGTCCAATCACACCAAGTGATAGATATACATAGGGTAAATAGCAGCTTTGAAACAGAAATCATTTATTTGCATAAAAATAATCAGTTAGGTTATGAATTGTTTCTGCTACTACTTGTGCTTTTTTGCTAACTTCACTTTCCCTGTATATACCCATGTTGGTATGTGTTCTTGTGTCTTTGTGTTTTGTCTATAGTAAAGCAATTATGTAATACATGGGTTTTATTAGCTACTTATTACATATTTCACAGTACACAAAAATCTATTAAGAAAACAGTTATCATTTCATTATTCAACATATTAACATTACGAATATTATACCTTCATCTTGTATGCTGCACACAATGCTATGTTTCTGCATGAGTAGCTTAGTATACTAGATAGAACCCCATTATTTGTATTTGTATTTTGTTTATTTGTATTGCGCAGCCTGCCCACGGGCATCAGGGCGCATGTTTAGAAAGGTGGTTACAAGAAAGTGTTACAACAGGTAGTTAGAGGTTACACTTATGTATACATAAACATATATAAATTATGTACAACATTTACAGGGGTAATATACAGATGCATTATATACAAGGTAGCCGGAAGGTGCAGCATGCAGCCCGTGTTACATAGGACTGGCCGCCATAGCGTCTTGCTCATGGAGCCAGTGTTTTGTTTTACTTTTGAAGGATTGGAGGGAAGGGACATTCCTAAGTTCATTGGGTAGGGAATTCCAGAGCTTCGCCGCCAGGACTGGGAAGCTCGAGCCTCTGGCAGTTTGAAGCTTGAAACTGGGGATGATAAGTGTGTGCGCTTGTGCAGATCTTAAAGGTCTGGAGGCTGTGTGTTGGCTAAAGCGCGCTGATAGGTATGCCGGTGCAGCGTTATTCTGTGCTTTGTGACTAAGTACAAGTGTTTTGAGGGCGATGCGCCGTGCAATGGGGAGCCAATGTATGTTGCGTCTGGTGGAAGAGATGTTGGCGTGCCTGGGTATGTTTAGGGCAGCCCTGATAGCGTTATTCTGTGTTACCTGTAGTTTGTCAATGTTTCTTTGGCTCGTACCGAGGTAAAGGGCGTTGCAGTAGTCAATTTTTGATAAGATGAAACGCTCACCTGATTCCCACGGAGGCGCAGGTCTGGCTTCGGGACTCTGAAGATGGACAGGAAGGGCCCTCAACTCTGGCTTCTCCGGCTCGCAGGAATATTCCCCTGTGCGTGAAAAGGGAGTATTACCTACTGACTGAGTTATGCTCAAGCCTCCCACTCTCTTCCAACCCTCCACGATACCCTTCCACGATTCCCCGTGAAGTCTCACCTTAGGGTCTGAAAGGACGAGCTCTCCATCCTGCTTCTGACGCAGGGGCGCGTTGAACCCAGTTACTTCACTGGATTGAGGTTGAATGGGAGTTCAGGTAAGCTTGATTATACTGGTAAGGCACTGTAAAAGTTCTGTTGCAAGTTCGAAAGTTCAAGCTTTAAATAATAATGTTCATTGCCTTTTTTCAGGTGATGAATGAAGATTCCTTTGGAAACTCCTTGCAATTAAGCGCTAATGTTGATGTCTTTTCCCCATAGGGGCAGGGGTTCGGAATGCCGGAGATATGGCGCCGACCCAAAGTGAAACGTGCAGTTCCAGTAAAGATCTGGTAAGTCCTAGATGAGCGCTCAGGTAATGTTTTTTGCATTCGCTCATCTAATGTCTTTGTCTTTTTTACCCATAGGGGCCGGGGTCCTGCTTGGAAGCAGCAAGACCCGAAATGAAATGGGAATGACCCAACAGGTAAGTCTTAGAAGGAAACTGAGCTTTTCCTATTCCCTTCCTTCTCTCACCTCTTATTCTTGTCTTTTTCTCTAGGCTCTGGGAAGTGGCTGTGTATCCGGATGATCGCTGCTGAAGATGGAGGAACCCAGGAAAAGTGAGTGAAATGCAGCGCTGCAGCGATCGTAACGAAATGCTTTTAAAAATGATGTCTTCCCTTTCAGGATCGTCGGTGGTGTCTCTGTGGTGCAGATTAGCTGGTAGGTCTCTTGTCTCCCTTTTGCAGGTGACCCAGGATGCTGACAGGCGTGGCTGAAGTCCAGATGCAGGAGCTGACACAGTGAGCGTCCAGCTGCGAGGAGAAGAACAACGCGAAGCATGAGTTGCTGATCGGGTGTGGTTTAAATAGCTTTGGAAGAAGTTCCAAAAGTGTATCCTTCCTCCGATCAGGTATGTATCCTTCCCCGACCACACCCGGGTGGAAAGTAATCCCACAGGTAAAGTAGTTCCATTCAGGCCTCAAGAGGGCCTGGATGTGGCAGCATGGTCTGCATCAGGTAAGTGCACATTAAAACACTTGAACACATGTCTAGCTTTATGAGCCTGGCGCCTAAGGCGCCAGGACAGGGGTCCAACATGAGCCTGGCGCCTAAGGCGCCAGGACTGCGTCCAAAGGGCCCCAGCTTGGGCCCGCTGGCGCTCCCCTGGGGGAAATGATGCCTGCCTCTGGGGTTGCTGGGTCGGTCCTGGCTCCTTGGAGGTAGGCATCATGACAGTACTCCCCCCCCCCCCCCCCAAGGCCCCTCCCAAGGTTCTTCCCTCCGGGGGTTTTGGCTTGTTCGGAAATCTCTGGTGAAACCTTTGTACTAATCGAGGTGCGTGGACATGGTTACTAGGCTCCCACGATCTTTCTTGAGGTCCATATCCCTTCCAGTCTACAAGATAGAAGAGTTTCGACTGTACCACCTTGGAGTCTAAAATGTCTTTAACTTCGAATTCTAATTCCCCTTCAATTTGAACTGGATCTGGAGGCTTGGACAATCGGGTTCCTGGTTGTACTGGCTTCAAAAGTGATGCATGAAAAACTGGATGAATACGCATGTTGGACGGTAGGTCCAGTTTAAAGGCCACTGGGTTGATTATAGCTTTGATGGGATAAGGTCCTATGAATCTGGGATTGAAGGTTCGCGGGCCCTTGAGGGGTAAATGTTTAGTTGCTAGCCATACCTGGTCTCCTACTTGGTAAGGAGGAGTTTTACTTCGGTGCAAATCAGCGTTTTCTTTATACTTTTTCTTGGCTTGCTGTAAATGAGTTGCAGCTTCTTTGAAGGCTCGGGTTATTGTGGAATGCAGATGATTTACTGCGGGCATTTCCAGGGTCAGAGGTGGATCTAGATCAGAGGTCCGAGGATGGTGACCATACAAAGTATAAAAGGGGGTTTGTCCGGTTCCAGAATGCACTGAATTGTTGTATGCATATTCTGCGATCCAAAGGATGTCTTTCCAATTTAACTCGGATTGGTGTAACATGCACCGAAGATATTGCTCGAGAGTCCGATTGGTTCTCTCGGTTTGTCCGTCGGTCTGGGGGTGGTGGCTGGTGGATAACCACACATCTATTTGTGCTAGTTGGCAACACTTCTTCCAAAAATGTGAGATAAATTGACTTCCACGATCCGAGACTAAAATGGAAGGGAAACCATGTATGCGAACTATATTCTCCAGGAATTCCTTGGCCAAGGTGGAAGCTGAAGGCAAACCCTTTAAAGGGATAAAATGGGCCATTTTGGAGAATAGGTCCACAATTACAAGGATTGTGTTGTAACCAGCACAAGGAGGCAGATCTGTTATAAAGTCCATTGACAGGGTGTGCCATGGTGCCGGTGGAATGTCCAAGGGTTGAAGTAGGCCGGCTGGCCTTTTCTTTTGAGCCTTGTTTTGGGCGCAAATTCCACAAGACAGTACAAAAGACTTTATGTCTTTTCTCCAAGAAGGCCACCAGAAGTGGCGTTTGATTTTTTCTTCCGTTTTAGCGATACCACGGTGTCCTTCCATTAAAGATTCATGATGATGGGCAATAACAAGTTCTTGCAATTCTTTACTTGGCAGAAACAACCGCTCCTGGAAGTAGGGTAAGTCATCCTTAACGGTGTAATGAGGACCCTTTTGACTCCATTCCAGTAAGGTTGAAGAGTCTAGAAGTTGTTTTACTTGCGTTTGAATATCCTCAATAGATTGCAATGAAGTTAAGCCTAAGATTCTTTGCTCAGGTATGATGGGCACAGGTTCTAAGCTCGAATTAGGTTCTTCCATGCCAATCCGGGATAAGGCGTCCGCTTTTCCATTCTTGCAGCCAGGGCGATAGGTAATTACAAAATTGAATTCCGCAAAGAATACAGCCCATCGGAGTTGTCGTGAAGATTGAGCTTTGGCCGTTTTTAAATACTGTAAGTTTCTGTGGTCCGTAATTACGGTGATGGTGTGCCTTGCCCCGAGAAGGTAATGACGCCAAGCCTTGAAAGCAGATTTGATGGGCAGTAACTCTTTATCGGTAATTGTGTAGTTGATTTCAGGAGGAGAAAATTTTCTGGACCAAAAGGCCACTGGGTGTAGTTGGTTAGTCTTTGGGTCTCTTTGCGACAGGACAGCTCCCATGGCCGAACTCGATGCATCGGTTTCCACTATGTAGGGAGATCTGGGTGCGGGTGCTTCAATACAGGTGCAGAGGTGAATTTGGTTTTCAGGTCCTGGAAGGCTTTTTCGGCCTCAAGAGTCCATTCGAAGCGTTTGTTTTTCTTTAGGAGAGCGGTGATGGGTTGGACTGTTCGGGAAAATTCCGGGATGAATCTTCGATAGAAATTGGCAAAGCCGAGCATGCTCTGAACTCCCTTCACCGAGCTTGGAGATGGCCATTTGAGGATGGCGTCCACCTTTCGCGAGTCCATTCGGACTCCTTGAGGTGTCAGGATGAATCCGAGAAACTCTACTTCTGTGGTATGAAAAACGCATTTTTCGAGTTTTGCAAATAATCTGTGCTGGCGCAGTTTCTCAAGAACTGCCCTAACATGTCTTCTGTGATCAGATTCTGAAGAAGAGTATACCAGGATGTCGTCAATGTAAACAATGACACAGACATCGATAAGTTCCCGAAGAACATCATTCATAAAGTACTGAAAGGCGGCAGGTGCATTGCACAAACCGAAGGGCATCACCTGATATTCGAAGAGCCCAAACTTGGTGCGGAATGCAGTCTTCCATTCGTCGCCTGCTTTTATGCGCACCAGGTGATAAGCTCCTCGGAGATCTAACTTGGTGTACACACAAGCGTCTTTCACCTGGTCGATAAGCTCAGGGATCAAGGGCAGAGGATAACGATTCTTAATCGTTATTTGATTTAGGGCGCGATAGTCAATACACGTTCTAAGGTCACCTTCTTTTTTTGGCATGAAGAACAGAGCTGAAGAGACAGGAGACTTGGACGGGCGAATACAACCATTGGCTAGGTACTGATCTAAATACTGACGCAAATGCAGGTTCTCAGGTTCCGTAAGAGCATAAATCCTACTACAAGGTAGTTGAGCATTGGGTACCAGATCGATCTGGCAATCATAAGACCGATGGGGAGGTAACGTGTTAGCCTGTTCTTTCTGAAAAACGTCTTGGAATTCTTGGTATTCTGACGGTAGCTGTACAGGGGTGGAAGTTGCTGTGGCTAGACCCATAGCTGGATTTCTTGGATAGCAAGTTGGTTCACAATCAGGAAAACGTATCTTCTTTGCTCGCCAGTCAATTCTGGGATTATGTGTTTCTAACCAAGGAATTCCAAGAATTACTTGAAATTGTGGGGCCTTGATCACATCAAACACAATTGCTTCCCGATGTCCATCCTGACCCACCAGTGTCACTTCAACAGTGGAATGCGTTACAGGCCCTGAGGCTATTTCGGTTCCATCTACTGTAGTAATGACATCTTGGGTTACTTTCGGGCGGAGAGGAAGCTTAATACTGGAAGCCAATTCACGGTCTATGTAATTTCCAATAGCTCCACTGTCGATGTATGCTTTTATAGCATGCAACTGCTGAGGCTGTTTTGGGTCCACGAGCACCATTGGCATGACGAAATGCGAGGTCAAAGAGTTAGTTTTCAAGCTTGGCAAGCGGACCCCTACGCTTTCCGGGCTAGGTCGTTTCCCGAATCAGGTGTCACTAATTCGTTATCAGTAGCTCCAACCACCTTCTTAAGTGGTTTAACTGGACATTTTCTAAGAAAGTGACCGGAAGTCCCGCAATACAGACAAAGTTGCATTTGCCGCCTTCTCTCTCGTTCTTTCTGCGTTAATGGTACTTTAACACCACCGATTTGCATAGGTTCAGATACGTCGGTACTCCTGGAGGTAGCGTGGGTTTTGATCGGTGCTCGGTTTTCATACTTGAACCGATCTGCTTTTCTATTTTGAAGTCTGTGATCAAGTTGAACCACCAAGTCAATGTAGTCTGCGCAGACCTGGGGTGGGTTTACTATCTGAGCTAGAACATCCTTAAGCTCTCCGCGCAGGCCTCGATGAAACAATGTGATCCTTTTGCTTTCTGGCCATCCAGTTTCCACAACCAGTCTGTTAAAGGTGGCTATGTAGGACAGAAGATCCTGATTACCTTGTCGTAAGGATAGCAGTTCGTTATCAAGGGCCTGTCCTTGAGAGTGTCGAGCGAACAATCTTTCCATGCTGGCCTGGAAGCCCTGAAAATTCTGGAGAATGGGATCATCCTGATTTACCAATGGAATAGACCAATCGGCAGCACTGCCACTGAGATAAGATAGTATAAAGGCTACCTTGGTCTGGTCGTTAGGGAAGGCTCCGGGTCTGCATAGAAAGTGTAAACGACACTGGTTCATAAAGACGGCATACTTCTTGGGATCCCCCGCAAAACGTTCAGGCGGGGCCAAAGGCATGTGTCCAGGTAGATTAATTTGTACCGGGTTACTCAAACCCATTGATGTGGAAATGTCTCCGGAATTAGGTAAAGGAGTGTGCCCTGCCTGGGCCTGTAATAACCTTTTGGCTAGGTCATCAGTTCTTTCCTTAGATAAGATCAGTTCTCTTTTGAGAGCGTTAGTCTCCTGGCGGGCTGAGTGCACCTCTGCCCGTAATTCCCCCAAAAGCTGGGCCAGCTGATCAGTCTCGGAAGTCTCCATAGCGCCCGGGTGGGAAATTGTGGGTAGGCTTCGCGTTCTGTAACGCTCACCTGATTCCCACAGAGGCGCAGGTCTGGCTTCGGGACTCTGAAGATGGACAGGAAGGGCCCTCAACTCTGGCTTCTCCGGCTCGCAGGAATATTCCCCTGTGCGTGAAAAGGGAGTATTACCTACTGACTGAGTTATGCTCAAGCCTCCCACTCTCTTCCAACCCTCCACGATACCCTTCCACGATTCCCCGTGAAGTCTCACCTTAGGGTCTGAAAGGACGAGCTCTCCATCCTGCTTCTGACGCAGGGGCGCGTTGAACCCAGTTACTTCACTGGATTGAGGTTGAATGGGAGTTCAGGTAAGCTTGATTATACTGGTAAGGCACTGTAAAAGTTCTGTTGCAAGTTCGAAAGTTCAAGCTTTAAATAATAATGTTCATTGCCTTTTTTCAGGTGATGAATGAAGATTCCTTTGGAAACTCCTTGCAATTAAGCGCTAATGTTGATGTCTTTTCCCCATAGGGGCAGGGGTTCGGAATGCCGGAGATATGGCGCCGACCCGAAGTGAAACGTGCAGTTCCAGTAAAGATCTGGTAAGTCCTAGATGAGCGCTCAGGTAATGTTTTTTGCATTCGCTCATCTAATGTCTTTGGCCCTCATTACGACCCTGGCGGAAAGTGACTGACCTGACCGCCATAGCGTAAATAGCGTTTCCGACATTGCACGACGGAGCAAAGTGCGGCTAATTCCGACCCATCGGGCACGAGCACTACGCCATGGCGGAAGTGCAAAGTCCGCGATGGCGGAAATGACCCCAAAACGCCCCTCACCGCCGTCGTACGGCGCCCAAGGTGCAATTCCGCCACCCATCTTAGCGGTCACCGTAATGAGCGGCAATCGGAAAGTACGGTGACCGTAAATATACGGAAACGGAAGTAAAAACATGGTCCCGGAACGGGAAACAGCACGCCGTACACCTATAAAATCAGAATTCCCACACAACCATTAAAAATACTACCCTGAGACACATCCCAACCCGTCATCCACCCTAGTGAAAGCAATAAAAATGGGAAAAGTAGCGAAAAAAGCGTGCGACCGCAAGCGGCAGGTCCACTTCTCCCGTGAGGAACTCACCGTGCTCACAGAGACCCTCCAGGAGAATGCTGCCGTCGTCTTCTCGACGCAAATGACCAGGACGGCACTTGCGAACAAGAAGGCCATATGGGCCCTGGTGGCACAGCGGGTAAGTGCGGTGGGGACCGCACCCCGCAACCCACAGCAATGCAGAAAGCGATGGGACGACCTGCGGATACGCGTCCGTAGCATACTTTCTGCCAACCGAAACATTGCCACAGCTACCGGGGGAGGATCGGAATCACCCATCAAGTTGACTCCCTGGGAAGAAATCTGTGCCTCCACCATTGGAATGGAGAGTATAGAGGGAGTCGGAGGGATGGAGAAAGGAGTGCAGACATCCGAAGAATCAGGTAGGTGGGCCAAATTAAACAATGCTAAATCCACAATGTCCAATCATGTGAAGTACCATGTGTCCACATAGTCCAACAGTAACACATGTCCAGGAGAACGTCCACATACATTGGCCTGATAGCGCACTTTAAAACTCACATTAAATACATAAATAATTAAAAATCCTAAAAACACCCTCTACACGTGCAGCAGGCACACCCTAACTGCAGGCTGCAAAACAACTGCACCCTCAATCCACACAGAAATGAAACCACCTCCAAGGCCCCGACCCAAATCACCCTCAGGTACCACCGCAATGCATGTGATACATTGCCATTCCAATTTCAACAGACCAATTAATAACGCTCGGCCTCCTTTACTCCACCACAGGGTCCGATTCAAATGACGAGCTCCAGGACACCCCTACCAGCACACCTGCAAAGAGGGCCAAGACCAACGGCCAAAGACCCTCCACCTCAGCTGCACGCATCAAGACACGGCAGCAGCACAAATCAAGTGGCAGCACACAGGAGGGAACTCCAACAGGCACCCCAGCAGCCAGCATGCCCACAACAGCACCACCATGGTCCCCCCAATGGATGCCACAGAAGGCACTGCTTCTGGTGGCAGCAGCACCATAGGTGACACTGCATTAATGGCAGCATGCTCCGACACAGAAAACGGGGATGTCGAAGTAAGATCCATCCATGACCTGTCTCAATCCCCCTGTTTGTTTCATCCCGTACACCATGAGGATACCACGCAGGGGCACCCACAAGACGACGACTGGCCATCCCCCACAAGCCCTGTGGCAAGGCAACATGAGGTGACCAGCCCCTCTGTGACACCACCGCAAATGGCCATGGCACAGCAGAGGCAACAGTCCCTCGACCTGGTGATCGTGCAACAGCAGCAACTGGCCACGCTCCTCAAGGACCATGCTGATGAATGTGGGGCTACTAAGGCAGCCATAGAAACATCAACTGAGACACTTAGGGCAGAAATGGAGAGAAGCACCGAGAGCCTGAGAGTACAAATGGAGAGAAGCACCGAGAGCCTGAGAGTACAAATGGAGAGAAGCACCGAGAGCCTGAGGGGGGAACTGCATGCGACGTCCAAAGACGTATGTGCTGAACTTGCCGCTGTGCGCCGTGTGCTCACTGAGCTCTCACAAACCCTTAGGGACATGCATGGACGTGAGCAGGCAGAGACATCATCCGTTGCAAGTTCCGTCCAGGGCAGCCCCCAACGTAGATCTGGGAGGAACCTGCGCTCCACAGGCAGGGGTGCCCCTGATACCCGGAGAGGGGGCTTGCAATAGCGTCTGCCCACTGACTATGAGCATCTTCGGACACTGGTGTTCGGGGGGAGGTAGGAGGGTGGAGGGGGTGTGTTGGGCTCACTTGGGTGGCGGGTCGATGGGGTGTGTAACATAATTTCACATATGCTATAAACAATGCACGATCATCCAATGAGATGTGTGGACATTGATCTTTGTGTACGAGGCCTTTATAGGCGTACAGTCCATATTGTGCATGTTCCAGACACACACAGTGCCACAAGTCCCGTGTCCATGTATCAGCCACCAGGCGTGAGTGCTAGAAGCATGAATCAATGAGAATCTGACGAATCTCACGGCCCTCCTGTGCCTCGCAGACTCCTTGAGGTGCTGCCACATCCCCACCCTCATCATGACCATCTTCAGGTGCTTGCAGTTCTGCGCCAGGGGGCATGGGCACATTTCTACGTACGCACATGTTGTGTAGCATGACACATGCCATGACCATCTTTGCAACCTTCACATGGCGGTACAGGAGTGCCCCGCCAGACCTGCTGAGGCAGCGGAAACGAGTCTTCAGTAGGCCGAATGCCTGTTCTATGACTACACGGGTATGTGAGTGGGCATGGTTGTAGTCCTCCTCAGGCTGGTTCTGTGGGTTCCGGAGTGGTGTAAGGAGCCATCTCTTCAGTGGATACCCGGCATCACCTGTACGTGGACAATAAAGGATGTTTGTGGAATGACATTGCTACGTAGCCCCCCCCCCCCTTCCTGCCAGGTCATTGCCGCATCACATACCCCACATTATCATGCATGAAATGAGACTCACCGAGTAGCCAGGATCTGTTCCCTGCGTGTCGCTCCATGTAGCGTGGTATTGTAGAGTTCCTCAAGACCATAGAATCATGGGTTGATCCTGGAAATCGTGCACAACAATGTGTAATGATCCTGTTGGAGTCACACACCATTTGTACATTCAGAGAATGAAATTGTTTTCGGTTGCGGTACTGGGCCTCCATGGCATGTGGGACGACCAATTCCACATGGGTGCAGTCGATGGCACCAATGCAACCCGGTATGCCGCCAAGTGCATGGAATCCCACTTTTGTGTTCGTAATTTCCTGCTTCGAGCGTGGTAGAGAGATGTAGTCGTCTGCGTGCTTCAGGAGGGCATCGAGCACTTGCAATAGTGTCCGTGAGAACAATGGCTGTGAAATGCCATGCAACTGTCCGACTGTGTGCTGGTAGGTGCCTGTGGCCAGGAAGTGGAGTACAGACACCACCTTCAGTAGGGGTGGGATGGCGGTTGGGCTATCTATCATGCTGACAAGGTCAGCCTGTGTCATGTCCACAATGGCGGTTATGGTGTCCCGGTCCAAACGGTAGAGGGTGTGGATCTGCTCATCCGTGAGGTCGAACGGATGTGCTCGGAGGCGTGGGATTGCGGGCTGCCTGCGTGGTGGTAGTGGCTGTGCTGGCGGGCCTTGCTGGGCCTGCCTTGCCCTCCTCCTCCTCCTGCGTCTCCTCTGTGCGGCCGGTTGTTGTAGTAGTTGGTGTTCGTCTTCTTCTTGAAGTTGGAGTACTTGCAGTGCTATCAGGTCCCCCAGGGCCAACATCGCTAGTCCTGCCGGTAGCATTTTGGAGTGGGTGTGGTTGTGGGAGGGGGTTGGGTGTGCAATTTATGTGTTTTCAAGCTGTATTGCCTCCACCTGTGGTGATTCATTCCACCTGCGCAAGCTGCAATCCCCTTTGGGCGAGCACGTCCCGCACACAACGCTGCAATTCGACGCATGGCATCTTGCTATTACAATCATGTATTTGATCCCGATGGCAGTGAAATATTGGTTCATATGTTCATTCTGCTATGGTCCCATTGTTTCACATACTATCTTTGCAGTCGCGAACAAACTTGTGAAGGGTCAGTGGAATGTAGTACTCGATTAACGGTGGACCCTCATGCAGCACTATACCGCGGTTCACCGACGGGCGGGGCGTCCCATTTGTGAGTGAAGCCACTTTGCATTTTCACACATTGCCGCACTACATGGATGGATTTGTGATTTCAAGCGGTCACAGATGCCTTTTCGACGTGATGTTGCAAATGAGGAATTCGAAGGACGGCGCTTTCGGTCTTCAGCTAGCGGCGAGGAGACGCCCACAGGTCTGACTGCAAATATAACGTTCTATTGTTTAATGTCCTTGGGACAGGGGCCATGGCGAGAATGCAATGATTGATATGAATAGTATGGGATGCGCAATAGCGTAGTGGACGATAAGGCAGGACGTTCCCAAATACATGTTACTTCACAACACTGGAATTCCTGCCTGGAGCACAGTGGATTTTGCAGACTGCATTACGCACGGACTCAATGGAAAATTCACATGTTATGTGAGTAAATAATCAGGCGTTTTCATACCGGGATGAGGGAATGATGTATGGATGCATGGACAGATGATTTGATGGAGAGTTTGCCATTTACAGGGCTTTTTGGGATCTATCCACCTCCCCTGCGCTATGTGATGCAGAGCTGCCATAGTGGGACCATCGTCTATCTACCCTTGTTGAACCCTCCCTGTCTCGACGCGCCTTCAGACACTTGTGTCTATGCACGTTACTAATCCCATCGAATGGATTCTGTTTTGACAGACGCATGCACACAAACACTCGTTTGTAATAGTGTTTTCACCTCGATTTTCATAGTTATGATTCGCAGGTGATTTTTGGGTGGGAATAATCCTTTGGAGTGGGCTAGCATGCATATGGCTGTGGATTTAGTGTGGTGATTGAAGTGAGTAATACAAATCAAGTTCTGATGCCCATACTATTCTTTTTCATTTCATTTGGGTGACAGGTATCTCCTCCCCTTTTGCCGCTGCCATCTGTATGCCACTCCTGCAGATGGCTTTTACTCCCGACACCTGCTGCTTCGAGTTAATCAGTGGAGCACCATTACGATCTTATGGGACGATCGACAATGGGCCACATGCCCTTATGCAGTTCTAGTGGCTAGGAGCAACATTTCGACCCTTCAGCTGGATTAGTGCCTACCTAATGGGACGGCCCTGCGGTTCTAGGCGCTTCCATGTTGCCTTTTTGAACGTGAATGTAGCCCCTGTGTACCATGGAGGAACAGGGCGTCACACAAGAAGAAGCTGGTCATTTATTGCGGATGCAGCCCACAATGATGAAATGTATTTTGGGGTTCATGACCTAATGGCTGTATGGGCTTGGTGATTTTGTGGTGCATTAAATTTCTATTCTGATATTAACCGTGTAGCGTTCTTCTTTCCAAGTAATGTAGCATATTCCTATTTGTGGTGCGATGTATTGTGAGGAGATCTGCATTGGGTTCCGGCTTCTGGTTATGGTTGCGTGGTACTGTACTGGCCGCGTTTGCCTACGAAGCCCAGTGTGGTCAGGGATAGGGGCTACCATTATGTCTGTTTTAATGATGTCATGCTCATGGGCGGGGTTTAGCTTTTGTGTAACAGATGCCGGTCAGCCAGGTGGATTGGTGGAATGATGTGATTATCAGAATATGGCTGGTCACAGGTGCCTGTGTTTGCGTGCGTTTCTTGGAGGGAGACTGAGGTCATGTCCATTGGAATAGCTTCTGTATTCGTGCCATCTGTGCCATGCAGCTCCCATTGTCCCCTCTTGAGATGAGCCTGGCTCAACAAATTACTCATGTTCTTTTGGAAGAATTATTCTTCCAAAGAATAATTTGGAATAATTTGGCTGCTCAGTCACTCTGCCAACTTGTGTGGTACATGCTTATGCTGATGGTTGGTTTGTTTACTGGCAGGAGTACAGGGCTGGTGCAGTCTCACTCAAGATACTGCTTTGAATGTTGCCTTACACTGGTGTCAAGCGATGGGGGGCCTGTTTTTGTTTGTCTCATATTTCAGTTCATGTTGCTGTACTTGAACCTTCACATGCCTGTGCTGCATCAGTGCGACAATGGTGCCATGGCAAATATGGATGGCCACTCACAAGGCACTTGGAGCCCCTAGATTAATTTGTTCGTTGGCATGCATGGGTGACTTGTACATTTCACTGGTTGCATTGTGTGACTTCATTGCACCTACGGGGAGTTGTGCAATGTGGCCAGGGAGTGGTGTACAGGCACTCAGTAGGGCCGTTTACGGTTGATTCGCGATGCCGTACTTCTCACCATGGCGGAATGGTACTTTCCGCCATGCTTGATGGCGTTAGGTACATGTCCGCTAGGGTCAGAATTCGCGTACCATTGCGCCATGGTGGTAGTTACGGTTTGGCATGGCGCGCGTGCGCGTACTTGGTGCAGTTAGCGTTGGCGTTCACTACGGTGTCGCTAATGGCATCGTACTTTACGGTGACGGGTCATAATCGCACCGAGCGCTATTCGATGGCGGTATTGCATTTCCGCCATCGTTTGATTTCCGCCAGGGTCGTAATGAGGGCCTTTGTCTTTTTTCCCCATAGGGGCCGGGGTCCTGCTTGGAAGCAGCAAGACCCGAAATGAAATGGGAATGACCCAACAGGTAAGTCTTAGAAGGAAACTGAGCTTTTCCTATTCCCTTCCTTCTCTCACCTCTTATTCTTGTCTTTTTCTCTAGGCTCTGGGAAGTGGCTGTGTATCCGGATGATCGCTGCTGAAGATGGAGGAACCCAGGAAAAGTGAGTGAAATGCAGCGCTGCAGCGATCGTAACGAAATGCTTTTATAAATGATGTCTTCCCTTTCAGGATCGTCGGTGGTGTCTCCGTGGTGCAGATTAGCTGGTAGGTCTCTTGTCTCCCTTTTGCAGGTGACCCAGGATGCTGACAGGCGTGGCTGAAGTCCAGATGCAGGAGCTGACACGGTGAGCGTCCAGCTGCGAGGAGCAGAACAACGCGAAGCATGAGTTGCTGATCGGGTGTGGTTTAAATAACTTTGGAAGAAGTTCCAAAAGTGTATCCTTCCTCCGATCAGGTATGTATCCTTCCCCGACCACACCCGGGTGGAAAGTAATCCCACAGGTAAAGTAGTTCCATTCAGGCCTCAAGAGGGCCTGGATGTGGCAGCATGGTCTGCATCAGGTAAGTGCACATTAAAACACTTGAACACATGTCTAGCTTTATGAGCCTGGCGCCTAAGGCGCCAGGACAGGGGTCCAACATGAGCCTGGCGCCTAAGGCGCCAGGACTGCGTCCAAAGGGCCCCAGCTTGGGCCCGCTGGCGCTCCCCTGGGGGAAATGATGCCTGCCTCTGGGGTTGCTGGGTCGGATCTGGCTCCTTGGAGGTAGGCATCATGACATGAGGGTTCTGGCGAGAATAAGGCAGTTGTTCGTTGTTAAGAAGGGACGGCAAGCTGTGATCAGTTTACACGTATACGCGGATGCTGAGACTACTGAGTTGGTTTGTCTGTTGAGTGAAAGGGTGGAATCTAGGTAAATACCGAGGGTTTTAGTGACATTGGTAACCTTGATAATGTTGCCATCAATGTTAAAGGCCTCATATTTACTGTCGAGTTTTGCGAGTTTGGGCTGAGATCCTAGGATGAGTAGCTCAGTTTTCTCGTCGTTTAGGCAAAGCCCGTGGTGGGCCATCCACGCTTGGATGGCAGTGTAGACGGCATTAAGCGCTTTGGTGTCCGTTACATAATCCCCAGTGATAGGGATGAGTATCTGGGTGTCGTCCGCATAATTTGTGTAGGTGACACCCAGATAGTCAAGAATATCAAAGAGTGGTTTCGTAAATACGTTATAGAGCGTGGGTGATACGCATGAGCCTTGAGGGACTCCACAGGGGACGTGAGCTGGGTCCGCCGCGGCGAGTGGTGAGAAGACCCTCATGGACCTGTTTGCAAGGAATGAGCTGAACCAAGAGGTGGCTGCATCAGAGAAGTGGGCAGCAATTTTGAGGTGCTGGCAAAGGATTTGGTGATCAACCAAGTCGAAGGCCGCAGAGAGATCCAGTAGGAGTAGGAGTGCTTGTTTACCCTTGTCTTTCATCTCCTCAATTTGGGTTTTTAGATCTATCAGAGCTGTCTCAGTGCCGTGTCTCGGGCGGAAGCCCGATTGTCTGAGGCCTAGTAGGTTGTTGGTATCGATGTAATCTTGAATTTGTAGATACGCAGCGCGGTCCAGGATTTTGAGGAGGTAGGGCACCGTGGTAATGGGCCTATAGTTGGAGGGATTGCTAGGGTCTAGGTTAGGTTTTTTGATCAAGGGGATTACCCAAGCATCCTTCAGGTTGTTAGGTACTATGCCAGATTTAAAGGAAGAGTTGATGAAGGCGGTGATGAAAGGGGCAAGGTCGTGTGCTGCTTCCATTACGATTGGAGCCGGGCAGGCGTCACCTTGGCAATTGGATGGTTTTAACTTCGTTAAGCTATTTATATCAATGCATCGTTCAATGCACTAATTAGGGTATGATATTTATTGCAATGATCCTTGACACTTTTTTCGCAACATTATAATAAGAATCCCTTGTACACATATTTCATGAAAAGTACATACACATGTGATGTCATCAGTGATGTCATCAATGACATTTGTGATGTCATCTTTGATGTTCTGGGTGTTAGTCTTAGCAGTGCACGGTGGTGGTGCGAGTTATGGTTGCTTAGCTTACCATAACTGGCGAATTTCAAGGGTTTTTCGGTTTTACTTGGAACCAAAACATCCCTTTTACAAAGTTTTTTCACTGAATTTCATAGGTTTTTAGTAGTGCAACTTAACCATAACGTCCCTTTAACAAAGTTTTTTCACTGGATTTCATAGGTTTTTAGTAGTGCAACTTAACCATAACGTCCCTTTAACAAAGTTTTTTCACTGAATTTCATAAGTTTTTAGTAGCGCAACTTAACCATAACGTCCCTTTAACAAAGTTTTTTCACTGAATTTCATAGGTTTTTAGTAGCGCAACTTAACCATAACGTCCCTTTAACTAAGTTTTTTCATTGAATTTTGTAGGTTTTTAGTAGTGCAACTTAACAATAATGACTTTCACTTTATATACATATCATATGGAACTGACTGAATCTCTTCTACTGTACTTGATGTCCGCGAACTCATTTAATGTTCGCGGACATGTTCGAAGAACAGTACCACTACCTAAAAAACTCTGGGGGGGTATGTTTGATTGTTATGTCATAACATAGGAACATTTAACAAATTCAAAAAAAAAACACACAAACACATTATATGTACTAATACATAAGAAATGTAACCCATATATACAACACACTAACCATTCATTTAAATGCACTATGTTCTAAAATGGAATATACCACAAGAAAATAAATTGGCTTCCAACATAATTACCTCACAAACACAACAGAACTGAGAACAAGAGCAGACCCACTGAGTACATAGGACATATCTTACCTGAAATAGTAACTGTACTTAATTTTATTCATATATTTATAAACCTTCTGTATTAGATAAAAAAAATATATTATCTTTTTTTTTTTTCTCTCACAGAAATGTCTAGTACTCTGGAATGGCTAGAGGAACATTTCCCACATGAAAAAATGTCAAAAAATAGTGAAACTAATGGTAAACACTTTATAATATAAACCATTTAATTATTATTATTTTGTATACATTTAACATATATATATTTTTTTTGTACAGAGCATAACAAAATAGACTCTACCTCTGAAGAAGCTGTTATGGAAAACACGCTTGACAGCATAAAAGAAAAAATTGATTTACTGTTGACCAGTTTTAATAATTTGAAAACTTTTGTTGAAGATCATTTGAAAACAAAAACGTCATACCATTGCCCCACATGTACTTGTCCCCCCTCACCATATCCTAGTCAATTATCCCCAAACCCTCTCCATAACCTAAAACATTTTGATGAGATTTCCATCCCTTCTTCACCTAATAACAATCATGATGAAACCCCTAATTCTCCTGTTTTTGTTTCTGTTTCTGCCTCACCTTCTCTGTCATAAATTATTAATATATGTTAAATAAAGTTTAATTTTTATATTGTGTTGTAAATAGTTTCATTTTTTTAAAAAAAAAACAATGTAGGTGTCCGCGGACAGTACAGGTGTTCTAAAATGTTCATAAATAAACGAAAATGGAGGTGTCCTGAAGAACACTATACCTGTCCGTACTGTGCGCTACCAAGTTGAAACTATTCTAAGAACACACGCGGTGTCCTGAAATGTTCGTAAATAAATAAAAATGGAGGTGTCCTGAAGAACACTATACCTGTTCGTACTGTTTGCTAGCAAGATGAAACTATTCTAAGAACACACGCGGTGTCCTGAAATGTTCGTAAAAAAAAAAAATTAAAGTGTCCTAAAGAACACTATACCTGTCCGTATTGTTCGCTAGCAACTTGAAAATGTTCTAAGAACACAATTGGTGTGCTGAAATGTTCGTACATAAACGAAATTGAACGTGCCCTGAAGAACAGTATATCTGTCATTACTGTTCGCTAGCAAATTTAAACTGTTCTAAGAACACACGCAGTGTCCTGAAATGTTCGTTTCACGTGTGACGCAATTTTAATTAGTTCAGGACCCGAACAGTGTCCGTAGAACATCAACGCGCATGCGCTAGCCAATCTCCGCGCATTTGGTGTCCTGCGGACATGCGCTTCCTTCGCGGACTTGTTCGCGGATGGATCATATGACCGCGCCCACGCTGATCGTGTGTTCTGAATGAGGACACTGTTCGGGTCCCCGAACAAATTAAAAGTACATTAATCCATAATATTTTTCAATAGAATCTCACCATGGCACAAGTCCCACATAGTAATCCTGAGTTTCTACATACCTTTTGAAACTTTTGAAACATTTTTTTGTGTTCGATCTGTCCGCGGACAGCGCGCATGTCTGCGAACCGCGCACAAGCACCCCTATAAAAGACCACGCCCTAGAGCTTATTCTCATTGTGTTTCTGGCTATTCTTCAGAGCACAGCTATTTCTCCAGCAACTTGCTGATTACACCATCGCGATGGCATCCCTGGCTGCAGAACTGCCACCTGGTGCTGCACCTGCTTCAGCACCACCCCCACCCCCTCCACCACCACCACCTCCCCTAGGGCCTGAAGAGGGGAACAGGAGTGAGGATGCGGAGGAGGAAGAAGAGGATGATGAGAATGAGGTAGAGGAAAACCCTACTACCCGCAATAGGCGCGAGTCTTGGGTGTGGCGGTTATTTACCATTCATGGTAATGTTCCTAAGGCTCGTGCGAACCGTGTTACCTGCAATGAGTGCAAAATGATACTCAGTCGTGGGCAGCACGGTAAGTACAGATTTGGGACCACTACTATGAAGCGACACCTGAGGTCATTTCACTCTGGGGCAATTCGCAGGGTTGTACCTTGCGAAGAACGTAGCAGGTTGATTTCCTCTACTTCATCCTCTGTTTCTAATCCCGTCACCACAAGGACCACCTCTGTGGGACAGCGTCTTCCTCAAGCTGCCTCACAGGCCATACAGAATGCTGATGACCCTTACCTTTCGAGGGTCACAGTTGTATGTATGTACTGTGACACAGTACTCTGCAGGGGGGAGCGACTTTGTAGTGCTTTTGAGACTATCGTCTCAGAGCACAAGAAGATCTGCTCATTATCCAAATAAAACCCACTCTACATCTTCCTCTCTCAGCTCGCCCTTTCTTATCCCTGTGGTTGGTGTCCCCCCCTTTACCTTCCTTTCCCCTCCTGTCCTAGTGTGTTGTGTATAAAAAAAAACAAAAAATACAAAATATCAACAAAAAAAAAAAATTAGGCTCTTTTCAGAGCCGCCTTTCACAGTTAAAAAATAGAAGTGAAAATAAATGAAGCAGGGCCCTTTGTATTTTTTAGAAGTCCGCGGACAGTTCGCGAACATTTAAAAAATTGGGTTGCTACCCCATCAAAAACATTGCAATTTTCTCTGGGAAGAAGTGGTGGCTCTGAAAAGAGCCTTTGGGTGGTGTTTGTAAGTCAAAAATTATAAATGCTTAACACCTACTTCAAAATGGTTGTTGTAATTCCAAAAAAGGTCGCAATGCATTTTGTACATTTCTCAGAAAAATCTGATTGCCAGCATAAGTAAGATGGACTCCATCTCTGCGAAAAATGTATGTACTACGAAACATAATATTTTCATTGTGAAAAGAGGACATGCCAAAATCTCTTAGAAAGGCACAAACAGCCTTATTAACATTGTGCCTTGCTTTTTCCATTTGTGGACCAAATGAAGAGGAACAAAGCCACATTTGTCTCTGCGCAATCCGTGAAAATATCACTTGATAATCAGGAAACATGTCCATAACCTTCCCAAGTCTTTCATAGCAAATTGCAAAAAAATTCCAGTCACATGTCCTAAACTGTTCCCTCCACAATGAATTACAATTATGTCTGGATGTTGCTCTGTCTCCAAAGTAGCACAGAGAGGTAGCAAGTCCAACCACTTCATTCCACGTACTCCATGCCAGTGTACTTCCACATGTGGGAATCCAAGATCTACAGCTACTCCACAGCTTTCTGCATGCACCTTCAACCAATGTATCCACGAATCTCCCAAAATCCAAACAATCTGTTTTCTGAAACACACAGCCATAGCTATCTTTTGTTCTCTCAGCAAAAAGAGTATCTGAAAAACTCTCCTGGCACAACACACCCACTAAACTTTCCTGACCAATCCCTTTCAGTGCTTATTCTCATTTGCATGACTTCTGAACCCAAAAATCCCCGGAGGTAAGTCCCGATGTCCGCGAATTACCGCCATGTCCGTGGACATATCGTAATATGAACAGCCCTTCTACCATTTCCACTACACTCTCTCTGCCATTCCCTCATTGGATGTACCTCAAAAATCACATGACCATGCACCAATCACATTCAAGACCTCTACATCTAACTGCATCATCATAGATCAGCACTGCAAATGTACTCTGAATCTCTCTGAGTACAAGTGTCATATCATTGGCAAGCACCATCTACAAGAAATACTGTACAAGTCTCCAAGATTTCTACTTGCAGCTCCATGCATATCCATATGCATGAACACAAACTTCAGGTATGCATATTTTCTGTACAGTAGATGAACACATTTTCAAACATACTTTTAGCTTGTGTAATCTGTAAAATGAATTTACTGTATTTTTTTCAATATCCTAAAATCAGCTATCACTTATAAACCTTTATACTATTTACTTTCTTTATACACACACACACTCAAATCATGTTAAACTAACATTTTTTAAATGAAATATATAGACTACATATGTTCAAACAAAATTGCTTGCAAGCACAATCTATGTTTAAATCTTTAAAAAAATACTTATACAATTTCATATTTTTTTGTTTTTATTTATTTATTTACTTAATTACTTTAATTTAGACATGACATTGAGACGCTATTACCTAGAACAGCTTACTTACAGAAATAGTAGTATTCACTGGTATATTATAAATTTCACAAGACATAGTAAAGATATTTTTTTTTGCTACAGTTAGTCATTCAATACAATTTGTTCATTAAGGACATATCATATACACTGAACTAATGCAATGTATCTTATGTAAATAAATTAGTTTAATGGTTTTAAAGAAGGCACTGAGGATTTCAATTAAAGAAATCACTATCTAAATTAAAAACAGCGCTATATACAAACCAAGTTACTAATTTGAAGCTTTTACAATTGCAGTGAAGACCAGTCTACTGAAAAGAAGCAGCCAAATTCGAAGAACAAAGAAGAACTAAGAAGTTACCTGTTAATTTAAGAAAGAAATTAAGTAGAATATCACCATAATATTTGTATTATTAATCAAACATACTATAACATTAATACAAACTGTTTTGGTGCCTAAAAATAGAGATTGTGTACCATTTTGTCCAAAAATCTCCATGTCTTAAACAGCGATTTACAGCCAGAATGGCACACAAATTTCTATTTTTGGACACACAAATTACCCAACTGAATCGCTACAATTTTCATATTATAGAACACACAACTGTTTTAATTGTATAGCATTAGATTTACTATTTGTACTTTTCCACACCACTAGCTTACTTTTTTTTTGTCATCTGAACCCCAGTTTAGTAACACATAAATTCAAGAATACCTATCCCTACTAGTTGTAGTTTCCAATGCACAATCACACACCATTACATACATCTTTATCATCTTACTCAAACACTCATGCACACAGCACACATACATTCCAGAACACCCCAACCCATATCTTCTTTATTTTTTTCAAAAGACCCTAAAGTATGCCTACCAAAAGTCAAGTCCGTAGAAAACAACGCAAAAGTAGAGCAAATGAAAATAAAAGTGTCCAACATAAGCATCCATCTCTAGCAGAATTTGTAAAAAAAAGTTGAAACAAAACAGCTAATACAGTCATTTAGTGAAACACAAGAAGTTTCAAGTACAAAAACTTTGCCTGCCCTATCAAAATGTAAAACAAACCAAAAAACATTTGACAGAAAATCAGCTATCACTACAGATAAAACTACTTCTTCAAATTTTAATATAGTGCAAAGTAAGCATACCAAGAAAAGTATTTTAGCCAAAATGTACCGTCACAAAGTCCTTCAAAATCTTATAAAAACAGGAGAGAAATCAGGTTCAATGCTTAAAACCTATCGTAAGAAATTAATCTTAGAAGCGTTGATGGACAGTGCAATTCTTCTGAAAAGAAAGTTATTTATTTTACTGTTAAACAAAATGAAACCACTAACAAAACTAATAACTAAATTACAAAAAAGACTTCTCAATAAGCGAAATGTCAATAGAAAGAACTTCTTAAGTATCTGCGGAGGTGAATGGAATCACACTACGAGCACAGAACCATATTTTAATGAAGAAGCGTACAAACAAAAGCAAACAAATACAATTGCCATACATAGCAGTGGTCGAGGTTATGAAAAAGTGAATAATACCATAATGGAACAAGAAGTACTCCTTACAAAAATATGCCCTGAAAACTTAGAATTACCCCTCCATTCAACTGAATCAGAACGTCTAGTGTACAAATGGCCATGCACGTCAATGTGTAACATTCCCAAACAATGTTTCAAATCTTTATGCCAATTCCTCAATAAATATGTAAAAAGTAGACAAAATCAAAATTAAATTACTGCAAAATTTGGATACCTGTCCAGTGCGCAAGTACACAGGACTACAAGAACATTCATTGGCCTGCATTACAGGACCTACTTGTAAAACCACTTTCCATGATATCAAAAGGATATCAACACATCATTCAACTATAGGAAATCTAGTCTATAAACTGTACTATGCTAAAAGTCCTGCTTTAGCACTAGCAAAGTTAAATAACATCCTTCTACATGGTACAGCAAAAGACCTACTTGAAGAAATTCACTATATCCAGAAAAAATATTTTGGAAGTGAAAGCCATTTACAGAATGAAATAGCTTTAAACCAATTAAGCAACAATTCTACACATGGCAACCTTTTGCTAAACACATACAAAAAAGAAATACTAACATTTAAAAGTATATCAGCTGAAGTACCAAACCATGTATGTGTATGTTGCCGTAGAACATTTTATAAAAGTAACACAAAAAATGTAGACCTATCATACAAAATAGAAGACAATGAAGATTCTAAATGGTTTGAATTAGCTCTCTACCTTGTAGCAGAAAACAAATACGAAATAACTGAGCCCTTAATACTTTGCAGTTATTGCACCACAAAACGTGACAACAACCAAACTCCTTCACGTGCTATCACAAATAATTTGGAATTATACCCAGTACCAAAACCTCTACAACAACTTAATTTATATGAGAGCATCATAATTCAAACACTACACCCATTTCAAGCAATAATACGCCTTCAACCAAAAACAGCAAAATTACCTCCTTCTGAATTGGTAAAAGGCATTCGTGGAAAAGTAGTTTATTTACCATTAGATCTAAAAGAAAATGTGCATACTCTAGGAGTGCAACGCCCAATGCAGCAATCTTTAATTATCTTAGTAAATGGAGTACCTACAAAAGACAAAAAAATATGGCAACAGCTGGTAGATTTATAAAAAGTTAGACAAGCCTTCCAATATCTTAAAGAGAATAATGAATATTACAAAGAAATCAATATTGAAGAAAACTTGAAAGATACAACTGAAATAATTCAAGAAACACAAGAAGCTGGTCAATTTGAGCTACTCGATCCTGCTACAATATCAACTACTTTGGACCATTATATAATTCATCCTTTGCACTGTAATGAACCGTAGAAGATTCACTGGAAACAAACCAAATGCGTCAAACAAAAGGATCGCCACATGCTTTTCCTCTACTCTTTCCTACTGTCAAAGGAGGAAGGTATGATGATAGACCCATTCAAATATCAGCTTCAGAATAGCGCTCATTACGGATGTATTCTGAAGATCCCAGATTTAGACAAAATGTGGAATACATATTCCACCTACTCTTTGAAAGTGAACTAGCAACTTTATGTTACGGAGTTGCACACTTATTAAAATCAGGATCACACTTTCAAAATACGACAGCTACACAATTATTAGAAAAAGTGCAACAAAAGGATGAGGTTTTACAATCAAATATTACAAATCTATTAGCAAATATGCGTGGTACTAAAGAGTACTGGTTTCGACGTCATGGTGATGTACGTTGTATGATCAGAAACCTTGGCCCACCCACTTGGTTTGTTACATTAAGTTGTGCAGAATATGCATGGGAAGATTTAAATGATTTCCTACGCATATCAAATAAAAACAAAACAAACATAGATATACTAACACATGGAGAACTTTGTTCTTTGGATCCTGTTAATGTTTCAAGATATTTTCACCATCGCTTCATTGCTATGCTACATTTTATTTGTAATAAAACTGTTCCTCCCCTTGGAGAAGTGCAACACTTCTTTTGGAGAAAAGAATCCCAAGCCAGAGGAGCACCACATATCCACATGCTTTTATGGATTAAAGATGCTCCGGAATTTGGTCAAGACAGTGATGCCACTGTTATACAGTTTATTGAAAAATATGTCACTTGTGAAATTCCATCAGAAGCCACAAATAGTGATCTTCATGCACAAATTTTACAATTTCAAAGACACAAATGTGGAAAATATTGTCATCGCAAATACAAAAACAAAGGGAAATACTACACCAAATGCCGATTTGGTTTCCCTAGACCAGTTACAAATGCAGGTCAAGTGAACAACCTTATGTCTTCAGTTAGACATAGTGTTAAAGGTAAGTCACCTAAATATACATATTACATAAAAAGAAAAGAAGAAGAAAAATATATCAATGATTATAATGCAATCATTGCCCACTTATGGAAGGCAAACATAGATGTGCAGTACATTGCAGACAATTCTACTGCAGTTGCACGATATGTCACAGCATACTTAACTAAAACAGAAAAGACAGAGCCCCAAGACCTCTGGAATGACCTGTCATCAGATAAAACAGTATCTCAGAAATTATACAGCTTGGCCATAAAAATGCTCACCCATAGAGAATGTGGATCTTATTAAGCAGCTGATCATTTAACTGGTACTGCATTGTATGGTAAATCTGAAAATATAGTATGGCTAAGTCCAGCTAAATCTAGAAAAAGAGTTCTAAAATCATATGAAGATATAGAAACAATAGCCAAACATGATCCCAACAGCCAAGACATTTTAAAAAACTATTTATTGGACACATACTACCCAAACAGAAGTAATACTTTGGAAAACATGTGTCTATACCACATAGCCTAAAACTACACATACAAAAATAATATGAAACCTGATGAAAAAAAAGGTAAATATAGAGTAACAAACTGTGAAGGCAGCTTAGTTAAACTCACTAAACCAAATTTAATTAATCATATCAAATTGTCATTAAAGACTCCTCAACATAAAAAAGTATATTACATGTCCCTGCTACAACTCTTCAAACCATGGAGAAAAGAAGAACAATTACTAGATAACTATGACTCATATGAGGATGCTTTCAAAGCAAATGAAAGCACTATAACTGATGTAAACTTTACACAGTACAAAACAATGTTGCACAATGAACAGCAACACGAAGAAGAACTCCAAGCCCAACTAGATAAGGACACTCCTGACAGTAGTCAACCTTCTGTAACAGGAAGCCAAGAACCACTGGGAGAACCACTAATAATAAATGAGGCAGAATTAGCTATGATAGAAGTAGAAAACACCATGTGTCAGTATGAAGATAAGGAAGACTTAACTATACTACAATCAAAACTAAACCATGAGCAAAGTAGCATTTTTCAAGAAGTAACAAAACAAATTGCACATGGTGTAAAACATGAAAATAAAGAATGTTCCTGCCATAATTATAAACCTATACTACTGTACGTCAGTGGTGAAGTTGGTTCTGGCAAAACATTCCTAATCAAAATCATTAGTAAGTTCCTTCAACAATTGACAAACAACAAACTGTCAGCTGTTGTCACTGCCCCCACAGGTTTAGCTGCCTACAAAATAGGTGGTGTTACATTACACCGATTACTACTATTACCAGTAGAACACCAGAACAAATTAGACTATTACAAACTTTCTGCAGAAGCTGCAATGGAATTACACAGAGTATTGAAACAAATGAAAATGCTACTAATAGATGAAGTGAGCATGGCCTCCAACCTGATGTTAGCTTTGATTCACCTCAGATTACAAGAAGTACTCAAAACACACTATGAAGAGCTCTTTGCAGGAAAACACATAATTGTTTTTGGAGATCTGCTTCAATTAACACCAGTAAAAGGTGAGCCTATTTTTAAAACATTAGGACACAAACTCTGCCGTAAAACTGTTGGCAGCATTGGAAATGTCAACCTTTGGCAACATTTCCAATACAGAGAATTAACAGAAAACATGAGGCAATCTGCAAATCTCACTTATGCCAACATTTTAAAAAGTATCAGAGTTGGTATACTTTCTAAAGAAGCAGAAGGAATATTGAAAACCCGGCACATGAATGCACTTTATGGCGATAATGCATGTGCTACAGATGTTATGGAACAATTAGCCCACAAAAATGTCAATTGTATGGCCTTAATGCCAACTCTTGCAAGCTGTTTCAAATTCAATGAAATCATGCTAAGTAAAGAAATGCAACCAATCATGGAAATTAGCGCCACAGACAAACTAGATGTACATGGTATGACACTACCCATGTGTGACCAAGCCACAACAAGACTAAATAGTTTAGAAAAATCAATCTCAAACACAGCAGGCTTAGAAAAGATATTAAAATTATCCTTAAATTGCAGAGTAATGCATAAACGTAACCTTGACGTGGACCAAGGACTAGTTAATGGAGCACTGGGTACAGTTGTTGGCTTTCAAACATACCCACGCGACAACAAAATTCAGTTTGTCAATATACTCTTTGACAAACTTTCAGAAGTAAAAAGGATAGGATGCTCAACAGCTAGATTCCTTCTCTTCAAAGATATGTATGTACGCAGAGAACAATTTTCTCTAACTCTTGCATACGCAGTCACGATTCATAAATCACAAGGTCTTACCCTAGACAAAGCAATGATAGATATTGGTAACACAGTCTTTAAAGAATGCATGAGCTATGTAGCACTATCACGCTTACGTACACTTGACGGTCTATTTCTAATCAACTTTGATGCAAGTAAAATAAACGCTGATATTCCTTGCATTTTAGAATACATTAGACTTCGCTCACTATACACCCCCCACCTAAACACATATTCTGTTCCACAAAAAGTAAAACGTTATAAAAGAAAAATAAATCAAACAGAAATGCAACAGGATGTCACTGCAAATCCTCCAAAGAGAGTAAAAGAGACTAATACTTCATCAAGTACCACAAGCAAAAAAGAATCAGTTAGGGAAAGTAAACCAAGTACTTCTTTAAAGAAGGAAGACAAACTCCAAAGATACAGAAATACCTGGACCATTTAAATTCTCAAATATAGTTGGTGTAAGTTGCTACGCAAATGTAGCAATGAATATTCTATTTCAATTACCACCAATTGTTGACAACATTTACTTACACAGTACAGACCCATTGTGTTTGCAAATGTTAGTACTTCACAGAAATGCAGCAAACAATCCTGACAACACGTATAGTGTTTTTGGAATAAGACAACAATTGGACTACTGTGCTGGAATGGTGAAATTCACTATAAATTCACAGGAAGATCCACAAGAATTTCTAATGTACTTACTACAAGTACTGGAAATCAAAAACATACCTATAAATGAAATCTTTCAGATTTCATACATGTGGAAACATACATGCACTCTCTGCAACAATGTGACACAAGAAGAAATCCCCAATGAACACTTCATATATATATCAATACCAAATTGTGAATCCATTCCATTTCAGCGACTTGTACAAAATGCAAACCATGGTAGATTATGCTCTACCTGCAATTCAGATAATCGCTCCACGTTAGTAATACAAACACATAGTAAATACATAATACTAATGCTTCTACGTTACAATGCAGATGGTACCAAAAACAACTGCAAGCTGACTGGATTCACACATGGTCAAACATCACTTGGTAAGAAAACCTTCACAACAATAGGTATAATCTACCACGCAGGAGCCACAACCAATTCAGGGCACTACACTGCATATATAAAAAAGAAATGTGGATGGTTTGAATGTAATGATAGTACCATTACTCTAAAGCAGAGATTACCAGGAAATCTTACAAACGCTTATTTGATGTTGTTAAAACCAAAATTTGATAACTAAACTGTATTTAAACCCCAAGTAAACTTGTGTTAAAAAAATATAAACTGTTAGAATACTCCAAAAGCTATCTAACTGCTCAACAATTCTACAACAACTAATCAGATAAATGAATACCACTAAATTAGACCAAAAAATACACAGTTAGAATACGCCAATTGGTATCTAACTGCTCCAAAATTGTATAATATCAAAACAAATAAATAATATGTTACTGCTCCAAAAGAATACAACAAGCCAAAGTATTAAGCATTAGCCAGAAACAAGAAACAACAAGTGAACACTGAAAACAAACAAACAAATAAACTGTAGCATAACAGAAAAAGGTTTTTTTTAATCCAACATGGATTTTTTTTTCTCCCACAGACCCAATGATTTTAGCAACAAATACAGAAACTGAGCAAATTGCACAGTACTCTGATTTGTAATCTACTAAATATGAGGGTCCAAAAAAAAAAAAAGTATATTGATTATACAATGTAATAAGTCATTACAAAATACTAATACTAACATGCTATTTTCTTTTATCACAGAAATTAACAAGAAAAACATGGACTCCCGTTACTAGACCAAACAGTAAGTATACAATAATAAGGCGAACCATAGCAGCATATCACATCCATAGTATCTAATACCTTTGTTCCTTATACATTTGTTTTTCACCCAAAGTTATAAGCAAATATGAATGTGATATGCTGCGGTGGTTGTTGCCAGGGCATAGAGTCTTGGGTGCATGGCCAAATGGCCATGCACCCAAGACTCTATGCCCTGGCAACAACCACCGCAGCATATCACATCCATAGAGTCAAACATTTCAACTATGGTCTATGGAAACTTTTAATGTCCGCGGACATTATAAGTGTTCTTAGAACACTTTTAACTTGTCAGCGAACAATACGGACAGCGTTTTCAGGACACCCCCTACGAACATTTCAGAACAACGCGATAGTTCTTAGAACACTTTCAACTTGACAATGAACAATACGGACAGTGTCCTCAGGACACCCCCATTTTGTTTATTTGCGAACATTTCAGGACACTGCGGGTGTTCTTAGAACACATTCAACTTGCCAGCGAACAATATGGATTACGCATTCAGGACACCCCCTACGAACATTCCAGGACACCGCGAGTGTTCTTAGAAACGTCTTCAGAACACCCCCATTTTGTTTATTTGCAAACATTTCAGGACACTGCGAGTGTTCTTAGAACACATTCAACTTGACAACGAACAATACGAACAGTGTCCTCAGAACACCCCCATTTTGTTTATTTGCGAACATTTCAGGACACCATGAGTGTTCATTGAACACATTCAACTTGACAGAGAACAATACGGACAGCTTCCTCAGGACACCCCCATTTTGTTTATTTGCGAACATTTCAGGACACTGCGAGTGTTCTTAGAACACATTCAACTTGCCAGCGAACAATACGGACTACGCCTTCAGGACACCCCCTACGAACATTCCAGGACACCGGGAGTGTTCTTAGAAACGTCTTCACAACACCCCCATTTTGTTTATTTGGGAACATTTCAGGACACATTCAACTTGTCAGCCACAACCCCATTCATATTTGCGAACATTTCAGGACACAGCGGGTGTTCGACAACGTCTTCAGAACAACCCCATTTTGTGTATTTGCGAACAATTCAGGACACCGCGAGTGTTCTTAGAACATATTCAACTTGACAACAAACAATATGGACAGCGTCCTCAGGACACCCCCATTTTGTTTATTTGCGAACATTTCAGGACACTGCGAGTGTTCTTTCAGTTTGCTTGCGAACAAAACGGACACATATTGAGTCCTCAGAACACCCCCCATTCAGTTTATTTAGAACATTTCAGAACACCCGTGATGTCCGCAGACAAATCGAACACAAAAAGAACGTCTAACACATAAAAAACACAACTTTCATCCTATCTCATACACTCCCACCCTCCCCAAACACTCCTACACACCAACACACTCTACTAAATACAAATTTTGAACAAAGTTTCACCGTGCTGTGCGCGGATGACCGCAAATCCAAGATGGTGGGCGCTACCGAAAATCTGACGCGCTTCACGCTCCACGCTGGCCAATCAGCGAACACGTTGCATGTCTGCGAACATCACGCAAGCCGATTGGCCAATCAGGACACTGTCCGCGGAGCGAACAGGGAAGTCCGTCCGTGGACAGAACACAGATATCACTATTTTTTTTAACCTACTTTTTGGTCATTTTAAGAAAAACTACTGGACGGATTTTCACCAAATTTGCAAAAGCACGCTTTCGGGACCAAGTCGCTGCTCCTGGTCCAAATTTGGTGAAAATCCGTCCAGCGGTTTGGGCTGTAGACGCGAGCAAAAAACTTTTCCCATTCAGTCTATGGGAAAAAAAAAAGTTTTGGGACTCCCCCTATAACTTTGCCCCCCCTGGACGAATCCTCACCAAACTTTGCAAAACAATTCAGAGTGACCCAAATACTTTCTTTGCAAAGTTTGGTGAGGATCCGTCCAGGGAGAGCGAAGTTATAAGCCGCCCAAAAAGTGCTCTTCCTATGGAAACAGCAACTTAACCATAACTACATGGCCACTACCGTGGCCATATAATATATATATATATTTATCAGTGAAAAAAACGTTGTTAAAGGGACGTTATGGTTAAATTGCGCTACTAAAAACCTATGAAATTCAGTGAAAAAACTTTGTTAGAGGGACGTTATGGTTCCAAGTAAAACCGAAAAACCCTTGAAATTCGGCAGTTATGGTAAGCTAAGCAACCATAACTCGCGCCACCACCGTGCACTGCTAAGACTAACACCCAGGACATCAAAGATGACATCACAAATGTCATTGATGACATCACTGATGACATCACATGTGTATGTACTTTTCATGAAATATGTGTACAAGGGATTCTTATTATAATGTTGCGAAACAAGTGTCAAGGATCATTGCGATAAATATCATACCCTAATTAGTGCATTGAACGATGCATTGATATAAATAGCATTCTATTATGAGGTTCTATCTAGTGTACTAAGCTACTCATACAGAAACATAACATTGTGTGCAGCGTACAAGATGAAGGTATAATATTCGTAATGTTAATATGTTGAATAATGAAATGATAATTGTTTTCTTAATAGATTTTTGTGTACTGTGAAATATGTAATAAGTAGCTAATAAAACACATGTATTACATAATTGCATTACTATAGACAAAACACAAAGACACAAGAACACATACCAATATGGGTACATACAGGGAAAGTGAAGTTAGCAAAAAAGCACGAGTAGTAGCAGAAACAATTCATAATTTAACTGATTATTTTCATGCAAATAAATGATTGCTCTGTTTCAAAGCTGCTATTTACCCTAGGTATATGTATCACTTGATGTGATTGGACCCTAAGGAAAGTAGTGTGAGTACAATGTATACAAATATGACCATATACAGGCAAAGTACAGCCATAAAAAAAAAACAACAGAACTATCAGAAAGTGCTCATAAGTCTATTGATTATCTTTATGCACAAAAATGATTGCTGTCTTTCAAGCTTGTGTCTTCCCATATGTATATGTTTCATATGATGTGACTGGACTCTAAGGGAATTACTGTAAGAACCTATTTGAAAGATACGTCTACAAATAAAATACCATTTTTAGTTTCTGACTGTTACTGAAGAGAACCATGTGGCCTAGATATGTCAGCAAAAGGAAAAAGAGTGAGCCAGACATGTGATGTCATCAGTGATGTCATCAATGACATTTGTGATGTCATCTTTGATGTCCTGGGTGTTAGTCTTAGCAGTGCACGGTGGTGGCGCGAGTTATGGTTGCTTAGCTTACCATAACTGCCGAATTTCAAGGGTTTTTCGGTTTTACTTGGAACCATAACGTCCCTTTAACAAAGTTTTTTCACTGAATTTCATAGGTTTTTAGTAGCGCAACTTAACCATAACGTCCCTTTAACAAAGTTTTTTTCACTGAATTTCATAGGTTTTTAGTAGCGCAACTTAACCATAACGTCCCTTTAACAAAGTTTTTTCACTGAATTTCATAGTTTTTTAGTAGCACAACTTAACAATAATGACTTTGACTTTATATACATGTCATATGGAACTGACTAGATCTCTTCTTATGAACTTGATGTCCACGAACTTATTTAATGTTCGCGGACATGTTCGGAGAACAGTACCACCACCTAAAAACTCTGGGGAGGTATTTGTAATAGTTATATCATAACATAGGAACATTTAACAAATTCACAAAGCAGCACACATACAAAGTATATGTAGTAATACTTAAAAAATGTTACCCATATATGTAACACACTAACCATTCATGTAAATACAATATGTTTTAAAATGGAATATACCAAAAGAAGATAAAGTGGCTTCCACCATAATTACCTCACAGACGCTCCACAACCAACAGCAAGACCAGACGTATACACTACTGATTACATATCTCACCAGACATAGTAAGTGCACTTCTTTTTACTCATATATTTATAAAAAAAAAAAACATATTACTTCTTTGTTTTCTCACAGAATTGTGTAGTACTCTGGACTGGCTAGAAGACCATTTCCCACGAGACGAAATGTTAGAAGATAGTCCACCTAATGGTACACACTTTACTGTATAAACCAATTGATAAATATTATTTTGTATACATTCAACATATACATTTTTTTTACAGACCCTACAAAAATTGCAACTTCCAAAGAAAAAGAAGTGGTGGATAACACTCTTGAACACATTACCCACAAAATGGACCAACTTATGGCAAATTTTATGGATTTAAAGAACTTTGTGGAAGATCACCTAAAACCACCAACAACATACCATTGTCCCACCTGTACTTGTCCCCCCTCACCATATCCCATTCATTTATCCCCAAACTCTCTCCATGGACCACAACGTTTTGATGAAATTTGCATCCCTTCTTCACCTGATCCCACTAATATTGAAAACCCTAATTCTCCTGTTTTTGTTTCCGTTTCTGCCCCACCTTCTCAGTCATAAATTGTTTATATATGTTAAATAAAGTTACTTTTCTTATATTGTGTTGTAATTACTTTCAGTTCCTTGTAATAAAACCAATTTAGAGGTCCACGGACACCGCGGTTGTTCGGAAATGTTCGTAAAGTAATGAAAATGTAACTGTCCTGAGGACACTACATCTGTCCGTAATGTTCTCATGCAAGTTCAAAATGTTCTAAGAACACTCGTAGTGTCCTGAAATGTTCGTAAAGAAACAAAAATTAAAGAAAGACCGGCGCACGCGTGCGAAAACGTGCGATTCGCAGTGGCACAGAAAAAATCGCAGAAAATCGCACAGAAAACAGCGCACATCCATTCATGGCAGCACGGGCACGCGCAAAATGTGGGATGTGCGATGAAAAAGTGCGCGCCGCATGCTAGCGCACAGGTCATCTAACGCTGTGCGATAAAGCCACAGCGAATTCGCACATAGCGCGGCGCGCATCCCAAAAGTAGGCGGAAAACGGGGCGTGACACGCGGAATGGGGAACAACTCGTGAACATGTGGGCGTCACAGGGGAGGTCCAGGAGGCAAGTGCGCGGAACGCCCAGACGCTCGCCTATAACAGGCATTCATGGAATCGAATCGGGTAAAACAGCGCACGGCCAAAGACGCGCACAGGCCCATACACGTACGCCACAGAAAGCAGGCGGTAGCATCCCAATACATGTGCGCCAAAATGTGCGCTTAAAAAATACCGTATACACAGCTCAGCGATTGTGCCTGGGGGAGAGTGTGCGTGCATTTCAGGGGTGCGCGCAAAGTCATACACGTGTTTTGGCTGGGTGCGTGTATATCAGGGGTGCGCAAGAAGTTTCACACGCGTTTTGGCTGGGTGCGTGTATATCAGGGGTGCGCAAGAAGTTTCACACGCGTTTTGGCTGGGTGCGTGTATATCAGGGGTGCGCAAGAAGTTTCAGACGCGTTTTGGCTGGGTGCGTGTATATCAGGGGTGCGCGAGAAGTCTCACATGCGTTTTGGCTGGGTGCGTGTATATCAGGGGTGCGCGAGAAGTTTCACACGCGTTTTGGCTGGGTGCGTGTATATCAGGGGTGCGCGAGAAGTTTCACACGCGTTTTGGCTGGGTGCGTGTACATCAGGGGTGCGCAAGAAGTTTCACACGCGTGAGGGCTGGGTGCGTGTATATCAGGGGTGCGCGAGAAGTCTCACACGCGTTTTGGCTGGGTGCGTGTATATCAGGGGTGCGCGAGAAGTTTCACACGCGTTTTGGCTGGGTGCGTGTACATCAGGGGTGCGCGAGAAGTTTCACACGCGTTTTGGCTGGGTGCGTGTACATCAGGGGTGCGTGAGAAGTTTCACACGCGTTTTGGCTGGGTGCGTGTATATCAGGGGTGCGCGAGAAGTTTCACACGCGTTTTGGCTGGGTGCGTGTACATCAGGGGTGCGCGAGAAGTTTCACACGCGTTTTGGCTGGGTGCGTGTACATCAGGGGTGCGCGAGAAGTTTCACACGCGTGAGGGCTGGGTGCGTGTATATCAGGGGTGCGCAAGAAGTCTCACACGCGTGAGGGCTGGGTACGCGAATCCATTGGACCAAAGGCCCTTACAGTGCAGGCGCGTCTGTGACGTGAACTGCACGTCCTAGTTCCAGCTCTTGTAATAGGTCCTTAGCACGTATACGCGGAAGTGACGTTGGACGTGTGGTCCGGTTTAAAAGGTACGTGTAGGACGTCATTTCCTTGTACGTGCTTTTCGTGGAGAGCGAGTGGGTGAAATCTGTACTTCTTGTCGGTTCACACGCGAATGACTTCACAGCGTTTCGAGTTCGTACTCCCTGTTACCTCTGTCAGTTTTTCTTTTTCTCTTTTTCTCTGGACCTGTTTCCTGAGACAGCGTTTACTTCTCCTGTAGTCCTGTCTCCTCAGACAGCGTACAATTCTTCTTTTGGCGGGGGTGTTGCCAACGCGTGCGCGCGCACGCGTGTCTTCACGCACTTTTTCCTGGCAGACGGTGAGTTGCGCACCTATTTTCCAACAGTGCTTGCCCCGTGTGTCGCGTACCCCTTCAGAGGTCATTGTAGGCTGCGTGTGACACGCATACGTTCATTATTGTGTTTCTGGGTGCCACAGCGTAGTGCGTGTTTTTGTTTCCACGCACGTGGTCTACGAGGGGTCGCTTGCACGTCATTTTCTGTTATTGGGGTGCCTGTGCTTTGCGTGACCTGTCATCTTTCCCCAGGGGTTCCATTCAGCCTTGCAAGTGCACTAGGGTACGAATACCATCTAGTACCCTACCCCTTTGACCCCCAATTGCCCAGGACAATACTTTCCTGCTACTCCCATACGCACAGCTACATCAGTGCCATGTCTGAGAGGCGAGCAAGAGGTAATGGGTGGCAAAGGTGGCCGACCTTCAAGAGGTGGGCGTGGTGGGCGCGGTAGGGGACGTGGCCGGGATTTGCAGGCTACCCCTAGCACCCCACGTGTGGAGGACCAGTCAGGGAGACCCATGCCCCCCCCCCTGGTTGAGGAAAACGTGGCTGACACCATCGATGCTCAGCCCTTGTTGGACCCGTCCATTGTGGCACCTGACCTGGCACAGGCTGACTCCGAGGCTGATTACCAGGTCCCCAAGTCTAGGCCACGGGTGGCAGTGCCAGTCAGTGTCACCAGGCCACGTGTATCAGGGGGAGCCATGTCATCTGCTGCCCCAAGTAGGCGGGGTGGGAAGGCTGCAGGGGCAGCTGCAGCTCCGTCCACCCCAGCTCTGTCTCTCCCAGCCAGGACAGTGTTGGTCCCAGTCCGTCAGTCTGAGGTTCCTCCTGCCACTATCACACTCGAGCTAATGCCTGCAGGAAGTCAGATGGTCAGTGTGCCATTGCACACTACGACACAGTCCACCGGTGCTCCTGCCCCGAGTGGCCAGAGCGGCATATGCCACTCACAGTCCCCACCACCTTACAAGAGGAAGAGTGCTCGTGCACTACAGGCTGATGCCCCAGACACGGCTACACAGTCCGGCACGCCGAGGAAGCCTAGCTTCAATGATGCCGAACTGAATCAACTTGTGCAGTATGTGTTCGATCATGACGCCGAAATGTTGAGCACTCCAGGGTCTAGGATCACACCTGCTCGGCGTCAGGCACACTGGCAGGCCGTCGCGGACAGCATAAGTTCCCTTGGGTTTATGAGGCGCACAGCTACTGAGTGCTACAAGCGATGGAATGACCTAAAGCGCAGGGCAAAGAGTAAGCTGGCCTCAAGTCATGCCGCAACTCTGGTGACTGGAGGTGGGTCTCCAGTAGAGGACATTGAGCTCACTCTACATGAGAATGTTGCTGGGACCTACGTCACAGAGGAGCAGATCCAAGGTGTGGGAGAACTTCCAGATTACGAGGCATTGTCCGGTGAGTGCACATGCATGTGTGTGTGATCCATGTGTACGTTGCATGTGGGAGGGGTCCAGGGTAGGTGCCAGGTCAGGGTGTGTGTGCCTGAGTGGTTTGGGTCACCCATGTGCTTCATCCAATGCATTTGGCCCCCCGGGATTTGGGTATTGCAGTGTCCCTTCTGGCCACAGCAGGCATTTGCCACTATATTGCGCCAGTTGACCTTGAAGTGGCAACATGCAACAACATTGTACCGTATTTTGCTGTGCACGTTCTGGCTGATTGTTGAAATACCCCCAGTTCTATTGCACATCACTCTGCCCCATTCTCACAAATATGACATGCCTATGGTACATGCCAACTGTGGGATGGCACTGCTAGCCAGCATGCATCTGATGTGTTGCCCTTCCATCTTGGTGTCATCAGTGTCTGACATTTTCCTCCCCTTCCAACTCAGTGACAGTGCATGCATGGGAGGGTCATAGTCATGTGGGACATGTGTCTATCAAGTACTGTTTCTGTAGCTTGTCTGGCCTATTTGTGTGCCATGGTGCTAATGCTTGTTTCCATTTTCTGTCTTTCATGTTTTTTCAGAGGATGACGCACTTGATGCTGTTGAGGGTGAGGAGATGGTGCTCACCCAGGAGGGATCTCTGACACGTCCGAGCACGAGTGGGGGACGTGGTGTGTTGGTGGGTGAGAACCCACTCTTGCTGCAGGGCATTCTCTCCAGGGCTGTATATGGGTGCACCTCCCCAGAACTCTTTTCAAGTGTTGATTTGGATGAGACCCATGTGGATTCGCAGTTATGTGTTCATGGAAGGGATACTGTTCTGTCCGACCCACCTGCACCAGGGGTAGAGCCCACTATGGGGATGTCAGTGTTGGTAGGTGCGCCTGTGGTGGTTACGGATGCAGGGCCACACTCCGCAACATCTGATCCTGTTCCTGGGCCAGCAGATCAGAGGGGAAATGCAGTCCTGCAGCCTCAGGCAGTGCCGACACAGCAAGGCGCAGTTCGCCTTGCCCCAGACAGGTGTGGTGCCCGCCAACGCGGTGGCCGTCCGCCACCTGGCAATACCGTATGGGAGCAATCCATATATGGTATGGCCAACCAACAGGCAGCATCATCAGAAATGATTGCTCAAGCCATGGACAGGGTGGCCACTTCCATTGTCCCCCCAGAAAGGCAGAGGGAGCTACTAGAGCAGGCAACATCCTCCATTTGCCAATCAGTAAGGGAGGACATGTTGGCGTCCAACAGGGACAGACAGGTGGCCCTGGACAATCTGAGGGATTCAATTTCTCTAGATGCCCAGGGACAGAGGGAAGCCCTGAGGGGAGAGGTCCAGCACCTCAGGCACGCTCTACTGGACCTTGAGGCTTCCACTGTCACCAGGACAGAACAGCTGCTGGAGCGTGTCACCCGTACGCTCTCAGCAGAGATGCAGGCAACTCGGGCGGAGGTCCGGGCAACACGTCGGGTGTTGCATGGGGATCTCCGCACCATATCCCTCCAGAACGAGGCCTTCAACACCCGCATGCTTGCTGCAATGGAGGACCAAACCAGGGCTTTGCGTGGGCTGCCTCCCATAGCACCACCACCTCCTGTGGCAGCAGCAGAGGTTGAGGAGAGCGAATCCAGCAGTGATTCTCCCACAAATTAGTAGCCGTGCAGGCCATGAGCCCATGGAGGTGTTTTATTTTCGCAACATACACCCAGGTGGCTGTTGGTGAGCATCCTGTCCTCGGACCTCCTGGGTGGCCTCCCCCACCCCCCCTGGCCCCCACATGGCCATTTTTGATTTTTGCTTTTTGATTTTTGAGGTGCAGTGTGTTGCCTTGTGTGGCTCCCGTGGGCATCCACTGTATTCCGTTGGGAACATGCAGGCTTGTCCTGAGTTTGGGTTAGATGCTTGGGTTTGTGAGACACACACCCCTCCTGCTTCCCGTTTCCATGGGCTTGCAAAGGGTGTGCCCAAGTGACAGTGACTTACACAGTGACGTTGGACTCCCATGAGCTATGTGGCCAGTCTGTAGTCAATACTGTGTATACATTCCTAGTGCATATTGTAGTAGTATTGTACACTGCATGGTGTATTGATGTGTGCTTGTGCTTCCATGTCTCCCTCCTAATTTGCAGGGTCAGTCCTCATGTCTTCACAAGCCCGTCTACTTTGGAGATGGAGTTCATGTTGTAAGCAGTGCACTCACAGATGTGGCTGGAACCAACACTGTACAGTAAGAGGTGGTCGATGTGCTGGCATTATCAGGTTGTAGGTCAACGTATCCTTTAGTATTTGGTCATGTTTGTTGTTATTTCTACATGTATGTGGGCATATTGTGTGTGGGCAGTTTCCATTCGGGACACTGTACTTCGTGGCACTTGTGTAATGTTTGGGGTATGAATTTGTTTGCTCTCACATTGCATGACATGCCATGCCATGGGTGTGGGCCTGCTGGCAGGTGCCCCACAGTGCTGGGGGGTGGGGGTGCTGGGGAACATGAGTTGGACATGGGTGGGGGCCTGCTGGCAGGTGCCCCACAGTGCTGAGGGGTGGGGGTGCTGGGGAACATGAGTTGGACATGGGTGGGGGCCTGCTGGCAGGTGCCCCACAGTGCTGGGGGGTGGGGGTGCTGGGGAACATGAGTTGGACATGGGTGGGGGCCTGCTGGCAGGTGCCCCACAGTGCTGGGGGGTGGTGGGAGACATGGGTGGGGGCCTGCTGGCAGGTGTCCCGCAATTCTGGGGGTGGGGGTGCAAGGGGACATGAGTTGGTGATCATTGGTGCAAGGAGACATGTGCCTTTGCTGGGGGGCATGCCCATGTTGGGTGGGCTGCCTGCGGGACATGACCAGGGATGCAGGGTAGTCCCCTGTGGTGTGGGCTGCCTGCAGGGGCCGTGGAGGGTGTACAGGGAACACCTGGGAGGACCCACACTGGCAAATCACATGTAGGACTCCCCGGCACCCCTGCAATACACGTACCCTGCTGAAATCGTGTGTAAAACTTTCTGCGCACCCCTGGTATACACGCTCCCCCAGGCCAGATCGCGTGTAAAACCACCCGCGAGCCCCTGAAATACACGCGCCCAGGCCAATCGCGTGTGGAACTTCTCGCGCACCTTTGAAATACACGCGCCCAGGCCAATCGCGTGTGAAACTACCCGCGAGCCCCTGAAATACACGCGCCCAGGCCAATCGCGTGTGGAACTTCTCACGCACCCCTGAATTACACGCACACGCTCCCCCAGGCCCGATCGCGTGTGAAACCACCCGCGAGCCCCTGAAATACACGCGCCCAGGCCAATCGCGTGTGGAACTTCTCGCGCACCCCTGAAATACACGCACGCAGCCCAATCGCGTGTGGAACTTCTCGTGCACCCCTGAAATACACGCACGCAGCCCAATCGCGTGTGGAACTTCTCGCGCACCCCTGAAATACACGCGCCCAGGCCAATCGCGTGTGAAACCACCCGCGAGCCCCTGAAATACACGCGCCCAGGCCAATCGCGTGTGGAACTTCTTGCGCACCCCTGTAATACACGCACGCAGCCCAATCACGTTTGAAACCACCCGCGAGCCCCTGAAATACACGCGCCCAGGCCAATCGCGTGTGGAACTTCTTGCGCAACCCTGTAATACACGCACGCAGCCCAATCGCGTGTGAAACCACCCGCGAGCCCCTGAAATACACGCGCCCAGGCCAATCGCGTGTGGAACTTCTCGCGCACCCCTGAAATACACGCACGCAGCCCAATCGCGTGTGGAACTTACCGCGCACCCCTGAAATACACGCACGCAGCCCAATCGCGTGTGGAACTTCCCGCGCACCCCTGAAATACACGCACGCAGCCCAATCGCGTGTGGATCTTCCCACGCACCCCTGAAATACACGCACGCAGCCCAATCACGTGTGGAACTTCTCGCGCACCCCTGCAATACACGCACGCAGCCCAATCACGTGTGGAACTTCTCGCGCACCCCTGAAATACACGTGCCCAGGCCAATCGCGTGTGGAACTTCTCGCGCACCTCTGAAATACACGCGCCCAGGCAAATCGCGTGTGGAACTTCTCGCGCACCCCTGAAATACACGCACGCAGCCCAATCGCGTGTGGAACTCCTCGCGCACCCCTGAAATACACGCGCCCAGGCCAATCGCGTGTGAAACCACCCACGAGCCCCTGAAATACACGCGCCCAGGCCAATCACGTGTGGAACTTCTCGCACACCCCTGTAATACACGCACGCAGCCCAATCGCGTGTGAAACCACCCGCGAGCCCCTGAAATACACGCGCCCAGGCCATTTGCGTGTGGTACTTCTCGCGCACCCCTGTATTACACGCACACGCTCCCCCAGGCCCGATCGCGTGTGAAACCACCCGCGAGCCCCTGAAATACACGCGCCCAGGCCAATCGCGTGTGGAACTTCTCGCGCACCTTTGAAATACACGCGCCCAGGCCAATCGGGTGTGAAACCACCCGCGAGCCCCTGAAATAGACGCGCCCAGGCCAATCGCGGGTTGAACTTCTCGCGCACCCCTGAATTACACGCACACGCTCCCCCAGGCCCGATCGCGTGTGAAACCACCCGCGAGCCCCTGAAATAGACGCGCCCAGGCCAATCGCGTGTGGAACTTCTCGCGCACCCCTGAAATACACGCACGCAGCCCAATCGCGTGTGGAACTTCTCGCGCACCCCTGAAATACACGCGCCCAGGCCAATCGCGTGTGAAACCACCCGCGAGCCCCTGAAATACACGCGGCCAGGCCAATCGCGTGTGGAATTTCTCGCGCACCCCTGTAATACACGCACGCAGCCCAATCGCGTGTGGAACTTCCCGCGCACCCCTGAAATACACGCACGCAGCCCAATCGCGTGTGGATCTTCCCGCGCACCCCTGAAATACACGCACGCAGCCCAATCGCGTGTGGAACTTCTCGCGCACCCCTGCAATACACGCACGCAGCCCAATCACGTGTGGAACTTCTCGCGCACCCCTGAAATACACATGCCCAGGCCAATCGCGTGTGAAACTTCTTGCGCACCTCTGAAATACACGCGCCCAGGCCAATCGCGTGTGGAACTTCTCGCGCAACCCTGAAATACACGCACGCAGCCCAATCGCGTGTGGAACTTCTCGCGCACCCCTGAAATACACGCGCCAAGGCCAATCGCGTGTGGAACTTCTCGCGCACCCCTGTAATACACGCACGCAGCCCAATCGCGTGTGAAACCACCCGCGAGCCCCTGAAATACACGCGCCCAGGCCATTTGCGTGTGGTACTTCTCGCGCAACCCTGTATTACACACACACGCTCCCCCAGGCCCGATCGCGTGTGAAACCACCCGCGAGCCCCTGAAATACACGCGCCCAGGCCATTTGCGTGTGGTACTTCTCGCGCACCCCTGTATTACACGCACACGCTCCCCCAGGCCCGATCGCGTGTGAAACCACCCGCGAGCCCCTGAAATACACGCACCCAGGCCAATCGCGTGTGGAACTTCTCGCGCACCCCTGTAATACACGCATGCAGCCCAATCGCGTGTGAAACCCCCCGCGAGCCCCTGAAATACACGCGCCCAGGCCAATCGCGTGTGGAACTTCTCGCGCACCTCTGATATACACGCGCCCAGGCCAATCGCGTGTGGAACTTCTCGCGCACCCCTGAAATACACGCACGCAGGCCAATCGCGTGTGAAACCACCCGCGAGCCCCTGAAATACACACGCCCAGGCCAATCACGTGTGGAACTTCTCGCGCACCCCTGTAATACACGCACGCAGCCCAATCGCGTGTGAAACCACCCGCGAGCCCCTGAAATACACGCGCCCAGGCCATTTGCGTGTGGTACTTCTCGCGCACCCCTGTATTACACGCACACGCTCCCCCAGGCCCGATCGCGTGTGAAACCACCCGCGAGCCCCTGAAATACACACGCCCAGGCCAATCGCGTGTGGAACTTCTCGCGCACCTTTGAAATACACGCGCCCAGGCCAATCGCGTGTGAAACCACCCACGAGCCCCTGAAATACACGCGCCCAGGCCAATCGCGGGTTGAACTTCTCGCGCACCCCTGAATTACACGCACACGCTCCCCCAGGCCCGATCGCGTGTGAAACCACCCGCGAGCCCCTGAAATACACGCGCCCAGGCTAATCGCGTGTGGAACTTCTCGCGCACCCCTGAAATACACGCACGCAGCCCAATCGCGTGTGGAACTTCTCGCGCACCCCTGAAATACACGCACGCAGCCCAATCGCGTGTGGAACGTCTCGCGCACCCCTGAAATACACGCGCCCAGGCCAATCGCGTGTGAAACCACCCGCGAGCCCCTGAAATACACGCGCCCAGGCCAATCGCGGGTTGAACTTCTCGCGCACCCCTGAATTACACGCACACGCTCCCCCAGGCCCGATCGCGTGTGAAACCACCCGCGAGCCCCTGAAATACACGCGCCCAGGCCAATCGCGTGTGAAACCACCCGCGAGCCCCTGAAATACACGCGGCCAGGCCAATCGCGTGTGGAACTTCTCGCACACCCCTGTAATACACGCACGCAGCCCAATCGCGTTTGAAACCACCCGCGAGCCCCCGAAATACACGCGCCCAGGCCAATCGCGTGTGGAACTTCTTGCGCAACCCTGTAATACACGCACGCAGCCCAATCGCGTGTGAAACCACCCGCGAGCCCCTGAAATACACGCGCCCAGGCCAATCGCGTGTGGAACTTCTCGCGCACCCCTGAAATACACGCACGCAGCCCAATCGCATGTGGAACTTCCCGCGCACCCCTGAAATACACGCACGCAGCCCAATCGCGTGTGGAACTTCCCGCGCACCCCTGAAATACACGCACGCAGCCCAATCGCGTGTGGATCTTCCCGCGCACCCCTGAAATACATGCACGCAGCCCAATCGCGTCTGGAACTTCTCGCGCACCCCTGCAATACACGCACGCAGCCCAAACACGTGTGGAACTTCTCGCGCACCCCTGAAATACACGTGCCCAGGCCAATCGCGTGTGGAACTTCTTGCGCACCTCTGAAATACACGCGCCCAGGCCAATCGCGTGTGGAACTTCTCGCACACCCCTGAAATACACGCACGCAGCCCAATCGCGTGTGGAACTTCTCGCGCACCCCTGAAATACACGCGCCCAGGCCAATCGCGTGTGGAACTTCTCGCGCACCCCTGTAATACACGCACGCAGCCCAATCGCGTGTGAAACCACCCGCGAGCCCCTGAAATACACGCGCCCAGGCCATTTGCGTGTGGTACTTCTCGCGCACCCCTGTATTACACGCACACGCTCCCTCAGGCCCGATCGCGTGTGAAACCACCCGCGAGCCCCTGAAATACACGCGCCCAGGCCAATCGCGTGTGGAACTTCTCGCGCACCCCTGTAATAGACGCACGCAGCCCAATCGCGTGTGAAACCCCCCGCGAGCCCCTGAAATACACGCGCCCAGGCCAATCGCGTGTGGAACTTCTCGCGCACCTCTGATATACACGCGCCCAGGCCAATCGCGTGTGGAACTTCTCGCGCACCCCTGAAATACACGCGCCCAGGCCAATCGCGTGTGAAACCACCCGCGAGCCCCTGAAATACACGCGCCCAGGCCAATCGCGTGTGGTACTTCTCGCGCACCCCTGTATTACACGCACATGCTCCCCCAGGCCCGATCGCGTGTGAAACCACCCGCGAGCCCCTGAAATACACGCGCCCAGGCCAATCGCGTGTGTAACTTCTCGCGCACCCCTGAATTACTCGCACACGCTCCCCCAGGTCGCGTGTGTTACTTCTTGCACTGGTACAGGGTTGGCGCAGCCCTTTGCGATGGTTTTGCGATCTTGATGGCTTTTCCTTGCGCGAGGGCGTTCTTGGGGGCATAACTGGCGCTGCTGCAGGGTCGCTGCGATACTCTGCGCCACGGCTTGTTTTGGAGGATTAATCCATGAATACGATGTGCGCTGGAATGGATTTTATCGCACGCGGCTGGCGCAGACATTCGCACAGGAACACTCTGCGCCAGCCGCGTGCGATACTTTTGACTGTATTTCCATGAATCGGCCTGTATATTTGTCCGTAATGTTTGCTATCAACTTAAAACTGTCCGAAGAACACAATTGCTGTCCTGAAATGTTCATAAATAAACGAAAATGATGTGTCCTGAACAACAGTACAACTGTTCGTAGTGTTCGCTACCCAATTGAAAGTGTTCTAAGAACACAATTGGTGTCCTGAAATGTTCCTACATAAACTAAAGTACACGTGTCCTGAAGAACACTATATCTGTCCTTACTGTTCTCTACCAAGTTTAAACTGTTCTAAGAACACACGCGGTGTCCTTAATTTGTTCATTAAGTACATATCATATACACTGAACTAATGCAATGTATCTTATGTAAATAAATTAGTTTAATGGTTTTACAGAAGGCACTGAGGATTTCAATTAAAAAAATCAATATCTAAATTAAAAACAGTGCTATATACAAACAAAGTTACTAATTTGAAGCTTTTACAGTTGCAGTGAAGACCAGTTTCCTGAAAAGAAGCAGCCGAATTCGAAGAAGAAAGAAAAACTAAGAAGTTACCTGTTAATTAAAAAAAAAAAGTAAGTAAACTATCACCATAATATTTATTTTATTAATCGAATATACTATAACATTAATACCAGCTATTTTGGTTTCTTAAAATAGAGATTTAGTACCATTTTGTCCAAAAATGTCCATGTCGTAAACAGCGATTTACAACCAGAATGGCACACAAATTTCTATTTTTGGACACACAAATTAGCCAACTGAACCACTACAATTTTCATATTATAGAACAAACAACTGTTTTAATTGAATACATTAGATTTACTATTTGTACTTTTCCACACCACTAGCTTACTTTTTTTTTGTCATCTGAACCCCAGTTTAGTGACACATAAATTCAAGAATACCTATCCCTACTAGTTTTAGTTCCCAATACACAATCACACACCATTACATACATCTTTATCATCTTACTCAAACACTCATGCACAGAGCACACATACATTCCAGAACACCCCAACCCATATCTTCTTTATTTTTTTCAACAGACCCTAAAGAATGCCTACCAAAAGACAACTCCATAGAAAGCAACGCAAAATTAGAGCAAATGAAAATAAAGGAGTCCAACATAAGCATCCATCTCTAGCAGAATTTGTAAAAAAAGTTGAAACAAAACAGCTAATACAATCATTTAATGAAACACAAGAAGTTTCAAGTACAACAACTTTGCTTCCTCTATCAAAATGTAAAACAAACCAAAAAACAATTAACAGAAAATCAGCTATCAGTACAGATAAAACTACTTCTTCAAATTTTAATATAGTGCAAAGTAAGCATACCAAGAAAAGTATTTTAGCCAAAATATACCGTCACAAAGTCCTTCAAAATCTTATAAAAACAGGAGAGAAATCAGGTTCAAAGCTTAAAACCTATCGTAGGAAATTAATCTTAGAAGCATTGATGGACAGTACAATTCTTCTCAAAAGAAATTTATTTATTTTACTGTTAAACAAAATGAAACCACTAACAAAACTAATAACTAAATTACAAAACAGACTTCTCAATAAGCGAAATGTCAACAGAAAGAACTTCTTAAGTATCTGCGGAGGTGAATGGAATCACACTACGAGCACAGAACCATATTTTAATGAAGAAGCGTACAAACAAAAGCAAACTAATACAATTGCCATAAATAGCAGTGGTCGAGGTTATGAAAAAGTCAATAATACCATAATGGAACACGAAGTACTCCTTACAAAAATATGCCCTGAAAACTTAGAATTACCCCTCCATTCAACTGGATCAGAACGTCTAGTGTACAAATGGCCATGCACGTCAATGTGTAACATTCCCAAACAATGTTTCAAATCTTTACACCAATTCCTCAATAAATATGTAAAAAGCAAAGACAAAATCAAAATTAAATTACTGCAAAATATAGATACCTGTCCAGTGCGCAAGTACACAGGACTACAAGGACATTCATTGGCCTGCATTACAGGACCTACTTGTAAAACCACTTTCCATGATATCAAAAGGATATCAACACATCATTCAACTATAAGAAATCCAGTCTATAAACTGTACTATGCTAAAAGTCCTGCTTTAGCACTAGCAAAGTTAAATAACATCCTTCTACATGGTACAGAAAAGACCTACTTGAAGAAATTCACTATATCCAGAAAAAATATTTTGGAAGTGAAAGCCATTTACAGAATGAAATAGCTTTAAACCAATTAAGCAACAATTCTACACATGGCAACCTTTTGCTAAACACATACAAAAAAGAAATACTAAAATTTAAAAGTACATCAGCTGAAGTACCAAACCATGTATGTGTATGTTGCCGTAGAATATTTTATAAAAGTAACACAAAAACTGTGGACCTATCATACAAAATAGAAGACAATGAAGATTCTAAATGGTTTTAATTAGCTCTCTACCTTCTAGCAGAAAACAAATATGAAATAACTGAGCCCTTAACACTTTGCAGTTATTGCACCACAAAACGTGACAACAACCAAACTCCTTCACGTTCTATCACAAATAATTTGGAATTATACCCAGTACCAAAACCTCTACAACAACTTAATTTATATGAGAACATCATAATTCAAACAGTACACCCATTTCAAGCAATAATACGCCTTCAACCAAAAACAGCAAAATTACCTCCCTCTGAATTGGTAAAAGGCATTCGTGGAAAAGTAGTTTCTTTACCATTAAATCTAAAAGAAAATGTGCATACCCTAGGAGTGCAACGTCCAATTCACCAATCTTTAATTATATTAGTAAATTGAGTACCTACAAAAGACAAAAAAATATGGCAACAGCTGGTAGATTTATATAAAGTTAGACAAGCCTTCCAATATCTCAAAGAGAATAATGAATATTACAAAGAAATTAATATTGAAGAAAACTTGAAAGATACAACTGAAATAATTCAAGAAACACAAGAAGCTGGTCAATTTGAGCTACTAGATCCTGCTACAATATCAATTACTTTAGACCAGTATACAATTCATCCTTTGCACTGTAATGACACCATACAAGATGTACTGGAAACTTACCAAATGCGTCAAACAAAAGGATCGCCAATCAGTATATGGGAAAAAAGTATAGAAGCACGTCGTGCTTTTCCTCTACTCTTTCCTACTGGCAAAGGAGGAAGGTATGATGATAGACCTATTCAAATATCAGCTTCAGAATACCGCTCATTATGGTTGTATTCTGAAGATCCCAGATTTAGACAAAATGTGGAATACATATTCCACTTACTCTTTGAAAGTGAACTAGCAACTTTATGTTACGGAGTTGCACACATATTAAAATCAGGATCACACTTTCAAAATATGACAGCTACACAATTATTAGAGAAAGTGCAACAAAAGGATGAGGTTTTACAATCAAATATTACTAATCTATTAGCAAATATGCGTGGTACTAAAGAGTACCTGTTTCGACGTCATGGAGATGTACGTTGTATGATCAGAAACCTTGGCCCACCCACTTGGTTTGTTACATTAAGTTGTGCAGAATATGCGTGGGAAGATTTACATGATTTCCTACGCATATCAAATAAAAACAAAACAAACATAGATATTCTAACACCTGGAGAACTTTGTTCTTTGGATCCTGTTAATGTTTCAAGATATTTTCACCATCGCTTCATTGCTATGCTACATTTTATTTGTAATAAAACTGTTCCTCCCCTTGGAGAAGTGCAACACTTCTTTTGGAGAAAAGAATACCAAGCCAGAGGAGCACCACATATCCACATGCTTTTATGGATTAAAGATGCTCCTAAATTTGGTCAAGACAGTGATGCCACTGTTTTACAGTTTATTGAAAAATATGTCACTTGTGAAATTCCATCAGAAGCCACAAATAGTGATCTTTGTGCACACATTTTACAATTTCAAAGACACAAATGTGGAAAATATTGTCGTCGCAAAGGCAAATACTACACCAAATGCCGATTTGGTTTCCCTGCGGAAAATGCATTTTTTTCCCCACATTTCGGACTTTGCGGGAGTGTCTGGATAATAAATTCTGGGGCGATTTGGGCATATCATACCTCTGTGGATTCCCACGGTTGTCCTCTTTTCGGAAATGGGTGGGGATCCCTGTTTTCCTTGGTGGCTTGGACACCCGAGGCCCATATCTGTATGCTGTGCCGGTCGGCAGAACGTCTCAAATTCAGATGTGAAAACAGACTTGGGGTTACTTGTGTTTTAGGCTTTCCCCTTGGCGGCCAGGTAGGTGCACCCACACATGTGAGGTACCGTTTTCATCGGGACACCTGTGGGAACGCAGGACGGTAGGCCATGTGTTGTTGGGGGTGTGTTTCGATGGGTGCGCCAAGCAAAATGTGCGTAAAATGCGTTTTTTTCACCACATTTCGGACTTTGCGGGGGTGTCTGGGTAAAAATTCTGGGGCGATGTGCGCAAATCATACCTCTGCGGATTCCCACGGGTGTCCTATTTTCGGAAATGCATGGGGTTCCCTGTTTTCCTTGGCAGCTTGGACACCCGAGGCCCATATCTGTATGTTGTGCCGGTTGGCAGAATGTCTGAGATTCCGCTCTGAAAACAGACTTGGGGTTACTGGTGTTTTAGGCTTTCGCCTTGGTAGGCAGGTAGGTGCACCCACACATGTGAGGTACCGTTTTCATCGGGACACCTGTGGGAATGCGGGACGGTAGGCCATGTATTGTTGGGGGTGTTTTGCGATGGGTGCGCCGAGCAAAATGTGCGGAAAATGTGTTTTTTTCACCACATTTCGGACTTTGCTGTGGTGTCTGGGTAATAAATTCTGGGGCGATTTGGGCATATCATACCTCTGTGGATTCCCACGGTTGTCCTCTTTTCGGAAATGCCTGGGGATCCCTGTTTTCCGTGGTGGCTTGGACACCCGAGGCCCATATCTGTATGCCATGCCGGTCGGCAGAACGTCTCAAATTCAGATGTGAAAACAGACTTGGGGTTACTTGTGTTTTAGGCTGTCCCCTTGGCGGCCAGGTAGGTGCACCCACACCTGTGAGGTACCGTTTTCATCGGGACACCTGTGGGAACGCAGGACTGTAGGCCATGTGTTGTTGGGCATGTACCGATGGGTGCGCCGAGCGAAATATGCGGAAAATACGTTTTTGTCCCCACATTTCGGACTTTGCAGGGGTGTCTGAGTAATAAATTCTGGGGCGATTTGGGCATATCATACCTCTGCGGATTCCCACGGGTGTCCTCTTTTCGGAAATGCATGGGGTTCCCTGTTTTCCCCAGTGGCTTGGACACCCAAGGCCCCTATCTGTATGTTGTGCCGGTTGGCAGAATGTCTGAGATTCCGCTCTGAAAACAGACTTGGGGTTACTTGTGTTTTAGGCTTTCGCCTTGGCAGCCAGGTAGGTGCACCCACACATGTGAGGTACCGTTTTCATCGGGACACCTGTGGGAACGCGGGACAGTAGGCCTTGTATTGGTTGGGGCGTGTTTTGTTGGGTGCGCCGAGCGAAATGTGCGGAAAATGCATTTCTTTCCCCACATTTCGGATTTGCGGGGGTGTCTGGGTAATAAATTCTGGGGCGATGTGCGCAAATCATACCTCTGCGGTTTCCCACAGGTGTCCTCTTTTCGGAAATGCATGGGGTTCCTTGTTTTCCTTGGTGGCTTGGACACCCGAGTCCCATATCTGTATGGAGTGCCGTTCGGCAGAATGTCTGAGATTCCGCTCTGAAAACAGTCTTGGGGTTACTTGTGTTTTAGGCTTTCCCCTTGGCAGCCAGGTAGGTGCAACCACACATGTGAGGTACCGTTTTCATCGGGACACCTGTGGGAACACGGGACGGTAAGCCATGTGTTGTTGGGGGGGGTGTTTCGATGGGTGCGCTGAGCGAAATGTGCGGAAAATGCATTTTTTTCCCACATTTCGGACTTTGCGGGAGTGTCTGGATAATAAATTCTGGGGCGATTTGGGCATATCATACCTCTGTGGATTCCCACGGTTGTCCTCTTTTCGGAAATGCGTGGGGATCCCTGTTTTCCTTGGTGGCTTGGACACCCGAGGCCCATATCTGTATGCTGTGCCGGTCTGCAGAACGTCTCAAATTCAGATGTGAAAACAGACTTGGGGTTACTTGTGTTTTAGGCTTTCCCCTTGGTGGCCAGGTAGGTGCACCCACACATGTGAGGTACCGTTTTCATCGGGACACCTGTGGGAACGCAGGACGGTAGGCCATGTGTTGTTGGGGCATGTTTCGATGGGTGAGTTGAGCGAAATGTGCGTAAAATGCGTTTTTTTCCCCACATTTCGGACTTTGCAGGGGTGTCTAGGTAATAAATTCTGAGGCGATTTGGGCATATCATACCTCTGCCGATTCCCACGGGTGTCCTCTTTTCGGAAATGCATGGGGTTCCTTGTTTTCCTTGGTGGCTTGGACACCCGAGTCCCATATCTGTATGGAGTGCCGGTTTGCAGAATGTCTGAGATTCCGCTCTGAAAACAGTCTTGGGGTGACTTGTGTTTTAGGCTTTCCCCTTGGCAGCCAGGTAGGTGCACCCACACATGTGAGGTACCGTTTTCATCAGGACACCTGTGGGAATACGGGACGGTAGGCCATGTGTTGTTGGGGGCGTGTTTCGATGGGTGCGCCGAGCGAAATGTGCGGAAAATGCATTTTTTTACCCCACATTTCGGACTTTGCGGGAGTGTCTGGGTAATAAATTCTGGGGCGATGTGCGCAAATCATACCTCTGCGGATTCCCACGGGTGTCCTCTTTTCGGAAATGCATGGGGTTCCCTGTTTTCCCTGGTGGTTTGGACACCCAAGGCCCATATCTGTATGTTGTGCCGGTCGGCAGAATGTCTGAGATTCCGCTCTGAAAACAGACTTGGGGTTACTTGTGTTTTAGGCTTTCCCCTTGGCGGCCAGGTAGGTGCACCCACACATGTGAGGTACCGTTTTCATCGGGACACCTGTGGGAACCCGGGACAGTAGGCCATGTGTTGTTGGGGGCGTGTTTCGATGGGTGCGCCGAGCGAAATGTGCAAAAAATGTGTTTTTTCCCCCACATTTCGGACTTTGCGGGGGTGTCTGGGTAATACACTCTGGGGCGATGTGCGCAAATCATACCTCTGCGGATTCCCACGGGTGTCCTCTTTTGGGAAATGCGTGGGGATCCCTGTTTTCCTTGGTGGCTTGGACACCCGAGGCCCATATCTGTATGCTGTGTCGGTCGGCAGAACGTCTCAAATTCAGATGTGAAAACAGACTTGGGGTTACTTGTGTTTTAGGCTTTCCCCTTGGCGGCCAGGTAGGTGCACCCACACATGTGAGGTACCGTTTTCATCGGGACACCTGTGGAAACCCGGGACAGTAGGCCATGTGTTGTTGGGGGCGTGTTTCGATGGGTGCGCCGAGCGAAATGTGCAAAAAATGCATTTTTTTCCCCACATTTCGGACTTTGCGGGGGTGTCTGGGTAATAAATTCTGGGGCGATGTGTGCAAATCATACCTCTGCGGATTCCCACGGGTGTCCTATTTTCAGAAATGCATGGGGTTCCCTGTTTTCCTTGGTGGCTTGGACACCCGAGGCCCATAGCTGTATGTTGTGCCGGTTGGCAGAATGTCTGAGATTCCGCTCTGAAAACAGACTTGGGGTTACTTGTGTTTTAGGCTTTCCCCTTGGCAGCCAGGTAGGTGCACCCACACATGTGAGGTACCGTTTTCATCGGGACACCTGTGGGAACACAGGACAGTAGGCCTTGTATTGGTTGGGGGCGTGTTTTGATGGGTGCGCCGAGCGAAATGTGCGGAAAATGCATTTCTTTCCCCACATTTCAGATTTGCGGGGGTGTCTGGGTAGTAAATTCTGGGGCGATGTGCGCAAATCATACCTCTGCGGATTCCCACGGGTGTCCTCTTTTCGGAACTGCATGGGGTTCCTTGTTTTCCTTGGTGGCTTGGACACCCGAGTCCCATATCTGTATGGAGTGCCGGTTTGCAGAATGTCTGAGATTCCGCTATGAAAACAGTCTTGGGGTTACTTGTGTTTTAGGCTTTCCCCTTGGCAGCCAGGTAGGTGCACCCACTCATGTGAAGTACCGTTTTCATCGGGACACCTGTGGGAACACGGGACGGTAGGCCATGTGTTGTTGGGGGCGTGTTTCGATGGGTGCGCCGAGCGAAATGTGCGGAAAATGCATTTTTTTACCCCACATTTTGGACTTTGCGGGAGTGTCTGGGTAATAAAATCTGGGGCGATGTGCGCAAATCATACCTCTGCGGATTCCCACGGGTGTCCTATTTTCGGAAATGCATGGGGTTCCCTGTTTTCCTTGGTGGCTTGGACACCCGAGGCCCATATCTGTATGTTGTGCCGGTCGGCAGAATGTCTGAGATTCCGCTCTGAAAACAGACTGGGGGTTACTTGTGTTTTAGGCTTTCCCCTTGGCAGCCAGGTAGGTGCACCCACACATGTGAGGTACCGTTTTCATCGGGACACCTGTGGGAACGCGGGACAGTATAGCCATGTGTTGTTGGGGGCGTGTTTCGATGGGTGGGCCAAGCGAAATGTGCGGAAAATGCGTTTTTTCCCCACATTTCAGACTTTGCGGGGGTGTCTGGGTAATAAATTCTGGGGCGATGTGCGCAAATCATACCTCTGCGGATTCCCACGGGTGTCCTATTTTTGGAAATGCATGGGGTTCCCTGTTTTCCTTGGTGGCTTGGACACCCGAGGCCCATATCTGTATGTTGTGCGGGTTGGCAGAATGTCTGAGATTCCGCTCTGAAAACAGACTTGGGGTTACTTGTGTTTTAGGCTTTCCCCTTAGCAGCCAGGTAGTCGCACCCACACATATGAGGTACCGTTTTCATCGGGACACCTGTGGGAACGCAGGACGGTAGGCCATGTGTTGTTGGGTGTGCCGCGCAAAATGTGCTGAAAATGCGTTTTTTTCCCCCCACATTTCGGACTTTGAGTGGGTGTCTGGGTAATAAATTCTGGGGCGATGTGCGCAAATCATACCTCTGCGGATTCCCACGGGTGTCCTCTTTTCGGAAATGCATGGGGTTCCCTGTTTTCCTTGGTGGCTTGGACACCCGAGGCCCATATCTGTATGATGTGAGAGTGTGACATTTCAGGTGTGAAAACAGACTTGGGGTTACTTGTGTTTTAGGCTTTCCCCTTGGCGGCCAGGTAGGTGCACCCACATATGTGAGGTACCGTTTTTATCGGGACACCTGTGGGAACGCAGGACAGTAGGCCATGTGTTGTTGGGGGCGTGTTTTGATGGGTATGCCGAGCGAAATGTGCGGAAAATGCAGGTTTTTTCTAACATTTCGGACTTTGCGGGGGTGTCTGGGTAATAAATTCTGGGGCGATTTGGGCATATCATACCTCTGCGGATTCCCACGGGTGTCCTCTTTTCGGAAATGCATGGGGTTCCCCGTTTTCCCCAGTGGCTTGGACACCCAAGGCCCATATCTGTATGTTGTGCCGGTCGGCAGAATGTCTGAGATTCCGCTCTGAAAACAGACTTGGGAATACTTGTGTTTTAGGCTTTCTCCTTGGCGCCAGGTAGGTGCACCCACACATGTGAGGTACTGTTTTCATCGGGACACCTGTGGGAACGCAGGACGGTAGGCCATGTGTTCTTGGGGCATGTTTCGATGGGTGTGCCGAGCGAAATGTGCGGAAAATGCATTTTTTTCCCCGCATTTCGGACTTTGCAGGGGTGTCTGGGTAATAAATTCTGGGGCGATTTGGGCATATCATACCTCTGCGGATTCCCACGGGTGTCCTCTTTTCGGAAATGCATGGGGTTCCCTGTTTTCCCCAGTGGCTTGGACACCCAAGGCCCATATCTGTATGTTGTGCCGGTTGGCAGAATGTCTGAGATTCCGCTCTGAAAACAGACTTGGGGTTACTTGTGTTTTAGGCTTTCCCCTTGGCAGCCAGGTAGATGCACCCACACATGTGAGGTACCGTTTTCATCGGGACACCTGTGGGAACGCGGGACAGTAGGCCTTGTATTGGTTGGGGGCGTGTTTTGTTGGGTGCGCCGAGCGAAATGTGCGGAAAATGCATTTCTTTCCCCACATTTCGGATTTGCGGGGGTGTCTGGGTAATAAATTCTGGGGCGATGTGCGCAAATCATACCTCTGCGGATTCCCACGGGTGTCCTCTTTTTGGAAATGCATGGGGTTCCTTGGTGGCTTGGACACCCGAGTCCCATATCTGTATGGAGTGCCTTTCGGCAGAATGTCTGAGATTCCGCTCTGAAAACAGTCTTGGGGTTACTTGTGTTTTAGGCTTTCCCCTTGGCAGCCAGGTAGGTGCAACCACACATGTGAGGTACCGTTTTCATCGGGACACCTGTGGGAACACGGGACGGTAGGCCATGTGTTGTTGGGGGCGTGTTTCGATGGGTGCGCCGAGCGAAATGTGCGGAAAATGCATGTTTTTCCCCCACATTTCGGACTTTCCGGGAGTGTCTGGGTAATAAATTCTGGGGCGATTTGGGCATATCATACCTCTGTGGATTCCCACGGTTGTACTCTTTTCGGAAATGCGTGGGGATCTCTGTTTTCCTTGGTGGCTTGGACACCCGAGGCCCATATCTGTATGCTGTGCTGGTCGGCAGAACGTCTCAAATTCAGATGTGAAAACAGACTTGGGGTTACTTGTGTTTTAGGCTGTCCCCTTGGCGGCCAGGTAGGTGCACCCACACATGTGAGGTACCGTTTTCATCGGGACACCTGTGGGAACGCAGGACGGTAGGCCATGTGTTGTTGGGGCATGCTTCGATGGGTGAGTTGAGCGAAATGTGCGTAAAATGCGTTTTTTTCCCAAAATTTCGGACTTTGCAGGGGTGTCTGGGTAATACATTCTGGGGCGATTTGGGCATATCATACCTCTGCGGATTCCCAAGGGTGTCCTCTTTTCAGAAATGCATGGGGTTCCCTGTTTTCCCCGGTGGCTTGGACACCCAAGGACCATATCTGTATGTTGTGCCGGTCGGCAGAATGTCTGAGATTCCGCTCTGAAAACAGACTTGGGGTTACTTGTGTTTTAGGCTTTCCCCTTGGCAGCCAGGTAGGTACACCCACACATGTGAGGTACCGTTTTCATCAGGACACCTGGGGGAATGCGGGACGGTAGGCCATGTATTGTTGGGGGCGTGTTTCAATGGGTGCGCCGAGCAAAATGTGCGGAAAATGCGTTTTTCCCCCACATTTCGGACTTTGCTGGGGTGTCTGGGTAATAAATTCTGGGGCGATGTGCGCAAATCATACCTCTGCGGATTCCCACGGGTGTCCTATTTTCAGAAATGCATGGGGTTCCCTGTTTTCCTTGGTGGCTTGGAAACCAGAGGCCCATATCTGTATGTTGTGCCGGTTGGCAGAATGTCTGAGATTACGCTCTGAAAACAGACTTGGGGTTACTTGTGTTTTAGGCTTTCCCCTTGGCAGCCAGGTAGGTGCACCCACACATGTGAGGTACCGTTTTCATCAGGACACCTGTGGGAACACGGGACGGTAGGCCATGTGTTGTTGGGGGCGTGTTTCGATGGGTGCACTGAGCGAAATGTGCAGAAAATGCGTTTTTTCCCTACATTTCGGACTTTGTGGGGGTGTCTGGGTAATAAATTCTGGGGCGATGTGCGCAAATCATACCTCTGCGGATTCCCATGGGTGTCCTCTTTTCGGAAATGCATGGGGTTCCCTGTTTTCCTTGGTGGCTTGGACACCCAACGCCCATATATGTATGGTGTGCCGGTCGGCAGAACGTCTCAAATTCAGATGTGAAAACAGACTTGGGGTTACTTGTGTTTTAGGCTTTCCCCTTGGCGGCCAGGTAGGTGCACCCACACATGTGAGGTACCGTTTTCATCGGGACACCTGTGGGAACGCAGGACGGTAGGCCATGTGTTGTTGGGGCATGTTTCGATGGGTGCACTGAGCGAAATGTGCAGAAAATGCGTTTTTTCCCTACATTTCGGACTTTGTGGGGGTGTCTGGGTAATAAATTCTGGGGCGATGTGCGCAAATCATACCTCTGTGGATTCCCACGGGTGTCCTCTTTTTGGAAATGCATGGGGTTCCCTGTTTTCCTTGGTGGCTTGGACACCCGAGGCCCATATCTGTATGTTGTGCCAGTCGGCAGAATGTCTGAGATTCCGCTCTAATAACAGACTTGGGGTTACTTGTGTTTTAGGCTTTCCCCTTGGCAGCCAGGTAGGTGCACCCACACATGTGAGGTACTGTTTTCATCGGGACACCTGTGGGAACGCGGGACGGTAGGCCATGTGTTGTTGGGTGCGTGTTTCGATGGGTGCGCCGAGCAAAATGTGCTGAAAATGCGTTTTTTTCCCCCCACATTTCGGACTTTGAGGGGGTGTCTGGGTAATAAATTCTGGGGCGATGTGCGCAAATCATACCTCTGCGGATTCCCACGGGTGTCCTCTTTCGGAAATGCATGGGGTTCCCTGTTTTCCTTGGTGGCTTGGACACCCGAGGCCCATATCTGTATGTTGTGCCGGTCGGCAGAGCGTCTCAAATTCAGATGTGAAAACAGACTTGGGGTTAATTGTGTTTTAGGCTTTCCCCTTGGCGGCCAGGTAGGTGCACCCACACATGTGAGGTACCGTTTTCATCGGGACACCTGTGGAACGCGGACGGTAGGCCATGTGTTGTGTTTGTGTGGTTTTCAAAACGTTTTGACCCATTTGCTGGTGCCCTTTGTCACACAACCCTTTCATTTCCCAAAGGTGACCTACATTTAGTTGCTGCTTTAGGCACCATACTCTTTTGAAACATGCACAAGTCACCTACCCTTGAAAAGGTCTGCCTGTGCTCTTTCAAAAAATGTATACTTGGCGTTCCTCACCACATTGGTTTTCCCGATTTACACATGCTAAGTGCGTCTGTTCAGGCCGTGAGCGTAAAACTCCTGTGTACCATGGCTCAGTGTTTGGCTTGTGGTATTGCTTGTTTTGTAAAACACTATAAGAAATGTGTGCTCTCCTAACTGCAAGAGTCGGGGGAATGTAGCGGAGCATTGCTTTTCTCAAAATGCATAGAAGCCATTGCCGTACCAAGCCAACCATGTCCAACACATACCTTTTTTTCGGTCATTTTCCCGCTTTTCCCCCAATCTATGACAGTTTCCCCTACCTAGTTGTTGCCTGACCTACACAAATCACCCCTTCATAAACTTGGAATTTTGTCTACTTTTCAGAAATATATGCCTTTCTGTCCTCGAATTCGGCTTTCCTACCCTTTTTATCCATTCCGTCCATGCATGTCCAATTGGCAAAAATGGCCAAAATCACCTACCTCTCACAAAACGGTTGATAACCACATCAAAATATTTTCTTTTCATTTCCACTCAACCTGTTCTTGCAAGCCAGGAAATTGGGGAACTCAGCCCAGCAAACCATTTGTTCCTAGCTCTTACAAGGAAAAAAACAGAGGCTTCTTTGTACATCATTTTATTGGCATTTTTTGAAAAAACCCAAAATGTTCGCCCTTTTTGCTTATTTTCTCTCACCGCCCTACAGCAAGCTAGGATTCCTGGGTGGCGTTACGACCGCCTACATGTGGGGAAAAAAGGAGGCAAATTTGGCCGAGATATCTCATGTAACAAAAATGTTACAAGCCATTGAATGGCCACATACCGAAATCACCAAAAAAGGCCTTGGCACTGGGGAGAAATCCCCATGGCACTTAAGGGGTTAATTAGTGACCAGGTGGGTGTTGCTGAGCTACCGAGGGACTTGCCCTGCTCAGATGCCCCAGAGAAAAAGGAGAATTAAGCTATGGACCATCCGCACTTTCACTTTTCCTGGATGTTAGCCCATGATGTTTTCCCGGGAGGGTAGCTCAGCGGTAACGTGCACGCCTTGGAAGCAAGACGACACAAAGCAATACAGGTTCGATCCCCGGTTCAGTGCTTAGAAACCTCTGGGTATTTAAGCGCATTATGAATACGCAACTAAGACAAAAAAAAAACAATTATGCAACTGAAAAACCATTCCTGTAACAGCTCCTCGATGACCGCGGGCTGTGTGAGCGCTTTAAAAAAATGCAAAAAATCTCTGCACACACCTCTATAAACGCTTCCAATAAGCAACTAGAACTGCCAAAGCCAACAGTTATGGCTCTTGTACTGGCATTAGATAGACATTTGTCAGATACTGCCATAAAATTCCCAGCTGATAATACAGTTTGCCAGCTGTCGCCATCTAATGCCCAGGTAGTAGTACCATGGTGGCACTGCCTGATAAACGCTGATCCCATGCCAACACAAAAGCAAACACTGTTGGCTTTACTAATGCTAGTTGTTAACAGATAAATCACCCCTGGTTAATACACGTATTACAGCAGGAGTTACAGCAGCAATTAAGCAATTGTGTCTCATTACGAGGAGGGCAGTAAGGGGTTAACCCCTTACGCCCTATTACAAGGTCCGCTCGCAGGATCCGCTAAGGATGCCTAGAGACCCAAGCTACTCCTCACTGATGAGTCCCAACAAGGGTGAAACATGTTTGGGTATGCTTGTGGTCTCGTGCAGAAGGGATGTGACCTACCAGTTCGGGCTGGACTGCCCCTTTTGGGGTGGGGCTAAGCCTGATTTGCATATGGTCTTTCCCCTTCTGCAATGGCTTGGCAGGCGAAGAACGGTGGTCTGGAGGGTTGCCCAGAGCAATGCCAGCGGATAAGATTCATTCTAAACCTTCCAGCCATCACCTTTTTGTTTTTGCTTAGTCCTTATACAGCACAAGGTTTGCTTTTACTGCATGAAAGAGTTAGTTTAAAGATCTCCTGGGGGAGGTCGGGTGGTGGGTTTAGAGAGTGGAGAGGCTTGTAGTGGCGTGATAATGGACTTTGGATTATCACGGATACGAGCTATCAATGAGTGAATCAATAACCAAACAACATCCACAGGCTGTGTGTCCCTCCTCATATCACATCTGTCTCCCATCTGTACTCCAATGCAACTGTTCCAGCTTGTAGGTGGTACTGAAGCACCACTGAATAGCCAAAGCTATTAACAAAGTGAAGGAAACATGAGTATGTTGGATTGTTTCTATTCCATTGCTCTAGACCCCCTTCCAGGGTCCTCTGTCCTTAGTTCTGTTGTGTATTTTAAAGATACATCAGCATGGGTGCCAAATCTGAAGCCCTGCTCTGTTCTGCAATTGCAGGCACTGGTAAGGGTGATGATGTGTCATGGGGAGCCTTTAGGGGGGTCTGCATTTCCAAATCCATTAGGCAGCCCCTCACAAATGTGGGCTCATCACTTAATGGTGCAGAGCATAGGTGTGCTCAGGAGAGACTATCTGATAAAGTAAGAATACTTGGTGAGGAATTAAATAAATTCAGGGTGGAAGTCGATAGAGTCTAAACAGGCTCAATGCTACTATGAGGGTGAGGGCCCGGGGACACACACTTACATGAGGGATTGGTAATCGATAGAATCTAAACAGGTCCAACGCTACTATGAGGGTGAGAGCCCGGGGACACACTTACATGAGGGATTGGAAGCCGATAGAGAGTCTACACAGGATCAACGCTACTATGAGGATGAGGGCCCGGGGACACATGCTTACATGTGGGTTTATAAGTTGATAGAGAATCTACACAGCCTCAACACTACTATGAGGGTGAGAGCCCGGGACGCTCGCTTACATGAGGGATTGGAAGTCGATAGAGAGTCTACACAGGCTCAACGCAACTAGGAGGGTGACAGCCCGGGGACACACGCTTACATGAGGGATTGGAAACCGATAGAGAGTCTACACAGGCTCAACGCTACTATGAGGCTGAGAGCCCGGGGAGACACGCTTACATGAGGGATTGGAAGCTGATAGAGAGTCTACACAGGCTCAGTGCTACTAGGAGGGTGAGAGCCCAGGGACACACACTTACATGAGGGATTGGAAGCAGATAGAGAGTCTCACAGGCTCAATGCTACCAGGAGGGTGAGAACCCGGGGACACACGCTTACATGAGGGATTGGAAGCCGATAGAGAGTCTACACAGGCTCAACGCTACCAGCAGGGTGAGAGCCCGGGGACACACGCTTACATGACGGATTGGAAGCTGATAGAGAGTCTACACAGGCTCAACGCTACTAGGAGGGTGAAAGCCCAGGGACACACGCTTACATGAGGGATTGGAAGCCGATAGAGTATAAAAAATCACAGCGCTACTATGAGGGTGAGAGCCTGGGGACACACGATTACATGAGGGATTGGTAAAGCAGGAATGAGACAACACTATGGCAATGATTGAGACAGATAGCGACATATAGGTGTCCGGTGATCTAAAGATTAATGAAGTGTTTGAGTTATATTATATCACCTCTACACGTACCGGATTGATAAACCAGTGGCACAAATATCCCAGTTCCTTCACCAGATCACGCTACTATGTGTGGATCCAGACCAGAGATTGCGATTAAATGAACCAATCACAATTGAAAAGATTAAAAAAACTATCCAAAGGGAAACGCCCCTGGCATAACTTGGGGCATCTATAAAGAATGTTCTAAGGAGACATCCCCCTACCTGCTGAAAATGTTCAGCACCCCTTCAGAAATTACTTTTACCACAAACTACTTGAACAGCATTTTAATGGTACTACACCACTAAATACACCTCGTGCCCAGTGCTCCTCCTGTGGTCCCCTGTCCATCTTAATGCAGACAACAAATTACTTGACAAACCTATAGCAAATGCACTCCTTTCCTTGAGGTCGTTGTTCAATAACAAGGATCAAGCCGGATGAGCTCCTGGCCACTCCAACCAAAATAACCTGTGCAGATTGTTTGCTTTACTATAAACACCCCATCAATGGCCGTCACTTTGGACGTGGAGAAGTCACCCGACTCTGTGGATACTCTACAATGCCGACTAAAACACCCCAGCAATGGCTGTCCACTTGGATGTGGAGACGTCATCCGACTCTGTGGATACTCTACAATGCCGACTAAAACACCCCAGCAATGGCTGTCAACGTGGATGTGGAGAAGTCATCCGAATCTGTGGATACTCTACAATGCCGACTAAAACACCCCAGCAATGGCTGTCAATGTGGATTTGGAGAAGTCATCCGACTCTGCGGATATTCTACAATGCCAACTAAAACACCCAGCAATGGCTGTCAGCTTGGATGTGGAGAAGTCAACCGACTCTGTGGATACTCTACAATGCTGACTAAAACACCCCAGCAATGGGTGTCAGCTTGGACGTGGAGAAGTCATCCGACTCTGTGGATACTCTACAATGCAGACTAAAAACACCCCAGCAATGGCTGTCAGCTTGGATGTGGAGAAGTCATCCGACTGTGGATATTCTACAATGCGGACTAAAACACCCCAGCAATGGATGCCAGCTTGGAAGTGGAGAAGTCATCCGACTCTGTGGATACTCTACAATGCCGACTAAAACACCAAAGCAATGGGTCTCAGCTTGGACGTGGAGAAGTCAACCGACTCTGGGGATACTCTACAATGCCGACTAAAACACCCCGGCAATGGGTGTCAGCTTGGATATGGATATGTCATCCGACTCTGTAGATACTCTACAATGCTGACTAAAACCCCCCCAGCAGTGGCTGTCCACTTGGATGTGGAGACGTCATCCGACTCTGTGGATACTCTACAATGCTGACTAAAACACCCCAGCAATGGCTGTCAGCTTGGATGTGGAGAAGTCATCCGACTCTGTGGATGCTCTACAATGCCGACTAAAACACCCCAGCAATGGGTCTCAGCTTGGATGTGGAGAAGTCATACGACTCTGTGGATACTCTACAATGCCGACTAAAACCCCCCAGCAGTGGCTGTCCACTTGGATGTGGAGACGTCATCCGACTGTGGATGCTCTACAATGCTGACTAAAACACCCCAGCAATGGCTGTCAACGTGGATGTGGAGAAGTCATCCAAATCTGTGGATACTCTACAATGCTGACTAAAACACCCCAGCAATGGCTGTCAACATGGATGTGGAGAAGTCATCCAAATCTGTGGATACTACTCTACAATGCCGACTAAAACACCCCAGCAATGGCTGTCAACGTGGATTTGGAGAAGTCATCCGACTCTGTGGATGCTCTATAATGCTAACTAAAACACCCAGCAATGGCTGTCAGATTGGATGTGGAGAAGTCAACCGACTCTGTGGATACTCTACAATGCTGACTAAAACACCCCAGCAATGGCTGTGAGCTTGGATGTGGAGAAGTCAACCGACTCTGTGGATGCTCTATAATGCTAACTAAAACAACCCAGCAATGGCTGTCAGCTTGGATGTGGAGAAGTCATCCGACTCTGTGGATACTCTACAATGCCGACTAAAACATCCCAGCAATGGCTGTCAGCTTGGATGCGGAGATGTCATCCGACTGTGGATATTCTACAATGCGGAATAAAACACCCCAGCAATGGGTGTCAGCTTGGACGTGGAGAAGTCATCCGACTCTGTAGATACTCTACAATGCGGACTAAAACACCCCAGCAATGGCTGTCAGCTTGGACGTGGAGAAGTCATCCGACTCTGTGGATACTCTACAATGCTGACTAAAACACCCCAGCAATGGCTGTCCACTTGGATGTGGAGAAGTCATCCGACTCTGTGGATACTACTCTACAATGCCGACTAAAACACCCCAGCAATGGCTGTCAACGTGGATTTGGAGAAGTCATCCGACTCTGCGGATATTCTGCAATGCCAACTAAAACACCCAGCAATGGCTGTCAGCTTGGATGTGGAGAAGTCAACCGAATCTGTGGATACTACTCTACAATGCCGACTAAAACACCCCAGCAATGGCTGTCAACGTGGATTTGGAGAAGTCATCCGACTCTGCGGATATTCTACAATGCCAACTAAAACACCCAGCAATGGCTGTCAGCTTGGATGTGGAGAAGTCAACCGACTCTGTGGATACTCTACAATGCTGACTAAAACACCCCAGCAATAGGTGTCAGCTTGGACGTGGAGAAGTCATCCGACTCTGTGGATACTCTACAATGCAGACTAAAAACACCCCAGCAATGGCTGTCAGCCTGGATGTGGAGAAGTCATCCAAATCTGTGGATACTCTACAATGCCGACTAAAACACCCCAGCAATGGCTGTCAACGTGGTTGTGGAGAAGTCATCCGAATCTGTGGATACTACTCTACAATGCCGACTAAAACACCCCAGCAATGGCTGTCAACGTGGATTTGGAGAAGTCATCCGACTCTGCGGATATTCTACAATACCAACTAAAACACCCAGCAATGGCTGTCAGCTTGGATGTGGAGAAGTCAACCAACTCTGTGGATACTCTACAATGCTGACTAAAACACCCCAGCAATGGGTGTCAGCTTGGACGTGGAGAAGTCATCCGACTCTGTGGATACTCTACAATGCAGACTAAAAACACCCCAGTAATGGCTGTCAGCTTGGATGTGGAGAAGTCATCCGACTGTGGATATTCTACAATGCGGACTAAAACACCCCAGCAATGGATGCCAGCTTGGAAGTGGAGAAGTCATCCGACTCTGTGGATACTCTACAATGCCGACTAAAACACCCCAGCAATGGCTGTCAGCTTGGACATGGAGAAGTCATCAGACTCTGTAGATACTCTACAATGCGGACTAAAACACCAAAGCAATGGATCTCAGCTTGGACGTGGAGAAGTCATCCGACTCTGGGGATACTCTACAATGCCGACTAAAACACCCCGGCAATGGGTGTCAGCTTGGATGTGGAGAAGTCATCCGACTCTGTGGATGCTCTACAATGCCGACTAAAACACCCCAGCAATGGGTCTCATCTTGGATGTGGAGAAGTCATACGACTCTGTGGATGCTCTACAATGCCGACTAAAACCCCCCAGCAGTGGCTGTCCACTTGGATGTGGAGACGTCATCCGACTCTGTGGATACTCTACAATGCTGACTAAAACACCCCAGCAATGGCTGTCATCTTGGACGTCATCCGACTCGGTGGATACTCTACAATGCCCACTAAAACACCCCAGCAATGGATGCCAGCTTGGATGTGGAGAAGTCATCCGACTCTGTGGATGCTCTACAATGCCGACTAAAACACCCCAGCAATGGGTCTCAGCTTGGATGTGGAGAAGTCATACGACTCTGTGGATACTCTACAATGCCGACTAAAACCCCCCAGCAGTGGCTGTCCACTTGGATGTGGAGACGTCATCCGAATGTGGATGCTCTACAATGCTGACTAAAACGCCCCAGCAGTGGCTGTCAACGTGGATGTGGAGAAGTCATCCAAATCTGTGGATACTACTCTACAATGCCGACTAAAACACCCCAGCAATGGCTGTCAACGTGGATTTGGAGAAGTCATCCGACTCTGTGGATGCTCTATAATGCTAACTAAAACACCCAGCAATGGCTGTCAGATTGGATGTGGAGAAGTCAACCGACTCTGTGGATACTCTACAATGCTGACTAAAACACCCCAGCAATGGCTGTCAGCTTGGATGTGGAGAAGTCATCCGACTCTGTGGATACTCTACAATGCCGACTAAAACATCCCAGCAATGGCTGTCAGCTTGGATGCGGAGATGTCATCCGACTGTGGATATTCTACAATGCGGAATAAAACACCCCAGCAATGGGTGTCAGCTTGGACGTGGAGAAGTCATCCGACTCTGTAGATACTCTACAATGCGGACTAAAACACCCCAGCAATGGCTGTCAGCTTGGAAGTGGAGAAGTCATCCGACTCTGTGGATACTCTACAATGCAGACTAAAACACTCCAGCAATGGGTCTCAGCTTGGACGTGGAGAAGTCATCCGACTCTGTGGATACTCTACAATGCCGACTAAAACACCCCAGCAATGGGTGTCAGCTTGGATGTGGAGAAGTCATCCGACTCTGTGGATACTCTACAATGCTGACTAAAACACCCCAGCAATGGCTGTCGGCTTGGGTGTGGAGACGTCATCCAACTCTGTGGAATGGTCTTCCAATTTTGTAGTGCTTGAGTGCTCGGGCCTGGGTAAACCATTCACAACATGGATACGTCGGTTACACTTTTCTCCTACAACATTCATGGTAACCAATGGAATAAGGTCAGAAGCCTTCTCTCCAACTATGGGCACATGGCAATGGTGACAGTTATCTCCCCTCCTGTTTGCCATAGCTATTGAGCCCTTAGCCTGCTACCCTAGGAGATGCCAAGCCTGCTGCCATAGCAGAAGCCAAGCCTGCGACCCTAGCAGATGCCAAGCCTGCGACCCTAGCAGATGCCAAGCCTGCTACCCTAGGAGATGCCAAGCCTACGACCCTAGCAGATGCCATCAGAATAACAGTATTCATTTGCACTTCTTAGTGAACTTGGTGTCTCTATGCTGATGATATGTTGCTGTACGTGCAACCCCTTCACTTCCAGGAACATATGAAGCATCTTGTTAACAAAAGGTCTCACGATGTGGGGGGGTTCTTCGATGCACACAATCATTATCTTTACTCACCCCAGGGCGCCTTTCGGGATGAGGGGGCATTTCCAGTCACTCTGGGGTGCACCCTGTATTCATAAACAAGCATTAAAAGGCCTGACTATATGGAGAAGCAGCAGGGGAAGGTACAATTGAAAAAATGCCAATTTTTGAGCCTTCTGTGCAGTTACTTTACCTTAACACCTGTAGCAGTATGAACGACTACTACCCCAGCAGGCATTTCCATCCCCTTCACAGTGAAGGGATGGACGTGCTTTTATCAATTATTATACTCTGGACTTGACTTAGTATTTTATTTCATTTATTACGAGCAATAAATGCAATTTGATGTGCATTCTTTTACTGCCTTAGCTGCAGTATAGTTTTCTAAGGTCCTGGACCCTAAAACACCTGTGAGGGTTTGGAATTACAGCCTTTTTCAGTCATTAATGGGGCACTCATCTCCAGCTCGGTCTGTACTCTGGTGAATATATTATACATTGATAGTTATCTATTTACTGGCAGGTGAATGGCAGAATTTGCACCATCTGAGTGTCCATAGTTTTCTGCGGCATTAGTACATCGTTCGTTTAGTCTGATGCCACCATCCTTCCCTGCGAGCATTAATCTCATTGTTAGATTTTGGATTAAATTTGTGTTTCCAGTCTTGTGTTATTTCTTCATCAGTATCTGTTTCTTTACTGTGTCTTGGAATATTTCTCTGTACCTGGGTGGGGGGTAGGTGTGGGCCATCTTGTCTTTTCTGAAGGTTTATTTTCCTACATTGTTTTTCTATTGTTTATTTTCTTCATGATTGTGTATTCTTCTTCTGGGGTTAATATCTGCTGGTTCAGGAGACCTTTTAATATATGTGATGACAGCGAGGTGCTCACAATCAGGGTGCAATGGGGGAAATGCATTGCACTAGAAAGGAGAGCAAATCTGCTTATTGTACCTTTCCTGTTCTCTCTGCACAGTGCTCAACGCTGCATCTTCTGCGGGAGGTTCTACTCTGGTGGCTGCTGGTGTGGGACATAAGCACTGTTCATCAAATAAGGTACCTGGTGAATGTATGAAGTCTCAGTACTGTTGCAACCACCCTGGGCAAACACCTTGCTTGGGATCTCTGATGTTGCCTCAAGACTGATACCACATTGAGGGGCTTGGACACCGCGTGAATCCGCATGGCACTTCTGATGCTTGTACATGTTTGAGCTGTGACTGAAGCTCTTCTCACACTCTGTGCACTGGTAGGGTTTCTCTCCAGTGTGACATCTCTGATGAGACCTCAGGCTCGATGCCCGATTAAAGTGCTTGCCACATTCCACACACCCATAGGGCTTTTCCCCAGTATGGATCCTTAGATGTTTGCTCAGGGTTGAGGGGTCCCTGAAGCCTTTCTTGCATATAGTGCATTCATAGGGCCTCACCCCTGTATGGACTCTCTGATGCTCATACAAATAACTACTACTAGTGAAGCTTTTCTCACACTCTGTACACTGGTATGGTCGCTCCCCAGTATGGAGCTTCTGATGCTGATTTAGGTGTGAGCTCTGAGTGAAGCTTTTCCCACACTCCATACACTGGTATGGGCGCTCCCCAGTATGGATCTTCTGATGTCTGTACAGATTTGCCTTCTGAGTGAAGGTTTTCTCACACTCCATACACTGGTGTACTCGCTCTTCAATATGGATTTGTTGATGGAGGCACAGTGCTGAGCTCACAGTGAACCTTTTCCCACACTCGGTGCACTGGTATGGTCGTACCCCAGTATGGCTCTTCTGATGCTGGTACAGATTTGAGCTGTGACTGAACCTTTTCTCACACACTGTACACTGGTAGGGTTTCTCTCCAGTGTGGGCTCTTTGGTGAGTCCTTAGGGTTGATGCTCGATTGAAGTGCTTACCACATTCCATACACTTATAAGGCTTTTCTCCAGTATGGATTCTAAGATGCCTTAGCAGGGATGAGCAGTCTGTGAAGCTTTTCTTGCACTCAGTGCATTCATAGGGCTTCTCCCTGGTCTGATCCTTGTACAGATATGAGCTCTGTGTGCAGCTTTGCTCATACTCCACACAATTGAACGGTCTTTCTTCTGTGTCGGATCTCTGATGTATTTCCAGGTGTGACGCCCGATTAAAAGGCTCATCACATTGCGTACTCTCGTGGAACTTCTCCAGAACATGTATCCATCCATGGCCGCTCATTCCCTGTTGAAAGAAGCAGAGATTCTACATATTAGTAGATATATCACGGTGCAGCTTAATAATCAACAGACCCAGGGCAGAGCTATTTTTCTCCCTTTACGCCTCACACACAGACTCACTGGGTGATGCTGAGAGAAGGCGTTTGTGTCTTGCTGCAGAACAATTTCAGGAGTAAGAAGCAGGGACCTGGAACTACGCACAGCCCAGTCATCAAAAAACACTTAGGAGCCCCCACCAATCAGGAGAGAGAAATTGAGAAAGCATTCTTGTAGGGTGACTATATACTGATGTACATGTACAATATTGAATGGACGTCTAGTCAACATTGCTCGTCAGCAACATGCATGGCTAGTACATTCATGGGAAGAATGTAGAATTACAGATGGGAGCCTTCAACTGCAGCGATGCTCAGAGTGAAAAATGATAGTGAGAGTGAAACTCGAGTTGTATATGGACCCCGACGTTGAATGAACCCTGCAGTTGATAGCTGCCCATATATAACATTCTATGGTGTCAATGTCCCCTATGCATCCTTTTTGCAACCCTGTAGTGTCTCCCTGGAACGGTATTGCAGGGGGTGGAGTGGAAAGGGATGAAGGAACGATGTACTACATACAGAATAAAATAAGCCACGCCCTCCCTACTGGTGCGGCTCCCTGGCAGTGCAGGAGCCGTGAGTCAGATAGATTGGAAGATCTGTGGCTGATGGGCTGTTAAAGGCAGTGTGTCCTTTGACCTCCCACGAGCCGCATCGCTCACAAACAGCACTGTCAGTGATGTGGTGGGTGCCCGGGATCTCTCTGCTTCCATCATGTCTTTGAGACCCAGGGGAGGGTGACTACATTGTTTATCCCCCTGCCCTGAAGTTACTGCAGTTGATATTGAATTTTGAAATCCTCTTCCGTGAGATCACATCAGGAGGATAACGCATTTGAGAAAGGGAATAGTTGTTGATGGTTTCAATGGAAGCCATACATGACAAAACTATGACTGATTAAGATGGTGTACCGGATGCATGCTCTCCCCTCGGACATCGCTCATGTTAAACATTATGCCATCATTAGGGGAGAAAAGGGAATGTGGACTATGCTTAAAGTGCACAGGGTGCAGTGTGCATCAGAGGAGAGGGGCCAGCAACCTCTGGAGACTGCTTCATTATTTTATACAATGTACATGTCACACGTTGGGCTTTTATCACTGAAGGGGCGTGACTGGTTCTACATCACAAATCAGCTGTGACTGGTGCATTGCCCCTTTCTAATATTCTCCTCAAGAGATCTGGCAGTGTGCATAAAGCACACTCTAGACAGACCTAGCATCAGGACTAGTCAGGCATCTCCCGAAAGGAATGTGACTTGAAGGCCTTAAGAAGCCTGTCTGTCACCAATTTTATAGAATATCTTCACAATGCCACTATTCCAATTGCTGGAGAACAAGATATTCTTCTCAAATTATTTTTATTTTTATTTTTTATCAGTAAAATTTCAGCTCAACAAGCCTGCATGTAAACATACAGACCACCGTGCTTTTATTACACATTAAACTATAAAGTTAACAAGAGCTTCTAGTCCATTGTACATGCTCTGTTGCCATTAGACAGACCACCCTTTAGTGGTATAAGAGCCTTGTTAACATCTCACAACATTACTTGTTTGTCATTAAGCTTCAGTGAATCCATAAAGTCTACGACAGCACATGTCAATTTAACATTTTGACCAGAAGAAGCATATTACCACCAATTTCGATTGTTCGAGGTAGCTGGGATGAAGCTGCCTAAGTGGCACATCCGCCGGGCTACTAGCGCTGTACAACCAGTAAGCAGATGTTCTGTTGACTCAATCTCGAGGCTACAGAATCGACAGGAATTGTCTGCCACCTCATTCTTGTGGCGAAGGGTTTGAATTTCTTTGGTCTGCAGTGCATTCAAACAGAGTTTTAGAAACTGATTGCGATGATGTTGTGATGGACAGTTGGTTAAATAACGGCTCTGAATGTTTAATTTATGGGCTCTCAAATTATGCAGACAATACCCAGCACCTTACACACTGACTGGGGATTATCAAGAAGATGTAAGAGTGGTAAACAAGACCTCTAAGCTCATCAAGGAGTGGATGTACATGAGTGGTGTGGCACTCAACCACGATAAAACTGAATTTATGGTTATTTGTTCCAGCCCTAGACTGAAAACTCTCAGCCCAGAATATAAAAGATTTCAAATTGCTGATTGTGAAATTAGGATGACGGATAAAATAGAGACACTGGGAGTGATTTTTGACCAAACACTGTCCATGAAGGCTCAGGTGAGTAGTTTTGTTGGCTCTGCTGCCGATTACATCAGACTCAGATTCCACGCTACTAAATTTGATGAAATTAAGAATCAGCCATAGCAGCCAACAAAATGTTAAATATAACGTCAAAATATAATGGCGGCTCAACTAAGGCATACAGACTTTTGGCCAGTTACTTGAAAGGCAGAGAAGAGAAAATGCTGGCAAGAATGTTGGCGTACATCTTACAGTCTACGTTTATTAATGATATGGGTCTGTAGTTTTTTGGATCGGTGGAATCTTTATTGGTTTTCGGTAAGACAATAATGTTGGCATCTCCGAAAGTCCCAGAAAGTAGGGCTTTGTTTCAGAAGTGGTCATACAAATCTAGTAGATTTGGGGTTACAATATTTATGAAATTTTCTATGGGGAAACCATCCGGTCTTGGTGATTTCCTTTTCTTCGTAGAAGAGATTGCTTTCATTATTTCTGTGATTGTGACTGGAGAGTCTAGGCTCTTCAGGTCTCTATTTTTTTTATTTTTTCAGGGATATTGGTTACAAATGTACCTACGTCTATTTGGATGTTGGGATCTGAAGAGTTTTCAGATGAATAAAGTGTGCGATTGTAGACCACGAATACCCGAGCAATATCTATATCTTGAATACCTTTTCTTCCTTTCAAGTAACTCGACAAAAGTCTGTCTGCCTTATTTGAGCCACCATTATATTTTCACTTTATATTTAACAACATTATGTTGGCCGCTATGGCTGATTTTTTATTTAACTTGATTTTTGTTTCATCAGATTTATTAGCGTAGAATCTGTGTTATCTGTGTGAAACTGTTTCTCTAGTTGTTTGACTTTTGAAAGGGAGTCTTGTAATTCTGTCTCAAATATCCTTTTTTAATGCAACTCAGTTGACGATCTCACCTCCCAAAGTAGCTTTGAAGGTGTCCTAAGTTGTTTCCATCTTCGATTAAGAAAAACTCTCAATAAGATTCAGTTAATTATTTTGTACAAATTGTACCTTTAAGTAGAGCTGTGTTAAAACGTCATCTTTTATTTTGATTATCGGTATGGTTAACATCTATAGCAATTGAGATGGGTGCATTGTCGGACAGGACAGTTGGACCTATCTTGGTATCAATTATCTTATTTATAACGCAGCAGCCAGTGGCAGAGTCATGTGCAGAGTCGTGTGTACTTTGGCGGCCAGCAGAGTGCAGTGAGCAGTCTTTCCACACTGCTATTTGAGGAGGAGGAGATATTCCATAAAGACTGTCACAGAGCGTGTGCAGGGTAGTGTAGTCTTTGACAGTAAGCAGAGAGCAGTGAGCAGCCTTTCCACAGTGCTATTTGAGCAGGAGGATGATCTACTTCATAAAAACTGTCACAGAACGCATAGCATATGCAGAGTCGTGTGCAGAGTTGTGTGGTCTTTGGAGAGTGAAGGAAGAGGACTCTGCCCTGGACCTTCCTGCAAAGCGTATAAGACATTGGGCTTCATTACGAGTCTGGCGGTAACCCTACCGATGCTACCGGCGGAATGCCGCCAAACTCGTAAAAGTTACTGGCACCTAGCTTCCCAGTGCCACCGGGACATTACTATTCTCGGCGGAGCGGGAGCTAGGTGCCAGTAAACTGTTGTTCCCCATTCTCGTGGAGTCCCATAGGACTTCATGGGAATGGGTACACGGAAGCACCGGCACTGTCATTAAGGGTGCCGGTGCTTCTGTGATGGGTCTGCCTATGATGGCCGCTTTGCCTGGCAGGGTCAGACCTAGCAGGCACGGTGCCTCTGGCAGGCAGACCTGTAATATGCCTGTCCAGAAACAATGGTGCCGGTAAGCTTACCAGCACCCTTCTTTCGGGACCAGCAAGGTCAGAATGAGGCCCATTGACTTACTCACAATTTTAAAACTACGTAGGGAGACCTGTCAACCTACCGCCTACGGAATGATTACACAACCCCTATTGAGAATCTATCAGATTGTGACTCGGCGACTGTGGGGCTGATCTTTCTTCCCTTTGAGCTTGGTCTATGTTGTCTGAAGAAAGCCGACACCTAACGTAATATCATCTGGCATGTTCTTGGTGACTGGGTAACTGCCGGGCGGATCTTTCTTCCCTTTGAGTCTGGCTAAGGTGTCTGAAGAAAGTCGACACCTCACGTAATAGCATCTTGCACTAAGCAATTTGACTGACCTACACACATGGTGTGGTAATACAGATGCCTAAACTACGGAATGGAAAACTAATAATTACTGAAAAGGGGCAGGCAGCGCTCCAAGCACATGAAGGGTCTAAAAGGGATGAAGGAAGGGCTGCAGCTCCAAATGGGAACAGTTCCCAGAGACTTAAACGCTGCTCCCACTGACATGGAATTCAACATTAACGAATGTCAATCTGATATCTCTATGGCACTTGAGGCAGACAAGGTAGCCAACGGAGGAACGCAGTGTGACACGAACCTCAAACAAACTAGCACGCCTAGTCTGTACTCAGAAGTGCTCGGGATTAGCCACGCTTCAAGTGGGGAGGCTCTATCCCAGAGTGAGGGGGAAAGGAAGCAGTAGTGCCGGTCCCGGAAAAAGCCCAGGTCACCTTTCCCTAATCAATTTCCACGGCAAACCAGACGGCGCGTTGGTGGGTACAGGCACCCACTCACTTGTACTAACTGCTGAACTATGGAAAACCACAGCAATACGCAAAATCTCACCATCCTAAATAGCAAAAGCTTGAGTGTGTTGGACCGATCCTTTGAGAGGCTTTGCAGTGATATGGATGGTATCATGGAATGCTCTCACCGAACCTGCAATAAAGGGACATTGCACTACCACCCAGAACATGGAAGGACTGGGAGCAGTCAGAAATGTGATCTGAGCCCACTAAATACCTCAAAACTCGATTATTAGAGAACTCAGAGGATGAGGCAAACCCAGAATCAATGACTAAATGACAACAATTTCACCCCCAAGAACATCACTCTACGGCGGGACAACATTATGCCACAGATGGAACCATTAGGTCCAGCTTCTATCGCAGCATTGCACTTAGTACTGGAATCCTTGCTTAGGATATATGACAATGTTAAAGTGGTGGTGCAAGAAAATGCCCTAAAGCTACATTCCTTAGATATGGGGCTGAGACAACTGCTAGCTATTAGGGCAGAAACCACCTGCCAATGCAAGACGGTTGGCATTGAACTTCCAACTAAGGAAGTGGTCCAAAGCAGGGGCGAAATTCAACAACAAGAGATGACTTGGGTGGAACTAAGGGACGGCCAGATGGAGTCACAAGACATTTCAAGATTAACCAGCAAATCCCCAGACAGCCCAACACTGCTGGTGGAACTATGTCTTAAGGAAAAGGGAACAATGCTGGGTATACCCAGCCTGGTGTAGGAAGTGGAGGTACACACTATCAGTGACTCAGTAAAAGAGGAAAGTGGTTGAAAGGGACGGATAGAATGAACAGACAAAAAAGAAAAGGCAAAGTTCAAAAGAAGACAAAGACCAAAAATCTTCCAGCCCCAAACGGCAACAAACAAAACAACTCAAAACATTTCTTCAATGCCTTATCAGAAGAAGCAACAAACCAAAGTGAGCCAGCTCAAAACTTACTGCTGACAAATTCAGGAAATAAGGGAGCTGCCTGTAAGAAAACAACTAACAAAAAGCAATCCAAAAATAACGGTATTCCTGGAGAACCCTGAGGCACGAAATACAGACGCCTACCCTTTACAGAGTACCTCTACACTCAACAACAGGGAAAATGAGCCTGCACCTTCAACTACATTGACGAACTTGGCTCGCACCTTGTTGGCTCAGCTTACTCTGGACCTGATGGGGCTGGCACCAAATGTCATTCAGGCCAGAAGTTGGGTCCCACCTCGCAATAATCAGAATGCCAGAACTTTCTGCGAACAATAATGAGCTTGCGAATTGATTCACAAATATGCGGCTGACTCCATATAAATGGGGGTCAAATGATCAAAGGATTTCAGGCTATCCCTGAGCTTCGAGCCCTGCAATCGGACAAAATCAAAAAGGATAGTATTCCCGAAAAAGGAGCGGAGAGGTCAGTATGTTACTATACCTCAAATCTGATTGCACAAATTGTGTGGAATAATCGAGAAGCTCTCAATAGCCTTGGCTATTATCTAGAAGAATTACAATCACATGAGGATGTGGAGGCCTTTCTGAACCCAGTGCCAACAGTACAAGAATTGGCAAATGCTACATCAAATAAGTCTTGGAGCTCAGTAGTGGCAAGAACCGATTCAGAGGACTGGTCTTGGCTCGGAGCTGCAATGGAGATGTTTAAGAAAACAAATCCAAGCAGACGAATCTCTGAGGGAGGTCCTTTGAAAGTAAAATCCTGGAACATGTGTGGGTTCCAGAAATTAAGTGGACACTCTGGAAAGGACTTGAAGGCGGCTTGAAGCGTGATCCTACTCCAGGAAAACCAGGGCCTTAAATATTTTTGAGTTGGAAGCCTACCACACCTACGGCAAGCCAGTAAACAGAGGTCCTAAGGGCCGACCTAAAGGTGGCCTATTGATTGCAATTGACATAAACTGCAACTGTATCCATTCAGTGATTGAGTTTATGTCTATAGATCCGATGGCTATTAACATTTTTTTCCATGCATAAAAGCAAATCCGTGATTTGTCAATGTATATTGGAATCAAACTGACATCCAACTCTTGCTTTTGGAACTTGATGCCTTGTTCACAGAATGGTTAGGGACGGGTAAAAACTAGTTTGTCATTGTGGCAGGGGACCTAAATGAAACCTGTATTCAAGCACAGTCTGCAGGAGGGTTCCCACCTACTGATGAGATAAGTTCCCTAACTGTGCAGACCAGTATTTTGCAACATGGGACCATCAGATTTGCCTGCCTGGGGGAAAATCCATTAATGGGTTCTACACATGGTGTAGAGGGATTAAGAGATCCTGGCTATATTATTTCTATGTGTCCACTGATCTGGCTGTATATGTGATCCCTTGGTCAGGGAGGATGCACTAGGCAGTAACCACTTTCCAATAATCCTAACTATGTGTCTACCAAATACCACTCACCATCTTGAATATGGTGTACTATTTAATACACCAGTGATAGGCAGATTGTCAGTTACCGGGCCATTCTGACCTTTGCAGGCCCGGTAATTTCAGAATTACCTTACCTTACCCAGGGCATATTCTTCAAGAAAAACATTGGGGCTGGCTAATTCAGTACCAAACTCAATCATCAGACACAAGTTTGGTTTAATCTCCTGGAAAACCAGAGCCAAGTGCAGGAGACTAGCAGAAATTGCTAAATTACTAAACCCACCACCGATGTCCCTCAAGTGAGACCTGGCGGGCAGAGCAGACAAGAGGCTAGGTTCTACCATCACTAAATTTAAGGCACAAATGCCCAAATTGCTTTTAGTCATTGGCTCCTCTAGGGAAGAGCTTACCATTAACTTGGCTAAAGTAAACAAAAAGCTATTTAAACGTGACTGGGCGGAAACTACTAATCAGTTGGGTACATACTCTCTTTACGGAGAGTACACAACATTCCACACAAAAAGGGAGATCTCAAAACACATTCTCATTTTCCAATGCCCAGAAAATGCAGGCTATGTACCTACGCTTCCGACTTAATCAATTCCGTAAGCTAGAAAGAACGAGTAAGTGGGAATTGGTTTTGGGAAATTCGAGATGTAGATTTTGCACAAACTTTTCTGCTAAGAAATCCATCAAACACCTGGTGACAAACTGTCCAGCATTGGGAGAGGACAGAAAAAGACATCTTGGGACATTATGTGTGAGTGATGCCATGTAAATTAGTTTGATGGGGGGAGGACAACAACAAAGCTTGATAATTGCACTCTATAGGTTCTTGGCTGTACCTCGAGGAACACTGAAGTGCTGAGAACCAGCTCAAATTCGTTGAATTCAATGGATGGTCTAACAAGTAATAACTACAGGGAAGAAACATTTTAATGATGAAAAGTTGATTTGAGTGATGCAAAATGTTTAATGCATAACAGGATATGTAAAAATTATATTTCTTACTTTTGTAATAAGTGAAAGGTTTTTACACTTGTTGTTTGAACCAGGACACTAATAAAAAGGAGTAGAACATGTAATTGTATTCTTCTGGGTTCCCTAATCTTCAGATGTCAGTAAAATGGAGTTTCCCTACCATTTTTAGAAGTGATTTGTGAGCTTTCCCTCGTGAGAGCATTACTTTGTATTTTCTAACAAGAATTGGGTCAATTGAGAAATTGCAGTCAACTCCAATGATGGGATTCCCATCGACTAGGGTTTCAAACCTTTTACTTAGTGAGTTCCAGAAGATGATTTGCTACAAGAAAGCGGATACATATTCATTATGAGGTATTTGTTGCCGTCTATTAGTAATTAGCAGAGTAACCGTCTTCCCTCTGAATCAGTATCAGTATGGGTGATGGATACCGTAATCGATGCTTTAATGAGAGTAATAACCCAATTTTTCTTGCCTAAAGACAGTATTCCAAGGGTCTTTTTTTTTTTAATTAATAGCTTCAACTTCCGAAAGGTGTTTTTTGGAGGAGGACATTGGGCCTAATTATGGGTCTGGCGTTAACCCTGCTGGTGCTACCAGCGTGTTGCCGTCGGACCCGTAAGAAATTAGCGGTGCCTGACTTCCTGGTGCCACCGGCCTATTACAAGTCCGGCGGACGGGAAGTCAAGTGCTGGTATTTTTGTTAATCCCCATTCCCATAGAATCCCATGGACTCTGTGGGAGTGGAGACATGGAAGCAACAGCACCGTTGTTAACAGTGCCGGTGCTTCTGTGGCGGCCTTGCCTACTTTGACCGGCAGGATCAGACCTGTCGGGCACAGCAGCATTTTGCCAGTCCAGAAGCAAGGGTGCATGTGAGCTAACTGTATTTCCGGACCGGCAAACTCGGCATGAGGCCCATGTCTGCTGTTAGTTTCTTAATTTGTGGAAGGAGGTTTGTATTTTAATTGGGCTGATTTCCTGATTGTCCAAGAGGCTTTGTTAAGTAGCACTGTGCTTTAAGTAAGAGTGGCTGGGCAAGCCTTGACTGGGTTACTCTCCCCCTGTTGGGATTTGCTGCTCTGGGGTGTACATCCCTTGTGTCCCTGACATGGATTTAATTGGTATAATAGATGGCCATCTTGCGACGTGATATTTGAGAGGAGTACGCTGTTTGAAGAATGATGTTGCTATATAAGCGTTCTATGGAGGGACGTCGGAGGCGGCGGCATCATTCGGGTGCCATGCGGCTTGATGTCAGGTAGGGTAGGGCCTTTCCTCTAAGCTTTCTCGCAGAGCCGGCATGTGGGCTGGTTGCTGGGGCTCCGTGTCGGGATCATACGGGACCCACACGCGCTCTCTGCCCGCTGTGTGGAAAGTCCTCAGCTGCCCCATGGCTTGGCTGGGTGGCCGCTGTTTGTGAAGTAAGGCATAAACAAACTTGAGCTGAAAGCTCGCATCACTATATGCTTATCTAGGTGTCCAGACAAATGGTCGACTGAAAACTGGTCGAATTTTCTTTGGTCGAATTACAATTATGTCGAAATACATTTTGGTTGTTTATATTTTTTTTGGTCGAAATGCAAGCATATTACTTAAACATTGTGTAGTGTAACTTGTAAAATAATTAAATACTTACAACGTCTTATTAAACAAAAAAAGTTATGTATTTAAATATATATGTTTTGGTACATTAATGCAGTTTGTAATTGTAATTTTTTAAATTAATTTAAACATTCTGTAGTGTAACTTGTAAAATAATTAAATATTCCCAACGTCTTATTTAACAAAAAAAGTTATAAGTGTGTTTCTAAGTTTTAACGCTAGGTGGTGCTATTTGACCATTTTTCAATACTATTGTAAATTCAACTTGTATAAAGTTTGTTGTTGTTACGCATGACGTCATACGTTCGCGACGTAGACGCCATTTTAGAAGTTCCTTCTTCCCGGTTGGATGCCTGTTGCTCACGCTCCGGACCTGCTTATGGATTTTTTTTTCTTGGATTATCCAATGGATTTTGCAATGGTTTTTTTTTTCTTTTGGATGTTTTTTTTCGCCTTGGATCGTGTCTTTGATTGTTTTTTTTAATGGATCTGTTTTTTTCATCGCAACAGATGGGTTTTTTTTGCAACTTCTGGATCGCTGTGTTTCTTTGGATTTTACATTGGATTTCCACTTTCTGGATGCATTTTTTCGTTGGATCGTTTCGTGGATGGATGTTTAAAAAGACTTGGTGGATTTTACATGGGATTTTTTTTTTCTGCTTGCATTTTTCGATGGAATTTTTTGTGGATGGATGCTTCAATGGATTTGGTGGATTGTACATTGGATTCTCATTTTCTGGATGTATGTACTTTGGGAATGGTTTTCCTGCATGGAGCTGGTGTTCTCTGTTTGGTGAGTTAATTCTATTTTCATTTAACATTTCAAATTGTATGCTACTGCTTCAAGGTACTGTATTGGCTCTGTATTTTAAAAATTCTGCTCTATGCTTGCTATTCTTTCTTCATGGTCTCTGTATTTCCTTTTTGCCATTGGTCGGTTTTCGAGTGACAGTGGGCCTCATTCCGAGTACGGCGCTAACCAATGGCGCTATTAACGCCTTGGTTGACGCCGTACCCGGACCGGCAGCGCCTTGGTGGATGGCAGAATCACCGCCCCATTCCAAATGAAGATGAACTCAAAATAGGGACAAATAGTCCTGACATGCACCAATCCTTAGCAACTGCTTTGGATTGGCCAAATGCGTAAATTTGATGCACTGTGTGTTCCCCTAGTAGCTTTCGACCATTTTCATTCGATCAATTTGTTATTCGATCATTTGTTTTCAAAATTGCGGGAAGCACTGGGCTTTTATTTCGACGCCCGGCGTTGAAGGCACTTTGCTCCCGCGGGTGGAATAGTTCTTCGTGTACCACTCTGTGCTTGATTTGTGACTGCTTTGCCTTGTGCCTGCGAATTCACTCCCCCATTGGAGGACTGCAGCCAAGTTATGGCGCTAGCTGAGAAGGGTGGAGGTGGGAGCAGTCCATTACTGAAGACTGGTGCCATCAGACATTTACCCTTGGATATGAATGTTGAATCTGATATTTTGGGATCAACAGATGTAACCTCCTTTTCAGCTACTTCCACACAGTCAGTGTGTGTGTTCCTTCCCCGCAATGGCCTATCCTTATGGCCCGTATTGCCAAAGAGCTTTTATTATGTACCAGCCCTTTTGATTTGGGTATACTGGTTGATTCATTGAATGATTGGGTAGCAGATTTATGTCAATCTGGTACGAATATTGCTTCTCAGACTAACATGCATTGCAATCCTGCCGCCTTGCCAAAAAAGTTGGATAACTCCTGTCAAGTCAGCATGAAAAGGGAACTGAGACACCAAGCTTCACAAACTGTCCACCTTATTGAGGAGGCTCCGGTATCCAAGGGGTTAACATTGGCATCCAATGAGAGGGTGAAAACATCCAGTAGCGAAATCAAAGGTTTAAGACAAGAAAAACCCCTTGCATTATCGACTATCCTTTTTGATGACAAAGCAGTTAAACCTCTTATAGACGTTAATGCCAACTTTAAAAGGGTAGCTCTGCGAAGCCTGCATCTAAGGAAATCACAGATGCCAACAATACATGTCAATAGCTCCCATGACTTCATCATGGATGATAGGAATCTGATTATTACTAACATTTCAAAGGCTGAAGTTATAGAGTCAAGACAAGCATTACGCTTTAAGGTCATAATGTCGGATTTGAAGATCCTGCGCAGACTGGACTGGGGAGACTTGTGTACACAACCCAACCGTGTCTGTGTCCTAGTGGGTTGTGGTGGCAGCTCCTTACCCGCCTTTCTAAGAAGATGCAAATATCTCCCCAGAGGATCCTCCTTGTATAATCTTATAACTTGATGTGTACCTCAGTGTTTGGCTCTAGTCCTGTGTACTCCATTTTTTTTCCAGGTCTGACATATGTTAATATCTGTAACCTTCATGTTGCATGTACTGTATGCACCCTCATACCCCTGGGTTTATGGTGCACCATATAAATGCAATAAAGTAAAGAAATGGCTGTTATGTTGTAGGTCGCGCCACCCAATACACTATTCCTTCAATAAGCATTGATAAAATAGTTCCCAACTTCCATTAAGGTAAACGTGGATGGATGGGAGACAGTATGGAAAAAGGAAAGAAAATAGAAAGAGAAATCTAGATATAGGAATTAGAGAATAGCTAATGGTCTCATTGATAGCCAAATGGGCTATTATGAATGTGAGAAGGACAGGGAGCCTTCAAATTCCAAAGATGGAATGCTGAGGTGAGCGGCTCAGTGTTGAACAGCTAACGTTGTAAACTCCATCCAGCGAATGTTATGAGAATAGAAGATGAGCAGGGAGATAAGATAAACTGTAGCAATTCGTAGGGTTTATCCATTCTAGCATAAAACCTAGTTAACTGTTAATGCTAATAGAGATGTAATAGTATTAGATTGTATACAGCAATATAACATGGAATTATCTGGGATTAGCAAATACACGTACAATGGGTGCGTTGCGGTGAATGCCACACAGCCAGGGAATCAATAAAGGAGTTGAGTTGAGAGAGTGAAAGGATGGCAGGAGAGTATACCAGGCGAACTGCAGATCTGGGATTCGCACACATAAGACACTGTAGAATGAACCTGGCAGGAGAGTATACCAGGTGCCTGTGTAAAGGAACTGTATGATATAACCTGGCAGGTGAGTATATCAGGTGTTTTTCGAGTCTTGGACCTGCACACAAGTTGTGATACCAAGGAAGATTCACGCCCTTAGGATTTGGAGTTCGATCTGTGGTATTTTTTAAAAGAGAATGCCAAGGAAGAGCCATGTACATAGGATTTTGAATTGTATTAATGTGGAAAAGAAAAGACCTGGAGAAGGGAGTCATTTCCTCTGGAGTAGATTACAACAGGGTTATTCTCTTGGGCTATGAAGAACTTGGTTATTCTTTTGAACTTTTGTTTTGCGGTGAGAAACTGGGGAAGGGAGACATTTCCTGGAACTGTGAACACCATTCATTTGGAACTTTTGTTGGAGTTATATATTTTTGTTGAACTTGAACATTTGTGCAGTTTTAAAGCCAAAGCCAGTACCCCTAACACTGTAGAGTTACTTTTAGAATGTGAGGGTGTTGAGGGAGAGCTGGAAGGCACCCTCCCCCAATCTCGTCTCGACCCTGGCCTAGTGGGTCCCGACCCAGACACCCCCCAAGTGATGAATTTGCCTACCTGCCTAATGGCAGAATACCCTGGTTCAAGAACATGCACCTGAGAGGAGTATGCCCACCATCACGACCAACACCTGTCTCCGCAGACCGCGGTGAACTTTGCAGCATGGATGAACTCGACTAAAACTACTGTCGCAGTCCTCACATCGTTAGAGATGCCATGACGACATAGCCGACGGACAACAATGCCTGATCACTCACACACCAGCCTACACGAAGAACATAACCAATGTAATGATATAGCGGACAGTTACATCCACGGACGTGCATCTTTTTATTTTTCACATAGGCCTTTCTTCGTACTGCAGAAACGCAAGACGCATGAAGTGATCGAGTACACGCTTGCTGATGCTTCCTCACCGCCTATCTTTAGGAAACGCTGTCTACTATGAAGATTTAGCATTACATATGATGATGCACCGTTCCTGGACCACCATATAAGGGTATATGTACAGTCACAATGGGACTAGGCCTCAGTAGGCCACGAGCAAGAGTCCCCAGGGTTGAGCCGCATAAGCGAAAACCCCCTCCATGATGAGATACGAGCGCTGAGCCAGCAGAACGAGCCCACGATGAAGGCCTGAAGCCAAGACTGTGATGTTGCAACATGCATACTGGCAGACCATCGCCAAGGTTACACCTGCGAGTGCAAAGCGTCTGGACCCAGGACATTAAAATCAAATTCTCATAATTCTGCTCCAGCAGTGGTCTATCCACACGTGACCAAGCCAAGCTGACAAGGTGCCAAAGCCTACGGGACAATGGAGCAGTCAGGGTTCCGTCAGTTGCAACAGCGAGGCGGCAAGATGGACACCTGCAAGGATGAGAACGACCCGCCTAAGAGCTCATGAGCAGACCAGCCCGTCGCTTGCACATGAAACATAGTTACACATTGTTGCTAATGACAGGTACACCATGAGCTGGGAACAACAATGGTCCCAGGCTTGGGGGCTCATAGAGGAACCAATCAGAACACAGGGGGACTCGCCTCTGACGCTAATTACACACATCCAATCATCGAGGGTCCCCTTGTTGCAATTTTAAAGTAACAACATTAGGGACAGCCCAAGTATACCACCTGATTTTGTTTCTTCCAATGAAAAGTCCCGCCACCCTATAGCTATACTAACCCTACTACTCAGCTAGCCAATCCTGAGTGGCGATAGGTTTCTGAGCTCACTTTCTCAAGTGACGCAGGTAGCGTGTCACACTGTAGTAAAAAGGCCTGCGAGCCAGAAGGAGAGCGAATTTTGTGGCACTTTTGTATTTTGCCAGCATTTTGCCAGGGTTTTGTTATGTTTTTCTCACATGCATACGGGAAACCGTACCTGCTGTTTGAAATAAACTGCAGTTCAGCCTTGCTTCTTGAGTGCGCCTGAGCTCATTTTGGGGGGACGCGGGAGGAGTTGGGGAGGAGCTCCGCGGGTGGCTCTGCAGACTCCGGGACACTCACCCCAACAAGTTGGAGGCACTGCTTAGATCTTTTATTGAGGCTCGTCCCCCCCCCCGTCTTTTAATACCAGGCCTCCTGTTGTGAGATCGACTGGCAGAGCGGCCCCCTCTGCTGCTGCCCCATTTGAGGACTACAGGACCATCGCGGAACTGCGAGAAGACCGGACGGCGCAATCCGGATATTGGCCCTCGGGAGCCGATTGAGAAGTATCCCGCCCTCGGTTGGCGAGTGTCCGGACAAGTCCGGAAGAAGGGAGGTGGCGAGCGGCTTGGAGGGGTGCACACGGTCGGGCGGCCCCGCATCGAGGTAACTTGCCGAGTATAGCGTGCCCAACAAGCAACGCGATAATATGTAAGAGGGGGGAAAAGATTGATGAAAAGGGTGGCGGGAGGTTTGTACTGTGTGCGCTGATTTGAATAACAGGTGGCAGTACGTAGGCGAGCGGCGGCCCGGCACTAGAGCCGTCCCCGCCGCGTCACAAAGAAAGGTGGGTCGAGCCGACGGCACCACACAAGATCGCTAAAAGGCACCGAATTGTTTGGATCGAGCGTGCATGTATGGGGGAAAAGTGGATTTCCTATGAATTGGCGTTTTATGTCAATGAGTAGATGTGGATACCTACTGACGGAGTGTTGAAACTCGTTAGGTAGATGATGCTTCCCCGTAGGAGGTAGCTAAAGAGTTGCCGAGTGCGGAAGATAATTGACTGGTTAAGCTCCCTAGGTGAGGGGCGTATCACACGTATTGTATTGTGTTGGTGGTTTTCCGTGTTCCCATTGAGACAAAAAGACAGCTGTGGGGTTTTGGGGTTATTGAGTAAAGTACATTGTGTGACTTTTGTGAACATCCTTACCGGTAATAGATTAACAGGGTTGGTGACGTCACCTATAGGATATCATAGGACTCCGCGGCTGCCTGGTGTTTGGCTCGAGGTTGCCCGAGGCGGTGACCGAGAGTTGAGTGACAGGGAGAGGGGCAGAATAGCAGAAGAAGAAAGGGACGGTTGCGCTGAACGTGGTGGTTGAAAGATGAACGGTGAAGGGGGAGACGGCTGTACAAGCACGTCACCCAGGGCACGCAGTCGCAGTGGGCTACGTGCGCCGCGGCCGCAGGGGACTGTATAAGCAATATCAAAAGGGAAAGGAAGCCATACGTTTGTGAACTTGATCATTTCTTAGCAGACGGTCGGATGTCCCCACATTTACGGGGTCAGGTAAGGAAGGTTACAATATGAGTGTCAATATGAGTGCAATTATGTTTTATGAGTCGGGATCAACGGGATGGTCGAACACCTTAACAACTCCCCTCCAGCATATATGTAAAACGTTATCGCCTCATAAGGACAAACTCATTAAGTACAGCATTGCGTGGACACAAGGAACAGATAATAAGATGACCGTACATTTGCCACCAAATGGTAGTTTCGACCCATATGTTCAACACATGCTGCTAACACACATAAACAACACTTCCAAAGGGAAGAAGCTAGCTAGTCATATGGAAATGTTCAACCTGTGGAGGATGTTCCAAGGGTCCAGGCCAGGACCAACAGGTATGTACACAGTAGGTGGGGTTGAGGAGGAAAAGGGTAGTAAGGAGACAAAGGAAAGAAAGGGCATTAAGGAGGAGGAGAAGAGAGCGGAGGTGGAGGTTGGCGGCACCGGCAACGGGGAGAAGAACGAGGGGAAGGACGGAGACTGTAACGCCACGCATGGCACAGAGATGAAGGAGGAAAAGGTCGAAGAAATGCCCTTAGCAAAGGTGGTGATGAAAGAGGAAGGTGGGTTGTATCCAGTGACGGAGTTACGGGAAGCTGCGAGACAACAGCTAACGGCAGCTGAAGGGTACACTAATCCAATTTACAGCCCTCCACCGTATACCGCAACCAGTAGTAACCAGAGGGGGGAAATAACGAGCATGGTAGGTTCATGCGCTGTAGGATCAGACGAGAAAGGGGAGGGGAAAGGCGAGAAGCGCATCTTAGGCATAGGACAAGATGAATGGGTAGCAGGGCAGGTGCTTTTAAGGTTATGGGGATCGCTCACGGGAGAAGAAGCAAGTGCAGTAAGAAGAGTGTACGAGGATGACGAGGGGAACTCACAGGAAGGAGACGAGGTAAGCGGAGAAAAGGACAGGGAGATGACGCAAGAGGAGGAAGAGAACCGGCTGGCGGAATTGAGAAATGTGCGGAGTGCGCTGATCCGGCAGTTCGAGCAAGAGACACAGGACAGGAGGAAGGAAAAGAAGGAAGATAGGGAAGAGCGGGAGAGGATAAAAGAACTTGCAGAGGAAACAAAGAGGGAAGTGGAGAGGATAAAGGCAGCGGCGGAAAGGACATCCCGTGCGGAACAGCGAAATACGAGAAGGAGAGAGAGAAAGAGAGCGCAAGGGAAATGGAGAAATGGAAGAAGAAGATACTATCTGAAAGCACTAGAAGATACGAAGAGGGAAAGGTGATAGAGAGCATATTGCGACGAGGTCCGGAAGAGTGGAAATGGAAGAATGAGGAAGAGCGGATATTAGCGAGAGTAAGTAGTAAAGTAATGGAGCAGCTAAGGAAAAAGGGAGAGGAAATTGGGGGAGAGATAGCGAAAAGGGGGAATGAGGAGAGTATGATTAAGGGGGCGGAGAATGAAGGGATAAGGTATACCCGTTCGGACTCGGAGATGCCAACAACATCAACGAAGGAAGAAGAGAAGGAAACGGATCTAATAGATTTGAGAACGGTGACTGTAGGAGGGAAAAGAACCGACTGGGGATCGTCGCTATTGGTTGAATTTTGCATTGAAGAGGATGAAGAAATTGAAAGGGGAAATAGAGGTAGCAGAGAGAGTGTAGATAAACTGTATCTTACGCGTGCGAACGGCAAATCACCATGGACGTGCGGGAAAAGAGGAGAAAAGAAAGGGGGTGACGAACAGGTAAGTAAGAAAGAAGGGAGCGGAACGACAATGGGAACTCCTGCGTCAACACAGTCGCCACGCCCGCTCACACCCACACCGGACCACTCATATATAGGCAGGCTTAGAGACCTCCCTCAACGTAGGAGGGGGGAGCGGCAGCACGCACCTACAGTACAACATGATAGTAATAGGAAGGGAAGGAAGGGTGAAGTAGAGAGCGCGACAGGGGTTCATAGAATAGACATGATCACGGAATCTCCAGACACGGAGAACGAGGACGAGTGTTATGATGCTGTCCCACAGCCCAGAGAAGAACAAAGGAAGTATAATTTAATGCCCCTTTTAGAGCGGGGAGGGGTCCGACCACAATATGTTCCCTGGAAGCATACAGATAAGGAAAACATAAAGTGTAGGTTTCCGTCGTTGAGTGAGGGAGCGGGGGAAGTGGATATATGAAATGGAAAAGCATACCGCGGGGCAAAGATTGGCGGTGGGAGACGTGAAGGGGCTCCTAATATCAATATTGGGGGATGCAGCAGATGACATTTGGAAAAGGGCAGGTTTCCCAGGGGTGACTACCACCGATACGTCACATGACAGGGCGCCATTTGCAAATTGCAGGCATGCACTGTGGCAAGCCCTACGAGTCCAGTATCCAGATACGTCAGACATAGGAGCCATTACCTCGCACAAGCTGCGCGATACTGAGGATCCTGTTAATTACATCCAGGAGATTCAGGAGAAGTGGCGCTTGTAAACTCGAGAGCAGTGGGATAAAATGCCAGCAATATTTTACCACATACTTGTACAGGGGCTCCCGGAGGCCGTACAGAAGCAGCTGAAGAAGGTGGTGGGAATAGAAGCGAAACCATGGTCAGAGATACAATTAACAATAATACATCACTGTAGGGCATGGCAAGAAAAGATGAAACAAAAGGAGGAAGATAGCAAGGCAGAGGAAGCAAAACTGGTACAGAGGAAACTAACAAAATATTCAATGGAAGGAGCATTAATTACCGCACCAGCTACAGCTACTCAGGCACTAGCGCCAGTAGCAGCAGTACCAGGTACAGGTCAGCAACCAATGGTCGAGTTACCACAACAGGGACAAGTTATACCTCAACAGGTGCCACCGCCCCCATTGTACGTAGCCACAGCGGGAGGGGGATACAGGCAACCTGGGAACGGTTACTACAATACCTCCCGAGGAAGGGGTGGAATGATGAGAAGAAGGGGATATGCCAATTTACACAACAACCGACAGGGGGATTCAGAGGTTATTTCGCAAATCCGCAACCCGTGTACCAGGATAAAACAGGCACCTTCCCATGGCAGACTAGGGAACCACCGGTGTGTTGGGTCTGCGGTACGGTGGGACACATGTCGCGCAAATGTAGAATGAGGCCCACAGTAGTGATAGACCAAGGACAGTACGGGAGTGTGGGAGAACAGCAGGTGTACCAGCAACAAGACATGCAGCAGAACGGTACACAGCAACAGCAACCGGTGCAGTATGTTGCACCGCCACCTCAGGTACAGGGCCAACCGGTACCACAACAACCACAGCCAGAGCCACAACAACCCCCAGTACAGGACAACAAGGTGTCAACAACCGATACAGCATTGCCACAAACACAGCTTGGGAAGGTAACGATATTGGGACATAACCCCTATACTGGGGGTGGCATGTCATTATATCCACAATAGGACAGCCCACAGATGCCCTTGATGTGTCCCATCCTATCAGTAACACCCAATAGTGCGGGGGAACCACGCATACAGGTAACGATAGGTAACAAAAAGTTTTCTTTCCTTGTTGATACCGGGGCCGCTAGGTCGTGTATAAGGGAAGGTAAATTCAAAATATCAGGCAAAGCCATGCACACTCAAGGGTTCTCTGGGGCTCGAGGGTTGGTTCCTTTTACTGATAACATCTCTTTATCGATAGGAGATAACAAAATGTCTGTCCCACGCCTGTATTCAAGGGAGTCACCAGTGAACATACTTGGTAGAGATATCATGAGCAGACTGAACATGACCATATCTTTCACGGAGGATGGCATAATTTGCTCTACGCCAGTAATAAACATGCTCACAGCGCGACAAATTTTGCAAGCATATTGCGGTAGAATAGTACCCCGAGCAGAGCCAGTTGATGGTGAGATATTCCAATAAGGCACAGATATGGCGTTCGCATGGATGCCTGGAATTGAGGGGAAGGTTTGGAGGAGGCCAGCAGCTTACTTATTCAGATCGGAGACACCAGCAGATGAATCAGAGGGGAAGGTAATATCTGTGGCGATCGAAAGTATGATAGCCACCCCAGACTACATTGCAGTTCATGCCCAAGTGGTTGCATTAACTGAGGGATGCAGGCTTACACAGGTTTCCGATGAAGAGCTGTTCACAGATGACAAGGGAGAGGGGGTGATGGTATTCATGATGAGTGTCGAAATATGGCTATGAGTAACATACAAGGAGGTGGCGCAAAAAATGGCCATGGCACTCGAAGCGCCTGCATCAACGCCAGTTCTGTTCTTTGAAGAAGACATGGCAAAGGTTCCAGCTTCCTTGTGGACCACTAGTCCATATGATGTAGGATGCATAAAGAGCATAGGGGGAGTAAAAATAAAGTTGAAAAAGGGAGCAATCATGCCGCGGGTAAAGCAATACGCCCTATCAAAGGAGGCAGACGAGGGCATATACGAGACAATATCGGCTCTAATAAACAACGGCATATTGGTGCCATCTGAGTCAGCATGCAACAAAGCTGTGTACCCAGTGCGCAAGGCGAAGGGTGGGTCATGGCGTTTCATCCAGGACCTTAGGCCCTTGAACAATATAGTAGAAGCGGAGTACCCTATAGCAGCGAATCCCGCAACTATATTGTGTGGGATACCATCAGAGGCATCACGGTTCACAGTGATTGACCTCAAAAACGCTTTTTTCTCCATACCTCTGCACCCAGACTCACAAGATCTCATGAGTTTCACATATAGGAATACAAAGTGGAAGCACACTAGATTGCCCCAGGGGTACTGGGAGTCGCCATCAATATTTAACAGAGTGATACAGATGGACTTGGTAAATATTGACTTAGAAAGTACAGTGCTACAGTACGTAGATGATATCATGATATGTAGCACAAGTGAAGAAAGGTGCAGAGAGGACTCGATCAAAATGCTGACAATATTGGCGGAGAAGGGGTACAAGGTGGACAAGGGAAAGTTACAGTATTGTCAGGAACCAGTGTTATACATTGGCCAGTTGATATCGCAGCATGGAAGGCATATAGCACCTCAGAGGGCACAGGCAATAAAGAACACACCACAGCCGCAAACAGTGCGAGAATTACAACAGTTTCTAGGATTGCGTAATTATTGCAGAGCGTGGGTTTTCAACTATAGCTCATACATAGGACCGCTGCTTGAAGCACTGAGGGAAGTGCAGCAGGGGGATTGGAACCTGAAGTGGACAGGAGAGATGGTGGAGTCATTTAACGAGCTGAAAGAAGCCATATCATCTGCATCAGTACTAGCTACCCCAAACTATGGGCACCAGTTTTTTATTTTCTCACATTGTGATTCGGCAGTTATGAAAGCAGTTCTTACCCAGAAAACAAGCATGGGCTATAAGCTAATTGCATTCTATAGCGGCCATTTGGACCCAGTAATGTTGGGTCATTTCCCATGCGAACAAGGTCTTGCAGCAGCAGCGTTTGCAGTTGGAAAAGCATCATCAATAACAATGGGGTGTCATACTACATTGTTTGTAGAGCATGTGCTGTTTTCAGTTCTTAATAAGCCAAAATCCACCTTAACGACCCAGCGAGCATCAGGTTATTAGATAATACTGTCTAGACCAGAACTAACTATCGTTAGGTGTAGCACAGTAAATCCCGCCAGGTTTCTAGCAGAAGTAATAGAGGAAGGAGATTACGCTCATGACTGCACGCAAGTAAATGAGATCTATTCATGCGCAAGGAAAGTTGAAGAAGATGCGCTGGTGGGAGGGGACCTGTTGTTCATAGATGGTTCCTCGATGATTGATCAGACAGATGGGATAAGAAGGACAGGAGCAGTGGTAGTAAGAATGACCGAGGATTTGTTGTATGTCCCAATAAAATGCGTCCAATTACCACAGCATTACTCGGCCCAAGCGGCCGAGCTAGTGGCGCTGATTTTGGCACTAAAAGAAAGCGTTGGTAAAAGGGTTACCATATACTCCGATAGTGCATATGTTACATTAACGGTACAGTCAGGATTAATTAAATGGCAGAGAAGAGGGTTCAGGAGAGCAGACGGTACTCCGGTACAACATGCCCTCATATTGGCTGAATTGATAGAGGTAATAAACGACCCTGAAGAAGTGGTGTTGGTAAAGTGCCGTGCACACACCAATGGTAATGATTATATCTCGAAGGGTAATGAAGTAGCAGACGCGCATGCAAAACACGCTGCGTATTTCGGTGAGAGGTGGTCCCCACCAGAGTCAGAGAGAGGAAGGGGAAGAATGAAAGCGAGATAAATGCTAATGAAGGAGGGGTACACACATCTCCCTGCAACACAGATTATGGAACTGCAGGCGTCAGCACCAATGACGGAAAAGGAACTATGGGTGAAAAGGGGGTGTACCATGTCCCCTATTAACGCCTTGTGGTGACAAAATAACACAGGGAGACTAGTTATGCCTTTGACACTATTGAAAACGGCACTCACGCAATTACATTATCCGGCGCACACGGGTAAAGAAATTATCGCAGCCCAAATCAAAGAGAACTGGTTTTGTCCCGATCTAAACTATCACGTTGCGTACTTCATAAGCAGATGCTTGACATGTCAGCAATTCACGGCTGGCCATACGCTGCAAGCGATAAAGGGAATTATACCCCGGCCAGAGGGACCTTTCCTGCACCTTCATATAGATTACATTTACATGATCAACGTATGTCAAGGATACAGATATATGATAGTTGTGGTATGCCCTTAATCTAGATGGATCGAGGCTGGGCCGTGCACACATGCAGATGCTTTCAGGGCAGCAAGGTTCTTAGTGCGTGAGGTTTTCCCAAGGTGGGGCGTTTGCGAGGTGCTGCGGCCAGACAATGGCCCGCATTTCGCAAATTAATTATTTCAGCATATTACTACTCTCTTGGGCATCAAGCATAAATTTGCATGTGCCTACCATCCACAAGCTAATGGCGTGTGCAAACGCCTAAATGGTCTCTTAAAGGAAGAAATAGCTAAAATACAGCAGACAACCAAGAGGAGTTGGCTGTACTGCCTTCCGCTTGCATTATTTGAGTCGAGGAATAGACCTGGTGCCGACCACCACCTCACCCCCCACGAGGTGGTGACTTGTCGTCAAATGCGCCTTCCCTTAACGCCCCCATCAAGAGCTTTTATAAATAGTGAGAACACTGCAACTGTTTTTGGTGATGAAATGCATCAATATGCGTCTTCTTTGATTACTAGTATCGCTTTTATCTCTCAAGAGCTCGAGCACACGCGGAGCGGGTCAAAGAACACCCAGCACGACGAATCAACAGAAGACAACGACAAGCAATAGAAACATACTATAGAGGAGGGCGATAGCGTGCTCCTACGGAACTTCAATAGGAAGTGGAACCAACCCAGGTTCTCCGGACCTTATGTAGTAGAGAAAGTGGCTCCTAGAGCTGTCAAGTTAGTAGACAAAAATACCTGGACTCATCTTCGCGACGGTTTTACTTCCTCCGGTCCTGGATGCCATCATGGTTATCGGAAGGATTAAAGCTACTGGTAGGAGTAATAATACTGGGGATAGCACTACTACTGGTGGTACGGTTCTGGAAAGCAAGAAAAGCGCAATCAATGGATGAGATGATAGAGATGGCCGGGATGCATGCTCTACTACCAGCTGATGATGCAACCAATACAGACATCATAATACAAGAAAGGGAAAGACTCTGCAAACAGATTCTCGATATACACAAGGATCCAGTGTCAATAAAGGTAGAGAACCCAAGGAACTCGAGAAGCTACATAGGAAGATGGGTATACTGCAGACCTAACGGGACATGTGTATACATGTACTGGTCGTTTAAAGATCATGTCAACCACTATGATCATTTGGCTGGAGTAACTAAAGTATGGAGAGTGTGAGGAGATAAAAAAAAAGGATGAGTTTGTGGTCGACAAGTCGACCAGAGTGGGGACTGTTGAGGGAGAGCTGGAATGCACCCTCCCCCCAATCTCGTCTCGACCCTGGCCTAGAGGGTCACGACCCAGACACCCCCACGTGATGAATTTGCCTACCTGCCTAATGGCAGAATACCCTGGTTCAAGAACATACACCTGAGAGGAGTGTGCCCACCGGCACGACCAACACCTGTCTCCGCAGACCGCAATGACATTTGCAGCATGCATGAACTCGACTTAAACTACGGTCGCAGTCCTCACATCGTTAGAGATGCCATGACGACATAGCCGACGGACAACAATGCCTGATCACTCACACACCAGCCTACACGAAGAACATAACCAATGTAATGATATAGCAGACAGTTACATCCACGGACGTGCATCTTTTTTATTTTTCACATAGGCCTTTCTTCGAACGCAGAAACGCAAGACACATGAAGCGATTGAGTACACGCTTGCTGATGCTTCCTCGCCGCCCATCTTTATGAAACGCTGTCTACTATGAAGATTTTGCATTACATATGATGATGCACCGTTCCTGGGCCACCATATTAGGGTATATGTACAGTCACCATGGGTGTTACGCCTCGGCAGGCACGGAGGAGGATTATGTAACGCTCACCTGGTTCCCTCGGAGGCGCTGGTCTTGGGCTGGGCGCTGCAAACGTCTTCAAAGTTAGGCGTAGGGTTCGTCTGGCTCCCGGATTTGGCCCCTTACTCACCGAAAGCTTGACCTGCAGAGTGAGGTGTCTGCAAGTGGAAAATCAAGGTATTAGTGGCTGGAAGGATGAGAGAAGTTCCCAGCCCCTCTCTCCCTTTCTCCGCGTGGTACTCAGATGATTGTTGTGCTCACCTTAAGTAAGTGAATGCTGAGCTCTCCATCCTGCGTCTTGTGCAGGGGCGCTGGGTCCAGTTACTTCACTGGATGTGCGTTCCGCCTCTTGATTGCAGAGGGTAGGTGAGAGCGATGCCGCCGTTTTGCTGCACGAGCGTGACTTGTAAGTATTAAAGTTCTCTTTGGATTGCTCTCTTTAAATGTCTTTTTCCTTATGTCTATGTCTTTTGCTTTTAGGATGCTGTCGATGCCAAAGAAGATGCTCTCCCAGATTCGTGGCAGAGAGCGTAACAAGAAGATGGTGAATTCGAAGGCACGTAAGTAGGAAGACTGCTTTAGGGCCGTAGAATGCACCTTAATGTCCCCTTTTGTTTTTACAGGTGCCGGAATGCAGCGCGAACAAAGTTGGAGCAAGCGCAACACAGGTAAGCAGTATAGTAACTGAACGTTACTAACCAATGTTCTTTGTCTTTGCAGGCCCGATGCCGGACGCGGAATGCAGAAAAGAAAACGACTTGGATGCTTCCGATGGCTCGGGTGAGTTGAAGCGCTAACTTTGCCTTTGTCTAACCTGTGCCTTTTGTTTTGCAGGAGCTGCTGAAGATTGAAGATTGGTTCCCAGCAGGTAATTTTCGTAACTACAGGATCCGGAGCTGAAGATTCGCTAGAGCTGACACGGTGAGCGTCCTGCTGCAGATGCAGAATAACGCGACGCATGTGGTACCAATCGGGTGTGGTTTAAATAGCCCATAGGAGTACTTAGGTGTCTTCTTCCACAGCAGCCGCGCCCAGGTAAAAGAGTTCCTGCTTCCAGAAGAGTTCCAGCATCAGTGATCCAGGGAGTGGTGCCTGCCCCACCCAGAAAGAAAAGTAGTTCCTGTTAGAAGAGAGTAAAGCATCATCTGGCTGGTAAGTAAGCAGCATGGTCTGCTTCAGGTAGGTTCACCCAAGCACTTTTACACTTGATATGAGCCCGGCGCTTCCTGTGCCGGGACGGGTCCTTACTATGAGCCTGGCACCACCGGTGCCAGGACAAGGTCCAAAAGGTCCCCATTGGGACTTGCTGGTGCCGATAAGGCATGTTATGAGCCTGTTTCCAAGGGTGTTGGGTAGGTCCTGACTCCTTGAAAGCAGTGGTCATGACAGCACCCCCCCTCAAGGCCCCTCCCAAATTTGTTCCCTCCGGGGGTCTTGGTTTATCAGGAAAAGTTCGATGAAATTTCTTAACCAGACGGGGTGCATGAACATGTTCCGACGGTTCCCAAGATCGTTCCTGGGGGCCATAACCTTTCCAGTCAATCAGATAGTATAATTTAGATTTGGAAATCTTGGAGTCTAATATGTCTTGTATTTCGAATTCTAGTTCTCCGTCCACGAGAATAGGGTCTGGAGATTTTGTCAAACGGGTTCCAGGGTGCATGGGTTTCAGTAGTGAAACGTGGAAAACTGGATGTATTTTCATATGAGAAGGTAGGCCCAATTTTACCGCCACTGGATTGATTATGGCAGTGATTGGGTAAGGCCCCAGGTATCGTGGATTGAAAGTACGCGGTCCTTTTAGGGGTAAATGTTTGGTGGATAGCCAGACCTGATCTCCCACAAGATATTGAGGAGCTTCCTTTCGATGTAGATCCGCACTCTTTTTATATTGTTCCTTGGCCTGCTTAAGGTGAGATGTGGCCTCCTTAAAGGCTTGAGTGATTGTCGAATGCAGATGATCTACAGCGGGTGTTCCAAGAGTCTGAGGTGGGTCAAGATTTGAGGTGCGAGGGTGGATTCCATATGAAAGAAAAAACGGAGTTTTTCCTGTTCCGGCGTGGACTGAATTATTATAAGCGTACTCCGCAATCCAGAGAATGTCTTTCCAAGTGCCCTCTGATTGTTGTAACATGCAGCGTAGATACTGTTCCAAGGTTTGATTGGTCCTCTCGGTCTGCCCGTCGGTCTGGGGATGGTGGCTGGTCGAAAGCCTTATGTCAATTTGGGCTAGACGACAACAACTCCGCCAGAAGTGAGAAATAAATTGACTCCCTCTATCTGAGATTAAAATTGAAGGAAAGCCGTGCAACCGAACGATGTTTTCGAGGAATTCTCGGGCCAAAATTGGAGCTGTAGGTAACCCTTTCAATGGGATGAAATGAGACATTTTCGAGAATAGGTCCACAATCACTAAGATTGTATTAAATCCGGAGCATGGTGGTAAATCCGTGATGAAGTCCATGGAGAGAGTATGCCATGGATGTGGAGGAATGTCTATTGGATGTAGGAGGCCTGCTGGTTTCTCCTTCTGGCTTTTGCTTTGAGCGCACACGCCACAAGAATTAATGAAGTCCTTAATGTCCTTTCTCCAAGATGGCCACCAAAAATGTCTCTTTATCTTTTCCAACGTTTTGGTAATGCCGGGATGTCCTTCCATTAAGGAGTCATGGTAACAAGAGATCACCTGTCTTTGTAAATCGGTACATGGTAGATATAATCTTCCTCGAAAGTATAATAGGTTCTTATCCATTGTGAAATCATTTCCCTTGAGCTGCCAGTCTTGCACTTCTGCTGGAGTCAGAAGATCTTTAACTTTAGTTTCAATGTCTTCAATGGATTGTGCATCTATTAAACCCAGGATTCTCTGTTCCGGAATTATAGGTACGGGTTCAAGATTGGTCGTGAGTTCATCTACTCCAATTCGGGAGAGAGCGTCTGCTTTACCATTCTTGTTGCCTGGTCGGTAAGTTATCACAAAGTCGAATTCGGCGAAAAACAATGCCCAGCGAAGTTGTCTAGAGGATTGAGCTTTGGCTGATTTAAGGTACTGTAAATTACGATGATCCGTGATGACGGTGACTGTGTGTCGGGCTCCCAAGAGATAATGCCGCCAAGCTTTAAAGGCGGACTTAATCGCCAAAAGTTCCTTATCTGTAATGGTATAGGGCCTCATTACGACCCAGGCGGTAAGTTACCGCCTGGGCCGTGACTTTACCACCATGGCGTAAACTACGTTTACGCCATGGTGGTTGGCGGACTTACCGCCCCATTCCGACCTTGGCGGGGCGGTAAGTCCCCAATCCCCATTTACCCTTCCCCATTCCCATTTTTGCCCCATAGGGCATAATGGGAGTGGGGAAGGCGTTAATTACGCCACCGTAAATTACGGTGGCGTAATTAACTCCATGGTCCCTTAGCGCCATGGATTTTAACACCCGCTAAAAGCAGGTGTTAAAAGCACCATGGCGCTAGGGGACCTCGTAATTGGCGGTAAGGGGTCGGCGCAGCTAACGCTGGCGTTAACCCCTTACCGCCAGGGTCGTAATGAGGCCCATAGTTGATTTCAGAAGCTGAAAATTTGCGGGACCAAAATGTCACTGGGTGTAACTGATTTGTTTCCGGGTCTCTTTGCGAAAGCACTGCTCCCATTGCGAGACTGGAAGCATCAGTCTCTACGATATAGGGAAGTTCCGGGCGCGGATGTTTTAGAACTGGAGCCAAGGTGAATTTTGTTTTTAGTTCCAGAAAGGCTTGTTCAGCCTCTGTAGACCACTCGAAACGTTTATTCTTTCTGAGGAGGGCTGTAATGGGTTGGACAACTCGAGAAAAATCTGGGATAAATCTTCGATAAAAGTTAGCAAAGCCCAACATGCTTTGAACTCCTTTCACTGACGTTGGTGAGGGCCACTTAATGATAGCGTCCACTTTTCTTGAGTCCATGTGGACTCCATTTGGTGACAAAATGAATCCCAAAAATTCGACCTCCGTGACGTGAAAAACGCATTTTTCCAATTTTGCAAAGAGTCTGTGTTTTCAGAGCCGCTCCAGTACTGCGGTGACATGTTTTCGATGTTCCGCCTCAGAGGACGAGTAGACCAGAATGTCATCAATATAGACAACTACACATACATCAATGAGCTCTCTGAGGACGTCATTCATAAAATACTGAAAGGCTGCCGGAGCGTTGCAAAGCCCAAAGGGCATTACTTGATACTCGAACAGTCCATATTTAGTACGAAAGGGCGTCTTCCATTCATCGCCCTCTTTTATTCGTACTAAATGGTAAGCTCCTCTGAGGTCCAGCTTTGTGTAGATACAGGCACTTTTAACTTGGTCAAGAAGTTCAGGGATCAATGGTAACGGATATCTGTTCTTAATCGTAATCTGGTTCAGGGCACGGTAATCTATGCATGTTCTTAGGTCTCCCTCTTTTTTTGGCACGAAGAACAAAGCTGAAGAGGCTGGGGACTTCGAGGGACGGATAAATCCATTAGCCAGGTACTGATCCAAATACTGCCTTAGGTGAAGATTTTCAGGTTCTGTGAGGGCATAAATTCGACTGCATGGAGGAGTGGATCCTGGAACCAAGTCTATTTGGCAGTCGTATGATCTGTGAGGAGGCAGTGAATTAGCTTGATCTTTTCGAAAGACATCCTGAAATTCCCGGTATTCAGGAGGCAGGTGAGGACTCTCAGAAGCAGTTGCAGCTAGTTTCGTGGGGGGCTGTGGATAGCAGGTAGGTGCGCATTCTGGAAACCGGATTGTCTTTGCTCGCCAATCAATTTGAGGATTGTGTTTTTCCAGCCAAGGGATTCCCAGGATAACTTGAAACTGTGGAGCCTTGATCACGTCAAACACGATTTTCTCTTGATGTCCATCTTGGCTTACCAACGTCACTTCCATGGTGGTGTGAGTAACTGGTCCGGAAGCTATTTCCGTACCATCCACGGTTGTGATGACGTCTTTCACCGACTTAGGACAAAGAGACAGATTCATCCTGGCGGCCAATTCACAGTCCATGTAATTGCCGATTGCGCCACTATCAATGTATGCTTTAATGGCATGCATACGATTGGGTTGTTCCGGACTCACGAGGACCATGGGCATGGTAAAATGCGAGGTCAAAGAACTGGTTTTTACGCTCGGCAAGCGGACCTCTACACTTGTCGGGCGAGGTCGTTTTCCGACTCTGAACCTTTGGCACCCTTATCGGAAGCTCCTACTGTCTTCTTCTTTGGTTTCACTGGGCAATCTTGGAGGAAGTGCCCTGAGTTCCCGCAATAGAGGCACAATTGTAGTTGTCTTCTCCTTTCTCTTTCCTTTTGGGTTAGAGGTCCTTTCACCACCCCAATCTGCATGGGTTCCACGGTATCATTTCCTTTAACGGAGCTCTGTGGTCTTGAAAAAACTCGATTTTCAAACCTGGAACGATCGGCTTTTCGATTTTGTATTCTATGATCTAATTCCACCACCAGATCAATGTATTCGGAACAGTCTTGTGGTGGATTCACCACCTGGGCCAGAACGTCTTTAAGTTCTCCACGAAGGCCTCTATAGAAAAGGGTGATTCTCTTATCCTCAGGCCATCCGGTTTCAACCACTAGTCTGTTAAATGATGCAATGTAGGCCAGAAGATCTTGATTGCCCTGTCGTAGTGAAAGAAGTTCATTGTCCAGAGCCTGTCCCTGAGAATGCCTTGCGAACAATCTTTCCATACTAGCTTGGAAGTCCTGGAAATTATAAAGGATAGGGTTATCCTGAGTCACTAAAGGAATAGACCAATCTGCGGCGCTGCCACTAAGATATGAGAGCACAAAGGCTACCTTAGCCTGGTCTGTTGGAAAAGCGGCAGGTCTACACAGAAAGTGCAAACGACACTGATTGATGAACACAGCAAACCTTTTCGGATCACCTGAAAAGCGTTCGGGCGGAGCCAAAGGTACATTTCCTGGTAGATTAATTTGCACCGGATTAGAGGAAGCCGTTGGGGCATGGCTTCCACCAGGGGTAGGCAGAGGAGTCTGTCCCGCTTGGGCTTGTAACAATTGTCTAGCCAAGTCGTCTGTTCGCTCCTTAGAAACCACTAGATCTCTCCTTAGGGCATTTGTTTCCTGGCGTGCTGCGTGTACTTCTGCTCTCAACTCCCCGATCAACTGGGCCAATTGGTCTGTGTCTGAAGTCTCCATTGCGCCTGGGCGGGAAATGTTTGGGAGGCTTCGCGTTCTGTAACGCTCACCTGGTTCCCTCGGAGGCGCTGGTCTTGGGCTGGGCGCTGCAAACGTCTTCAAAGTTAGGCGTAGGGTTCGTCTGGCTCCCGGATTTGGCCCCTTACTCACCGAAAGCTTGACCTGCAGAGTGAGGTGTCTGCAAGTGGAAAATCAAGGTATTAGTGGCTGGAAGGATGAGAGAAGTTCCCAGCCCCTCTCTCCCTTTCTCCCCGTGGTACTCAGATGATTGTTGTGCTCACCTTAAGTAAGTGAATGCTGAGCTCTCCATCCTGCGTCTTGTGCAGGGGCGCTGGGTCCAGTTACTTCACTGGATGTGCGTTCCGCCTCTTGATTGCAGAGGGTAGGTGAGAGCGATGCCGCCGTTTTGCTGCACGAGCGTGACTTGTAAGTATTAAAGTTCTCTTTGGATTGCTCTCTTTAAATGTCTTTTTCCTTATGTCTATGTCTTTTGCTTTTAGGATGCTGTCGATGCCAAAGAAGATGCTCTCCCAGATTCGTGGCAGAGAGCGTAACAAGAAGATGGTGAATTCGAAGGCACGTAAGTAGGAAGACTGCTTTAGGGCCGTAGAATGCACCTTAATGTCCCCTTTTGTTTTTACAGGTGCCGGAATGCAGCGCGAACAAAGTTGGAGCAAGCGCAACACAGGTAAGCAGTATAGTAACTGAACGTTACTAACCAATCCGGACGCGGAATGCAGAAAAGAAAACGACTTGGATGCTTCCGATGGCTCGGGTGAGTTGAAGCGCTAACTTTGCCTTTGTCTAACCTGTGCCTTTTGTTTTGCAGGAGCTGCTGAAGATTGAAGATTGGTTCCCAGCAGGTAATTTTCGTAACTACAGGATCCGGAGCTGAAGATTCGCTAGAGCTGACACGGTGAGCGTCCTGCTGCAGATGCAGAATAACGCGAAGCATGTGGTACCAATCGGGTGTGGTTTAAATAGCCCATAGGAGTACTTAGGTGTCTTCTTCCACAGCAGCCGCGCCCAGGTAAAAGAGTTCCTGCTTCCAGAAGAGTTCCAGCATCAGTGATCCAGGGAGTGGTGCCTGCCCCACCCAGAAAGAAAAGTAGTTCCTGTTAGAAGAGAGTAAAGCATCATCTGGCTGGTAAGTAAGCAGCATGGTCTGCTTCAGGTAGGTTCACCCAAGCACTTTTACACTTGATATGAGCCCGGCGCTTCCTGTGCCGGGACGGGTCCTTACTATGAGCCTGGCACCACCGGTGCCAGGACAAGGTCCAAAAGGTCCCTATTGGGACTTGCTGGTGCCGATAAGGCATGTTATGAGCCTGTTTCCAAGGGTGTTGGGTAGGTCCTGACTCCTTGAAAGCAGTGGTCATGACAGATTATAGCCCTTCGGAAGGGCATGCGTCACATTGCAAATCCATTCTACGCCCACTGGCAACTGCCCTGGAAAATAGTGGCCTCGGCTCACTCCGCGGCGCCCTGTGGCGAGTTGAACTACGATTCCCAGCATTCCGCCTCCCGCTCTCAGCAGATGGGCGATGATGCGTGAACCTCGGTTTCGTCCGGTTCCGCCTTTCCCCTTCCCGATTTAAACCGCACAACCGGGAAAGACGCTGCTTCTGATTAAAGTTGCATCCCGGTGTTTAGAAGTTCCGTCTTCGATCCTACTATATTTACCCGTGTACCAGACCTAATTCCTCCTTCACGGACTGCCTCTGCCTGCCGATTTTGGAAAATTACTTACCCGTGTACCAGACCTAATTCCTCCTTCACGGACTGCCTCTGCCTGCCGATTTTGGAAAATTACTTACCCGTGTACCAGACCTATTTCCTCCTTCACGGTCTGCCTCTGCCTGCTGCTTTTGGAAAACTACCCACCTGTGTACCAGACCTCTTTTTTTCCCTCACGGACTGCCTTTGCCTGCCACCGAAACCATCACCTACAATTCTCCCATTTCATTGTGTCTCTTATGGTTGTTGTTCCCATCATCTCCACAATCAGACTTCCATTGGACATCCTCCAATAGTGCACAGGGACGCCTTGCAGAAAGTGCACCCACTCGACTCTAGCGCGGCCCTCGTTCCGCCCGGGTTTAGTTCCCTAACTAACCTACCCCGTTTCTTATTTTGCACTTCCGTTTTTTGGACTCCTTTGGGATAACTCAGACTCAACAACAACATTCGTGGTAAGGGTTCTCTAATTTATGATTCCATACCTCGTAGCCTAGCGACAACTATCATTAGTATAGGTTACATTCTCCTTTCTTACTTATAGGTGGTTCCGGTTGCCTTAAACAAGGGGAGGGCATAGCTCAGGTACTACTAGAAAGAAGTATCAAGGGAAAGGATTCTCTTAAAGTTCCAATTGCTCACCTCTTGTTTTTTCCTTTACAGCTGGATTCTTGGCGGCGTGTCCTCCCCGCCCTTTTGAGCGATCAGTCCATCTGCCTGGTCCTACCCAGCAGAGGGTCATATCGTTAAAAAGGTCTTGTGCCCTCACAGAGAGGAGGCTAGGTTGGAGGCCCCGACCTAGCTCTTCAATCAATAGTGCAGTCCTGTGTCTTCCGGCCACCGATTGGTTTACTTCCCGTCCGGTGAGTAACAAAATCAGAAGCCATGGAAGAAGCGGATCCGTTGGCCACTTTAGTTCATTTGGTATCCGAACTACGGGCAGACATGTCTGCCGCACATGATGCCTTACACCAACGGATTGACAACATGAGGCCCTTTCCTGCACCCCAGACACTGGGAATTGATCCGTCCGGTGCTACTGCCTCAGGTTCTGGAACCCATTCAGCCTCTGCCTCTGGGTTTTCCTCGGGCCCTGTTCTGATGGCCACCCAATTCCCGTTGGCTCCTCCGGAACGCTTTACGGGTGACCCAAAGCAGTACCGGACATTTATCAACCAATGCAAATTGCATTTTCTTTGCCGCCCCTCGGCCTTTCCCAATCCCACCACAAAGGCGGCCTTTATCCTTTCGCACCTCGGAGGGACGGCGGCAGCTTGGGCTAATCCCTTGCTTGAATCCAATAGCTATGTTTTGTATGACTGTGATGCTCTTATTACAGCCATGAATAGGGTATTCGATACCCGGTACAAGTCACAAGCCACGGATCTAGAATTCTTGAATTTACGCCAGGGTACGTCTTCCCTGTTTACATACCTCACTAGGTTCAATCAGCTGGCAGCCGAGACGGATTGGCCGGAAGAAAAGAAATCTGCGGTATTTTAAAAAGGATTGTCTGAGGAACTAAAAGACATCCTTGCTACTGTGCCGGTGATTCCTACTACATTCGGGGAGTTACTTGATTTAGTACTACAAATAGATGCTAGAAGATCTGAACGGAAGGGAGAACGGAAAAATATGACTCCAGTTCCCCTTCCCCTTGATTCTGTTAACCCTCCTTCCTCTGCTTCTTCTGAGCCTATGCAGATTGGGGCGGTACGTGGGCCGTTGTCTCCTGCACAACGTGAACACCGTCGATCCAACAATTTATGCATGTACTGTGGTTCGTCGGAGCACCACCTCAAGGATTGTCCAAAGAGACCCGTTAAGAAGGAGGGAAACGCCAGAACCCGGCGATAGCAGGAGTCCCTATGCCGGGGGTATTATCTTTGGACTCGAATATGGCAGTTACCGTGCCTGTCAGTCTGCCAGTGGTATTTACCACTTCAACTGACTGTTCTTTCTCTTCTCAGGCTATAATTGATTCCGGTGCTACTGGGAATTATATGGATTATTATTATGCCCTGAGCAATAACGTTCCTGTGGTTTCTAAACCACAACCTGAAGCCGTACATGCGGTAGACGGCTCTTCTCTGGTCTCGGGTCTGGTTACTCAAAGTACGTCCCTCGTCCGTATGCAGACGAACGATGGACATACCGAAACACTCACATTCGACCTAATTAAGGCCCCCCAGCTTCGTGTAATTTTGGGCATTCCGTGGTTACAACATCACAATCCTGACATTGACTGGGCCAGGAAGGTGGTACAGTTTCCTTCCTCTGTCTGTAACGAAAGCTGTTTTCAGACTAGTAGCATTTCCGGCACTTCCTGTCAAGCCCTGGTGGCCTCAATGGCCTTGATTGGTGCCATTACCAATGCCCTTGAACCTAGCATCCCTGTGGAATACGCTTCTTTTCGGGACGTCTTCGATAAAGGTGGAGCAGAACAATTGCCCCCACATAGGCCGTATGATTGTCCTATCGACCTGGTACCGGGGGCTAAAATACCTGCCGGCAGGGTTTACTCGCTCACACTGCCAGAAGACAAAGTGCTAAAAGAGTATATTGACAAGGCATTGGCTACAGGGTTCATCAGACCATCGAGATCACCGGCAGCGTCTCCACTGTTTTTTGTTCCTAAAAAAGAGGGTGACCTTCGCCCTTGTATTGATTATAGGGCATTAAACGCCATCACAGTCAAGAACCAGTACCCTCTTCCCCTGATCTCAGTACTCTTGGATCAACTGGGTTCCTCCGTGATCTTTACCAAACTTGATCTGCGGGGTGCTTACAACCTAGTCCGCATAAGAGAAGGGGACGAGTGGAAAACCGCCTTCAAGACCCGGTATGGGTTATTCGAATACCTAGTGATGCCCTTCGGGTTGTGCAACGCCCCGGCCACCTTTCAAGCCTTCATGAATGATGTATTTCACGATTGTCTGGACCGGTTTGTTGTGGTCTATCTAGACGATATACTGATTTACTCCTCATCCAAGAGTGAGCACACCCGACATGTGAGATCCGTCTTACAAAGGCTGAGAGAGAACCATCTCTTCGTCAAAGCCGAGATGCGTATCTTCAATTCATCGGAGGTTGAGTTTCTAGGTTATGACCTTACCAACCGGGGTATCCGGATGAGCCAGTCCAAGGTTAAGGCCGTTTTGGAATGGCCTGTCCCTACTACAACCAAAGCCCTACAGTCATTCCTGGGGTTCGCAAACTTTTACAGGCGCTTTATCTTTTCATTTTCTACCATCTCAGCTCCTTTGACGGCTTTAACTAGCTCAAAAAAGCCATACCGATGGACACCAGAAGCGCAATCTGCCTTTGAGGCCTTAAAAGCGGCCTTTTCTTCAGCGCCAGTGCTGCAACATCCCGATCTGCTCCTGCCATTTTTTGTGGAAGCTGATGCTTCTGGGATGGCCATCGGGGCTATTCTGTCGCAACCCTGTCAGGATTCGGATGAGATCCATCCGGTGGCGTTCTTTTCGAGGAAACTGACACCTTACGAGCGCAACTATCCTATCACGGAAAGAGAATTGCTGGCAGTCAAGGACGCTTTCGCCGAATGGCGACATCATCTATTGGGGGCCCGTCATCCGGTTACTGTCTTCTCTGACCACCGGAGTCTATTGGCATTCAAATCAATGAAGTGTCTCACTGCCCGACAGGCCCGTTGGCGCCTCTTCTTTTCCCAGTTTAATTTCACCATCACATATAGGCCAGCCCGTCTCAACGTTTGTGCCGACGCCTTGTCTCGTCTGCCCTCTCACTCGGAGCAAAGCAAACCCGAATGCCCTCTTCTGCTGCCTTCTAGGGTCGTATGTGCATGTACTCCACGCCCTTTGCTCCGTTCTTTAATCTCGGATTGGGTGAATACACATAAAGAAGAATGTCTAGTCCTAAACCTTGATGTGGTACGAGGACTTCCTTATATTCAGGGCCGCCTGTTTGTGCCCCCGGGGAAAGCACGTCTCCAAGCCCTTGCTTTATCCCATGACTCTTTGATAGCGGCTCATCCAGGTCAAAAGAAGACTCTGGACTTGCTTTGGCGTTGGGCCTGGTGGCCGTCTATGTCACAAGACGTGATTCGTTATCTGGCCTCCTGTTCTGTGTGTGCTCAATGTAAGGTCTCCCGGTCTAAACCTATGGGTTTGTTACAGTCACTCCCGGTTCCTCACAAACCCTGGTACATGGTCTCTATGGATTTCATCGTGGACCTGCCACCTGTGGACGGTTTTGATACCATCTGGGTGGTAATTGATTATTTCACAAAAATGGCACTCTTCGTTCCTTGTGTGGGTTTGCCCTCTGCTCCAACTTTGGCCTCGTTGTCCCTTAGGAACGTATTTCGTTTCTTTGGTCTGCCCTCTATTGTGGTTTCAGATCACGGACCGCAGTTTACATCACGTTTCTGGAGGGCTCTGACGGCGTCCTTGGGCATTGATGACAGGTTCAGCTCGGCCTTCCATCCACAAACTGATGGGCAGACTGAACGGCTCAACGCCACTCTCGAGCAATATCTGCGCTGCCTCACACTTCGTTTCCAGTCATCTTGGTTGGCGTTGTTACCACCTGCTGAATTCGCTTATAACAATTCTCTGCATGCCGCTTCTGGTGTATCACCCTTTTTTGCACTATACGGACACCATCCACGGTCCTTACCCCTGGATCCTGATCTTCCAATTGACAATCCAGCGGCTCATGCGTGTGTTCGGGACCTCAAGTCCATTCATGAGGTCGTTCGTCAACACCTGCTGCATGCTCAGGCCAAAGCTAAGAAATTCGCTGACAAACATCGGGCACCGGCACCCGACTACCGTGTAGGTATGAAGGTTTGGCTGTCATCACGCAACCTGAGAATGCCTGGAAAACGGATGCTCTTACCCAAATTCGTGGGACCTTTCTCTGTCACTAAGGTTTTGAATCCAGTTGCTGTACGTCTTTCATTGCCCTCGTCCTGGAAACAGCATCCTGTGTTTCATGTCAGCTTGCTGAAGCCTTGTCCGGCCAACATGCGATTGCCAATACGCCCGGCCCCGGTGCGGGTGGATGGTAATGATGAGTACGAAGTGGCAGATATCCTAGATTTCCGACTTCGGAGGGGTCGTCCTTTTTACCTGGTTGACTGGAAAGGTTTTGGCCCTGAGGATAGATCTTGGGAGCCGTTATCTAACATACATGCTCCGGCCCTGCTTCGCCGCTTTCATGCCCGTAGGGGGGTGGTGCCGCCTTTGGGGGTGGATGCTGTAACGCCTCGGCAGGCACGGAGGAGGATTATAGCCCTTCGGAAGGGCATGCGTCACATTGCAAATCCATTCTACGCCCACTGGCAACTGCCCTGGAAAATAGTGGCCTCGGCTCACTCTGCGGCGCCCTGCGGCGAGTTGAACTACGATTCCCAGCATTCCGCCTCCCGCTCTCAGCAGATGGGCGATGATGCGTGAACCTCGGTTTCGTCCGGTTCCGCCTCTACCCTTCCCGATTTAAACCGCACAACCGGGAAAGACGCTGCTTCTGATTAAAGTTGCATCCCGGTGTTTAGAAGTTCCGTCTTCGATCCTACTATATTTACCCGTGTACCAGACCTAATTCCTCCTTCACGGACTGCCTCTGCCTGCCGATTTTGGAAAATTACTTACCCGTGTACCAGACCTAATTCCTCCTTCACGGACTGCCTCTGCCTGCCGATTTTGGAAAATTACTTACCCGTGTACCAGACCTAATTCCTCCTTCACGGACTGCCTCTGCCTGCCGATTTTGGAAAATTACTTACCCGTGTACCAGACCTATTTCCTCCTTCACGGTCTGCCTCTGCCTGCTGCTTTTGGAAAACTACCCACCTGTGTACCAGACCTCTTTTTCTCCCTCACGGACTGCCTTTGCCTGCCACCGAAACCATCACCTACAATTCTCCCATTTCATTGTGTCTCTTATGGTTGTTGTTCCCATCATCTCCACAATCAGACTTCCAATGGACATCCTCCAATAGTGCACAGGGACGCCTTGCAGAAAGTGCACCCGCTCGACTCTAGCGCGGCCCTCGTTCCGCCCGGGTTTAGTTCCCTAACTAACCTACCCCGTTTCTTATTTTGCACTTCCGTTTTTTGGACTCCTTTGGGATAACTCAGACTCAACAACAACATCCGTGGTAAGGGTTCTCTAATTTATGATTCCATACCTCGTAGCCTAGCGACAACTATCATTAGTATAGGTTACATTCTCCTTTCTTACTTATAGGTGGTTCCGGTTGCCTTAAACAAGGGGAGGGCATAGCTCAGGTACTACTAGAAAGAAGTATCAAGGGAAAGGATTCTCTTAAAGTTCCAATTGCTCACCTCTTGTTTTTTCCTTTACAGCTGGGTTCTTGGCGGCGTGTCCTCCCCGCCCTTTTGAGCGATCAGTCCATCTGCCTGGTCCTACCCAGCAGAGGGTCATATCGTTAAAAAGGTCTTGTGCCCTCACAGAGAGGAGGCTAGGTTGGAGGCCCCGACCTAGCTCTTCAATCAATAGTGCAGTCCTGTGTCTTCCGGCCACCGATTGGTTTACTTCCCGTCCGGTGAGTAACAATGGGACTAGGCCTCAGTAGGCCGCGAGCAAGAGTCCCCAGGGTTGAGCCGCGTAAGCGAAAACACCCTCCATGATGAGATACGAGCGCTGAGCCAGCAGAACGAGCCCACGACGAAGGCCTGAAGCCAAGACTGTGATGTTGCAACATACATACTGGCAGACCATCGCCAAGGTTACACCTGCGAGTGCAAAGCGTCTCGACCCAGGACATTAAAATCAAATGCTCATAATTCTGCTCCAGCAGTGGTCTCTCCACACGTGACCAAGCCGAGCTGACAAGGTGCCAAAGCCCCGTCACTTGCAACAGCGAGGCGGCAAGATGGACACCTGCAAGGATGAGAACGACCCGCCTAAGAGGTCATGAGCAGACCAGCCCGTCGCTTGCACATGACACATAGTTACACATTGTTGCTAGTGACAGGTACACCATGAGCTGGGAACAACGATGGTCCCAGGCTTGGGGGCTCATGGAGGAACCAATCAGAACACAGGGGCACTCACCTCTGAGGCTAATTACACACATCCACTCATTCAGGGTCCCCTTGTTGCAATGTTAAAGTAACAACATTAGGGACAGCCCAAGTATACCACCTGATTTTGTTTCTTCCAATGAAAAGTCCTGCCAACCTATAGCTATACTAACCCTACTACTCAGCTAGCCAATCCTGAGTGGCGATAGGTTTCTGAGCTCACTTTCTCGAGTGACACAGGTAGCGTGTCACACTGTAGTAAAAAGGCCTGCGAGCCAGAAGGAGAGCGCATTTTGTGGCACTTTTGTATTTTGCCAGCATTTTGTCAGGGTTTTGTTATGTTTTTCTCGCATGCATACGGGAAACCGTACCTGCTGTTTGAAATAAATTGCAGTTCAGCCTTGCTTCTTGAGTGCGCCTGAGCTCATTTTGGGGGGGACGCAGGAGGAGTTGGGGCCTCCCAGCCCGGAGCTCTGCGGGTGGCACTGCAGACTCCGGGACACTCACCCCGACAAGGGCTGCAATAGGATTTCGGACATAGGACATTTTTGCTTTGGACATCTTGACACCGTACATACCCTTAGTTTTGGTTCAGGAAGGGATATACCTCCTAGATTTGGGACAGTGAGGCATTTTCCAACCCCTTCATCAATTAATAAAAGCCTATAATCACAATCAGGAGTACTTTATGTTGTGTCTGTCTCATTCTGGGTTCCTCACAAAGTCTCCAATTGTACCAACATATGAAGCGTAAACACCAAAGAACAAGGAAATTATTCTAGGATAATATGTGTTCAAACTAGGCCACGGTTCGTGTGACTGAATTTTGTGTAATATGTAAAGGCATCTTGGTGAGAGCGGTTGTTGTAATAAGTAAATCTGACTGAGTGATATATGGTGTGAAGTTGATAGTAGATGAGGGAGAGTACCTGTGAGTGCATTCCTGCACAGGGATCTAGAAATTGAGTGGGATTAAGAAGTATATTTTAACCGGTGTGATAATGGGAGTGCAGGAATGCAAAACATTCATAACGGTGGGTATAGATGCTACAATAGAAATGACTTGCATGGAATGCAGAGATTAAGCGATGTATCCATTATCACACCAGTTATCATGTGGAGATGGTTGTCAGCAAATTAATTGCAGATGGATGGTGTCCATCCACCTTAGAGAGTAGATAACATTTCAAAACCAAAACCAAAGAGTGAGGAAACAGGTAAACACTAACTTGCCTACTCATAATGTGTAACCTAAATGAAACTTAGTGGGATTAGGAAAGTTAAGTCCTTGGGGCAGGAGACAGGGAAGTATCTAGTGTGGTGTCTACACATAGTTCCTCCTGCTCAGATCTTACTCTGGTTATTATGGGCAATTCAGGGATGTTGGCAAGTCAGAGGTGGTTGTTGTCAGTTATGCTCAATTGAATCACCATCTCTTCTGTGGTGTTGTTATTCAAGAAACAAGATAGGGAGTTTGGATCATCAGAAATCATGGTTCTGTCGTTGAGAGTGATCTTGCATTTACCGGGGTGGAGATAAATTCAAATGTCTCATTTTACGCCGCAAATCCCAAACGTTTTTTTTCTTGCTGCAGTTGCCCTTGAGACATCCTGCGTCATATAAATGTTGTGAGCCATCCATATTACTCTCTTCTTTGTATTCGCGGCCTCAAGGACTTGCATGGTCTGGGTGTATTCCAGAAACTACATGACCAGACCTCTGGGTCTCGGGTTGGAGATATTAGAGGTGGTATTTTCCTGTCCCAGAAGATGGGCTTGTTGAATGTTTAGATTGGTCCTGAGGTCAAGGAACTCATGGTGGCAACAGTAAAGACAGACACAAGTGATCACCCTTCAAGGGTGTTTATTGAACTGCATGCCGGTTGGAAAAACTCCTAATCTAAACCTAAATCTAAGATGGGAGCAAGCATCGACCATCAAATGAAAAATAAAGCAGTCCTTGTGGAGTTGTGTCAAATAAAAGGGCCTGTACTAAGAAATGTATTGCCAAACCTTACAACTAATATAAAAAGGGTGTGGGATGGTTTTCAAGAAAAGAAAGAAGTGTTCACAAATAGCATGTCAGGATGTGTTAGCCTGGGTCTTCCTTCCCCATGGTTTGAGCACGGGTAAAGGTGGGACCTTGGAGCACAGCACACACTCGAGCTTACCCAGCACAAGTCGACAGTTCCCCTTGCAGCTATGAGGACCGTCGATGGCGAAGTCTTGTTTCTCTTGAAAGTCTCTTGCCTTCGAGGGCCTGATGTATTCAACAACAAAACAAAAGTTCCTTGAACAAAAAGAAAGTTTGTTTCCTGGTTTTGCTTAGGGTGAGCATTTTCCAACCCTGGTCCCCCTCGTCTGGGCACTGACCCTTGTTCCTTGGTGTCTTGGATGATTGGTTTCACCCCTCGGTTCTCCCTTTTCTGGGTTTAGAGCCTAGAACAGTTCTTATCGATATTGAGGCCTTTGGAGTTGAGGTTTCCTGGTCCCACTGGCCTGACATGTTTCTCATGAAAAACAACAAACACAAAGTTCTTTACTACATATTTCTGGGGTGATGAATTCACCCCTGGGTTCCCCTCTTCTGGGTGCTGGCCCTCCACAAACCGTACTTTGTAAATCAAATAACAGTTCCCTCTCTTAATGGACTTTTGGTGATAGTTTCACCCTTGGATCTCCCTCGTTCGGGTTCGGATCCCTCTCGACGGTTAGCCTCCCTTCACCGGGGTATCATGGCTTTTCCTTTCTTCACAACTCTTAATGTCTTTATAATCAGTTCTAGTGGACATTCCTGGGCCGGGTTTACTCTTGACGACACACAGTTTCTTGGTGCTTTAGACTTTGCCCCTTCTCGTCAGCATCCCTCTTCCGGGTTCCCTCTTTCCAACTCCACCTTCACATTCAATGTATTCAGGATTTACTTCCCTTGGGTTCTCATGTAGCGGGATTCACTTCCCTTGCTTTCCTTATAGCTCATAGATCAATGGCTTTCAACTGTACAGGGGTTTTGCTTGACCTCCTGTATGACCACTGTGACCTATCTGGCAGCTCTCCTACTGCCTTCTGGTTTCTATAGTTTTACTTAGACAGGGCTTGCCCAGAGTTTCTCGAGTTGGCACCGACGTGGTGCAGGTTTCCTCTAGAGCTGGTCTTACCTCAACACCTTTACAGTTCTTTGAACATGGTTCAACTTGCCACTTTGCGTCTTTCATTCACCACAGTCCGGTTCTGTTCGGCTCTCCCCTCGGCTCACCGGCTATGATGATGAACCACTTGGCTTTCCTCGTAACCGGAGTCAAGGCCGGTTCCAGTTTCCCTCGCTCCCGCTTATCAGCATCAACACACTCAGTGTACCGTTGACATCTGCTGCAGCACACTTGGGCTATTGTCCTCGGCATTACGATTCTTTCAGCGGAGGGTTTGCCAGGTTTTGTCAAAGAAGGTAAGGTCGTGTCTTTCCTAGTCAGCCTCTCGATGTTTACTGCCTTTCTTCTTCTCTTGAACTGCCTGGTCTGGATAGCTGTCTCGTTGTGCGGTCTGCCTTGTTTGTACTGTGCTCTCTTGCTCCACCTGTTATCCCTGTGGGCAAGGGAAATGTATTTCAGGTGTGTGTGATTCTGATCAATTGCCTGACTTTGCCTGACCCTTGTACTGGGACACGTCAGGTAAACGGCTCCGGTGTTAGTCCATTCTCTGGTGTGTCGTTCAAAAGTGTTTGTGTCGGAAAAGGGGGGTGGGGGGCAGTGGTTTTGAATGTCCTAAGTGGTAAGATGTGGAAAACGTGTTGGAAGAAGGGGGATACAGCATCTCACCAGTCGATTGCCACTCCCAGAGGACCCCCCGCCCAGGTGATCCTCCCTCACTGGTCAACCCCCAGGAACTGGATCCAACAGCGATGGCCGTGTCCTGGCCACCTGGATGACAGATACCCAGGGTTTAGCCCGGGAGACACCTTCAGGTTTCTAAGGTCCAAGTTGAGTATTTTGGGTAGGAGAGATTGTAGAAAACATCTTTGATCATCCCTTTCTGCCCCTTCTGGAATTCTGTGGCAGCGGACATTATTTCTTCTGTTGTTGTTTTCACTGTCTTCACACCATTTTTGTATGTCACAGATTTCCATCTCCATTATTTTCATTTTGGGTGTGAGAGTTTAAGTTCCATTTTATTTAATTACCCTTCAAAGTCATCTAATTTGGTAGTGGTTGACTCTAGAAAAGGTCCGAGACTTTTGAGTTGTGCTAGAATTGTGTCGAGAACTGAATCACCCGATGATTTGTGATGCAGCATAGGGTCAGTTTTGGGTCTCTTTAGAATACTGTGAATGGGCTCCTTTTTGAAAGGTTGCTTGACTTTACTTGATGTTGTTGCCTATGATTATGCGGGTCAGTATGAGCAGAAGATGATGGAGGCTGTGAAGATCTTTCAGTAAAGTACAAGGGATTATTGAGCAGGCCTTCTTTAAGTGAGACATCCATTTCAAATATGTTATTATGGCGGGTGCTATTTTGTGTAAGTCCGCAGAGATTGCGGATTCTGCTCTACTCGTTGAGCTATTAACCTGCAATGTTTTCTGCAAAATGTTGGAGATTGGTTGTACCGTCTTACAAGTAGACTGATGTTTTATCTGTGTGCTGCTAGTCAACTAGTCCATTTATTTGCATTGTATCCTGGGCATTGTGTTTCTTTTCTGCCACGCTTCAGTAACAATGCTTTTCTGAGCTCTGCGTCTCCTGCTTGCAGTCTCAAACTTTACATCATTCTGTGCTGTGTGTTTAAGCGAGGGAGTAAAAACTCGATTCTAAGTGATTTGCTTTGAATTGACCTGCACAAGGTCTGGAGAAACCTCTAATAATGTATGCTCTAGGGTTGGGAGAGCGCTCAGCTGCCTGGACACAGCAGTCACTGTTCCTTGCAGTATAAGGGGAGCGCTCAGCACCCTGGACCCAGTAGGTGATGTTCCTTGCAGTATAGGGGGAGCTTGAGAGAGCAATCAGCTGTCTAGACACAGTAGGTGATGTTCCTTGCAGTATAAGTGGAGCTTGGGAGAGCGGTTAGCCGCCTGGACACAGTAGGTGGTGTTCATTGCAGTATAAGGGGAGCTTGGGAGAGCGCTCAGCTGCCTGGATACAGTAGGTGATGTTCTTTGCAGTATAAGGGGAGCTTGGGAGAGCTCACAGTTGCCTGGACACAGCAGACACTGCGCCTTGCAGTATAGGGGGAGCTTGGGAGAGCGCTCAGCTGCCTGGACAAAGTAGGTGATGTTCCTTGCAGTATAAGGAGAGCTTGGGAGAGCGCTCAGCTGCCTGGACACGGTAGGTGATGTTCCTTGCAGTATAAGGGGCGCTTGGGAGAGCGCTCAGCTGCCTGGACATAAAAGGTGATGTTCCTTGAAGTATAAGGGGAGCTTGGGAGGGCGCTCAGCTGCCTGGACACAGTAGGTGATGTTCCTTGCAGTATAAGGGGCGCTTGGGAAAGCTCTCAGCTGCCTGGACACAGCAGACACTGTTCCTTGCAGTATAAGGGGAGCTTGGGAGAGCGTTCAGCTGCCTGGACACAGTAGGTGATGTTCCTTGCAGTATAAGGGGAGCTTGGGAGAGAGTTCAGCTGCCTGGACACAGTAGGTGATGTTCCTTGCAGTATAAGGGGCGCTTGGGAGAGAGTTCAGTATAAGGGGCGCTTGGGAGAGAGTTCAGCTGCCTGGACACAGTAGGTGATGTTCTTTGCAATCTGCAGTAAAGTATATTCGGAATAATAAATGGGGTCGTGCCCCCAGTGCTGGCGCAGAGGAGAACATTGTGTTTGTATGACAAGGATCAGACAATGCCAGGATCTCTGATGTGGCAGGGGACCCAGCTGGGCAAACACCCATCCAGTCCAATCTGCACCGAGAGCCACCTCTGTGGGGGGGCTTCTGGGTGCAATTCTCCACCCTGGAGCCTCACCTGCATTATTTAGGCCCAAGCTCCAGTTGTGCTCAGGCACGAAAGTGTACAGTAGTGAGTGGGTGGGGGTTCATAGCAGAGGGTGGGGGACATTTGTTGCACACACAGTGGCTGAAGAAGCCATCAGCTTTGAGTGAAAACAGTGTACAGACTAGGGACATCAACCCCACTGCTTACCATATCCTGTGTATCTGATCTGCTCTCTGGGGGGTGGGGTGGGCTCCAGCATTGTAGCCCTGCACGTCCTGCAATGGCCCGAGCTATGACTTGTGGAACGCGCCAGCCCATGGGCGTGGGGGCAGCACAGCAAAGGATTAAAAGCAGGAAACATATTAATTCATAGTGAGTGATTAAAGATCCAGAAGCCTGTAATGAATGGGCAAATCACACATACAGTGAGCACTCAGGAGTGATACCCCATCCATGACCCCAGAATGCATGCTAGTCAATATCTAATGCCATTTCAGAAACAGGGAGTTTAGTTTCCTCAATGGCAGTTGCAGCCAGATGGAAGGACTATTGAAAGAGTCTGCGGTGGACGAACCCCTTCATATCACCTTCCTGTTACCATACATACAAGCACTGGGGGCCGCATATCTAGAAGTGTGTCAGTGGCTCATGGATACAGGCATGGCTTTAAGTGAGATTCAACATGGGGGGCAGGCTGGAAAGGGGGCGTGGCCAAAATGTGTTAGGTGAGACCTAAAAGAGGGGCAAGTGGCTTAGGCAAGGGCCACGTGTCCCAAATAAACAATGCTTCATGAGGCTCTCTGGGCCCCCTAGCAGGGTCTCCGGGGTCCGGCATACTGACTGTCAATGAAGCTCCCCTTTTCTGAAATACAACCCGTCCTTCCAGACTTAGGAGAAATACATTTTAATCAGCAAGTACATCTCCTTCATGCGGTACAGAAATGACCAAGACCCATTGTGCTTGAAGATCTATTCGGTACTCCTGGAGATATCCAGCTGCGGGAGTCGGCTGCTGGCTTCCCTGCTTGAGCAGAGAGATGGCTTATCTGCACATGTTTATTTTACAGCGTGTTCATCTTTGCCTCTGTACTGCACATCACCTGTGCGCACTCTCAGACCGCTGACATTACAAACGTGCTAGGTGCTTACCTATAGGAAGTGAGAGGGCCCCCAGCTCAAGGGGAGTTTTTGGAGACTGCCGGGGCTCTGCCTCATTTAGCCCCAGCCCACTTAAAGCCCCTTTACAGGGCTATGTGTGTGATCTCATACTTGCAAGTTCAAATCCTAGCAGGTCCAGTTAGCCCTTTATCCATCTAAGATCAACGAGTACCATTACATTGGGTAACAATAATTGCTTGTTATTACTGATTAGCTACTCCGCTGGTGTAAATGTGTGCTGTATAATCACACATTATGTTACTTTTTTTTTTAACAGAGTAATCAATCATTTTGGCATCTTTAATGGCTCGGTCGATGTGCATATATAGTTTCTTTATAGCTTTCTTAAGCCAAACACTTTTATTTCCTACCATTTGGCCTCTGTAGGATGACTCTTACAGCTTTTACACAGGTGCTGGAGTGGGACAGTTGAAGGGAAGCGCACACCTCTGTGGGAGACTAGGGGCCTCATTACACGGAAGGCGGTAATGGTTAACGGCCACCGTTAATGGTAACGGTGACCGTTAACCAATACCGCCTTACTGCGAGGTCCCTTAGTGGTTTGGTGCTTTAACGCCTGCTTTTTGCAGGCCTTAAAAACCAACCCGCTAAGGGACCTTGGTGCTAATTACGGCACCGCAAAATTGCGGTGCCGTAATTAGCGCCTTCCCCATTCCCACAGAGCCCTATGGGGCAGAAATGGGAATGGGGAAGGGCAATGGCGGAAGGGGGATTTACCGCCCCTCCAACCTTGGAATGGGGTGGTAAATCCCCTTTCCGCCAAGGCGGTGCCGGTATTTTACCGGCATGAGCCATGGCGCTAATAGCGCCATGGCTCACCGCCTTCCGTGTAATGAGGCCCTAGGACTGAATTGCATGCACTCTTTCCACTTCTGTAATGAGTGACATAGCAGGCTGAAAAGCGATAGCCTGAAGGGTTGCTCAGGGCAATTGCCAGTGGTTATGACTATTTCACAACCCTTCAGCCATCAACCTTCAGTGCTACACTTGGCACCCAGAGCGGGACGGGTATGACCAGACGTGTGTCCTGAGCATGCTGGGCCCAAAGACACAAGCTACACCTCACTGATGATGTCTAATGGATCTGAAACATGTTTGGTGTACCTGTGGTCGCATGCAGAAGGGATTTGATCAAGTGGTTTCGGCTGGACTATCCCTTTGCGGTGGGACCAAGCCTGATTTGCACATGGTATTTCCACTTTCTATAAGGCTTGCCAGACTGATGAATGATGGTTGGGTGGTTTTCCATTGCAATGCTAGTGGTTATGAGTAAGTCTGAGGCAAACAGGATTAGGGCTAATAACTGATTGAGCTCACTCCCTCTTATTAGTCATTTCGTCAATATTCATATAAAAAATACAAAGACATTGGGCCTCATTACACGGAAGGCGGTAAGGGTTAACGGTCACCGGTAAGGGTACAGGTGACCGTTAACCCTTACCGCCTTACTACGAGGTCCCTTTGTGGGTACCAACCTTAACGGCTGGTGTAGACCAGCCGTTAAATTTGGGACCCGCAAAGGGACCTTGGTGCTAATTACGGTATCGCAATGGGGCAAAAATGGGAATGGGGAAGGGCCATGGCGACATAGGGAATTACCGCCCTGCCAACCTCGGAATGGGGTGGTAATTCCCAAATCCGCCATGGTGGTACCGGTATGGTACCTGCGGCAACCATGGTGCTAATAGAACCATGGTTTACCGCCTTCCGTGTAATGAGGCCCATTGTATATACAGTTTTAAAGGTGGGCTGCAAAGGCCTTGGTAAGTATTTGACCTAAGCCCCACGTCACAAGATAATAGAAATGTAATAGTGGACCCAAGCCGTCTGCGCCCAACACCTTCCTATAATCTTGAGACCAATTCTAGAAATGTGGTTAATGAGCAATCCGACACTCCTTGATGAATTATAAACATGTATATATTCCTCTACAGCCAACACATGTTTTGGCCACTTCTAGGCCTTCCTCAGCGCTTAAAGATTTACTATTGACGCCTTTACTCAAATGCTAATGTTTACTGATGGTTTGTCCAACACTCGATTTGAATTACCCATGTCCCCTGGTATTTTTTCTTGTTTGATGTCACCTTGTAAAGTTGTGTTTGGATATGGTTTTCATAAATGATATTGGATGCAGTTACTGCAACTATTTTCACAATTGTAGATGCTTGTGCTTCTGCAGAAATGTGTCAGTTGCCTGTTCCCTGGTGGGCATCTTGCGGCATCAAGTGTGTATAAAAGAGCTATTTTACAAAACAAAAATATAAAAATACTCGGGACACGGGTAATTCAAATGGAGTGTGTGACAAATCACCATTTGTGTAAAGGGGTCAACGTTTGGGTACATTTACTCAAAGGGGTTTGAGTAAATGATTAATTAGGAACTTTCCTGCCATCACCTATTTTCAGTAGTAGATCAGTAATGGCCCCACTCTATATCCCTCCCTTTAAAACTGTGTTCAGCCCCGACAACCATTTGAGCATCGCTCCACCACCGCCTTGCACCAAGTATATGTTAAATGCAAGGTGCTGCTGTTTGGAAAGACTAAGGACAAACGTGGCTCTCTCTTGTTGTGAACTCCTGGAATGGCTCATGCCAGCTACCACTCATGACTCAAAGCTTTAAAGGGTGGGTGCACCTCCTACCCTGTACTTATGTGCTTGCTTTCAGTTCCCAATATTGAAGTTTGCTGTGCCCACCGCAGACTCCAGTAGCAGCGTTCTGAAGCTGGTCAGACCTCAACTCTGTTGCCAGGAGGTTGTCATCAGTTTTCCAATGATTTGGATAAAATGCGGGTCTTCCTGCTCATGTGCAGGGCTTGCATTATTTTCTCTGAATAAGCTTCATGTGTCTGCATGTGTCTAGCTGAGCGCTGCAGTGCATAGATGGATAATTATCTATTTTCTTATGCAACCACTCGCATGCTAAACCTTTTGCAGTGGGCGGATGGGGGCGATTACCAAAAGTTGAGAGATTATTTTAAATATAGGTTTCATTAAAGAAGAAATGCACAGCCTTTGCCTGCAGTCAGGGATGTAATTTGGGAGGTGTGATCATGGACAAACCACACCTCCCTGATTGCCGGGAAATGAGAACAACGGGTGTTAGGCGAAGGTTGTGTGCCATCACTTCCCGTGATGCCACTTGGGGGCAGGGTCAAATGCCATTGCTTCCTGTGAAGCCATCAGAGGTCAAGGATCATTTGATGCCACTACTGCAACCCCTGGCATTTTGGTGAAACGAGTTCCCTGCTCAGTCCTTACTTTAAGAATGGCTGAGAGAGTGGCCACTGGGATACCTCCGCAGTCACTGGAGCATCATGTTTAAAGTATATTGTGGGAGTGTGGTAGGCAGCCTTTTGCTGCTGTAGCTCCCGCGAGTTGAGAGAGATTGGCTAGTCTGCTACAGAGGCATCACCCCTCCCACCTATCATCAAGCTGCCCTCCATTACACCTGACTGTAAAGAAGTATGAAGAATGCACATGGTGCTATGCCCCAGGCTTGCAGCTACATGCCCCCCCCCTCCACCCAGCTTGCTGCTTCCTGATCACGAGACACTTTCTAAGGTAGAGCACTCATGTTAGGGTATTTCTTCACTCACATTAACTACTTTTTACATTACTTCGCTAACCTTAATTACTTGTGTGCATTACTTCGTTCACATTCATTTCTTTTGCACATTGTTCCTCTTAGAAACACTGAGATTGGCAATGGTGCCGCAGCTGGCAAGAGGCCCCATACCCTAAAGGTCACCTTCGGATAGTCCTGGCCATTTCCCCAATAGCAGCTCAAACTGGGAATTATAGCGCTTCTGCGCCCATATGTAATCTGACATGTGAAACTACAACTCCCAGAACCCAAAGCATCGATGGCTAAAAGGACAGGCCAGGCTGAGGGTGAGCCTCGTGACACGGGTCCAGCTGAAAGCAATGACTGTGTCCACAAGGAAATACACGGGAGATCACTCACCTCTTCTGAATCCTGCCCGGACATTTCTCCCCAGTGATCCTTGGCGGATGTTTCCACAGCGATCTTGGACGTTTCTCCAGCGTTCCTCGCCGGATTCCCCTCCAGTGAGCCTGGATTTCTCTACTGGGATCCCTGCTGGATTCCCCTGCAGTGATCCTGGATTTCTCTACAGGGATCCTCACTTGATCCCTCCCCAGTGACCTCGGATGTCTCCCCAGGGATCCTCACTGGATTCCACTCCAGTGAGCCTGGATTTCTCTACTGGGATCCCTGCTGGATTCCCCTCCAGTGAGCCTGGATTTCTCTACAGCGATCCTCACTGGATTCCTTCCCTGTGACCTTGGATTCCTCCCCAGTGACCTTGGATTTCTCTCCGGTGATCCTTGATGGAGACCTCTACAGTGACCTTCGATTTTACTCCAGTGATCTTCGCTGTATTCCTCCGCAGGAACTTGGATTCCTTCCCAATGATCTCTTACAGTCCTACCAACGACGAAGAGCGATAAGTAATGGGGTCCCAATGTGGGGTCACGACCCCGCACTGCGCCTGCGCAGAACCCCAGAGTCCTGCTATTGCTGTGCTGAGGCTGCGTAGAACAAATGAGATTAAAACCTATCGCTATATTGAGGCTGAGCACAGTAGGAGACTCCACAAGTAGCGCCGTGCAGAACCGAAGATACAAATATTCCTACTGTACTGAGGCTGCGCAGAAAAGCAGATACTAATCACCTGCACTATATTGAGGCTGCGTAGAATAGGAGTGCTGTACTGCGGCTGCGCAGAACAGAAGTGAACAAACATTTCTGCTGTACTGAGGCTGCGCAGAACTGCAGCTACTAATCACCTCCACTATTTTAAGGCTGCGTAGAATAAGAGTGCTGTACTGCGGCTGCGCAGAACAGAAGTGAACAAACATTTCTGCTGCACTGAGGCTGCGCTATAGGCCAGATACTAATCAGCTCAACTATATTGAGGCTGCGTAGAATAGGAGTGCTGTACTGCGGCTGCGCAGAACAGAAGTGAACAAACATTTCTGCTGTACTGAGGCTGCGCAGAACTGCAGCTACTAATCACGTCCACTATTTTAAGGCTGCGTAGAATAAGAGTGCTGTACTGCGGCTGCGCAGAACAGAAATCAATCATAATAACCCGGGCATGTGAGGCCCGTGACCTCTTATGAGCACCGGATACAGTCAGAGGAGCTCGGGGGATCCTGGTGTCATCTCGCCAGCCAGGGATCATTTAGAAACCCCTTTCCCAGGCCGCCCATAAGCATAGGTGGCTGCTTTCCCTCTTTCTGCAGCACCAGAACGTACAACGTTTGAAAACGGGAGGTTTGCTTTCCCCCATTGGCTTTCATTGGAGGACATTTTCAGCAGGGAAAAGTAAAACAGGATTTAAAATGTCCAAAATGTTATGCTGAAAACCTGAGTCGCTCGCAAAAATCACGACAGATGGACTGCATGCCAGGGAACCTACTTAGAAGGGTGTCTTTCTCGGGCCTATCACTCCTGGAGGCCAGTGTGTGGGCTACAGAAAGCACACCTATTAATATCAGGCAATTCTGGGACAACAGCAAGTCTTTGCACCTCTAAACAAATTGATAACAGCATGGGACCTTCTGTGCACTCGCCTCACCCTGACGTGATGCAGTGCATTGCAGTTCAAATATCTCGGAAACCATGCTTCCTAGGACCTTGAAACGTGTTTTATGGGACCTCAAGTTTTGTTCTTTGTGTGAAGCCCATTCTTTCTATGACAACATTGATATTTCACCAATTTCAGGCAACTGTCTCATGTGTGAAGGTGATGAAATCCGGGGAAAGAGGTGGGGTGTCCAAATGTCATGTAGACAGTAATGTCCAGAGTGTCCTATCACGCAACTATGCATAATTTGCTGCATATTGGTAAAACTGTGTGGAATTGTATAAGGAACAATGCTTTGCCAAGCCACAAACACATTGTGACTTTTATAAATATACATAGAGGGACGACTAAGGTGAAACCTAATGTCTATTAACTTTGGGAATAATGGATTGCTCATAATGTTTGGCGCATTTGAAGTATTTGTATGAAATTGTCAAATTGGAATAGAATGGTTGCTTCACATGTGATATCAATTCCAACACTTGCCAAATTTCATGGGTTGTGTTGCATGAACTTGATTCAACTTAGCTATCTATTATAAAAAGTTATTTGCTGTATTATATTAGGGAAACGTGAAGCACTCCAAGTTTTCTGCACATATATATAACCTATATCAATGAAAAAACATTGTTAAAGGGACGATATGGTTACAAGTAAAACCGAAACCACCCGGATATGTGCATGTTATGGTAAACTAAGCAACCATAACTCGCACCACTTCGTGCACTGCTAAGACAAATACCCAGTTCATGAAAGATGACATCACAAATGTCATTGATGACATCACTGATAACATCACATATCTTGGCCACTTGTTTTTGTTCACTGACATGTCTAGGCTAGTTTTTATTTTTCTCTACATTTTTCTCTGCCGCTTCCGCTGCACTTAGGAATGGTGGACCCACATTGGAGACAGCCTCCAAAGGCCAGGGACATCTCCCACCGACTATTCTGGAGCTGTGTCTGGCTTGCATTACAGCTTCTCCCTCTGGGAAAGGATGGGAACCCTGCCGTGGCTCCTTGGGGCTGCTGCTGTGCTTGTAGACGGTAGACTCACATGGGAGACGGATGGAGAAGGCTGGAGAAATCACCTCCAACCGTCCTGGAGTTCTGGCTGGGCTGCATTGCAGCTTTTCCCTCCGGGGATATATTGGCACACTGAGAGGGCTCACTGGTGGGGTAAATCTGTAACACAGACCACCCAGAGCTCTAAGATGGTTGTGGGAGATGTCGCTGGCCTTGGGCGGCTGTCTACCATGTGGGGAAACCATCCCCAAGTGCAGTGGCTGTCCCAGGGAGCCCCGGCAGGGTCCCTATCCCTACCCCGAGGGAAATTCTGCATCCAGCACTGCAGGACTGTCAGGGTCATGTCCCTGGCCTTGGGCGGCTGTCTCCCATGTGTGGTTGACCGTCCCCAAGCCCAGCAGCGGTTTGTGGGAGCCCTGGAAGGGGCACGTCCATTCCTTCCCAGAGGAAAATGCTGTAACACAGGCTAGCCAGAATCCCAGGATGGTCGGGGGTGATGTCTCCGGCCTTGGGCACCTGTCTCCTATGTGAGTTGACCGTCCGCAAGCCCATGCTGCACCTCAGACTGGGCTGCATTACAGATTTTACCTCTGGGGAGAAATGGGGATCCTGCCAGGGCTCCCTGGAAGTGCCGCTGGACTTGGGGATGGTCGACTCACATGGGAGACAGGCACCCATGGCCGGAGGCATCACCTCTGACCCTCCTGGAGTTCTGGCTGGCCTGCGTTACAGCTTTTCACTCCAGGAAAGGACAAGGACCATGCCGGGGCTCCCTGGAACCACTGCTGGGTTTGGGGATGGTCAACCCACATGGGAGACAGCCTCCCAAAGTGGGGACATCACCACCACCACCACCTTGGAGTTCTGGGTGGCCTCTGTTACAGCTTCTCCCTCCAGGAAAGGACGGGGACCTTGCTGGGACTGCCACTGTGCTTGGGGACTGAATTTAAAGGGGTTCATTGAATCAAATTGTTTCACCTTAACAGTGCTTCAACTATGGTTCTTTCACTGAATTTAGAGTGTTTTGGAAACATAATATATAAAGGGTCAAATAAAGAGTGTGTTTTTCACTTTTCCATTCATTTTACCATTTTTGCTCAAAGGTGCAGACCAAAACCCTGGATGGATTTGCCCCAAATAAGAAGTCGGACACAAAACGCTCAAAGGAAATCTTTTGTTGTTTTGGCATAAATCCATCCAGTGTTTCTTTTTAAGATAGCATAGATTTGGTTGTTCCTGTACACAAAAAGTTAGTTATATCATCACCCATGATGCATTGCTAAGGAATTTTATTTCTGAAAATCGGCCATTACACAATTAAAGATTCAAGATCTCGATACATAAATGGTGTAAGTAGGCTTGGATTGTTTGTAGGGAGCATGTGGGCAGGGTAAGAAACCATGATATAGACCACGGCCACATTATGGCGTAAACATTGTGCTATTAAAATATCCTCCCTAAATTGCTCTACGTTTTTTGTATACTCCCACTTCTACTCTGAAGAAAAATGTTGAGGGAAGCACAGGAGATATTTAATGATTTCTTGTGGGTGCAATGAAGAGACCCTGTGCCTCCAGGAAGATTTTGAGACTTACGGTCAAGGATGGTCATTTTGGTTATCCAATGTTGAAGAATGACCATGCAGCATGCATATTACAAGGCCTTCATGCATAGCTAAATACGAGTTCCAACTTCAATCAGGCTTGGGTCTATTGAGAATGATGCTGTGTCTCCTACTGGCTGACAATGGAAAAACATTGGATGAATAGATTAGGTCCACCAACGGTTCATCATACCATGGAAACCCGGAGAAATGTCCATAAAGAAAGTAATGTTAACACTTTGCTGTCACTTGAATCATGTCTCTGGTGCAACCCGCTTTTACCAGGGGGAATCCTTCGATACATTTGGCACTCCTGGCAGAGATGTCTTGATTGGAAATGGATTGGCAGATTTCAGGATCAGAGGTACAGACGTATCAATTACTGTCAAGCATCCTTCTGTCTATTTTCTCCCCGCTTAATGCAACTTTGCATAATGAATCGGAATTGAGTTGTCTTCTGAGGGTACACCCCATGTCGGCCTCAATGTTGTATTGTCTATTGTTTCCAACTTCCTGTGTTGCTGACTCCAAGCTTCTATTTTGGGAGTACGAACTTAAAATTCCCGTATAAGACGCTGTTTAGTCAAGCAGATGTAGCAATATCTTTTGAATGAAGGTAGATCTGAATCTGAGATGCACCCAATAGAGAATTGTTCAATGTTTATATTGGACGACATCGAAGATGCAAGACTCTAAACTGTTACCAACCAACTTATGTTGGCCATGTAAAGCTACAAGGGGCACAAACTTATGTTTTGGAAATGTAGCAAAGTTGGGGGATCATTGGGATGATTTTTATTTGTATTTATTTGGGACTTATATAGCACCTTAATCCAAAGCGCTTAACATAGCAACAATATAAAAAGCGGTACAATACTATACAATGAGAAATTGACGAATGAAGCCCGAGATCAACCTTGCTGGATCAAATGAGATTTCAACGATTTGAGAGATAAGGAATAAGCATTGATAGAGCGTAGAGCAAAAGGAAGAGCATTCCAGTGTATGAGAGCAAGGCAAATGTACAAAAGCTTGACTGGGCACGGGGGGGTTGGTACTACAAGACGACACTAGGAGCTAGAGCAAAGAGAGGGGGTGGGAGTATAGAATGTGATAAGTGAGGAGAGGTAATCTGGAGTAAGACCATAGAGAGATTTAAAGACAAGAGATAGAAAGTTGAATTTGAGTTGTGCATGGAAGGGAAGCCAACCAAGAGTGAGAAGAGCAGAGGATATATGTCATGTGAGGTCAAGCAGAAAAGTACACAAACAGAGGCATTGAAAACATATTTTAAGCGAGCAAGTCGAGAGGTTGAGAGACCAAAAAGTGTAGTGGAACAGTAGAAGAGACGTGAAAATATGTATGAAGATATCAGTATCTTAGTTGCTTCAAAAGTTAAGAAAGAGCATACTTTGTGAGTGTTGAATAGATGATAGCGGCAAACACGAGAAGAGATTGAAATGTGATATTTAAATGATAGAGCAGAGTCAAAATAGAGTTCCAGACTTTGTGCAGTAGATACAATGGGAAGTTGAGAATGGGGAAATTATATACATGAAGGAGGGATAGGGGAGGGAATGGTAGTAGAAGGGAAAAAGAGTACTTCAGTTTTTGTAGTGTTAAGTGTGAGAAGACATCCAGGATTTGATGGCCAACACACACAAAGACAGCTGAGTATGTATGTCAGTTGAGAAGGAAGAGAAAGAAAGAGTTGGGTGTCATCAGCATAGAAGTGATGATATAGGCCATAAGAAGAAATCACTTTAGCTAGAAGAGACGTATAGAGAGAAAAGGTCACAGAACTGTCCCTTGTGGGACAACGTGGGCAAGAGGATGGGGATCCAAAGTTGTCCCACCCCAAAAAACAGAGAATATCCGTTGGGACAAAAGATTTGAACCAGGAAAGAACAGAGCCGGAAAAACCATAGGATGAAAGAGAAGCTAGCAAGAGTGAGTGGTGAGCAGTCTCAGAGGCAGCAGAAAGGTCTAGTAGAATAAGAATGGAAGAGCGCTTAGAGTGACGTTTCACGAGTAACGAGTTTAGGACTGAGAGAAGAGCGGATTCTGTTGAGTGCATAGCACGGAAACCAGATTGAAAGTGAGGGAGAATTAGACACAAATGAGGAAACTTTTAGGTAGACAAGACGTTCAAGTAGTTTAGAGAGATAGGGAAGAAGAGAACTAGGATGAAAGTTAGAAACAAGAGAGGGGTCAGAACAAGGGTTATTTAGAATAGGAATGATGGAAGCGTGTTTGAAAGAGGAGGGTAAGTTGAGGTTAAGAGACAAATGTTAAAGAAGGATGTGAGATAAGATTTCAGAGAGAGCTAGTCCTTAAAGATAAGAACAGATGGAATGGAGTCAATTGGTGCAGGAGTAGGATGAGCACGGGTCATCAGAAGAGAGATGTCTTTGTCCGTGATGGTAGAGAAATGAGAGTTAGAGGTGTTCAGAGGCAAAACTGGTGGGAAGGGTGATGTTGGCGTGGAAGAGGAAGAGTAGTCAATAGCGAGGTTGAGGGAGACCACCTTGGAGGAGAAAAAAGAGGCTATGTCAGAGGCAGATAGGGAAGAGTTAAGTGAGTGGTCCAAAGTTGGAGGGGAAAGAAGATAAAGGATTTGAAAAAGGTGTCATAGGTGAGTTGACTCTGCATGAAGGAGATCAGAGAAATACGATCTCTTGGCAGCAAGAAGACAATAATCAGCTAAGATGTGATATGATGAGTATGAATTGAAGTTGCCCTCAAATTTCGAATGAAGCCATCGCCTTTCCAGTTGGCATAGAACACGTTGCATCGACTGAAGGTAGGTAGAAAGCTGAGGTCGAGAGGGTTTAAGAGAAGGACAGAAAACAGAAGTAGGACAAAGAGTGTCGAGAGATGAGGAAAGTGTGGAGAAGAAAACGGAAGCTGCATTGTCAGCTGACAGGGCAGAGAAAGTAGAGTGGGATGGTAAGGCAGAGATACATGTGGAGACAGACAATGGGGGATTGAAGCTGCACAAGTTGTGCTGGTCGAATGAGAGAGGGGAAGGAGAGACAGGTGATGTAGGAGGTACGGGAAAGATAGAGGCAAGAAGAAGATAATGATCAGAAAGATAAACAGGGAGAGATGATACATCAGAAAAGGACAGAGAGGAGGAAATGAAAATAAGATCAAGATGGGACCCAGAGATATGTGAGGGGGGAGTGGGAAGAGGAGAAAGGAAGTAAGAGTCTACAATGGCAAGAAGTGAGGAGTGAGTAGAAGAGAGATGAAGATTAAAATCGCCTAGAAGTACAAGATGAATAGCCAGTGGAGAAATAGTGGAAAGGAGATTGTCAATGTCATCGCAGAATGAGTTGATAGCTCCCGGAGGCTGATAGACAGGAATGAGATAGGATAAGGTTTAGAAAGGGCAGTGAGGGAATATTCAAAGGAGGAACATGTTGGAAGTGGAGTTGAGGAGGGTGAAAGAATGACATTGTTTGTGTGGTATTGTATTCCAGTTCCTCTGCCAGGACCAGAGGTATGTGGGGTATGACAAAAGGAGTTATCAGCAGTGGTTGGGAAAGCAGTTACTGTGGTATTGAAGGGAGGGATCCACATCTCAGTGACACAGAGGAAATATAGATTGAGTCTCAGAAACAAGTCCAGAATTGATGAGGATTTATCTCAAAGTGATCTAACGTTCCGTAGACCAAAGTCAATTAGAAGAGGATAGAAGAGGATTAGCAGTGCAGGGGGGGTGGGGGGTGGGGGCGAGTGAGATTAGAATAATTTTGGGAAGTAGCAGATCGTGAGGTATCCAGGCAGACTGTTGGTGGCATATGGAAATATTAACAATGAACATGTAAATGTTACCAGCATAAAACGGTGGCAGCCATAGGATCCAGATAAATAAACTGGTTGTGCTGGTCATCTTGAAGCAGGAAGGACTGCCATGAGCTGCATCAGGAAGACAGAATTATGGGCGGATGTCAGAGTCAAGGTGAGCGGAATAGCGCACCCTGCCATGGACAACCGCAGACAGCAAGGTCCGATTCATCCCGACTTCGCCACTAGCAGCTGTTTAATGCCGGCGAGTGAGCGAGATGAGAGCAAGGGAATGGGGCATGTCGTTCAACATTGCTAGGCAATGGAACGCTAATGTTTCCTTGCCGAAGAAGCGGGCAGGCACAGCAGATGGTGGCTGTACTTCTGTACATCGGGTGATCCGAGTGATGTCGTGTGTGCCCTCATAACCGTGCTTATGTTGAAACCTTCCTTACAGCCACAGACCCTGCAGACAGTGAGGGCCGACTTATCCCGACTTCGCCCGGCTTCGCCAAGAGTGGATGTTTAATGCCAGCGAGCGGAATGAGAGCGAGGCAAGGGGGCGTGATGCCATTAATAGGATGCAGATAGTGACACGTTGTAATATTCCTAGATCACCAATGCTCATTCCTTTTGGTCAATTGTCACCGATTCCAAATGTGTCTTGTGAGAAAAAATACTGGCTGTATAGAGCTTTGATAAGGTCCAAGAAAATGATTATAAGAAATCGGAAGAGTTCTGATAAGCCACGTCATTAGGAATGGATATTGTGGTTTTATTGTCAGCAAAGAAAAAGCTGTCTTTCATATGGAGAAAATCACTGGATGATGATAATGCAATATGGGGCCATTGCATGATTTATATGTGTGAAAGCTGTTACATTATTTTGTGTACTTCTTGTTTAAGTTTGGCTCACTTTTTAGCCCACTCCCTTTTTCCTCCCCTTTGCTTTATCTCTTCTGATTTTTTAAAAACCTTTTTGCTATAGATGTGCTTATTTAATTCGCTTTTTGTGTTCATATGTTAATGTATTGCATGTCTAATCCTTGGTTTTATGCAAGATTTTGTAATTGAAAATATTATAAATAAAATAAAAAAAAATTATGATTTGTGAAGATTTGCGGACAGTGCTGTTTTTTTCTGAACATTTTGCTGAGATCTCAATTCGTTTTTGAGTGGGAAAAAAATCACTGTGATTGCTACTTAGGGGAAGATTTGTACGTTAATTTAGGAAGCAATCTGTGTTTTAAATATTGATTTTTTAAAAAAGAATAACAGATAGTTTCTTAAATTAAAATGTTTGGGTGGAGGTAATTAGATGGCTAATAGTGTTTGTGGGTGTTACATTTGCTTAAAAACATTTAATGCGCAACATAAGATTGAGGAAAAACAATGCCTGTTTACTATATCCTTTGTATTAATTGGACAAGCTTTTCATGTGATTTAACAGTGAAGATCTCGATTTACTCCAGATGTCAGCAGGAAAGATCTCTACATTATTGCACAGCCCTCTTCTTTGTCACAGTACCTAATGTGCAACCTACCTGAAACCCTACATCCCCCTTACTCGTCCCAGTACTGACTGGTATTCTTACATATACCCCCACATCCCTTTTCCTCCTCCCTGTACCCGCTAGCAATCTTACCTTTACCCCCACATCCCTATTCCTCATACAGTCCCCACTACACCTCCTCATTCTTCCTTGCACAGCCCCCAACTACCCCTTCTCACTCTTCCTCATCGCAGTCCCTCACTAACCCCTTCTCACTTTTTCTTGTCAAAGTGCCCCAGTAACCCTCCGCACTCTTCCTCACCATAGCCCCCCACTGCGCCTACATTACTCTTACTGGTCACAGTCCCCCAAAACTACCACCTCACCATTCCTCATCACAGCGCCCCACTGCTGCCACTTCCCTCTTCCCTGCCAGTCTCCTACTACAATACCTTACCCTTCCTCATCATAGTTCCCTACTATACAAACCTCACACTTCCTCATCCCTCACTCTTTCTTGTCACAGTCCCCCAATGCCCACCTCACTCTTCCTCATCACAGTCACCAACTACCCGACCTCAATTTTCCTCATCGCAGTCTCCCACTACCACTACCTCACTCTTCCTCATCAAAGTCCACCACTTCTTTCACCTCACTCTTCCTCATCACAGACCTTCACTACCTCACCTCACTGTTCCTCATCACAGACATCCACCACCCTCACCCCACTGTTCCTCATCACAGACCTTCACTACCTCACCTCACTGTTCCTCATCACAGACATCCACCACCCTCACCTCACTCTTCCTCATCAAATTCCAAAACTACTTCCACCACCCTCTTCTCCGTCAGTCTCCCACTACCCCATCTCACTGTTCCTCATCACAATCTCCAACTTCACATACCTCATTCATTGTCATCAGAGTACCCCAATAGTAATCATGAGCATTACCCTGCATCCCTCTTCCTTGTCCCAGTACCTAATTATTAGTCCTACCTTTAAAATCACCTCCTCTTCCTCGTCCCAGTACTCAAAATTAATCCATGTGATTACCCCCGCATCCCTCTTCCTCGTCCCAGTATCCAATGGTAATCTTACCTCTACCCCACATTCCTCCTCCCTGTCCCCAATACTAGTCTTACGATTACCCCCACATCTCTCTTACTTGTCACACTCCTCCACTACACACACCTCAATCTACCACATCATAGTACCCCAATAGCAATCACTAGCATTCGCCTGTGTGAGAAATCTGAAGGTGTCTCACCCACTAGTCCCTGGGGATCTGTCATCCAGATGGTCAAGACATGGCCATCGCTATTGGATCCAGTTCCTGGGGGTGGACCAGTATAAGAGGATCACCTGGATGGGGGATCTCTGAGGAGTGGATGTGAGACGCAGTATCCCTTTCTTTGTAACACCTTTTCCCCATCCTTCCCAGTGAGATCATTAGAAACTCTACCCTGACCCCTTTTCCAACACAAACACTTTCTCGCAGCTTGAACTACAACGGACTAATACCCGAGCCATTTACCTGACATGTCCCAACACAAGGGTCAGGCAGAGTCAGCCAATTTCCGACAACTACACACACCTGACTACCCTTTCCCATAGCGCTAAAAGGCGGGCTGGGGTCTCCCTTCACCACGTTTTAAGCACGGGACAAGGCAGAACTTCTGAGCACAGCACACTCCTGGGCCTCGCTAGCATGGGGTTACAGTTCAGTTCCAAAACATCAGGGCCTTCTGTGGCCAAGTCTCTGTTACACAAAGTCTCTTGCCTCAGAGGACCTGAAGTGCCGAAAGAAAAAAAAAGGTTCCTTCTATAAATCTTCCATGTTGGGCGATTACCCCTTGCCTTAGGATCTCCCCCTGTTGGGTTAATTCCTTCTCTCAGGGTTGGCCTTACTCTGTTGGGTTCACTACGGCCTTTCAATCACAAGTTCAACAATAATTCACTGTGGACAACCCTCGGCCGGGTTCACTCTTGTCAACACAATGTTCTTGGGTGCTTTATGCTTCACCCTGATTCGTAGGTATCCTTTTGCCGGGTTCACATTTGCCAGATACACAGTTCAACTTTGCTTCATCATAATGTGGGATTTTACTTCTCTTAGCTTTCCCCTTGGCATCCCCCTATTGGGTTCACATAGTCATTTTTCTAACATAGTTCATGATTTGCTTCATCTCATCAGAAAGTGGGGATTTTCCTTCTGCTAGCTTTCATTCGGCATCCCTCCGTCGGGTTTACTCTGGCCTTATTTCACAATATTCACAATCTTATCAGAAAGCAGGGGGTTTTCTTCCCTTAGCTTTCTCTCGGCATCCCTTTGTCGGGTTAACACTTGCCACAGTTCACAAGAGTCTTTTTAGAATTGGACAGTTCTTCCCTTTTCGCAGGTCCGGGCCTCAGCTCTAGACAGGCTACATACAGTTCTTGTCAACACAATTCACTTTTGCTTTTCAACGTGTCACACAATTTACTTTGCTGCTCAATGTGTCAAACACTTTTGATTGTACGAGGGGTTTTGCTTGACCCTCGTATGACCCCTTTGACACCTCATGACGGCCTTTCCCAATGCCTCTTGGTTCTTGTGGTTTCAAAACAGGTCCCGATCAGAGTCTTACGAATGAGTGCTTATGTGGCGCCAGACCCCTCTGCAGCTGGAACTTAACTGAGCTTTCTGTAAAGTTCATGAACACAAGTTCTTTGTTCAAATGTTGCCGCGTGGAACCTTAGGCCCAGCAGAGTTTCATATTAGTTTCCTCCGACTCACCGGCTGTGCTGAACTTGATGGACTCTTCTCTCGGGAATCAAGAACGGCACCACCGTGGCAAGCATTACTCCCCACCTTGGCTCTCAGCGTAGGAGGTTCCTGTGCGCCGCTGACACCCGTCACATCACATACCAGCTGTATGTCCCAGTCTTAGGATTCCCTTTTCGGAGGCTTCGTGGGTCTGAATTGAAAAGGGCAAAGGCAATTCTCTCCTCGTTGTCCTTTCAAGTCTCGCCGCCTTCCTCCTCTGCTTGAACTGCCGGTCCTGTATAGCTGCTTCCTTTTGAGTTTGGCCATGCTCGTAGTGTGCTCTCGCCTTTTATCTCTATGGGGAAGAGAAAGGGCTGTCAGGTGTGTGTAATGATTGGTAATTGTCTGACTCTGCCTGACCCTTGTGTCGGGATATGTCAGGTAAATACAATTGGTTTTAGTCTGTTGTCTGTCACGTGTGAGAAAGTAATTGTGTCAAGAAAGGGGTGTGGGGGGGTGGTAGAGTTTCCAAGTATCCTATGGGGTAGGATGGGGAACAGGTGTTAAATGGAATTATACACCTCGTACTAGGGGGGGGGTGGTAAACTCAGAAGGGTGAGATTGGTAGTACAGGAATGACCACGATTATTATCGTGAAATGAACAGGGGGATTTTGGGAATGGTAGTGTTATATCAGTGTAGACTGGGAGTTTGGGAAAGAAGAATCAGAGGGACGTGGAAAATAATGATTGGCAGTATTCAGATAGGAAACAGGAAAACAGGGCTCCTAGGTGATTGACCAGAGATGGGGGAACTTTTAATTTGTTGTTTTGACCTATCAGGCCCTCTGAAGCAAGAGACTTTGCATGAGAAGAGACTTGAGCACAGAAGACACTGATACTGAGAAAACGAACTGTAAGCTCTTGCCCGAGAAGCCCAGGAGTTCACTGTGCTCAAGAGTCGCGCCTTATCCTGTGCTAAAAACGTGGGGAAGGGAGACCCCAGCCATAACATCCTGACTTATCATTTTGTGAACACTTCTTTATTTTCTTGTGAACATCATCCCACACTCTTTTGTAGCATAGCGGTAAGGAATGGCAATAGTTTGTTTTAGTATAGGCCCTTTTTATTTGACAAGACGCAACTAAGACTGTAATATTATTAATTGATGGTTGAAGCTTTCTCCCATCTTATTTTGGTTTATATTAGGTGTTTATCTCACCCATTTTACAGTTAAATAAACACCCTTGAGCTGTGATCACTTGTGTCTGTCTTACTTTGAAGCCATGCCACTCTTACACCCCACATCAATCTTCCTCGTCCCAGTACCCAATAGTAATCCATTCTTATCTAGTGGACACAATACTTAATAAACCTGATGTTGGACAGCTGAAGACCAGATATTGATAACACATGATATGACATGAGTTATGTTATCAGAAAAAAAGGCAAAATTGCAAGTGGTGGGAAGTATAGCATAACAAAAATCTTGACATTCTGTGAACATGCTTTAGTTAAGGGACAGTGAAGTTGAATATGTTCAGTGCAACACTGCCCTTCACATTTAGAGGACACACTACTTGAAGTGACTTTAAGAGGCCAATTTAATACCCTGAAATTTGGCATGTGTTGGAAGCTATGACACCCCCATTGGGCAGCACCTAAACACATCACATATGGCATCTTGACTAAAATCACTGGTACAGCAGTTCACACATGCAAGTAAGAGATGCAACATTTTAAAAGTGTGTGTCTTCATATAAATGTTAACTCAAATGCAAAGTTTGATTGGAGTTGCATTTAAAAATACTTGTCATGACCACTGCCTCCAAGGTGTCAGACCTAGCCCAACATCCTTGGAAGCAGGGTCATGACCCTTATTCCAGGCACAAGCGGGCCCCCGTAGGGGCCTTTTGGACCTTGTCCTGGCGCCAGCGGCGCCAGGCTCATGCTCATAAAGGGACCCAGTCCCGGCACTGGAAGCGCCGGGCTCATATAAAAAGGATTGGTGCTTGGGTGGACTTACCTCCTGCAGACCATGCTGCCTTCCTACCTGCAGGATGAACTCTTCATCCAATCCTGCTGGGACTACTTTAACTGCTGGGTGGGGCCAGCACCACTCCCAAGAATTACATACTGGAACTCTTTTCTTACCTCTGAAAGCTGTGGAAGAAGACGCCTAAGCACTACTGAAGGCTATTTAAACCACACCCGATTGGTTTCACGTGCTTCGCGTTATTCTGCAATAGCAGCAGGACGCTCACCGTGTCGGCTCCAGCTGCTCTTCTTCTTCTGCACCTGAAAACAGGAAAATCTTCAACTTACCTTCCTGAATCCAGCTCCAGCCTTCCGCGACATCTGAAAAGGAAAACGAGAACATTAGAGTAGCACGAGAAAGTACCAGAGCTGCTCTTACCACCTTCCGGCGCCTTCCAAGGCCTCGTGCCGCCATTCTTCGTTCTCCAGCCATCTGCAACTACAAAGAATACAGGTTAGCGATAACTCTGTGATATCTGCTTACCTGTGCCACGGTCTCCGCGAGCTCCGTTCAGCGCCATTTGTCCGCACCTGTAAAATACAAGAAGGACATTATTAGAGCTCAGGACTCCATTTCTACTCACGCGCCTTAAGCGGTGATACCTGTCCATCCTCCGGCACTATCCTTCGGCATCAGTCTTCATCGCCGATTGCACAGCCACCTGAAAGAAAGGGAAAAAAGACTTTTAAAAGTGCATTTAACTTCAGATGAACTTTTTGCTTGCCTGCAAAAACTCTGGACTTCTCCACTTACCGGATCAGCATACCGGACCTGCAAAAGAGGCAAGATTCTGAAAGGACAATAAAAAGACTCATATAAGGCACTCACCGTTCGTGCAGCTAACGACGGTCTTGCCTTCTGGACTCTACCTCCGCAATAAAGGGCTGAACTATCGTCCAGTGAATTAACTGACTACAGTGCCCCTGCACAGACGCAGGATGGAGAGCGCCGCTTTTACCTACCTAAGGTGAGCACGTGCGGCCTAGGAGAGTTGTAGGAGTGTCAGGAAGGGGAAAGGGCCGAAACCCCGTCAGGCAGACGTTAACCCCTGTTTCTTCTCTGCCCGCAGACATCTCACTCTCCAGATTAAGATCACAGTAAGGAGCTGGCCCTTCCAGGGTGGTGCCAAAGACCTGCGAGTGACTTTGGAAGGTTCGGAGAACGCCCAGACCAGACCCGCGCCTCCGAGGGATTCAGGTGAGCGTTACAGAACGCGAAGCCTACCACAAATATCCCACCCAGGCGCAATGGAAACCTCGGATACAGACCAATTGGCCCAATTGCTTGGGGAGCTGAGGGCCGAGGTACATGCATCTCGTCAAGAAATAAATGCCTTACGAAGGGAATTGATCGTTTCCAAAGAGCGAGCGGACGACCTGGCCAGGCAATTGCTACAAATTCAAGCTGGGCAAGCACCTTTGCCTACCTCGGGAGGGAATTATCCACTTACAACCTCAAGCAATCCGGTGCAGATTAATCTGCCAGGGAACGTGCCCCTGGCTCCACCAGAACGTTTCTCAGGCGATTCTAAACGCTACGCAGTATTCATCAACCAATGCCGCTTGCACTTTTTGTGTAGACCCGCTGCATTCCCAACTGACCAAGCTAAAGTAGCGTTTGTACTTTCCTATCTTAGTGGCAATGCGGCTGATTGGTCCATTCCTTTAGTGACACAGGATGATCCGGTCCTCCAAAACTTCCCAGACTTTCAGGCCAGTATGGAAAAGTTGTTCGCACGACACTCACAAGGGCAGGCCTTGGACAATGAACTCCTATCGCTAAGACAAGGTAACCAAGATCTCCTGGCGTACATAGCATCTTTTAACAGACTGGTGGTTGAAACCAGGTGGCCAGAAGACAAGAGGATCACGCTTTTTCACAGGGGGCTACGTGGAGAACTTAAAGATGTCTTAGCACAGGTGGTAAATCCTCCGCAAGAGTGCTCCGATTATATCGACCTAGTAGTTCAATTAGATCATCAACTACAGAACAGAAAGGCCGATCGCTCCAGATTTGAAACCCGGACGTTCTCAAAGACTCAAAACCCTGCTAAAGGAAATTATTCCGTGGAACCCATGCAGATAGGCATCGTGAAAGGACCTTTAACTCAAAAGGAACGAGAAAGGCGAAGACAGTTACAGCTGTGCCTCTACTGTGGGAAGTCTGGACACTTCCTTCGAGATTGTTCAGTGAAACCGGTCAAGAAAACCTTGGGAGCTTCCGATAAGGATGCAAAACAACAAGAATCGGGAAACGACCTCGCCCGGCAAGCGTAGAGGTCCGCTTGCCGAGCGTAAAAACCAGTTCCTTGACCTCGCATTTCGTACTGCCCATGGTCCTCATAAGCCCCGACCAACCAAATCGTATGCATGCTATTAAGGCATTCATTGATAGCGGATCAATCGGTAACTACGTGGATCAAGATATGGCAGCTAGGATGAATCTTCCTTTATGTCCTAAATTGGTAAAAGATGTAATCACTACAGTGGATGGTACAGAAATAGTTTCCGGACCAGTCTCTCACACCACCGTGGAAGTGACGCTGCTCTGCCAGGACGGACATCGGGAAGGAATCGTGTTTGATGTAATCAAGGCCCCGCAGTTTCAAGTTATTCTAGGAGTTCCTTGGTTGGAAAAACACAATCCTCAGATCGACTGGCGAGCCAAGGTAATCCGGTTTCCAGAGTGCACCCAAACTTGTTATTCTCGGCCCGACATCAGGCTGGCAGCCATCGCTTCCGAGAACCTCCAATTGCCTCCTGAATACCAAGAGTTTAGTGATGTCTTCCAGAAAGATCAGGCCAACACCTTGCCCCCGCACAGATCATACGACTGCCAGATAGACCTGATACCCGGATCCACTCCACCGTGCAGTAGAATATATGCTCTTACTGAGCCAGAAAATCTTCACCTCAGACAATACTTAGACCAGTACCTGGCTAACGGATTTATTCGTCCCTCAAAATCTCCAGCTTCTTCAGCTTTGTTCTTCGTCCCGAAAAAGGAAGGTGACCTGAGAACGTGTATAGATTACCGCGCCCTGAACCAGATTACAGTCAAAAACAGGTACCCGCTGCCTCTGATTCCCGAACTATTGGACCAAGTAAAAGGCGCCTGCATTTACACTAAACTAGATCTCAGAGGAGCTTACCACTTGGTACGAATCAGGGAGGGTGACGAATGGAAGACGGCCTTTCGCACAAAATACGGATTATTCGAGTATCAAGTAATGCCTTTTGGACTATGTAATGCACCGGCCGCCTTCCAGTTCTTTATGAATGACGTTCTCCGAGAGCTTATTGATGTTTGTGTAGTCGTCTACATTGATGACATCCTGGTATACTCCTCCTCAGAAGCTGAACACCGACGACATGTCACCGCAGTTTTGCAGAGGCTTCGCCACCATCGTTTATTTGCTAAATTGGAAAAGTGTACCTTTCATGTAAAGGAAGTCGAATTTTTGGGGTTCATTTTGTCACCTAACGGTGTTCACATGGACACAAGAAAAGTGGATACTATCACCAAATGGCCGTCTCCGACTTCGGTAAAAGGAGTACAGAGCATGTTGGGCTTCGCTAATTTTTATCGAAGGTTTATCCCCGAATTCTCTCGAATAGTCCAACCTATCACGGCTCTCCTAAAAAAGAACAAAAAATTCGAGTGGACTCCAGAGGCCGAACAAGCCTTCCAAGATTTGAAAGCCAAATTTATTTCTGCTCCAGTCCTGAAACATCCTCGTCCAGAACTTCCTTATATCGTCGAGACCGACGCATCTAGTCTTGCAATGGGGGCAGTTTTGTCACAAAGAGATCCTGAAACACACCAATTACACCCTGTGGCGTTTTGGTCCCGCAAATTTTCGGCCCCGGAAATCAATTACACAATCACGGACAAGGAACTTCTGGCAATCAAGTCCGCCTTTAAGGCCTGGCGGCATTATCTCCTAGGAGCCCGGCACACTGTCACTGTAATTACTGATCATCGTAACCTCCAATATTTGAAGTCAGCCAAGGCCCAATCTTCAAGACAACTCCGTTGGGCATTATTTTTCGCAGAATTTGATTTTGTGATTACGTTTCGGCCGGGCGTCAAAAACGGAAAAGCTGATGCCCTTTCACGAATAGGCGTTAACGAACTCGCAGCTAATCCAGAACCAGTACCCATAATCCCCGAACAAAAGATTTTGGGAGTCATCAACACAATGTCTCTTGACGACATAAAAAGGAAGATCAAGCAAATAATAACTCCCGAAGATTCCTTGACTTGGCTGCAGAAAGGAAAGGATTTTACGATAGATCAAGATCTATTATACTTCCAAGGCAGACTTTATTTACTGTGTGATGACTTACAGAAACAGGTCATCACCTGCTATCATGATTCCTTAATAGAGGGACATCCGGGTGTAGCCAAAACCTCCGAAAAAATTAAAAGACATTTCTGGTGGCCGTCCTGGAGAAAGGATATCAAAGACTTTGTGGCCTCATGCGGCATCTGTGCACAAAATAAGAGCCAGAGAGAAAAACCAGCCGGGCTACTGCATCCGATAGACATTCCACCGTGCCCTTGGCACACCCTCTCAATGGATTTTATCACGGATTTACCCCCTTGTTCCGGATATAATACAATTCTAGTAATTGTTGATCTTTTTTCAAAGATGGCTCATTTTGTTCCACTGAAAGGATTACCCACAGCTTCCATTCTAGCCCGAGAATTCCTTGAAAACATCGTTCGCTTGCACGGGTTCCCTTCAGTCCTAATCTCTGATCGAGGGAGCCAATTCATTTCCCATTTCTGGAGAAGTTGTTGTCGTCTTGCACAAATTGATGTGCGACTCTCTACCAGCCACCACCCTCAAACTGACGGGCAGACTGAGAGGACTAACCAAACTCTGGAACAGTATCTTCGTTGCATGTTACAACAATCAGAGGGTACTTGGAGGGACATTCTTTGGATTGCTGAATATGCGTACAACAACTCAATACATACCGGAACAGGTAAAACCCCTTTCTTCCTGTTGTATGGGGTTCACCCTCGGACCTCTAATTTAGATCCGCCTCAAGATCTCGGAACACCCGCTGTGGACCATCTTCATGCGACCATAACTCAAACATTTAAGGAAGCCGTCGCACACCTTCAACGAGCCAAAGAATCTTATAAGAAAGGTGCTGATCAACATCGGAAAGAGGCCCCTCAGTACCAAGTAGGAGACCAAGTCTGGCTGTCTACTAAACATCTGTCTCTAAAAGGACCACGCACCTTCAATCCAAAGTACTTAGGACCCTACACAATCACGGCTGTGATAAATCCTGTGGCGGTTAAATTAGAATTGCCCACTCGAATGAAAATACATCCTGTTTTCCATGTTTCACTCCTGAAACCTATGCAACCCGGAACCCGTCTGACTAAACGTCCAGAGCCAATCCAAGTAGACGGAGAAAACGAATACGAGGTTCGGAACATCTTGGATTCTAAGTTTTTCAAGTCAAAACTGTATTACCTGATTGATTGGAAAGGGTATGGCCCCCAGGAGAGATCTTGGGAACCTTCAGAAAATGTCCATGCTTCTCGTCTGATCAGAAAATTTCATCGGACCTTCCCCAACAAACCAAAGCCTCCGGGGAAGACCAATTTGGGAGGGGCCTTGAGGGGGGGTGCTGTCATGACCACTGCCTCCAAGGTGTCAGACCTAGCCCAACATCCTTGGAAGCAGGGTCATGACCCTTATTCCAGGCACAAGCCGGCCCCCGTAGGGGCCTTTTGGACCTTGTCCTGGCGCCAGCGGCGCCAGGCTCATGCTCATAAAGGGACCCAGTCCCGGCACTGGAAGCGCCGGGCTCATATAAAAAGGATTGGTGCTTGGGTGGACTTACCTCCTGCAGACCATGCTGCCTTCCTACCTGCAGGATGAACTCTTCATCCAATCCTGCTGGGACTACTTTAACTGCTGGGTGGGGCCAGCACCACTCCCAAGAATTACATACTGGAACTCTTTTCTTACCTCTGAAAGCTGTGGAAGAAGACGCCTAAGCACTACTGAAGGCTATTTAAACCACACCCGATTGGTTTCACGTGCTTCGCGTTATTCTGCAATAGCAGCAGGACGCTCACCGTGTCGGCTCCAGCTGCTCTTCTTCTTCTGCACCTGAAAACAGGAAAATCTTCAACTTACCTTCCTGAATCCAGCTCCAGCCTTCCGCGACATCTGAAAAGGAAAACGAGAACATTAGAGTAGCACGAGAAAGTACCAGAGCTGCTCTTACCACCTTCCGGCGCCTTCCAAGGCCTCGTGCCGCCATTCTTCGTTCTCCAGCCATCTGCAACTACAAAGAATACAGGTTAGCGATAACTCTGTGATATCTGCTTACCTGTGCCACGGTCTCCGCGAGCTCCGTTCAGCGCCATTTGTCCGCACCTGTAAAATACAAGAAGGACATTATTAGAGCTCAGGACTCCATTTCTACTCACGCGCCTTAAGCGGTGATACCTGTCCATCCTCCGGCACTATCCTTCGGCATCAGTCTTCATCGCCGATTGCACAGCCACCTGAAAGAAAGGGAAAAAAGACTTTTAAAAGTGCATTTAACTTCAGATGAACTTTTTGCTTGCCTGCAAAAACTCTGGACTTCTCCACTTACCGGATCAGCATACCGGACCTGCAAAAGAGGCAAGATTCTGAAAGGACAATAAAAAGACTCATATAAGGCACTCACCGTTCGTGCAGCTAACGACGGTCTTGCCTTCTGGACTCTACCTCCGCAATAAAGGGCTGAACTATCGTCCAGTGAATTAACTGACTACAGCGCCCCTGCACAGACGCAGGATGGAGAGCGCCGCTTTTACCTACCTAAGGTGAGCACGTGCGGCCTAGGAGAGTTGTAGGAGTGTCAGGAAGGGGAAAGGGCCGAAACCCCGTCAGGCAGACGTTAACCCCTGTTTCTTCTCTGCCCGCAGACATCTCACTCTCCAGATTAAGATCACAGTAAGGAGCTGGCCCTTCCAGGGTGGTGCCAAAGACCTGCGAGTGACTTTGGAAGGTTCGGAGAACGCCCAGACCAGACCCGCGCCTCCGAGGGATTCAGGTGAGCGTTACAATACTGTCCATTTACAACCATGGTTTTCTTACACACCAGAGCTGCTCTTTAATGAATGTGCACTTACCATGAGGAGATACTCTAGTACCTTTATCACTCTGTTCCAAAAACAGTCCCCTATCTAAATAAAACATTTGGGTAGTACAAGTATGCCTTTGCACAAGACCACCAAAGAATGTGACATACATGAGAAGGAAGAGTTTCCACGTCATTGTATCTTCATATATTAGGCGACTTACTGTTAGTATACCACATGAAAAGGTCTGTCTTGACCATGTCAAATGGTAAAGGTTAGGACTCGTGGCCTGTTAAGGTAAACCATGTTGGAAAACACTTCCATGTTGTGAGGTTCAGGATCATCAAGATTCGAGTAACTAATGTACTAAATTAAAGAACGTTCTAATGGTGTTAGTGCCAGGGTTTGAAGCGTGCATTTTGCTACATGTTTTGGATTGTGACTCCCATGATCCCTCACCATTTCCTACGCGGGGTAGGTGTAGTGGAAGCTGAAATGGAAAACCTCTGAATATCCAAACGTTGCATACGCCCCCCGCTGTATTGCATCTGACATTGTAGATTGCTATGTGCAAGACCAACTTTCTATAGTTAACCTGCCAACACTTACAATGCTTGACGAATTATTTTGGACCTTTAAAAAGACATGTCAGTATGCACTCTATGGGCCTCATCACGGTAGCACTATTACCACTGCATTTAAGGGTCCGCCAGATCACGGCCATGGTGGATGTTCCCCCAGCTCAGAGCTTGGGGAAATCCGCGGCAGATTTGGTGATTTTCGGCGCTATTACCGCCGGCGGGAAATCCGCCAGCAGTAATAGCGCACATTTTCCCCATTGGGTCCAATGGGGAATGAGGAATTCCTGAATGGGCCCAATGGGGAATGGGCACCACCTGTTCCGCCAAACCCGTGATCCGGCGCTAATAGCGCTGGGGGTTTTGGCAGTAGGGCAAATAGCACCGGCGGTAATAGCGCCGGCATTACCGCCCAACTCGTGATGAGGCCCTATATGTTCATATACACCCAAAGAATTGTTCCTACGGATTGTACTTACAAGTAAGGTCATTGAGGAGGTCATAAGGGTTGTCCTAAGTGATTTCTGATATGATATAATCAATGATGGCATCTGACATGCTCAAAGTGATGTCATATGTGATGTCGTCCGTGTGATTAGGGCTGCACAATGGTGGCCTCAAAGGTGGCACAGCATCCAACACTGAACTTATTTACCTTAACTGTCCTTTAACTAAAGTATTTTCACAGAATTACAAGGCAGAGTTAATTTGGTAGACTATTTCTGCAACCTCTCCTTCACCTCAGAAGCCTTGCCCTCCCCTCTGAAGCACTTTCTTGTGCACCCTCTTCTCAAGAAACCCACAGCTGACCCTTCTTGCCCGGCAAACTATTGTCCGATCTCCATCACTCCTTTCCTGGGCAAACTCCTGGAGGAACTGGCCATCTCGCAGCTTAACCTTCACTCTGATTCTGTCGGTTGTCTCCACGACTATCAGTCTGGCTTTAGAGCTGCCAGAAGCATGAAAACTGCACTCCTGAACATCTGTGAAGATCTGCTCTCCAACCTTGACTCTAACATCCCCTCTGTCCTTATCCTACTCGATCTGTCTTCTGCCTTTGACACAGTCAACCATACAATCCTGCTCAATCATCTCTGTGACAACCTGGGTATCACTGATCAGGCTCTGGCCTGGATGACTCCTTTCCTATCTGATCGACCCTCCCAGGTCCACTTGGGTCCTTCCTTTCCTCTATCTCTGTCTCTACCTGCGGTGTTCCCCAGGATCTAACCCCTGACCCTGTCTTTTCAACCAATACCTGGCAACTCTCGCCCATCGCATTGTCATTTTCTTCTCCTATTTCCAGTGCTATGCTGATGACACTCAACTCATTTTCAGGCTTCCCTCGGCCACCTCTTCTCCTTCTCTCATCTCCAATTGTCTGTCTGCTATTCAGGAGTGATGTGCCACCAACGATCTCTGCCCGAATGCCAGCAAGACCGAGATCCTCCTCATCGGCACACCTTCACCCTCCTTTCCTGTCACTCTCTGGCTGGCCTTACTTGGCCCTCCGCCTACCCCCACCTGCGAGGCTTAGAAACTTTGAGTCATCTTCGACTCCATGCTTTCCTTTTGTGCCCACATCTCTGATGTCTCAAAAAAGTCAAACCTTCAACTGCACCTCCTCAGAGGTATTCTGCCTTTCCTCTCCTTCCCCCAGAAGCTCACTGTATCTAGAGCCCTGGTTCTCTCTAGGTTTGATTATTGCAATAGCCTCTTTTTTAATCTACCTGCTTCTACTCTCTGCCCTTTGCAACTCATCCAGAACAGGACTGCAAGACTTGTCCTTGGCCTCAAGCCCTGGTATAGAATCTCTCCAGCCCTGAAATGTCTTCATTGGCTCCCAGTGGCTGCAAGGATTAAATTCAAGATCCTTTCAATTGTCCACAAGGCTTTCTGGGGCCTGGGTCCAAAATACCTTCAACTCTCCCTCCGTAAATACCTTCCCCCTCGAGCTCTTCTCTCCTCCACCTCCATCTCCATCTCCCCCAGGGTCATTCGTTTCTCTAAGAAACGAGCTGGGGGTAGATCTCTACCTTCGGCTGGGGTCTCCCTGTGGAACGGCCTCACAGCCACTCTGAAATTTGAGGAGAACCATATCTGGTTCCGGAAGCACCTCAAGACCTTGCTCTTTGCTTCTGCCTTCGCTCCTCCTCTCCCCTGCTGATCTGTTCTACTTCGGCATTGTACACCTGATTACCCTCTGATTGATTTCAGGCCTAGGTACTTGCTCACCCTGCCACGCCCACTGCACCGCCTCCTGGAAACCCTTGCACTTGGGTCTGTATCTGTAACCCTACAGTCCCCCCCTTTACTGCAATTATCATACACCCCCTGTCTGTGCCTTACACCTAGCACTGGCCACTTGCTGGCTGCACTACCACTGTTGTTTTTTTATTCCTTTGCTCAGCACTTTCCACATCTTCCCCCTTGCATTTTCTATGCATGCCCATACACCCATAAATTTAACCCGGCTTTAGGTTCAGCGCTTGTTCCAAGCCCCAACCCTTGTTAGGAAGCATAGACATCACACATCTGGGCTCTCATGCGGAATGGAGAAGATGGAGAAATTGGAAGAAGAAACTATTTCACGCGGAGCCGCAACAATCACAGGGAATAACTGTCGGGATAGGGCCTAGCAAACCTTAAATATCTGCATATAAATAGAATTTGGCAGCACTGTTGGCAAATCGCCTATCCCTTGGTTTTGAAACACACCCCAAAACACGTTTATTCTTCGTCATATATTTGGATAGTACCATTCAAAATCACAGCACATTACTCTTCTCTACTGGAAAAAAAAACAGGCAATGTGGTGGGAAAATGTCCAATAAATAAAGATAATTGCACCCTGGATTTGGCAGTGGATTCTGGTGACCTCCTGTTATCTCCTATACACTAGAGCAATACTCCTTTAACTCATAGCCCGTTATTTACTGATCCCCGGAAGCATCGTGTTTTTGTAGCTTGCTTATCATATGCCGGGGGGGGAGAAGCTCACCCAACCAGGTGCCACCAAGGATCTCCAGAATAAACAGAACCCGATACAAAAGCTTTGGGGGGCAATGGGCCAGGCGACAGTCACAACTGGAGAAACAGGGATATTTACCTCAAGTGGAGAAACTAGCTACCCTGTAGCAAAGATTGCAGCGTCTAAAGAAGACTTTTCAGCAAGCTTCAGCAATTCAAGGACAAGTTCTCATCATCATTTCAACTACAGTTTACCTCCTTTACTACGGAGGTCAGGCAATCATTATCAGACTTTAGTAAAGATATTGCTACTTGCGGTGTGTGGATTGATGTTAATGAACGGGCTATGCAGGAATTGACAAGGGAGAGTAAACAATCAGATAGTGGACTTGAAGAGCTGGCCAGGGCAACACGCAATCTCAAATTACAATGTGAGGATCTAGAGAACAGATCTCGATGCTCTAATATCCAGATAACAAATCTGCTGGAATCAATCCTAGACTCTGATTTGAAGGACACAGTGACCAGTATCTTTGCTGATATGATCTTGGGGGAAGAAAACCCCACAATCTCTCTGAATCGCTTACATAGAACTGGCCTGAAAGGAATGACCAGCCTCCCCCCACGCGATGTTCTAGCTGCTGCTTGTAGGTCATAGCCACAGAATGAGCAAATCTTACGGAAGGCCTTTTGAGCAATCTCCAATCAACTATAACGGGACCGAGATCCAGCTCTTTCAGGATCTCTCACAGACCACTCTCCAAAAAAGACATGAAATTCAGTGGTCTGAACATTGCAGTCACAAGGGCATTTCCTTTCGGAATGTTTTTTTCTCTAGAAGGTAGAGAACACAGGATTACCTCACGAGAGTCAGGTATGGCCTTATTTCAAATTGAAGAGGAGGGAGTGGAAGTCCCATCTGAAGCTGAGAATGGCAGTTTGACTCAACAACTTAAAGCCTGGGAGTGGTCGATCTCATCGTGCAGAGGGAGGAGGTAGAAATCCAACAACAAGAAGACTGGAAAGTGCGACTCCGAGGACCTATCGCTAAACCATCAGAATAAGCAATTGTCAAATAACATTACCTGCCGCAAATTACTCAAGCATCATAATATTGGTCAAATTTGGAGGGAGAGACAGAGCAAAACATCTTGGAACACATCTGTTCAGGTAACATATGGGGGTACTAGGTTACCCCGCACATTACCCTGGGAATAAAGTTGCATCACGGCTGGGGTTTGGTGCCCCAGATTATGTTAGGTACCGTGGCTCACACCAGGGGACATTACTATGGGACTATAGTTGGAAGGTTGGGCTTGTGGGGGGTTAATGGGGAGGGCGATGCTAGATGAGGGGGGTAGTTGGGATAGGAATGCATGGAACTTGATGGACAGCTTAAGAATGGAGGTATTCACATGATCTCCTGGTTCATTATGTTCAGTGAATAACTGGGACAGTTTAAATTATTAACTCTAAATATTAGGGGTCTAAATACGCCGACAAAACATAGGAAGCTGGAAGCTCTATTGGGGCATCACCAACCAGACTTGGTGGTGCCCCAAGAGACGCATATCAGCCTGACAGGTAGATATAAGTTTCACCTTTGTAGATACACGCTGGTGAGACAGGAAACTGCAGTGGGAAAGGTTGCAGGTGTATTGATAGCAATGAAGCTCGTTCCAAACATTAAGGTGCTATGAACAAAATTCCACACTATGGGCCTCATTACACGGTAGGCGGTAACCATGGCGCTATTAGCGCCATGGTTGCCGCCTGTATTTTACTGTGTCCGCCTTGGTGGATGGCGGAATTACCGCCCTACTCCAAGGTGAGCGGGGCTGCTAATTCCCCATTCACCAAGGCTCTTCCCCATTCCCATTTTTGCCCCCATAAGGCATAATGTGAATGGGGAAGGTGCTAATTACGGTACCGCAAATTGCGGTACCGTAATTAGCTCCGAGGTTCCTTTGCGGCACCCTACTTTAACGGCTGGTAAAACCAGCCGTTAAAGTCGGGTCCCGCAAAAGGAACTCGTAGTAAGGCGGTAGAGGTTTACCGGTACCGGTGCCCTTACCGGTACCGGTAAACCCCTACCGCCTACCGTGTAATGAGGCCCTATGTTTTTGTAATCTTGGGAATAGGCCTGAAGAGAATAACAGTGGGATCAATGTACGCCCCCAACACAGGCCAGGAGGGCTTTTTGAAATGGATTATTACACTACTGGAAGCCTTTAGTGAGGGGGAAATCCTTTTATTAGGAGACTTTAATTTAGCCTGGGCCCCCCTGCTTGATCGGTGTGCGGCTACCGGCTCGTCACAACTGGTACCTTCTAAAATATTAAAACTAATATGTGTAAACTTAACGCTGGTGGATGTCTGGTTTACATTAAAGGGGAAATTGAAAGGATACACTTATTAATTCTCATGTACATCAGTATTTTTCCCGCATTGATTATGCCTTGGTTTCTAAAGCATTGTTTGGTAGGGTGACCCAAATCACTTGTCAGCCAATTACGCTTTCGGATCATGCATCTTTGATCATACGTATAAATATCGTAGGGGCAAGTCAGAGGGTATGGTCCGGGCGATTCCCGTCTGAAATATTGCAAGATGCTGTAATAAAAGGCAAAATTGATAGAAAAATAGCGGAGTTCTTTGAAGTTAATCAGATGCAAGATACTTTAGCAAATATAACCTGGGATGCGTTTAAAGCAACAATTCCTGTAATCTCTATAGCAGAGGCTGCCTATAGTTGGAAACCAAAAATGGCGTTGGAAATAAAACTGGAGCAAGAACTTCAACAAATAATGGGGAAAATAGAAACAAATACAGGCCCCTCCATTCAGAAAGTAGACAGATCAGTAAAGGGTCAATTAAATTTCCTTCAAGCTAAAAAGGCAGAAAAATCCCTCTTATATCTTCACTAGATAAATTATGTTAAAGCAAACAGGGCACACCATTTATTAGCTAGACAAGTAAGCCAAAAAATAGCATCACAATCTATTCAGTCAATTCAATCACCTGAAGGGAATACAATAACGGAAATCCCCCACATTATATCACAGTTTCACACCTTTTACTCAAATATTAACCACTCTGAAAATCCAGACGAAGAAACTCAGGCGACGTATCTAGACACAGTCACCCTACCACAGATAGCAGCAGGGGACCGGGAATGTCTTGAGAAGTATATAACTCTGGAAGAAGTAATAAGGGTTATAAATTCTCTCCCTCCAAACAAATCTCCTGGTCCAGATGGATTTCCTGCGCTGTTGTACAAGGCGCACCGGCGAGCCCTGGTACTGAGACTTGTATCCCTATATAATACATTCATAAAGTCAGGCTCTATATCTCCATCTATGGATGAGGCAAAGATAGTTTTGTTTCCAAAGCCTGGTAAGGACCCTAGTAGATGCAATTCCCCCCGTCCCATTGCCCTTATCAATCCGGAAGCTAAAATCCACTCCAAAGTGTTAGCCAATAGGATAGAAGATTTGCTTCCTTCATACATCCAGATCAATCGGGCGTCATAAAAAAATTGACAGACCCACGACAATATCAGGTGTATTTACCATATCTTGGAAAAGGTTGTGAAAAAAGATATCCTTGCGTTCTTATTGTCACTAGATGCCGAAAAGTATTTTGACCGGGTCGCATGGTCATTCCTCTTCCAGGTTTTGGTAAGGATGGGCGTTGGTCCTCAGTTTATAGCGGGAATAAAAGTAAACTATAGATTCCTGGTAGTTGCCTACTGATTAACGGACAACTTTCTTCTCCTATCGCTCTCCAAAGATGGACTAAACCGGGTTGTCCAAGGTCATCATTCTTATATGCTATAGGGCTGGAACCATTTCTAGCAAGGGTTTGACAAACGGCAGACATCCAAGGCATAACATTTGGGGGGATATGGCACAAAATGATGGCTTATGCAGACGATATTTTGCTAATTATATCCGAACCAGTAAGAATATTACCGACAATAGAATGTGAGTTAGAGAGATATGGCTCAGTAGCAGGTTTAAAAATTACCCTAAATCGGAAATTCTAAATTTATCCTTGTCCGCTAATGAAGTATTTTCATTGTGAGCTCAAACACAATTTGGCTTTCCCACTAAGCCTTGAACCTTGGGCATTTCCCAAATGGAAACAAGTAGGCTGTACAAAGTTGCAAGGTATGTTTTTGGCAGGGACCTTAAGCCTTTTACCCAATGCAAACTAGAACTGGGCCTGAATGAATCAGATCACTTTCAATATTTTCAGGCCTGGCAATGGATACTTGTCCCTCCAATTAAACTGGCGGCTACCATGGAGTTGACCTCCTTTGAAAAATGCATAACAACACATCCGGGGAACAAGGCTCTGTTATCAAACTTAAATAAAATAACAAACAAGACTTCCCTCTATAGCCGCCCTCACCATAAAACACAATGGTAATGAGTGCAGGGAGAACAAATCTCAGGAACAGAACGGGAGTGGGTATGGAAAGACATCCCCAAATGCACCCGCTCTATCCAAATAAGGGAATTTTGGTTTAAATTGTTAACCAATGGCATTACACTCACTTGCATAAAATGAAAGCATCTATATCGGAGCAATGCTGGAGACAATGTGGTGCACCTGGGGACTGGGGGCACATATGGTAGAATTGCCTGATTCTGGCGGGATATTGTGCAGAGGTTGATGTTTGTATGAAGCAAATATTTGGTGTGTCAAAACCTAGTTCTATGAAGTCAAATTGATTGTTGATCCTACAACGCAGTATGCGACATAGCCCGAAAAAAAAATGTAGTACTTGTGTTATGTTACAACTCGCAGGATTGCCAGGGATCGCAAAGAAATGGAAATCTAAAGACCCACCACAACTGACTGAATGGTTATCCAGAATCTGGAGCTTTGTTGCACTTGAATGGATAACTTACATGATTCAAGGGGATCAATCGAAATGTTCACAAGACTGGGCTGAGGTACTTGCGTTTTTACAATCCAAATTCAATGTTCGATACTGTCCTCAGCACTTTCGTATTCTTGGCATTCAGTGATTTTTTGGGAAATTTTAACCTGTACCATGCAAGTGAGTTTCAGGGTATGGGGAGGGTGTACAGAAAGGGAGGTGGGAGGGGGGCCCCTTACCCAGATGATCCTTCCTTGTATGTCCACCCTAAGGGTTGGGATTCAAAAGCGATGGCCCTCCATAGGCCATCGGAGTATGGGATCCCCAGGGACTAGGCGGTGAAAAATCTTCTGTTCTTTCAAATACCCTTTCCTTATGCAATGTGGACTAACCTGTTTCACATGAATATCGTGAAAGGAAATTCCCACAGCCCCTCTTTTTACCTTTCTGATATTTTACTGAGAAACAGCATGGTTGTGAGTTCAAGACCCATCGCATATCATATAAAGTGGATTTTCTCTGCCGTTCTCTTTTAAGAAGATGTGAATGGTCTGGGTCAATAGGGTGTTCTTTCAGATATCCCATAAAAGCCTCTTGCTGGCCATCCACGTCCACCTTGCTCCATGTTTCCTTATAGGGGTTTTGATTTAAGTGGACTGATTTCATCCTTTGGATGGAGGACCTCTGGGGTTTAGAGAGAAACAACGCTTTATTGTTCCTATGCTCTTAATCACTAGCAGAAAGGGCATCAGGTTGGTTAAGGTATATGTTAGAAGGTTTTGACCAATCCCAATTTGAAGCGGTAGATAGGGGGAAACAATCTGACTGCCAATTGTTAATGGGAACGAATTAAGGGAGTTGTGATGGAACCTCTTGCAATAGGGCAGAGACGTGTGGAAAATCCCTACTGATAATCACCTCTCCTAGAAGACCTGGTATAATGGCTGAGGGTACGATAATTTGCTTTCCTCTAATAATAATAGAGACAGGTATTTTTGGGTATATTTCATTATCCCCATGCACACATGTTAGTCTGACTAGTTTCTGATATTTAAAGTCTTTCTGTGCAACAAGGTCTGCTCTGACTGTGGTTTGCCTGCTTCCTGCATCCACCAAAGCATGTACTACTCTTCCATTAAGAAGAGCCTTTTCGACGGTGAACTCGGTAGGGGATTGACATACGCACACGCTTACAGTTTCGATATATTCCTTTGGTTCTTCCCATTCATTTCATACTAAACAACCTATTTCCATAGGTTCTTCATTTTGATTCTTGGGACAATGTCTAGCCATATGACCAACCTCTTTACATGAAAAGCAAGTGGGTAGTTGGAATTGTGATACTTTGGGCTCTTCCTTCCTTCCTTCTTCCTTGATGTTAGCCTCTGTTTTTTCTAAATGCAGGTTTTCCCCTATCTTTCCCTCCCCAATCTTTAGTTTTGGAGGATTATTCCCTCGTTCAGATATGAACTGGGTTGGACGGGAGGAACATTTATTTATTTTTAATTATTATTTATTATGTGCAGAATGGACCCTCAGGCATGATGGCGCGTACAGACAAACAACAAAAAACTTAATGACATTGAAAACAAAAATAAAAAAAAAGCTAAATAGCATCAGTAATAGCTCTACAAATTAAGGTAATTAAGACTAATGCTAAACCTAAATGTTAAGGTATAATTACCCGTTTATCATGAAATCAAAGCGTACAGAGAAAAGGGGAGCCCAGCGTATCAATTTGCAGTTCCAACCAGCCCTAGGGATGTATTTGCATGATCTAAGATATGCAGGAAGATTACTAGAGCCACAGCCCACTAGTCCACAATCACTAGATGGCATAGAGCATGATTCTACGGACAATCGTCATGTCCATTGTCCTAACAACTCCTGGCCCAGTTCTTTGCCGTAACCAGGTGAGTACTTAGTTTCTCAGTGTTTCTTTGGATCTTTCCCCTCCACTGTCCCAACATTAGTTATTATAAAGTTCCTTTGATCCAGGACGAAGGATTTGGTGTCCATGTTCGGAAAAGGTCCATTTATTTTTGAACAAATAGACCTAAACCGCATGAGATCAGAAGCTAACATGCATCAACCAGTCCTCGCCACCCCCATCCTGGACTACCTCAACATAACCTCGATTGACTGTTTGAGCCCTGTATTGGCAGCACATCCAAGGATCAGCCCTATTTCAACAATTCTGTCACATCACACAACCTTAATACCATCTCATGGAATATTGAGAGCATTCAAAACATAATGGAAGACACTGACTGGCTCCAATTCCTGGATCAGCTGCATGTGATGTGTTTTCAGGAAACTTGGGCGGTGGACTGTTTCCACAAAGTCGGTTATACAAGCTTGTTTTTCTTCCAGCTGTAAAGAAATGAAAGGAGCGTTCTAGCGGAGGTTTGCTAGTATGGATTAATACACTAAATCAAATGTTGTGGTTCAGCGTGTACATACTAGGTCTAGCGATTATTTGTGTTTAAAATTATGTTTTTCTACTGGCTTTTGTATTTTGCTGTTCAATATATATATGTTAGGCACAATGTGATTGGCCCAAGGATACCTGTCTCGGATGAGCTTAAAAACGATATCCTTCATATGAATGAATCTAGGCGAAATCGTTGAAGTCACACTATAACTTGGTGGGTGACTAACAGATTGAACCATCAAGCACGGTCAACTGCTTAATTACTCAAGAAGATAGTTTTGGGGGATACCACAATTAGACTGCCCAGCCCCTAATCATACATACCCCAATGCTGAGAAGGTAGCCTCTTTAAGGTTTAGGCTGGGCCTACGCGGCTGTAATGACAGCTTGGAGGGAGACCAAACCGCTGCAGTTACTTTTAGAGGGGGCATCCCATCTAGACGCATAGACTACATTTTTTATAATTGCAGCACTGGCACTTTGCAAAGTCATTGCAGGTTATGACCTAGGTCGAGAGCGATAATGACCATGTCTGCCTGGCTCGCAACTCAGTTCCCTTCCCACAAGAAGATATACCACTAGACAGTCCTTCCGTTGAAGTTAGATCATCTAACAATCACAAGAGAATGAAATGGAGTGACACAGATTACTGTTCCTTTGCCCCTACCCTGTATGCCACCTAATCCCATTGTTCGAGTCCTGCTATTTCTGAAACAATCCCTGAGCAACCTACTGCAGAACCATTGTATTCTTCAATAGTGAATATTACCTTTCCCTGTGTAACTTTACCTGCCTCACAGATTAACACCATCATTAGGAAGTGTAAGGCGTGGTATGATAAAAGTATGATACAGACTGACCCATTTGATTAAGACAACACACGATCCACACAGAATCCAGCTCTCCCGTGCAGTATATGAGCCTAATATCAAGCAAAGAAAAAGGCTGCAGAGCAAGACGAATGGGAACACCTGATCAAATCAAAGCCCAAGACAGCCGTGATACAAAAAGGTTCTGGCACTTTTATTTTTTTTTATTTTATTGGACATCAGCATTGTGCCTATACACAGGTGTTTCCAGGGGCCACAAGACAAGATGGGGGGAGGGCGGGCATGGGAATCAAAAGTATAACAAAAACGGTTATATTGGCCTTGTGGCAATCCTACGATGCAAGTGCATGACAAGGGGGTAAGTGCAAGGGGGATGAGGTAGATGGAGAAGTGCAGGAGTGGGCAAGTGCTGGGCGGCCAAGGCGTCAAGTGCCAGGGGAAGAGAGGGAGGGATGTGTGGTGGACAGGGAGGACCAAGTTGGGCTAGTCTGGGAAAGGGAGCCTTAACGCAAGTGCTGGCAAGGATACTGGGGGGACTGGCAGGGGGTGGTCTGGCCCCTGTATGACTCTAAAGGGACCAGGCCCCAGTCGCAGCGGCAGATGGAGAGTTAGCACGGAAGGGGGAGAGGGAAGGAAGAGGACGAAAGGAAAGGCTTGAGATGTTTCTGGAACTTAAGACGATCCGACTCAAGTCTGAGGGGGGGCGTTCCAGAGGGAGGAGCCATCCAAGGAAAGGGATCTACCCCCCACTCTCTGCTTCGAGAAACTTTTCACCTGCAGAGAGTTGGAGCCAGAAGACCGAAGGACTCTGGCCGGGAGGTATATAGGGAGGAAAAGCAGGGTGTAAAGAGCTCCCAGACCCCAGACAGCCTTGTGGATGATGCAAAGGGTCTTGGAAGTGATCCTTGCGGTCGCCGGGAGCCAGCGGGGAGATTTTAGGGCAGTAGAGATGTAGTCCTTGGCTTTGAGGCCAAAGATAAGTCTTGCAGTCCTAGTCTAGATTAGTTGAAGGTGGAGAAGGGAGGAAAGAGGCAGGTTGAGGAAGAGGCTGTTGCAGAAGTCCAGCCTACAGAGAAGCAGGGCCCTGGAGATGTTGAGCTTCTGGGGAAGTTGAGGAAAGGTAGAATTCCCCTGAGGGGATGCAGCTGGAAATTGGACTTCTTGGCAAGGTGCATGATGTGTGGAGAGAAGGAGGGAGATGAGTCAAAGATGATCCCACGGTATTTTACCTCACAAGTGGGTGAGAAGAGAGGACCAAGGGAGTCTGGCCATAGAGTGGGGTGAAGCAAGGAGCTTATTTTCACAGTATTTTCATTAAATAAACTAGTAAACCATCATGAAGTTGAACATTTTATCCGGGGCAACAATAGATATTTTCCATTTTGGTGAGCTGTACTTCTTTGGTAGACTGGCAGGTTGGTCCTAGTGGTTCGCGCTAGCCTTGAAGTTGTAAATGAGTTAATGATATGTTTAGTCAAAACAAGAAAAGGTTTATTCTTGAATGCTCGATGAAACACTTCAACCAACACGTGTTTCGACACTTGGTCTTTGTCAAGGCTGATAGTCGAAAAGAATATCAGAAAAATGTACAGTGTCAAACAATTGCATAAAAAATACAGAAATGCTCAATACATACCATGGTTAGGATAAGAGGGGCGAGGACAGGAAAAGCATGAGATGGACATGTGGATGAAAATCATTCAAAACATAAGGGTTCAACATACAATACATTTATTGGTTTGGGATATTGAGGTGTACACTCGCGACCTGTAATGATGAGGCTAATGATATCTTCCGGATGTCGTGTTAGACTTAATTTTTCCTTGTTAAATTGATTGATTGTCGCAGGGGTGTGGGTCCACACGGAGACATAGAGTTCCTCGACTCCGTTTGAAAATTAGACAGTAGTTGGTTTGTGCCTACACTCCTTTGCGCCACATTCTTATGACAGTCAAATAAATTTCCAGAGCCAAAATTTCTTTATACAAATAACTCTTGATTTATTTGTTATCTTATTCGCCCTTTAATGGATCCATTAAAGGGCGAATAAGATAACAAATAAATCAAGAGTTATTTGTATAAAGAAATTTTGGCTCTGGAAATTTATTTGACTGTCATAAGAATGTGGCGCAAAGGAGTGTAGGCACAAACCAACTACTATACAATACATTTAGTAACTTAGTAAACAATTTTTTAAAATTCTATCCAGTGCATAATTTGTTGTGGACTGGTGCCATAAGGAATCGCATACGTTCTTTATGTAATGAAAGAAGCTGAAGTGGAAGAAGCACCCAAAAGTCCCAAAACTGATGGTGTCACCGTTTGGTGAGGTGAAGCACTGGTGTGGTCGGTGGGCCATGCTCGTCTTGTAGTGTCGGAGAGGTTGGGAAGTGTCATGGTGTCCGGGGTAGGTGAAGCACTCGTGTGGTCGGTGGGCCATGCTCGTCTTGTAGTGTCGGAGAGGTTGGGAAGTGTCATGGTGTCCGGGGTAGGTGAAGCACTGGTGTGGTCGGTGGGCCATGCTCGTCTTGTAGTGTCGGAGAGGTTGGGAAGTGTCATGGTGTCCGGGGTAGGTGAAGCACTGGTGTGGTCGGTGGGCCATGCTCGTCTTGTAGTGTCGGAGAGGTTGGGAAGTGTCATGGTGTCCGGGGTAGGTGAAGCACTGGTGTGGTCGGTGGGCCATGCTCGTCTTGTAGTGTCGGAGAGGTTGGGAAGTGTCATGGTGTCCGGGGTAGGTGAAGCACTGGTGTGGTCGGTGGGCCATGCTCGTCTTGTAGTGTCGGAGAGGTTGGGAAGTGTCATGGTGTCCGGGGTAGGTGAAGCACTCGTGTGGTCGGTGGGCCATGCTCGTCTTGTAGTGTCGGAGAGGTTGGGAAGTGTCATGGTGTCCGGGTTAGGTGTAGCACTGGTGTGGTCTGTGGGCCATGCTCGTCTTGTAGTGTCGGAGAGGTTGGGAAGTGTCATGGTGTCCGGGATAGGTGAAGCACCGGTGTGGTCGGTGGGCCATGCTCGTCTTGTAGTGTCGGAGAGGTTGGGAAGTGTCATGGTGTCCGGGGTAGGGGAAGCACTCGTGTGGTCGGTGGGCCATGCTCGTCTTGTAGTGTCGGAGAGGTTGGGAAGTGTCATGGTGTCCAGGTTAGGTGAAGCACTGGTGTGGTTGGTGGGCCATGCTCGTCTTGTAGTGTCGGAGAGGTTGTGAAGTGTCATGTTGTCTGAGGTAGGTGAAGCACTCGTGTGGTTGGTGGGCCATGCTCGTCTTGTAGTGTCGGAGAGGTTGGGAAGTATCATGGTGTCCGGGTTAGGTGAAGCACTGGTGTGGTCTGTGGGCCATGCTCGTCTTGTAATGTCGGAGAGGTTGGGAAGTGTCATGTTGTCCGGGGTAGGTGAAGCACCGGTGTGGTTGGTGGGCCATGCTCGTCTTGTAGTGTCGGAGAGGTTGGGAAGTGTCATGGTATCCGGGGTAGGTGAAGCACCGGTGTGGTCGGTGGGCCATGCTCGTCTTGTAGTGTCGGAGAGGTTGGGAAGTGTCATGATGTCCGGGGTAGGTGAAGCACTTGTGTGGTCGGTGGGCCATGCTCGTCTTGTAGTGTCGGAGAGGTTGGGAAGTGTCATGGTGTCCGGGGTAGGTGAAGCACTGGTGTGGTCGGTGGGCCATACTCGTCTTGTAGTGTCGGAGAGGTTGGGAAGTGTCATGGTGTCCGGGGTAGGTGAAGCACTGGTGTGGTCGGTGGGCCATGCTCGTCTTGTAGTGTCGGAGAGGTTGGGAAGTGTCATGGTGTCCGGGGTAGGTGAAGCACTGGTGTGGTCGGTGGGCCATGCTCGTCTTGTAGTGTCAGAGAGGTTGGGAAGTGTCAGGATGTCCGGGGTAGGTGAAGCACTGGTGTGGTTGGTGGGCCATGCATGTCTTGTAGTGTCAGAGAGGTTGGGAAGTGTCATGGTGTCCGGGGTAGGTGAAGCACTGGTCTGGTCGGTGGGCCATGCTCGTCTTGTAGTGTCGGAGAGGTTGGGAAGTGTCATGGTGTCCGGGGTAGGTGAAGCACTGGTGTGGTCGGTGGGCCATGCTCGTCTTGTAGTGTCGGAGAGGTTGGGAAGTGTCATGGTGTCCGGGGTAGGTGAAGCACTGGTGTGGTCGGTGGGCCATGCTCGTCTTGTAGTGTCGGAGAGGTTGGGAAGTGTCATGGTGTCCGGGTTAGGTGTAGCACTGGTGTGGTCTGTGGGCCATGCTCGTCTTGTAGTGTCGGAGAGGTTGGGAAGTGTCATGGTGTCCGGGGTAGGTGAAGCACTCGTGTGGTCGGTGGGCCATGCTTGTCTTGTAGTGTCGGAGAGGTTGGGAAGTGTCATGGTGTCCGGGATAGGTGAAGCACTGGTGTGGTCGGTGGGCCATGCTCGTCTTGTAGTGTCGGAGAGGTTGGGAAGTGTCATGGTGTCCGGGGTAGGTGAAGCACTGGTGTGGTCGGTGGGCCATACTCGTCTTGTAGTGTCGGAGAGGTTGGGAAGTGTCATGGTGTCCGGGGTAGGTGAAGCACTGGTGTGGTCGGTGGGCCATGCTCGTCTTGTAGTGTCGGAGAGGTTGGGAAGTGTCATGGTGTCCGGGGTAGGTGAAGCACTGGTGTGGTCGGTGGGCCATGCTCGTCTTGTAGTGTCAGAGAGGTTGGGAAGTGTCAGGATGTCCGGGGTAGGTGAAGCACTGGTGTGGTTGGTGGGCCATGCATGTCTTGTAGTGTCAGAGAGGTTGGGAAGTGTCATGGTGTCCGGGGTAGGTGAAGCACTGGTCTGGTCGGTGGGCCATGCTCGTCTTGTAGTGTCGGAGAGGTTGGGAAGTGTCATGGTGTCCGGGGTAGGTGAAGCACTGGTGTGGTCGGTGGGCCATGCTCGTCTTGTAGTGTCGGAGAGGTTGGGAAGTGTCATGGTGTCCGGGGTAGGTGAAGCACTGGTGTGGTCGGTGGGCCATGCTTGTCTTGTAGTGTCGGAGAGGTTGGGAAGTGTCATGGTGTCCGGGTTAGGTGTAGCACTGGTGTGGTCTGTGGGCCATGCTCATCTTGTAGTGTCGGAGAGGTTGGGAAGTGTCATGGTGTCCGGGGTAGGTGACGCACTCGTGTGGTCGGTGGGCCATGCTTGTCTTGTAGTGTCGGAGAGGTTGGGAAGTGTCATGGTGTCCGGGGTAGGTGAAGCACTGGTGTGGTCGGTGGGCCATGCTCGTCTTGTAGTGTCGGAGAGGTTGGGAAGTGTCATGGTGTCCGGGGTAGGTGAAGCACTGGTGTGGTCGGTGGGCCATGCTCGTCTTGTAGTGGCGGAGAGGTTGGGAAGTGTCATGGTGTCCGGGGTAGGTGAAGCACTGGTGTGGTCGGTGGGCCATGCTCGTCTTGTAGTGTCGGAGAGGTTGGGAAGTGTCATGGTGTCTGGGGTAGGTGAAGCACTGGTGTGGTCGGTGGGCCATGCTCGTCTTGTAGTGTCAGAGAGGTTGGGAAGTGTCAGGATGTCCGGGGTAGGTGAAGCACTGGTGTGGTTGGTGGGCCATGCATGTCTTGTAGTGTCAGAGAGGTTGGGAAGTGTCATGGTGTCCGGGGTAGGTGAAGCACAGGTCTGGTCGGTGGGCCATGCTCGTCGTGTAGTGTCGGAGAGGTTGGGAAGTGTCACGGTGTTCGGGGTAGGTGAAGCACTGGTGTGGTCGGTGGGCCATGCTCGTCTTGTAGTGTCGGAGAGGTTGGGAAGTGTCATGGTGTCCGGGGTAGGTGAAGCACTGGTGTGGTCTGTGGACCATGCTCGTCTTGTAGTGTCAGAGAGGTTGGAAAGTGTCACGGTGTCCGGGGTAGGTGAAGCACTGGTGTGGTCGGTGGGCCATGCTTGTCTTGTAGTGTCGGAGAGGTTGGGAAGTGTCATGGTGTCCGGGTTAGGTGTAGCACTGGTGTGGTCTGTGGGCCATGCTCGTCTTGTAGTGTCGGAGAGGTTGGGAAGTGTCATGGTGTCCGGGGTAGGTGAAGCTCGTGTGGTCGGTGGGCCATGCTTGTCTTGTAGTGTCGGAGAGGTTGGGAAGTGTCATGGTGTCCGGGGTAGGTGAAGCACTGGTGTGGTCGGTGGGCCATGCTCGTCTTGTAGTGTCGGAGAGGTTGGGAAGTGTCATGGTGTCCGGGGTAGGTGAAGCACTGTTGTGGTCGGTGGGCCATGCTCGTCTTGTAGTGTCGGAGAGGTTGGGAAGTGTCATGGTGTCCGGGGTAGGTGAAGCACTGGTGTGGTCGGTGGGCCATGCTCGTCTTGTAGTGTCGGAGAGGTTGGGAAGTGTCATGGTGTCCGGGGTAGGTGAAGCACTGGTGTGGTCGGTGGGCCATGCTCGTCTTGTAGTGTCGGAGAGGTTGGGAAGTGTCAGGATGTCCGGGGTAGGTGAAGCACTGGTGTGGTTGGTGGGCCATGCATGTCTTGTAGTGTCAGAGAGGTTGGGAAGTGTCATGGTGTCCGGGGTAGGTGAAGCACAGGTCTGGTCGGTGGGCCATGCTCGTCGTGTAGTGTCGGAGAGGTTGGGAAGTGTCACGGTGTTCGGGGTAGGTGAAGCACTGGTGTGGTCGGTGGGCCATGCTCGTCTTGTAGTGTCGGAGAGGTTGGGAAGTGTCATGGTGTCCGGGGTAGGTGAAGCACTGGTGTGGTCTGTGGACCATGCTCGTCTTGTAGTGTCAGAGAGGTTGGAAAGTGTCACGGTGTCCGGGGTAGGTGAAGCACTGGTGTGGTCGGTGGGCCATGCTTGTCTTGTAGTGTCGGAGAGGTTGGGAAGTGCATTGGTGTCCGGGGTAGGTGAAGCACTGGTGTGGTCTGTGGGCCATGCTCGTCTTGTAGTGTCGGAGAGGTTGGGAAGTGTCATGGTGTCCGGGGTAGGTGAAGCACTGGTGTGGTCGGTGGGCCATGCTCGTCTTGTAGTGTCGGAGAGGTTGGGAAGTGTCATGGTGTCCGGGGTAGGTGAAGCACTGGTGTGGTCTGTGGGCCATGCTCGTCTTGTAGTGGCGGAGAGGTTGGGAAGTGTCATGGTGTCCGGGGTAGGTGAAGCACTGGTGTGGTCGGTGGGCCATGCTCTTTGTGTAGTGTCGGAGAGGTTGGGAAGTGTCATGATGTCCGGGGTAGGTGAAGCACTGGTGTGGTCGGTGGGCCATGCTCGTCTTGTAGTGTCAGAGAGGTTGGGAAGTGTCAGGATGTCCGGGGTAGGTGAAGCACTGGTGTGGTTGGTGGGCCATGCATGTCTTGTAGTGTCAGAGAGGTTGGGAAGTGTCATGGTGTCCGGGGTAGGTGAAGCACAGGTCTGGTCGGTGGGCCATGCTCGTCGTGTAGTGTCGGAGAGGTTGGGAAGTGTCACGGTGTTCGGGGTAGGTGAAGCACTGGTGTGGTCGGTGGGCCATGCTCGTCTTGTAGTGTCGGAGAGGTTGGGAAGTGTCACGGTGTCCGGGGTAGGTGAAGCACTGGTGTGGTCTGTGGACCATGCTCGTCTTGTAGTGTCAGAGAGGTTGGAAAGTGTCACGGTGTCCGGGGTAGGTGAAGCACTGGTGTGGTCGGTGGGCTATGCTCGTCTTGTAGTGTCGGAGAGGTTGGGAAGTGTCATGGTGTCCGGGGTAGGTGAAGCACTGGTGTGGTCGGTGGGCCATGCTCGTCTTGTAGTGTCGGAGAGGTTGGGAAGTGTCATGGTGTCCGGGGTAGGTGAAGCACTGGTGTGGTCGGTGGGCCATGCTCGTCTGGTAGTGTCGGAGAGGTTGGGAAGTGTCATGGTGTCCGGGGTAGGTGAAGCACTGGTGTGGTCGGTGGGCCATGCTCTTTGTGTAGTGTCGGAGAGGTTGGGAAGTGTCATGATGTCCGGGGTAGGTGAAGCACTGGTGTGGTCGGTGGGCCATGCTCGTCTTGTAGTGTCGGAGAGGTTGGGAAGTGTCATGGTGACCAGGGTAGGGTTACTGTGCAGGTGGCAGAAGGAGTTTGCTGTGCGCAGGGATGCTAGGAAAGTTCGAGTGGGACTCTCCAAAGCTAGCGTCTTCGATTGACCTGTATATCGCATGAAATGAAAGCAAATAAGTGGGTGGCCCACAGAGAATAATAGTGCGGATATGTCAGTGACACTTGGAATCATGGCGCTAGTGAGCACTTACCCCAATGGTCCCTTGTAATGTTCCAGTTATTACCATGCTTGAAACGCAGATAGTAAACGGTCCTGTTTGTGGAACTGTGAAGGATGACAATAGTCCTAATCAGAGGGAAAAGGGGATGCTGCTCAGCAGGGGTGGTGGTTGGTAGTAACATGGACTTGCCAGTCTGTCCTGTAAACATTGGCAGGTTGATAGTATGACTTGGCAAGAAAGGCTGGCTCTCCTATAACGTTCTGGGAAGAGCTGGGATCGTACGTTAATGTCAGGATAGCTCAGGGGCAACGTGCTCACCTTGGAAGCAAGACGACACGGAGCAATACAGGATCGATCCCCGGGTCCGTGCTTAAAGACCTCTGGGTATTAAGCGCGTTAAAAATAACCACTCATATCATACAAATATATATATAACAAGGGTAATGGTGGCTAAGAACAGAGATCCGCCATGACAGTATAGTAGATAAGAGTTTGAACAAGCTGGTTGCACAAAGCTTAAAGACGCTACCAACAGCAATATGTAACACACTGGGTAGCCCGGTGGGTTGGAGCAGAGTGAGGCAGGCAAGTTCATAAATAATGGAATTGAGACGACCTGCTTAGGGTTGCTATGATCCTGCCAAGCGGATGCAGGATATTCGGTCTGAAGATAGCGCGCGCGCGGAGATGCGCTGCGATAGCAACATGTGGCCCATTGCTAAACACTAACAGAAGTCGGTAGATGGGAAATTGGATGGAGCACTCACCTAATGGAGGCGGAATTCCTTGTCGGGAATCGCCCTGCACGTCTTTCTCGTGTTGGGCGCGCGCCCATCTACGCGCCCGTGTTTATACTTTAGTAGTGACGTCACACACTCTCAACGCATGACGTATGCAAAAAAGATGTCAATATTGAAAATCAGTCTGCCCATGTCTAAAACAGCACGATGTGCACAAATGAGGCGCGGTGGCATTGCTTACGAGTGGCATTTACACGAGGTGTTGCTTCTATGAAAGGAACAATAGAGGCTGGCGTGATAAGCGGGCGATGGCAGAGTGAGTCACAGGCATAAAGGGCAGGATTAGCAGACGAGCATTGTTGCCAGGAGGCAGAGTGCACAATGACTTGTAGAGGGAGCAAGTGAGGGCTCCTAAGTGTGATAGCTACCGCCAACAAATGTTATAACAGCATGGAGGACGAGCCCCATCACGATTGCTATAAAGTACAGCACATTGAGAAGGATTTGAGATCTGTCAGCCACAAACGAGAAGCAACACTAGGGGGTGGGGGGAGGCGGGACAGTCACTGCACTGTGGCAGATCTATTGTTTGTGCATCTCTGGAGATTGTTTTGTACCTTTTTCTTTTAAAAATGTAATAAAGATGGTTAATAAAAAAAGAAAGATTGCTACAAAATCACGGAAATAGATGTCAAGACAGGTATTGAATTACCAAAGAAGGGCACGGCCTCTGGCCCGATCACATTCCCATCGACATCTTTAAGGCAGATCCCTCTATTTGGGTTCTGTTTTTAACCTGTTTTTTAAAATTACCTATATCCATCCAATTATGTTCCGCCAAGTTGGCGAACTGCGGAAATCGTTCTGATTTTTAAAAGAGACGAGCACACCTTACCTGGTAAACATAGGCCCATCCGCTTATTGACAGTCTAGCTAAAGTGTACGGCAAGGCCTTGCTCAAAGGTTGGCAAGAATAGGCCTACAATGAATGTGCTATTGCAGAAACGCAGGCAGGTTTTACTTGCGATATTGGAATGATCATCCAGGCTTTCTGCCTTTTTTAAGTATTAACCAAATTTGTAATTTTACAAAAAGTCCCTTTATATCTTGTTTTTATTGATTTTCAAACTGCTTTTGATTGTATAAACTGAGATGTACTGTGGTCAGTTTTAAGGAATTCAAATGTTCCCGCTGGTATTCTAAATCCCATTAGAAGATTGTACGCGCTCATCACAGCAGTGGTCATGTTGGGCCAGAGCAGTGAGCAGACTGCCATTTCCAGTTACGAACGGGGCACGCCAAGGTTCTCTCCCTGCCCCATTCCTTTTCCTTTTATATATTAATGATCTGGAAAGCAAACTCGCAGGCTCAGGAGTAGATGCCTACAAGATAGGCAACACAAATATTGGCATCCTCCTATATGCGGTTGATGCTGTCCTTATATCTAAGACAAGATATGGTTTGCAAAAATAATTCAATATTAAGAATAATTTCTGCAAATAGAGAACTTGTATCATCAATAGACAGAAAACCATGTCTATGGTTTGCCTTCCCTCTTACACGCTTAAGGACAACATTACTTTAGAATGAGTAACTCTTCAAGAGGTCAATCACTTTGATTATCTTGGAATAAGATTCCAAAAGGAAATCAAATGAACCAATCAAAAAATAAAAAGTGATCTTACATTGAGCAGTTGTACAAATGCACTTTTCACTTTAAATGCCCGTCTTGGAAACCACTCACCGCTGACAGCTGTAATGAACTCATGATGGCAACAGTTAAGACAGGCACAAGTGATCACAGTTCAAGGGTGTTTATTAAACTGTATATGCAGGTTGGAAAAATGCCTAACCTAAACCTAAATCTAAGATGGGAGCAAGCTACAACATCAACTAATAATAAGGCAGTCCTAGTGGCGTCTTGTTAAATAAAAGGGCCTATACTATGAATAACCTATTGCCAATCCTTACGCTAAATACCAACAATGAGTGTGGGATAAGGTTCACAGGAAAGAAAGAAGTGTTCACAAATAATAAGGCAAGATGCTATAGCACTGTACAATGTTAAGCTCACAACCTGGTACAAACTGTTTTTTAACAGCCATGAGGCCTGTGTGAAACCTTTATCTCATTCCGTTCAGTGGTATGGATGCTCCCCAATATGACTCTTCTGGTGGCTGTAAAGAGTACTCTTATGGGTAAAGCTTTCATCACACTCCCTACACTGGTATGGTTTCTCTCCGGTGTGGTATCTCTGGTGGCTCTTCAGGGATGATGCCTGATTAAAGTGTTTACCACATTCTGTGCACCCATAGGGCTTCCCCCCAGTGTGGATCCTTTGATGGCGGTTCAGCATTGTGGCGCGACTGAAGCTTTTGTTGCATTCTAGGCATTGATAGGGCTTCCCCCCTGTATGAATCATCTGATGTTGGAACAGAGTAGAGCGAAAAGTGAAGGTTTTCACTCACTCCGTACACTGGTATGGCCACCCCCCTGTATGGATCCTCTGATGTTGGTACAGATGGGAGATCTGGGTGAAGCTTCTCTCACACTCTGTACACTGGTATGGTCGCCACCCAGTATGGATCTTCTGATGCTGGTACAGATTTGATCTCCGTGTGAAGCTTTTCCCACACTCAGAGCACTGGTATGGTCGCACCCCATTATGTATCTTCTGATGCTGATGCAGATTTGATCTGTCAGTGAAACTTTTCACACACTCCGTACACTGGTATGGTCGCACCCCAGTATGGGTCTTATGGTGCTGGTTCAGATTTGAGGAACAGGTGAAGCTATCATCACATTCCGAGCACTTGAATGGTCTCCCCCCTGTATGGGATCTCTGATGTATTGTCAGTTGTGTAAAGTACTGATCACATTCCATGGACTCGTAGAACTTCTCCCCAGTATGGATCCTTTGATGGCTGCTCATTCTCTGTTGAAAGAAGCAGAGGTTCCACATATTATTTTACGTCATCTCACATCCTAAATTTCAATAGACCTAGTGCTGAGCTGTTCATTATCATTTGGCTCCCCACCCACAAACTGACTGGGTGATCCTGGGTGAAGCCATTTGGGTCATGCCTCAGATTAAAGTAGGAGCTTAAGACCTAGGCACAGTCCATTCTCAGCAAATATAACCAAATAAACCCTTTAGAACATTCATCAATCAACAGGGAAAAAGGACAACATATACTGGGATAATACTACGATTTGAATGTACAATGCTGGAGCAAATATCTAGAAGAATGTGGCCCCATCCAAACCATGAATAGGTGCCACCTGGTGAATAGGTGGCACCTGGCGGTGAATTTCACTTTCACTACTTCAAGCAATGTTTTGTAATACAGTAAATTCAATGGGGAAATAGAGAATTATAGCTGGGCAGCCCTCAGATATTTTACACTGAGGGGGTTGTGAGTGAAATCTGATAGGACAACATACACAGTAGCTCATAGCTAACCATATACAATGTTGTCTATGGCCCGTTTACCTTTTTCACCTCCTGCAGCAACCAATCGGAGCTGTCTTCCCCGTCCTTGGAAGTGTATGTGTGTGGTGCAAATGTGAAAATGTGCTTAAGACATGCCCACTGGCACCCCACGATTAATCGCTGTGTAATGGAGGAAGATATGGGATCGTTCGTGATTTGGAGCCCGTCTCTCTGAGAGTGGGTAAGTCTCTGGAACTTTCCTTAGTGGTTTAGTGGCTTAGTCCATAAGCCCAGTGTCCTACTGTTGATCTCTGGCGGGACCACGTCATATTTGGTGCTGCCCTGTATGCTTGCGGCATTCTCATGCAGATCTCTCCCTCCCCCTTGATCCGAGAAACTCTACGCTGGATCGTCCGGATGCAGGGGTCACTTAGCCGCTCTGTTTTCGTTTGATGGGGATGATGATTGTAGTGATGTTTCTTTGGTTCTCGTGGGCTGGTCACAGTGGTCACTTTCTATTTCTTGATATCTGCAACAGGAAGAAAAATTCTGTTGAACATCTTTGTCAGGGCACGTGGCAGTAACTTTTTTTGCAAACAAGCATCCAGGCCCTCTCAGCTGCCACCAGAGTTGGAACAACCACTGAATACCCCTCTCCACCTTCCTCCCCCATTCTGACAAGGCAGGCCCTTGGCCTTCCCGCACTGAATTGACCTTCTCTGCCCTGTACACTTGATCCTTTAGAGTGATTACATGCTGGTTCAATTTGTGAGCCACTCCCTCTCTTTAGGGAGTAACTCCAAATCCAGGCAATTCACCTGTTAAGTCCTATGGGTAACTTTCCAAAATACCATAATCGCAGCTGTATAAAGGCAAACTACTTCTGTACATATATCCGTTACACTCTGCATTGTGACTTTCATTTTTTAAATAATTATCAGCACATGGGGATCGTTAATTACCTCCTCTCAGCCAATCAGAATGTTTATAATGCAGTCCATAACTACTGGTATTTACTGAATTCTGAGCATTCTGTTGTTAAAAGTCGAAAGGGAAACAATGCAATTTCCAGGCAACATTTCTTTCAACGAGACACTTGCTGTTAAACAGTACCTTTTTTGCGGCAGCAGCCCACTTAACACACCAAAGAAAAAGCGACACCCTGGGGAAATACTTTCACTTTCTCATAGAGAAACTGTTTTCTTTTACATGGCACTTAACGAATGCTCCTTTTAAACCTGCTCCAGTTTTGCCAAGATTGAATTGAAAAACAACCTTGTGATTTCAATGCTACAAAATAAAACCACATTTAACTCAGTTTGTCTATTTACTTTACTCACTATATGCACATTCTTTACTTCACCACCAACACTTGAAAACCTATATTGCTGCCACCTCTATGTGCTAATAGCCATTTAGACCGCGGGGGGGGAGGGGAGGGCTGGGGGGGTCATTATCACTTGGGTTAATAACTCTTCCCTGACTAACGACCCCTATATTAATTTTAATAATGATGAAACATAACTTTATTTGGCAGTTAGAGCCATAAAAGCATCACAATACAAACAACAATTCATATTTAAAACACAACAGCACATCTAAAAATGCTTAATATAGCACCACATTAAAACGAATCATCACTTCTTTAAAATACATCAATCACTTTTTAAGAACAAGTTATAAAAGTTTACTGGTCGCAGCAACCCACAATTTCAACAGATTTAAAAAACTTAACAGGGATAATTAGACAGCACCAAGCAGATGAGTATACAGTCTCACTAGATGTTGGATCTTCTTAGCCAAGCCAGGTGCAAATATTTTGAAACAGAAAATACAGCAGCTAGGTCTTTGGCATTTGTGCAAAGCTCAAGGGAAACTTGCACTGACCTCACATTCCTTAGTTCAAATAATGGTAACAAGCATCGCAATCTGAGGTCATTATATCGATCACAAAAGAAAAGAAATGCATGACAGATTTGTGAGTGGCACCTTAAGCTACACAAACAGGGTTATTAGTGGACTTCCAGTTTGCAGTCTAGGATGCTACTTTCAACGTGTTGCTACGCAGCTGCACATATAATGAGCACGCGTACCCAGGCATTATACTATGGAGGTATTCCTCAAATCCAAGCATCAATTTACAGGTCATGTTTGTTTGTTTGTTTATTTATTTGTAATGCGCACCAGACCCAGAGGTATCAGGGCGGAGCAACAAGACAGTGCAAAGCTTACAGAGTTACAGGGTATGGGCAAGGTAAAACATATATTCAGGTTATAAACAGGAAGGATACATAGATAGAGCAGGCAGGTATCAAGAAATACTTTGATGGGAAAGCCAGATACATCCTAAGTATGAATAGTACAGGAATCAATCCTAGAGATCCGTGGATTTAAGCAAGTTAATGTAATTACATCTAAAAGCGTCCAGTGCTCAATACCATTCAATCCTGTTTCATTCGATCAATAAGTGCTTCACGGGAAGCAATCTTAACACTCAACTTTGAGCTCGGGGTTATACTGTGTGGGCTCTCCCAGAGTAGAGGCAAATCAAGTCTGATGAGCTCTGCACGCACAAATCTAAACCACGGAAGTCAGTGGGCCCCTTTTAAGGTCAGGAAATTGGTTAGAGCCGAACGATAGCGAGCCAAGTGCTCATTAGACCATATCCTGACCCAATAGAGCAGGGTCTCGTGGATAGAACACCAGCGGGGGCAGGTAGCACTCCCATCGAATACTGGCTATTGGAGCCCCCTTTGACTGCATTAATAGTGCCTGTAGGAAATCATTCTGTGCAACACTGAGGGAGGACACCTTTTGATGGCCCCAGAGCTCAGCTCCGTATGTTGCCGCAGGCAGGGCCTAGGATCTATAGAGTTCCAGCGCAGGAGAGACTGCTCTCCTGCCATGAGCATTGAAGAACCTCCGGATTCCCCAGCACAATATTTTTCAATTGTCGCTGTTGCCTTGTATCGATGACTCGTCCAGAGTAGGTTTTTGGAGAACCGAATACTTAGACTTATTCCAGAATTTGGGCCCTTGCTTTCAATTCTCAGGGTAGTCTTTTTGCAGACTTGTGCCTAAATACCATTGCCGTTGGTATTTCGGTATTAATCACCAATTGTAAGCTTTTACATTTCTTGGTGAATATATCAAAGTTACGCTTTAGACCCATAGGTGAGGTTGACAAGATAAACGTGTCATCTGCAAGCAACAACTTTGGTAGCCTATCATCACCAAACCTAGGAAGATCAAGGCAGTGGTTCATGAGTTCCCTTATAATCTCATTAATATACATGCTGAAAAGCAAGGGGGCCAATATGCAGCCCTGCCGTACGCCCTTCTCAACTGGTAATGGCTTCCTTAGTTCCCCCTAAGCCTCATCTCACTAATGCTGTATTACTGGCATAAAGGCCGCAAATGTTATTTATGAGGTGAACTGGTGCACCCATCTTAGTTAAGGACTCCCACAACAGCTTGCTTGGGACACAATCGAAAGCTCTGCAAAGGGCTACAATAATTGCATAGATTCGAACCCTGTTAAGCATGATGTATTTTGACAAGATCAGACCCATCCTAAAACACTGGTCTACCCTACCAGAGCTCTGGCGAAAGCCTGCCTGCAGGTGGCTTATTGCCTGCTCCTCGTCTGCCCATGCCTGCAGTCAACCCAGAAGCACCATCGCATAGATATTTCCTGCGCATCGAGGAATGAAATAGGCCTATAATTCCCAAGGACATGCCCATCACCCAGACAGGCACAAATTATGTGTCAATTTTCGTGTCACATCAACCACAGAATGAAAGATGTGACATAGGGCAGGATCCCATACAGACACCTCACCCTGGAAAAGATCTATTGGCATTTGGTCAGGCCCTGGGGCCTTACCTGCCCCCAGAGCCATAATGGCCCTTTCCACCTGCTCATGCTCCATCTTCGACCCGCATAGGAAGCCCTAATGTTACTTTACAGGTGAGTTGGCTACAATACAGGGCCCTAAAGTGTTTATGCCAGGAGTCAGAAGTAATTTGGCACCTTAGTAGTTCTGATGAATTTAGGCCCTTCCCATTAATTAGCCTCTAAAAACCAACAGTGTCACCGATCGGCAAGCTAAATTCAGATCATCCCAGCGGTCCCGATTATATGCAGACTTCTTGCTCTGTGTTATTGCTTTATAGTTTTCCCTCAATGATCGCAGAGGATGCTGTGCTACTGGGTTTGCCAAGTTCGATTAGTTCAATGGGCTTGCCTACGCAGTCTTACAATCTGCGTCAAACCAGCCCTTAGACTTTAGAGCTTCTTGGCAAACTTTCTTTGGTTTAGTGACAAAGGGGTAAATGGTATGAGCCAAGTTGTCATAGGCATCCAGAACGCTCCCAGGGGGAGTTCCATCTCTGCAGATTAAAAGGAGACGAGGGTCGATGGCAACATAGAGACTATATTTAATTTGACTATAGTGACCTGTAGCCCATTTAATGCTTTGGCTGGCACAGCCAGTGGTGGTAATCAATGAACTTTCGGTACCTGGCCGGCTAGCGTTCCCCCGGGAGCACAAGCCCCTGATTTCACTACAAATTGGGCTATGGACGCTCTGACTGCGCTTAAGGATTCTTAGTCTAACAACTGTCTCCCAATCCACAGCACTGGCAAAAATATAATCAATCCTGGAACTACCCATCGGGCCCTCAAAGGTAAGGTTATGTTAGGGTTGGCTCTTATACTTGCATGTGCGCTGAGCCAGGACTGATGTCACCATCAGAATGTAGGCTGTGAGTCTGGAGTGTGAGATTAGAATGTTTGGGGTTGAATGGGTTCTAACCCAGGCAGTTAGATTATGTGAGCCTGGGTGGTGGGAGCCAGTGGGCTCCTGTCCCTTTCCTCTTTATCTCCTAATGACTTGTTGACATCTGATCCTGTAACCTAAGAAGCTAATAAAGTAACCACTATGCGTACCTGGCCTGTGTATCCTGAGTGTCCCTTGGAGTGAACCCTATGACCAAGAGCCGGTCATAACAATTGGCGACGAGGATGGTCCAAGGTATGGTGAAGGAGGACCTTGGAGTGGACACCAAGTGAAGCAAAAGGAGATACAGGTACCTGTGTGATGTCATGTGAGAGAGGAGAAGAGACTCTGCTGCGGGGGGTGCAGGCAAGAGGACAAGTGAATGAAAGGAGAGAGGGAGAGCCCACTGCCCCCCATAGACTGTTTGCGCCCATCACCCAGGGCTGTTTGAGCCAGTCCACCAGGCTGGAAGGGACAGCCTGTCAGAGGAGACTCCTGGGAAGAAGGTAGAGTGCCCTGTTTGAGGCCAGGAGTCATTAGAGGCTGTCCAAGAGTCTGGAGAAATGGAAAGCACCCAGGGCTGGAAGGGACAGCCTGTCAGAGGAGACCCCTGGGAGGAATGGAGAGTGCCCTGTTTGAGGCCAGGAGTCATTAGAGGCTGTCCAAGAGTCTGGAGAAATGGAAAGCACCCAGGGCTGGAAGGGACAGCCTGTCAGAGGAGACCCCTGGGAGGAATGGAGAGTGCCCTGTTTGAGGCCAGGAGTCATTAGAGGCTGTCCAAGAGTCTGGAGAAATGGAAAGCACTCAGGGCTGTTTGAGTCAGCCACCAGGTACTTCTTTAGTCAGCCCCCAGGGCTGTTGCAGGCGGCCACCCAGGGGTGTCAGAAGCACCCTGCCCCATGGAGCCTGGGGCAAGGATGGCCTGTTGGAGTCTGCCAGGAGCAGGCCCCCTGGTACATGAGGAGACATTGGCAGGGTTGCATGAGGCTGCCCAAGTGTGCCACCATTTCCTGAGTGACTATGCCAGCATTATTTAAAAAGGGGAAGTGTAATTTCCATGCCAAGTAAGCGTAATTGTGCCTTTTATGCACCTGGAGGCTAAAGGTTTTAATGAGAATAGACGCTATGCTGATTTGGTCTGAGGTGGGGACCATGCAATGAGAAAATGGTTACTGTTTGGGTTTGGGTATGATAGTAGTTTTTGGGGATGATTAGTTTATGCTTGCAGAAGAAATTTTGGAGTTTCATTTAAAAGTAAAATGTCATAATGGATTGAGCAACGATGTGGCAAGCAGTGACTGAAGAGTACTGTTGTGCATTAGTAGTGAATTACCATGAGAAGTATTAGTGAGAATGATGTTGCACTTAGAATAGGAGATGCATTTTATTAAAGAGGAGCCCACCAGGGTTAACATAACAGGTTAGCAGGCTGGTCTGTGCCAAACCAGCCATTGCAGGCTTGTAGATTGACACTATATATCAAGCGAGCTGTTTCAATGGCCAGTCGATGAACTCTGGTAGGTTTCTCGCACACCGCAGTGGGAATTCAAAGTGCAGCATCAAACTCATCCCACAGATCCACCATTTTGTCGATTGGCTCTATTTGCATATTTAAGCCCCCCATGGCCAGCACTAGAGGACTTGTTCCCTCTCATGATTTGATGTCAATAATAGTTTGACACCATTTTTTAAACTCTCCATAGGGGTACTACCATAGGCTCTTTTACAGATGTTGAATATGATAACCCGTCTGCCCTCCCCTTTGGCTATTACCAACACTATAAATCATCCGAATCAGTAGATCTTTACTCAAAATTGAGGCCCAAAGAGGAGCCCACCAGGGTTAACAGGCTGCCCCTTTGGTCTCCCCCGCAAGGAGCCCATTGTTGCTGGTTTAACAAAAGAAGCAAAACCCTGGAGTAGCACAGTAGTCATATCCCTGGTTCCCTGCATACAAATCACATCAAACCCCTGATGTGGCCTTGTGGAACCCCAATTGTTACTGGCATCGAATCAATAGTCTCAGTGGGGGGGAGGGGGCAGCCCAGTTCAGCCAAGACCGGTCAATCGACTTCTTCCAACCCATTGTCTATTCTTAGGTCGTATTCTGTATCGTGCAAAGATACTGTGACTCCTGGATGGAATTTGTTCAGGACCGAGATACTACTGGATGGTGGGTGCAATCGCAGAGCAATATTTGAGCCAGCAGGGGGATAGGCGAGTAACTCGATTGATAGAAACCCATCCACAAGCCATCCATTAGCCAGAGTCAGTCATAATAAATCTACAGTCTCTCAGAATCAGCATTCTTTCACACCACTTATGTCATCCCTGATAATAGATAGACAGCCCCTCACATGTCGGAGCCACTGGATGGCTTTATTCACAAGGGCTTCCTTGCTCTCATAGGATCCAGCCGTTAGCCTTGGTACATTCACCATATAAACGATGTTATGTGGACCCTGTGAACCCCCAGTCTTTGGAGTCCACGAATGCTGAGATGGAAATGGATTAGATAAGGGCTGCAGTTTAGGTTCAATACCCACAGGGCCATGTGCAATTTTCCAAGGCCTCACTGGTGAGTTTGCAGAGGAGAATCTATCGATGGTTTCAGTCAAGGTACTGGACTTTCCCAGTTGGATTTTTTCTCCAACTATCCTAGGTCGATACGACTGTGGGCAGAAAGTACTTTGGCCACCTCTCGTCAACCCTGCATTTTGATTCTTGTATGACCCAGTCTCTTGGCCAACCAAAGGTCGAGATGAAAATTCCCTTGTGCCAGAGGCCCCCTTTGGTATTGGGTTCATCACATGTGTCGTGGGGTGTCTAGAAGTGCGTGGGTTGCCAGGTGCTCTGGAAGGTTGCATGAAGGTGGATTTGCCATCTGTTTCGGTGTGTTGTGTCACACACGAGTAACCCAAGGTTTTGGAAGAGTTTCCAATACGGGTGAGCTTGGTCACCTCACTCCTTAGATAGGAGGTTGCTTCCTTATGTTTTTCATGCTCCCTGTGATAGCTCTCAGGGTTTTAGAACCACAAGCGCACAAGTTACTGTTGCAGGAGGCATCCACGGGTTTTTCGATGATAGTCTAATTAGAAGTGGTATCCTGCATCCTTGATGGTTCAAGGCACCCCTTGTCAGCATTCCTCAATGTTGTGGTATTTGAGCAATTACATTGTTTTTATCCTTGCCCTAGTCACATCCACCCAAGGTATCGCAGACATCTAAAAGGACATAATGGTTGCTAAGGGACATACCAAGGGCAACCTTTACAACCTCACACTCAGGAGTTTGTACGTGAGGTTCCAGCATGAAACTAAAGCTCGTTGGAGACAACTCCTACTCCAGCTGCAGGAGCCTGAATGGCTTTGTGTATAGCGGCAGCCACAGGGCGGTCCTAAAACAAGAATTATCCTCCAACAAGCTCTACTTATCTGCGGCCACCCTTGAGATATCATATCCACATACTCCTCCTCCTGCTGCTGCTGCCTTACCAGAAAGCCCACACCCAGTCTCGACTCGTACAGGTTACGGTCTGGAGGATGGAACGTGGCAGCCAGTGACTAACATCCATGCACCATAACTCCTTAGGACTTTTCACAAGGAATTCCCACATTAACCTGCTCCACAGAAGGGGGCTAGAATGGAGTATACTGTTAGGAATACTCCGTTAGGGAATTTCTATGGTCAGATGGTGTCATTCATTCCTGCAGCGGTATGTGCATCGGTCCATCTGGTGCAGGCCATTGGGGTAACAGATCACCTATTGCTATGTTAGGGGCATCGGTTTCCTCCTTTAATGGTGGGTCTAGTCTAGGCAACTGAAGGATCGGGGCTGTGTTGAAAGACTCCTGTAAGGATTGGAAGGCTGTTTCGGCTGATGAATTCCATTGGTAAGGAACTCTTTTCCTCAATAAAGGTGTAAGTGTATGTGTCATTTGAGAATAATGAGATATGAAGCATTGATAACAGTTGGCAAAGCCAAGAAATCTTTGGAGTTTGTTTACATTCTTTAGTGTAGGCCACTATTGAACCACTTGGATTTTCTTGGGATCCATACTGACTCCAACTGAAGACAAAATATAGCCCAGGAAGGCAATCATCCGATGAAAGGAACATTTGGACAATTTGGCATAGAGGTTATGTTGTTGTTGCAGTTTCAATATTTATTTGACATGCAGTCAGATTCAGAAGGATGTGACCTTTGCCCAGATACAGTGTTCTGGGGTGAATTGCTGTCTTTATAAATTCCACAACCCTGTCTTCATCACTTTTCAGATCTACCGTGCTCCAGATAAGATTTGGAAGTGGGACTATTTTTTAAAGTTGGGAGTAAACATATTTTTTATGGAGTAAAAATTTCAGTTCATTTTCCAATGGGAGTATTTTATAAGTAAAATGTTTAAAATAAGTTTTAACTGGAAAATTGAAATGCTTGGTAATACTTTTTCTTTGTACCTGGATATTCATATACATTGAAAGATACATGTTTACTTTTTTCGATCAGGCATTTATAACAGTAGTTTTCTCCTGTGGTATTACTGCACCACTGCACCACTGGACCAAACGTATCCATATGGTTGTTCGAGTGAAAGCAGGGGCACAAGGTCCTACGTGTCTGTTTCCAATTTTTTGTTGGGAGTATTTTTACTCCCTATTTTAATTTTTGGGGAGTATTCGCCTATTTCTAGGGAATATAAGTCGCCGATACAACCCTTATCTGTAGGGCGCGACCGGGAAACTAACATGAAGGAAATGCTACGAATGCATTAGAGCTGTTAAAGATGCTGTAGTAACCTACAATATGACAAGATTGGAACGGCATACTTAACCGGCATGAAAAGCCTGCACGCATTAAGCATTAAACCCGTTGATATGTCCTTAAACAGTACCTTGGAAGTCTACTAGTGAACTGCTGGCCAATTTACATTTCCTTACTCTAATATATGGATTACCTGAATAGAGATACCAGACTAATGATTCAAGTACATGTATAATTGGATGCACACTTTTGATAAACAACACTATTTATTACGCCCTGACGACGGCCCAGAGAGGGCTGAAACGCGTGTTGGCGTGGCGTCTGTCTAGTGGATTAAAATTCATGCAACTATAAGAACGTTTTGTTTTGTCAATGATTTAAAGACACACATGTAATTTGTGGAATATTTGTATACCTTTTGTGATATTTTATTCTACCTACAACCATTAGGAAGGAGCGCAGATAGTGAGGCACTCCGAACTTGTGTAGCTTCTTATCTGTAGGGCTGCTTGCATCACATGGAGAGCCAAGGCATCGGAGAATATCAGAATATCATCTATGTAGACGGCTACGTATTGATCAAGGTAAGGACGGAATATCTCATTGACTAAATATTGGAATGCAGGTGGTGCATTGCACAACACGAAAAGGCATAACAAGGTATTTGTAATGGTACAGCTGCCGGAGAAAGGTACAATGCGAAGCAGAGTGCAATATTAAAATATGACTCGGAAGAGACGTAGCTCCACAGCTCGGCTCTTGAAATGTGTACAGTAGCTGGCTAACCCAGGTTCCAAATCACCATGTGTACGCCCCAGAACACAAGAACCAACACTGACTAAGCAGCCTCACCAGCAGCCCTGTGGATGCGACAGGACATATTATCACTACATAGGCTGCACGCAGGGAGCGCTGATAGACTGCGGGCCCAAAGAACAAACGTTACATGAATACTGGCTAACCTGAATGTCCCTCTGAGCTATAAACAATATACTTGAACACTAGTGCCCGGCATCCGAACTGCAGGAGGAGGGGAACACTACTGTTGCTTACCAAGATCACAACAGTTGCACTGATCGAGGTGAAACACCACAAAATAGTCAGAGTAAGGAGGCCACTTGCAGAAAGCCCTGACACCAATACAAACTGGTTGTTTAGGTGAGGAGGAGCCCAACGTTGAGGATCCAAGTGGTCACGGGGGAGAGTACAGACGAATGTAGGGTCTGGAGCACAAATGATATGTGGGCCAGAATTAAAGGAGGCTAACAGTGAAACACTCCATACTGGGACAGAACAGCAATGCACCAGTGCCTGACACCAGCAGTAACAACGTTTTGAGACAACGCAGAGGAACGCAGCTGCACACAGTGACTACAAAGGAGGTACAGAACAGAATGAGGCGCCACAGATTGTGGCAGTAGCGGAAGCTGACACGAGCTCTGCCACTAGAATTGGCAGCGACAAGCCTGGTGCCACCACAGGCGAGAGTGTCACTATAGTCCAAGAGGTGTGCAGCAATAGCATGAGAAGGCTGCTGCTGGAGTGTGGGCTCCCAATCGGTCACGAAAGAATTGATGCCGTCGAAACCGGGGAAGCCCAGGGGGAAGCAGGCATCAATGGACATATTTATGAAACCAACCCACACAGAAGAGGGGGCACAGTCTGCAGAGCAGTACATACAAGGAGTAGCAACCCCATGTTGTGATGACCATAAAATATTGGAAGCCATTGCGAAGTTGAAGCTGTCATGGGAGTTCAAGATGGATACAGCCATTATGGAGCTAAAAACATCCCTGGAATGTAAGATTGATGCCGTTAGTGTCGACGTCAACCGTCTGAGACAAGATGTTAGGGCGTTGGAGGAACGCACAGGCGGACTGGAAAAGGAAGTGAAAGCAAACACAGCAAGCTGTACAGCTAATGCCAGCAAAGTATCCTCATTGAAACAATAAGTGCGCAACCTGGAGTGCAGCGCAGAAGAGGCGGTGGGACGACCGCGTAGGAACAACATCTGGGCCTCCCCGAAGGAGAATAAAACCCAGATCTGACGAATTATATTGAAAACATGCTGCTGCAAGAAATATAATGTGGTTTGCTCATGCAAGGGTTCACAGTGGAGAGGGCTCATAGAGCCCTGACAAGGAAGCCACCACCAGGAGCCCATCCCCGGCCGATCATCGCTAAAATACTGAATTACCAGGACAGGGAGAAGAGCCTGGAGCACTTTCGTAAGGGAGGTACAATAAACACATTGTCAGCAACCATCATGGCGTATCCAGATTAGACTTTCCTGGTACAAAAGCAAAGTCGGAACTACATAGCTATTAAAAAAAGGTTATGGGAGTCTGTATTCAAATATATGTTGCTGTACCCTGTGAAATTGAAGGTCCTTCTTAACGGCAGAGTGTGTTTCTTTGAGAATCCAGAAGATGTGACAGAGTGGTTGGACACAATGAACTGCCCAGCAGGAGCAGATGATCAGACAGAGGACGGAGAGGATAAGTGAACCTACATTTCCTCTATGATATACTATTGGACAGAATATTTCAGTAGAGTGGAATGTACTAAATAACAATTAACTCTTTGTGAACTATCTTGCTCACAATACGCTGTACATGCAAGTTTCCCTCAACTGTGAAGCGTGTATGGACAGTATTCCGACGGGTGACTCGTTAGAGCACATACAGATTTCTGCTTCCCTTAGATCACGGGATAGCAGTAACTATGAGGGACGACACGAACATATGTATCAGACGCTTTAGGCATGATTGTCTGGACCAGTAAGTCCACAATTTACTAACAAGGTAAGTAAGCCCGGTTTCTATGTTGATATTGCTCAATCTTAAGACACCTCGATCTATTCCATTAGTTCGATCTATTTCATTAGTTCAATCGCAGTTCCACAATATGAGTTCTTCATCTTGTCTCCCACATTTTATTATGCACGAACTTCATTGGAGGAGTATTGTGAACTACAAAACCAACAATGCAAAGCCACCTACCATTGTGAGGCGACGCAATAACATGCATTTAGATGCTTCAGGCGCGGCTTTCTCTGGACTATTAAGCCCATTCTCTAGTTAAGCAAGCCTGCCGAGTTCCTGTGTCCCAATTTGAGACACACCTCGAGCCATGATAAGAAAAAGTTTTTCACCGTTTCTTTTTACATTTTAAATTACATGCAGTAGCACTGTGGACTGCAAAGCCCACAATCCTGAGCGGCTGTTTATGGACGCTAAAGCGCATGCGCACTGAGCTTCCACTCAATCTTGACTCAGGAAAGGTGCCACAGCAGCGACAGTTTAACCCGCTGCGTTACTATTTATCAACGGCCTAAACAAGGTAAGGAAACACCTAGATTGACAGAAAGTGACTCTGTAGCGTACTATGTCTTCACGGCACAATGACCGTAGAGTTAATCAACATGCCGCATTGTGTTTGTGTTCATTTAGGCAGCCACACGGCCCAGTGGAGATTACTTTGGTCCACGGCCACACACTATGTGGGATTCCACCACTGGCCTCTTCCCCAGTGTGTCACAATCGTGATGAACTACACGGTTGATACAAGTAAGCGTTTCCATTTTAAATGCCAATGTGCTTATGTACCTTATACGGCTTAGTATGGATGGGTAGCTACACTACTAAGCCACAGCAGCTAAATGCATGTTACACATGCTTTGTTCTCTCCTCTGCAGGCGGTTTCAAATATACGGCTGCTTGCTTGAATAAATTCGCCCCCTAACAGAGACAAACAAGAAACAACTTCTCTTCGCTCTTTTTAAAAAAAAAACAGTGAGTACCAACCCGTTATTGTAGAACCATTTTAGTGGATCCCCACTGTCCAGGTAGTTCCGTCCTTTTTTTAAAAAAATACATATGTCCTTTTTCATTATAGGGCATACATCACATGAAGCGCCACTTCCGGGAGCATTCACGACGGGATTCATTCCATCTTACCAGTTTGCCAGCCCCTGAAAAGTTTCAGAGGAGGTGAGCAGGTGTCATACAGCAAATTAAGAAAACTGTATTGGAATATTAAGTAACTTAAATTTTTGAGTAAACACAGAGATGACAACGCCATTCATTTTTTATTTGTAGATCTAAGGCTCTCTTGCCACACACATCCTCCACCTTTGTCTTTCTATCAAGAGGCAACGCAGAATCGGCGATTGCCCCCCTGTCCTGAAGAAGGTTGAATATTAAGTCACGACACGAGGGGACCGTTTCATCCTCGTTAAGAGAACTCAACCGAAACATGTTGACAATGGTTTTCCAAACCCCCTGAATACGAGCAGAGGGGCACATTGTGAAATAATTGAGTGCTTAATTTAAGAACTGTCTGACCTATTACTGTGATTTAAACAGAACATCACCTGTTTCTAATTTTTTGTTAATATGATGACTGTATGAATGAGTTGTGAATGAGTGGTTTGTGAAGGGGTGTATTACAGTTGGTTTGTGGAGCTGACCAATGAATATAAACATTGTAAATATACTTTTCATATGATATATGCATTTGTACAATAAACAGAAAGCTACTATGATTTGAACAATAGCTAATTGTTGTCTTTGGTCTAGTTGGCCCAATCTCTATATTATAGAATAGCCTGGAGGAACATAGACGTTAATCAGGCTCCCCTTTTCTTACTCCGTCTCCCAAAGCTTGCCTGTTTTGGGGGATTCCCTAGATCCAAATGCGCTCTGCATGTAAAAAAAAGTAAGGTCCTAGCGCATATCCTGGCTAAGCGGAGAATAGCGATCAGGTGGAAGGCTAAAGCAAGACCTGTGGCATAGGTCTGGTGGAAGGACTTGTTGAAATGGGCTAATGCAGAAACCACTGTGTGGCAGGAAGCATCTAGCAGGGAAGAGGAACAGGGAGGAAGAAGGGTCGAATTATGAAGATTATTTATTTATTTATTTATTCACATTTGTTGAGCGCACAGCAGACCGAAGGCATTGTGGCGCTGGTTACAGTGTTTCTTAAGCTTAGTTACATACAGTTGGTGCCCGTGGTTACATTGGGCAGTGATTATGCTTTAATGACATGTACATCATGAACACGAGAGTGGTCAGGTGCGCCGGTTAGTTAAAGAGGGCAGTTTTGAGTTGTTTACGGAAGGAGAGGAGGGATGTTTCCGCTCTGAGGTTGGTGGGCAGTGCGTTCCAGAGCGTTGGTGCCAGGTAGGGGAAGCCTATACCTCCAGCCTTAGATCTATTGATGCGTGGTATGGTGAGACGGTTGGTGTATGTAGATCTGATTGGTCTTGTGGACTGAGATCTATGCAGGGTGTCGGATAGGTAGGATGGTGCTGTATGGTTGATGCATTTATGTGTAGTGGTGAGGATTTTGAAAGCGATCCTATCCTTGACTGGGAGCCAGTGGACAGTTTTCCTGGCTAGGGTGATGTGCTCTCTTTTTGTTATGCTGAGTGCTGCTCTGAGGGCGTTGTTTTGAGTGGTTTGGAGCCTTGGTAGGTTGTTCTTGGAGGTGCCGGCTAGGAGTGCGTTACAGTAATCCAATTTAGCTCCAATGGTGGCTCTTGCGATGGACAGGCAGTTATCTTTTGTTAGGAAAGGTTTTATGCGTTGATGAGTTTAGTGCTCAACGCCAAAGCCATGACTATTGCGCTTACTTGTTTGTCCATAGATAGGGTGGCATCTATGTGGACTCCTAGTGTTTTGACTGAGGCTAGGACTGGGATGATGCAATTGTCTATGTTAAAGTTAGTGTATAATGGGTTGAGGTTGGCAAGGGTGGGCTTCTGACCTAGGATGAGGATTTCAGTTGTGTCCCCATTCAGGCAGAGGCCATTAGTAGCCATCCAGGCTTGTATGATGGAATAGATTAGTTGAAGGGAGGTGGAGTCTTGATGATAGTTTCCAGTCAGGGGAAGGAGTATCTGTGTGTCGTCGGCGTAATTCGTGTAGGTGATCCCCATAGCGTCCAGCTTGTCGAATAGGGGTTTGGTAAAAAGGTTATATAGCTTTGGGGCCGTGCATGAACCTTGTGGAACCCCACAGTGAATGATGGATGGTGCTGCATGAGCTATGTTGGAGAAGACTTTCATAGCTCTACCTTGTAGGAAGGAGGTTACCCATGAGGCAGCGTCCTTGGAGAAGTGTGCTGCATGCGTTAAATGGTTGGTGAGAGTGTTGTGATCTACCAAATCAAATGCTGCTGATAGGTCAAGGAGGAGGAGGAGTGCGGGCTTGCCTTTGTCCAAGATGTTAGTGATTTCGTATTTTAGGTCTAGAAGGGTGGTTTCAGGTCCGTGTCCCTTACGGAATCCAGATTGCCTTTTACCTAAGATTGCATTAGACTCTAGGTAGAGTTGGATCTGTATATGGGCGGCCTTGTCAAGTAATTTTAGAAGGAATGGAACTGTAGTTATGGGTCGTTAATTGTTGGGGTTCACAGGGTCTAGTGTAGGTTTTTTTAGGAGGGGGCGCACCCAGGCCTCTGTGAGGCTGTCTGGAACTATGCCTGACCTGAATGATGCATTGATGAAAGCTGTGAAGAGAGGTGCGAGCTGCTCAGCACAATCTTTAATGATTTTAGGGGGGCATACATCAACCTTACATAGTGAGGGTTTGAGATGTTTAAGGATGTTAATGACCTCTGTTTTGGAAATTTCGGTGAATGTGAATTTGGGTAGGTTGCTGGCTTTAACACTAGGTTTCATATGTGTGTGTGTGCTTTGCTTGGGTAAGGAGTTGTAGTGGTGGGATATCTTTTTTTTGGAGTAGGTTTATTTTTTCTAGCATGGCTGTTTGTATGCCTGTGCACCAAGCCTCGTCCTTGATGATCTCGTCAGGGCATGTAGGAGGTACGGTTAGTTCTTTAAAGATACTGAATAGCTCTTTAGATTGAGAGTTAGCCGCGGTGATGCGTTAGGTGTAGGCTTCGGATTTAGCTAGAAAGATGGCATCTTTGTATTTTTTGGCTATGGTTTTGAATACATCTTTTGTGTTGTCGCAGGGATTACGTTGCCAATTTTTGAGCGCTTGGTGTTTGTCTGTACGCAGCGATTGGAGATCCTCTGTGAACTAGGAGTTGGAGTGGAAGGATTGTTTCTCTTTTTTGTTTTCTAGGGGGGCGGCAGTGTTGACGGCCCTTGTGATGGATTCTTTAAATATTTCAGCGAGTGTATTAGGGTCTGATGAGAAGGGGGGCTTTAGACAAGGCACATTGAGTAGTGCGCTGATGTTGGCTGCTGTGAGTTTTTTGGCACTTCTAGCTAAGGTGGCCGCAGCTCTGGTGGGTACTCTAACACTCATAATGCTGGGGATATTGAATAGGATGAGGTTATGGTCTGTCCACGGGAGGCTGGTGTTAGCGGTGATTGCTATGTTGCAGTTGTGGTCAGAGATCCAGTCTAGGGTGCGTCCTTTAGCGTGTGTGGGCGCTATGATTTTTTGAGAGAATCCTAGGTTATGGAGGTTTTTGGCTAGAGATAAGGCAGCTCTGTTCTTGGGTCGTCAAGTCCTAAGTTTAGATCTCCTATGAGGAGTGACTTAGTGGATTTTTTGATGTTGTTTCCTAGGAGGTGGTTAACTTGACCTTGGAAGTTGGTGGAGGGGCCAGGTGGACGGTATATTGTATGAATGTTAATGGTGCAGTTAGGCGAGGGTGCTAGTTTGATGGCTAGAATGTCAACATTTCCTTCCTCTTGGTGTGGTATGGTTCTAATGGGTAGGGTTTCTATGTGGATAAGGGCAACCCCCCTCCTGTTTTGGACACTCTGTTGTCTGGTGATGGCATACCGTGGAGGTAGGGCTAGTGCGATGGCTGGGCCTGACGCTTCGTGAAGCCATGTCTCGGTAATGGCTAGTATGTCTAGGTCATTGGAGGTTAATAGGTCATGTACTTCTATGGCGTGGGCATTGAGGGATCTTACATTTATAAGAGCGCACTTGTATGGAGTATGGCCGGGGTTCTGTGGGCCTAATGTAGGGGGGTTTAGTGTAGCGGTAGCGTTAATTGGAGCGCAGGGATTACTGCTATGTATATTGTCTGTAGACTTGCTACTGTAGTACGAGGTAGTGTTCCTTCGATGGAGGGGTGTACTAACTTTCGTGGTGCATGAGCTAAGTCTGTAATTTCTGAGTGTTGTGTGTACATTAGTGGCCTGGTGTTGGATGGGAGCTGTGCAGGCTCTGAGTCTAACTAATCTGAGGCTAGTGGCGGGTGTCAGTGCAGTGAGTTGTAATGGAGGTGTGGGCGTACGCAGGAGGTCCATTGTGGTCGGATGACTCTGTGAGTGTGGGTCGTGAGTGTGGGGCTCTCTGTTGCTGCTGAGTAGTGTGATCATGAGGGTTAGTAGCGCACACAATAAACAGGTGTGGAGGAGCGAGGAGAACATACTGAGCGTGAGTTTGTTGCGCTATGCAGAATATAACAATGCTGGCAGAATATCACAGTGCTAGCTGAGAGGCGCTATGCAGAATGTAACAATGCTGGCAGAATATCACAGTGCTAGCTGAGAGGTGCTATGCAGAATATAACAATGCTGGCAGAATATCACAGTGCTAGCTGAGAGGCGCTATGCAGAATATAACAATGCTGGCAGAATATCACAGTGCTAGCTGAGAGGCGCTATGCAGAATATAACAATGCTGGCAGAATATCACAGTGCTAGCTGAGAGGCGCTATGCATTAATCGTAGTGGGTAGCTAGATATTTAACCTGTAGTTGGCTTATGGTGCCCTAGTCGGCTTGCAAGGTACGTGAGTCTTTGTCATTAACAGAACTAATAGGTGTGGTGGGGGTCCTATGTAATGCAAAGTTCATGGACGAGTGTGACTTACTTTTCTTGTGGTCACGTGGAGCGTGTGGCCACGATCGTCATGGTTAGCGGGAATCCTCAGGTCAGTCGGGGATGTTGCCCGTGCCTGGCTTGTTAGTTCTATGAATGCTGTGGGCTCTCCTGGCTCGTAGACATAGATGTTGGGTGGATAGTTCAGTTTTTTTTGGAGCTGCGGTTAGGGAATGGCAGCGTCTTGCGCCGTAGCGCAGTGGCGGACAGGGGCAGACAGGAGAGGCCTTTGGCTCACGGGCCTTAGGCTACTGAGGGCTGGCTTCCGCCTCCGGTCCTCGGCACCGGTGAATATGCAAAAGTGGTTGCTAGGCAGCCGATGTGAACGCTCTGGGTGTGTTCTCCATGGCGGCCATCTTGCGGCAGCGTAGCTCTTCAGGTTTCTTTGGTGCTACAGCCAGATAATGAGGCCAAGGTGCGGGCACAGCGGTGCAGGCACTGCCGATGTGGGGGCTTCTAGCACAAAGCGGGATGCGTCACTCAGTAGGGTTCCTGCTTTCTGCGCTTCGCTATCAGCTGCTCCTGATCCTCCAAGCTGCCTCTTGGAGGATGTCGTCGGGCTCCTGCCCATGAGGATAGTGGGCTGGGGGGGCAGACAGGAGGGGCCTTTGGCTCACGGGCCTTAGGCTGCTGAGGGCCGGCTTCCGCCTCCGGTCCTCGGCTTGCTCATAGCAAGTCTGACAACCTCAGAATATGAAATACAAGAAACAAATGCGAACCCTGCTCACGACTCTACTGTAGATATGTAAGCATAGGCATGGAATTAGCAGGAATAACAGGTGCGGTGTGGACTGAGTTTGGGAGGCAGTTGGGAGGAGGGAGAGGGTGTTGGTATGGCATAAAGATGTGTGTAGAGTGATCAATAACGATGTATTCAATGTTTTGTTTAAGTTTAAAAAGAAAAATAGTCTAAACATTTTTTTTTAAAGAAAAAAAAAAGTTATTTGTAATGCCCCTCCCTTGTCCGAAATGCGGTTTTCCACTCGTCTCCCGGATGGACTCAGATCAAATTGTATGCACCTCTAAGATCAAGTTTGGTATATATATCTTGGCCCCCTTGTACTTGATCTATTAGGGATTGTACTAGAGGAAGAGTGTAGTGCTTTTTCACAGTGATGTCATTTCTCAACAATCCTTTTTAGGAATAGAAAATATAGGTGCCCCAGCGGGGGATGAAGAGTGTCAGATGAATCCCTTTCCAAGGTTCTCTTTGATGTACTCTTTAAGTACAATGGTCTCTTGGGCTGTTAACGCATAAGTTTTGCCATATGGGAGAGCAGCACCTGGAACCAATTCGATCCTACGGTCATATGACGGGTGGGGCGGTAGTGCATCCACTTCTTATGGATTGAAAACATCCTAGAATACTCAATTCCCTTTGGGGAGGCCACCTGATGTGGCTGCGATTTCTTTGACTGGAGGGCTTTCTGCAGGCTGCATGGGGGTCCTAATGGACTCTTGAAGGACTCAAGGTGACATGATTCAGCACAATAATCAGATTTAAAGACCCCTTTTGTCCAGTCTATATAAGGGTTGTGAAAAGCTACCCAAGGCATGCCCAGCACAATTTGGAAGTATGGTGCATCAATGATATCAAATACTATATGCTCGCGGCGAAATACTCCTCATCTCATATGGAAAACACTTGCATGTTTAGTTATGAGTCCGGATGCGAGTAGGGATCCATCTGTAGAGTGTATGTTTTCTTCACATGATTTTTCCAAAACGGGCAAATGTTTTTTACATGCGAACTGGGTATCAACAAATATTCCAGTGGCTCCACAATCAATTAGGGCTCTGGCATTCATTAATGGAAGCCCTTTGCATTGAAGGGTGATGGTTAACTGCAGGCATAGGCGATAATAGGGACAGAGTGTCTATGGGTGTTTGGATTGTTCTCGGGTCCACCCCTTTTTACTGAGGACTCAAGGCTTTTCCCGGCTGTTCAGGGCATTCACACAAGTGGTGTCCTGAGAGACCAAAATAGAAATACAGATTGTTTATATGCCAGTGTTCTCATTCTCCCTAACAGGACCCCTACTCCACCCACTTGCATGGTTTCAGGTAAAGGAACTCCTGAAGAAATGTCGATTGGAGTATGACTCAGGGGTCGATGTAACTCAAAATGTTTCTGCTCCCCTCGTCTTTCTCCCTGCTTTTGTTCGCTGTGTAGTGTCACGTTTATTAGTTATGCTAATGTGGCAGGGAGCGGCATTACTTGAGAAACTGCACCTTTAATATCTCTGAGTCCCCTATAGTATATGGTAGCCTGAATGTCTTCAGCCCATGGTGTTTCAGCAACTAGATACTTGAACTGGCCGATATAAGCTATGATGTCTCTTGAACCATGTTCGATATCCACGAGTTCATTATGAACAGACCACTCGCATATTCATCTCGCAAACATCTGACGAAACGTAACAAGGCACTGATCTAGTCGTCTAGAATCGGGTCATGGTTGTTGATCCAGTGGGAAGCCCAGGTAAGGGCATGACCATCCAGATTCATGAGAATCAAGTCCACCTTAGTGGTGCTGGTGTTATACAAGTGGGGTTGGTTCATGAAGTGTAATCTACATTGTGTCATAAATTTAGAAAAATCGTTCGTTGACCCAGTGAACTTTTTCGGCATGGGCGGGGAGGGGAAGGTATATGTGCCCCTACACCAGGTTCTCTTAATACTGTTCCCGATCCCTGCTCTCCCTTTGGCTCTGACCTGTTCCATTGGAGAATTGAAAGGTAGCAGGTTTAGTTTAGTTTATTATTTGTATAGCGCAACCTAACCCTGAGGTATCTGAGCGCTTAGACATGGAGCATTTGTTACAGTTACATTACAGTAGATGAGAAAAACAGAAAGGATTGTGACAACCAGGTTACAGAATGGTCGGAATAGAAACAGCAGGCATACGGACCAGGTTACAGTGTGGTGATTATGTCTGCAACATGGCGTATAGAGAGTAGACGAAGGAAACGTTAGGCTGGGAAGAGGTGCTCCCTAAACTGGAGCAATGGTAATATACATAGCAGTGGTGCAAGTACAGTAATTAAGGGCAAACGGGAAGAATGTAGGCCAACTGCTGATGATACATATCTAGAAAGTGGTGAGCTAATGTTGCTGGGTGAAGAGCAAGTCCTTCACTTTGGATCTAAAGGACCAGAAGGAAGGTTCGGCTCTAATGTCAGTGGGGAGCGTGTTCCAGCACTTTGCTGCTAACACCAGGAAGCTCGGCCCACCGGCAGTTTTAAGGTTATACTTGGATAAATTAAGGCAGTGCATATAAGGTGATCTAGTATGTCAGGTGGAGCTGTGCCTTGAAAATGTGTCTGTCAGGTATTGGGGAGCTGCCATACACAAGCACTTGTGGGTGATGACAAGAGTGCGTAATTTAATTCTGTCACGTACTGGTAACCAATGTGAGTCCCGTCTAATGGTGGAGATTTGATTGGTGCGTGGTATGTTTAGGGCACACCGGAGGGCATTGTTCTGGAAAACTTTTAAACTATTCAGATTGTGATTAGTAGAGCCTAGAAATAGAGTGTTACAGTAATCCAGTTTGGACAAGATCAAGGCTCTGGCTAGGGTGAGGAAACTCCTTGTGGACAGAAAGGGTTTGCATGCGTTGATTAATTTGTTAATATAAACTGTGGTGGAGGCTGTTTACTCGCTTTTTGAGGGAGAAGGCGGCGTTAAAGTAGACGCAGAGGGTTTTGCCCTCTTTGGCGACCTTGATGATATTACCATCAATGTTGAATGATTGGTAGCGGGGTTCCAGTTTGTTTAGGCGAACCTGGGTGCCAATGATCAGTAGCTCCGTCTTATCGTCGTTTAGGCAGAGGCTATGTGTAGCCACCCAGACCTGTATTTCTATATAGATTTAATTTAGCTTTGCAGAATCTCTCTAGTAGCAACCAGTGAGAGTTATGAGGACCTGGGTATCATCCACATAGTTTGTGTAGGTGACATCCACATAATCAAGACAATTAAAGAGGAGCGTGGTAAAGATATTATAAAGCGCTGGTGAAACACAGGATCATTGAGGGACTGCGCACTGGATAGTTACCGGTTCAGCAGCCGCTGTGGGTGCGAAGACCCTAGTTGTCCTATTTGAAAGGAAGGATTGGATCCAGTTGGTGGCGTTAGGGGAGAATGCTGCAACAGTGGAAAGGTGTTCAGTCACGATACGATGGTCGATCAAGTCAAATGCTACGGAGAAATCCAACAAGAGCAGGATGGCAAGGTTGCCCGTGTCTTTGGCTTCATCCATTTGAATTTCTAGGTCCAAGAGGGCTGTTTCAGTCCCATGCCTAGGTCTGAAACCGGACTGTCGTAAGAATAGAAGAGTGTTGTCCTCCAAGTGTTGTTGAATTTGGAGATAGGCCACTCTATCTAGTATCTTCAGGAGGAATGGGACTGTCGTAATGGGTCTGTAGTTTGATGGTGTGTTGGGTTCTAGGTTAGGTTTTTTGAGTAGAGGCATGACCCATGCTTCTTTAAGGATGTTAGGGACTGATCAATTCTTGAAGGAGGAATGAATCAAGGCTGTGATGAAGGGTTCCAATTCTTTTGCACCATCCTTGATAACTGAAGCTGGGCAAGAGTCTCCCTGGCAGTTAGATGGTTTGAGGCTCGAGATTATATTTGCCACTTCTTCTGCAGTTACAGGAGGGAAGCAGAATGGAGGGCATTTGAGGGATGGGCGCATTGCATGAGTGGGCATTTGGAGTGAGGCTGTTTTTTTTGTTTCGATTTTGGATTGAAGAAGGCTATTTTGTCTGATAAGGCTTGCTGGATGTTAGCACACCAAGCCTTGTCCTTAAAACAGTCTTCAGGAGGCAGTGAAGGACACTCCAGTTCTCTTAAGATAGAGAAGAGTTCTTTAGTATCAGATTTAGCATTCTGAATTCTGGTATTATAGATCTCCTTTTTGGTTTTGGTAATGGCCGCTTTGTAGGTGACTGCAGCGCTGGAGAACCTTTCCATGTTGGGAGAAGAGGGGGCTTTTCTCCAGTTAGCTTCAGATGTACTTTTAATATTGCGTAGCGCTTTTAGTTCAGCAGAGCACCATTTATTTAAATGGGCGGCCGGTTCAGCTTTTCTCAATTTTAGCGGTGCAATTTGGTTAAGGGCTTGTTCTAAGGTAACATTGTAGAGGCCCACCAAGGAGGATGGGTCTGAATCTGGGTTAGTAGGAAGGTCGGCGATAGGCTGTAGTAAGGGTAAGAGGTTCTCAAAGGTTATGCTGCGTTTGTTCCTGGACAAGGATTGTGGTGCGATGACAGCAGGTGTGTTGTTGAGAATGCCTTTAGGTATGGTAAAGGTGATGCAATGGTGGTCTGACCAGGCACAAGGTGTATTATTGAGTATTGTAACGCTGCAATTAGAGTCTGACAGCCGGTCCAGAGTTCTACCTTTGGAATGGGTAGGCTCATTGATACGTTGAGTGAAACATAGTTTTGTGATGGTGTCGTCCAGCATAGAGGTGCTAGAGTCATTAGGGTCATGGAGACCTAGATTGAGGTTGCCCAGTAAAATGATTTGTGAGCCTGGTTTGTTATTTAGGGTTAAAAGGTGGGTGATGTCTTCCTCAAAAGAGGATCTGGCTCCAGGGGGTCGATAGATGAGGTGAAGCAGGATAGTGTAAGTGTCGGTGAGAGTTTAACTGAGAGGAGTTCTGCTGCGGGTAGGCCAGAGTTCGAGAATTCTCTAAGGTTCAGGTGGGATTTGACTATAAAGGCCACTCTGCCACCTTTCCCAGTGCCTTTGTCAGATCGAATGATTGTGTAGTTGTCAGGAATGGCTAATGATAAACTGGGACCTGCGGCTGGATGTAAGCAAGTTTCAGTAACAGTGAGAAAGTCAAGTTGGTTGGAAGTAATAAGGTCTGAAATGTCAGGTGCGTGAGCGACCAGCGAGCGTGCTTTAATAAGAGCTCCCTTAATAGATGGGGATCAATGACTGGGACTCCTTGAGGTGGATTGTGGTGCGTGGTGGGGCTGGCATCACTATGTGTACAGGTAGGCACAGATGGAGGTGTAGGGATTGGAGATAAGCGGGAGCTGTTGGAGCTGTGTGAGGAAGGTACACTGTGAGTCATCAGTCTACAGTGGAGGCGAGAACATAGGGCCTCATTACACGGTAGGCGGTAAGGGTTTACCGGTACCGGTATTTTACCGGTACCGGTAAACCCTTACCGCCTTACTACGAGGTCTCTTTGCGGGACCCGACTTTAACAGCTGGTTTTACCAGCTGTTAAAGTAGAGTGCCGCAAAGGGACCTCGGAGCTAATTACAGTACCGCAATTTGCGGTACCGTAATTAGCACCTTCCCCATTCCCATTATGGCCTATGGGGCAAAAATGGGAATGGGGAAGGGCAATGGAGGAAGGCGTAATTACCGCCTTCCCGAACTTGGAATAAGGCGGTAATTCCCCTTTCATCCAAGGCGGTACTGGTAAATTACCGGCATGAACCATGGCGCTAATAGCGCCATGGTTTACTGCCTACCGTGTAATGAGGCCCATAGTCTAGCATTTCTCTGGCTGAGGGGACATGGAATCAGAGGTGTGGGTGGGGTAGCAAAGCTGGTGATCCATTCTGCAGGGAGTTGGGATATACAATGGTGTCAGTGGCTGGATGCAGAATATCTAGGGGTGGGTAGGTCTGCAAGGCTGGTAGGAACTTAGTAGGTGCTATGGTGTGAAGCAACGGTAGGATAGTTGCCATGGTGATCTTTACTCTCTGAAAGGTCGACATGGCGCAAGAGAGTGTGGGTACAAAGGCTAGGTACAATGTAGTGGGCTAGGAGCAATGCTAGGCAGGTGCTAGTGAGGGCTAGGTACGATGCAATGGGCTTGGTACAATGAAAGAGGCTAGGTACACTGCAGGGGGATAGGTACAATGCCAGAGGCTCTGTACAATGCAAGAGGCAAGGTACAATGCAAAAAGGCTAGGTACAATGCAAAAAGGCTAGGTACAATGCAAGTGGTTAGATACAATGCAATGGGCTAGGAGCAAAGCTGGGCAGGTGCTAGTGAGGGCTAGGTACAATGCAATGGGAATGGTACAATGCGAGAGGCTAGGTACAATGCAAACAATGCAAGAGGCTAGGTACAATGCAAGTGATTAGATACAATGCAATGGGATAGGAGCAAAGCTGGGCAGGTGCTAGTGAGGGGGAGGTACAATGCAATAAGCTTGGTACAATGTGAGAGGCTAGGTACAATGCAAACAATGCAAGAGGCTCGGTGCAATGCAAGAGGCTAGGTACAATGACAGAGGCTTGGTACAATGCAAGTGATTAGATACAATGCAATGGGCTAGGTACAATTCAAACAATGCAAGAGGCTAAGAGCAATGCTATGCTGGTGCTATGTTGGTTCGGTACAAAGCAATAGGCTAGGTCTGGAACAATAAGTAGGGTTCAATGTTGGGCCGGTGCTAAGGAGCTAGCCGATATTAGCATGTTTAGAGTAATGCAAGAGACAAATGGCCAGATAACACACATAGGCTAAATAGGGAACTGGAGATGAACAGAAGGTAGTGCGGCATGGTATCGCGTGTTATAAGGTGTCGCATACTGCGTAGTAATTCCACAGCAATTATGAGTGGTCGCACAGAAATCTGGAGATGAGGGTTCGTAGATATGGCATGAGGGTTCCTGAGTTAAGTAGCGATGTTGTGGTACTGATGGTGACAAGTTATGGCCATTGGGTTGTGTGATAGTCGTTGTCCGCGCACGTAATGTAAGCCTGTTCTGGCGATGAGGACAGATTGTGAATGAGGAGGGGTTGAAGGAACGTTGGACAATGCTTACCATACGGGGTGGCCTAGATGGGGTGGAGCCGGCCGTGTGTGCTCCAATGCATGACCAGGCAAAAACAGGGCCTTAGCCTACGCAGGCCTTTGCAGCAGCGGGCCGGCTTCCACCTGCCGGCGGATATGCAGAGTTCAAATACTCGACACGTTGCCTAGCAATGTGTCAACAGCCTTGTCGGAGTGCTGTAAGGGAGCAGGCGGCCATCTTACGAACAGCAACCACAAAAATTACATCAAGTAGGGCTGGCAAGAAATGTTCCGCATTAGTGGAAACCAGAAGCAAGATCAGGGCAGTATGTAGCTTCTGTGTACGGATGTGCTCACCTTCCTGGTGGATGGCTCTCAAGATATAGCGCTGTGAGACCTAGCTGCTCCTGCAGCACGTGGGAGGGGTTGCGGCCACACTGATCTGTGCCGAGTAGGTGAGGAAAGGGCTCCTGCCTTCTCCACGATCATGAGTGCAGTGGCTGGATCTGGGGCGCAAACAGGGCCTTAGCCTACGCAGGCCTTCGCAGTAGCAGGCCGGCTTCTGCCTGCCGGTGTATATGCAGAGTTTAAATAGTCGACGTGTTGCCTAGCAATATGTCAACAGCCTCATCGGAGCGCTGTAAGGGAGCAAGCAGCCGTCTTATGAATAGGCAGCCACAATAATTACATCAGGGCTGGCAGGAAATGTTCTGCATCAGTGGGACCCAGAAGCAAGATCAGGGCAGTATGTAGCTTCTGTGCACGAACATGCTCACTTTCCTGGTGGATAGCTCTCAATATAGAGCAAAGTGAGACCCAGCTGCTGCTGCAGCACGTGAGAGGGGTCGTGGCCGCACTGATGTGTGCCGAGTAGGTAGGAAAGAACTCCTGTTCTCTCCGCAATAACGAATGCAGTTGCAGGATCTGGGGAGCAAACAGGGCCTTAGCCTACGTGGGCCTTCTCAGTAGCGGGCCGGCTTCTGCCTGCCGGTGGATATGCAGAGTTCAAATACTTGATGCGTTGCCTAGCAACGTGTCAACAGCCTTGTCGGAGTGCTGTAAGGGCGCAGGCGGCCATCTTACGAACAGGCAGCCACAAAAATTACATCAAGTAGGGCTGGCAGGAAATGTTCTGCATCAGTGGAACCCAGAAGCAAGATCATGGCAGTATGTAGCTTCTGTGCACAGACATGCACACCTTCCTGGTGGATGGGTCTCAATATAGAGCAAAGTGAGACCCAGCTGCTCCTGCAGCACGTGAGTGGTATCGCGGCCGCTCTGATGTGTGCCGAGTAGGTAGGAAAGAACTCCTGTTCTCTCCGCAATAACGAATGCAGTTGCAGGATCTGGGGAGCAAACAGGGCCTTAGCCTACGTAGTAGGGTTCTGATTCTTCCAGAGCCTGACGGTCCTCCACGTCCATCTAACTGAGAGGGAAGTCCTCATTGAATTTGGGACTGGAATCCGCTCCATAACCTTGTTGGCAATGGTCACATTGTCTAACCTATATGCAGCCATTTCTGTTTGCAGGGTTTCATGGACGAGACTATGTTAATACGGCCTGTTCCATCCTGACCAGTAGGAACCTAGAATAAGGTATTTGCACTCTGCTAGTACATTAATCCGGAGATTTCTGTGGAAGGGCCAGTACTGGTGAGGATGAACAGACTACTGGGATACGCTAGTTATTCCTGCGGATATGGAAAAGCAGGGATCACTAATGGGACCCGGTATGCCTGGCTGAAAAGTTTGATGGTTCAGTGTCTTGGGGAATAATTTTCCTAGGTAACATACTGATGTGTGGCAGAAGGTAGGAGTCGACACCAGGCTCGGAAATAGAGGTACGGGTGAGAGGTCTAAAAGGAATCACAGGATCGCAGAGAGAATGGGAAATGTACACATAGGGCCTGATCCACAGAACATTTTCCTACGAGATTGCACCATTATAAAACACAAGAACAAAGTTATGGCAGAAAAAGTCACGAGTCCACAGCGCTTATACAGTGATTAAGAAAATAAACATCAAGGCTGCGGGTATCTGGGCGGTGTGGGTGTACTGCCAATACACATCCACAGGAATAGTTGAACAAAAGATGTTCCCAGTCTCACTGCGCCAATAAATTATAATTAGTTGTTTGTGCAAAGAGAAGCCTTTATTGTTTGTGCAAAGAGAAGCCTGACACGTGTTTCAAGCTGTGTACAGCTTTTCATTAGAGGCTTAAATTGCATAGTACATCATTTCCATACAAATTGGGTAAAGTTAAAAATAAAACATACACATGATTGTTTTGTGCAAAGAATTGTTACATAAAGAACATAGGCACAAGTTGTGAGCAAGCAGTCCAGGGCGCGATGCAACCACAAAAAATATAACACATGTACATCACATGTAGGAAGAGTAAAAAAGTAGAAATTAAGTTACCACAAATTAACCAATTTCATTCGTAGTAGTCCGTTGACAGACAAACAAAAGAGAAAAAGAAACATCATTTTAAATTCTATTGTCTCTATAATCTTTATCATCCCTGGAAAATTTCCTAGATTTGCGGAGTTTGACCTCATCTTGATGCTTCCGCAAAATTTCATAGAGTGTCCTAAAGTTTTTGTTAATAGTTGAGCTGGGGGCCTCAAATGAGTTGATCTGTTCCTTAATTCTGTCAATTTCAATAACGATGCGGGAATGTACCCGAGTGGCATGTTCTACTAAGAGCTCCAACATTTTATTAGAACTAGAGGTTAAATTAGTTTCCATTCTAATAGAAGATCAGTGTTTAGGGGATCCTCAAAATCCGGTAAAATTAGATATTTGAGGATCCCCTAGACGCCTAATTACCAAAACCTTTCGCAAATCGACCTCAGTGAATGCCACGTTACATGCAGAACCATGCCATAAAAAACATGTCATTGCCAATATTCCCAAAGGGGAATTCATTTGTGCTAAGAGAAATTGCTCCCAATCAGTGGATTATGATCAAGAATGTGCTCTTATCAAATCCCGGTTTTTGAATAGAGGTTACCATAAGAAGTGTGTCGAACAAGTATCAGCCACAGTACGTCAGGTTAAGAGAGCGGATCTATTGGTGCTGAAAACTCGGTCTAAATCATTAAACTCTGAAAATATCAGGTTTATCACAAGATATAACTCTGATAGTCACAAAATACATGCTATTTTAAGTATACATTGGCACTTGTTACATCTCGACAAAGACATCTCAAATTGGTTGGACACTAATGTCAGTGTGACTTACAGCAAAGGTACATCCCTTAAAAATGTATTGAGTCCATCATTTATGAGCCCCTTATCTATACCCAAGACTTGGCTCAATTCCGCCAGAGTCCTTGGTTTTCATAAATGTGGTGTTTGTAATATGTGCAACTTTACATTTGAAACATCCGCAGTCTCTTTTGGGCTACGAGGTAATCATGAAATCAAGTCTTTCATCAATTGCAATTCTAAGTTTGTAGTGTATTGCATTATATGCAACTGTGGCCTGAAATATATAGGGAGCACTATTCGCCCACTTAAAATTTGAATTCGTGAACATCTGGCTCCATTGGGAGCCAAGATGCTAAATACCCCCTTGCCTATCATTGGCAAAAATCTCATCAAATGGACTGCAAAAATGACATTCATTTTGTGGGGCTGTGCAAAGTGTCATTGCCCCCACGGGGTGGTAACCTTACACTAAAATTACGACAATTGGAGGCCAAATTAATTTGTAAATATCGCACTGCTTCTGAAGGACTTAATTCGGATCATGAGTTTGCCATATTTTTATCATTCATATTTCCTCTGTTGGGGTTGACAAGTGCCTTTAATTATCCTCTTGGGGGGATCCCCACCTGTAATTATGTTCTTGTTCCACGTGTATTACTACTGTGCAATGTGCCTTTATTTGTAATGTTGTTCAGTAGCAGCGCACTCAGGCCCCACACTTTTTTTAGTGCATTGGAATTGTTGGTTTATTTAAATACCACTTCAATGATTAATGACTAACTGAGGCTTGTTACTTTTAAATTAATTGTGTCTTTAAAAACATAAAATAAAAAATATATATATATATATATTTAAATAAATAAATAAATAAATTTAAACAAAAAACAAAAAATAAATGTCCTCATCAAAACATGAGTAATAATTGTTTGCTAAATTCTCCTTTTTATTTTTTGGCTAATTTGGGCTTATGGACCGGTTTCACTAAGTTAGGCTTTTCTAAAGGTGTGTTTAGTTCACCCAACATGGCGATCCTTTTTGCCCCTTTCTGTTTGTCTTTCTTGGAGGGCCATGCATTGTGCTATACTGCATTCCAGTATATTTAGTCCTACCTTTCTTTCGTGCATTGTGCAATGGTAACACGATTAGACTGAAACAAACGGTCATTGAGGTAGGTCTGTTTATTTTGCTCTCCCCATGTTGTAGTTTTAACTTTTAATTGGCTTTTTTGGTTAACCAGTCAGGAATTGTCCACAGTCCTTTTGAATCACAAGTTAATTGGAGTTAATCTAATGGGTACTTTGGTGGTTTTTTGAATACTAATTTGAGATTTATTTTCTCTTTCTGGTTTCTTTGGCTAAATTAGCTTTCTGCAACTGCGAGGCATTTCGAGGTTTATTTTTATTGATTTTATTGACAGCATTACAGTTTGTTATGGTAACTTACGTAATATTTTTCTGCAATTGGCTTTCCAGTAATTACTTAATCTATCTGCCTACAGAACTGTATCTGGCATTGTCCTACTCTAAATGTGGAGTTCTTATTGCTGCAACCTAAGGTACTTATTTTTGGAATATATTACAGTCTTTGATTTAAGACTTAGCTTACTAAGTGGAACTTGATTGCGCTGCTATGGCCAACTTTTGTTTCTAAAATTATGATTCTTTTTCTCTTTTTGTTTGTCTGTCAACGGACTACTACGAATGAAATTAGTTAATTTGTGGTAACTTAATTTCTACTTTTTTACTCTTCCTACATGTGATGTACATATGTTATAATATTTTTTGTGGTTGCATCGCGCCCTGGACTGCTTGCTCACAACTTGTGCCTATTTTCTTTATGTAACAATTCTTTGCACAAAATAATCATGTGTATGTTTTATTTTTAACTTTACCCAATATGTATGGAAATGATGTACTATGCAATTTAAGCCTCTGATGAAAAGCTAGACACAGCTTGAAACACGTGTCAGGCTTCTCTTCGCACAAACAATAAAGGCTTCTCTTTGCACAAACAACTAATTATAATTTCTTGGCGCAGTGAGACTGGGAACATCTTTTTTTTTCTTCCATTATAAAACACTTCTGTGAATCAGGCCCATAGTGTCTTATGTTTGTTGAAGGCAGACCAGCGGGTATAGTTGAAGAGTGATGAAGGCAGGGTCATGGAATGTATAAAGACAGCAAACTTTACCCAAGAACCCTGTCACTGGGCAGAGGTTGTGGGTACACTTCCTTCTTTATCTGATTCTGAAGAATCCCAACCCATATGTTTGTATGAGCAATCATACACAGCACTTGATTGATAAAATAAAGAATCTAACTATGCAAATCTAGTGTTTTCCTTAATTGCCTTAATATTAAAGTAACTTACTGTCATAACACAGCGGAGCGAAGCATGGTGTGTGTATAGCCTCTACAGACCTCCGGGAAAGTCAGCCGGTGCATTGTAGCTTTGAACCGGAAGTGGTCTCAACACTTCCGGTTCATGTTCTCCACAGTGCCTGACTGGTGGCTGCTGGGCCACCATCTTGAGGGCAAGTGCCATGCCAGACACCAGTCCCGCAAGTCTCTGCACACCTAGCCCTGTGGAGAAACTGGGATATGCCAGTGAGGTCCTTCCGTGGGTGTATGGTAAGGCAGGTAAGGCTGAGGAAGTTCAGACAGTACATGTGAAATAGAGGGGACCCGCCCATGGATACTCTAATAGAGTATTCCTAACACTGGGAGCTGCTGTGCCTACCCCACTACTGGTACCCACCCAGCTTTGTCCAGTATAAGAGCAGGAACATACTGTAAAATATGCCAGCACAACCAGGGAGCCAAGTCCGATGGATTCTGACCAATGCATGCGAGTTGCGTCGTGGGCATAGAGGAAGCGGGGGACTCCTGGGAAGTAGTTGCTGCAGCCCTCAACATCGGGTGGGGGAGTGGCATATGTACTGCAACAATGCCTGGAACACCAGGGAACAAGGTGAGTCAGCGCCTGGTCAGGGCACTACTTTAAGTGTGAGGCGTGTTAAACAAGAGCGTGCCGGCACCCCAAGATGTGTGGCTTTCTCTGAGAACAAATAGTGAGTGAGCAGAGCAGAGGGCAAGAAATGTGTGGTGGAAGAGATAGAGGGAAAGGGGGTAAGGTTAGATTTGGTAATTGTAGCCCCTCTGTTATGCACCTTTGCTGGGATAGGAAATGAGAGAACCTGGTTCCCGGCCCATGCTCTATTTCCCATTGCCTATTGACTGCGGCAGCCAACAGGTAACACACTTATGGCCAGATTCTCAAAACCTTTTGTGGCGCAAGTGAGGAGATGTGCTATTGCATCGCCTCACTTGCACTCAAAAAAGTAGCAACCCCATTCAAAAAGGGCATCTGAATGAGTGCATCCCAGATGCCCATGCACTTCTTGCCCCCTTTTGGCATTTGCGCAGGTAGGGGGCATTTCTGGCCAATTTAAGGTGCACCCCGAATACATGAATGGCATGCACTTTAAAATGGCCAGAAATGATGGGCATCCCTCAACGCCTTTTGAAACATGCACTGGGGAGGGGCAAATCATGGGAGGGTCCTTTCTAACCCTGTCATTGTTTTCTTTTGAAGTGTGCCAGCTGCGGGTTAAACCGCAGCAGTCACACTCGCATTTAACTCCTTTAACGCCCTTTCCCAATGAAATGCGCTCCCAGCAACAACATGGATGCTGGGAGCCTGTCACATGTTAGTGTTGGTTTATGCAAGGGGGCTGGACCGCCCATCTTTGCGCTTTGCGGATAAGGTGATCTTAGCAAATGAAACAAGCGTATTCTCTGTGCTCCTTTCATGTGCGCTATTTTTTGGGAATCTAGCCCTTGGAGTCTGCAGCTTCTGCCTGAAGTATACTGCCCTCTATAATTTGATGTATTGTCTCAAACAGAGAGAAGATAGCTAATCATAGAAAGGGGACTTGGCTTTGATTTCGATTTTCAGGAGGTGTTCGGCTGAAGGACAATAGCTGGACTATGACTACAGTCCGGCCAAACACTGCAGGGTTCAACATTACTGGGAACTTTTTTGCTCCTGCTTCTAGCCCAGGAGAGCCTGGCTAGCTTGACACCTTCAGCTCCTGGGGCCGACTGGGGGCCTAGAAACACACCTAAGTGACATCACATTTCTGTATTTGGGAAGGTGTATAACGAAGCCTTGGCGACATCTAGAAGACTACCCTTCCCAGAAACACTTCCTGCTCGCACCAATAACCCTATGAACTATCTACTGGTCTCCCTTCTCTAACGCTTAACTAACATTAGAGAAGGCATAGCGTTTGACCACATTACCGCCTTCCTGAAGGTCACTAGACTTTGCACATTCCAACTTTCTCACAATTGCCTACCACTCTGAGCACTCATACATTCTTATCATCCTTGATCTCCCTGCTGTCTCTGCCACTGTCAATCACTGCTCCCTCCTGCACATGCTCCCTAACATGGGCATCTGTGTCCTACCCTTGACCCGCTCACTGCCTACCTGTCAGACTGGCCCTTTCCCATCACATGACCTTCAGCTCCTCCACTCTCTCACAGTGGAGGTATCCCCAATGATCTGTTCTCCTCCTACTTCTTTTCATACTAAACACCTCCTCTCCTGGCAAACTAACCTCTTTGGAAACTTTTGCCCATCACCTGTTTGGTGAAAATGCAAAACTCTTCTTCTCCTTCCCATCCTTGACCCCTGACCTAGTACCTTGTATATCATTCTTACTGCCATTCATCCCCAGATATCATTCCAATGCCCAATGCTCAACTCCTCTGGGTTCTAAATCATCTAACTTCCCACTGCCAAACCCTCACCACTCATAACCTCCCCAATATCCTCCAAACTTCTCACCCCAACCCCGAAGGCTTGCAACATCAGGGTCCTCCTTCAATTCACTTCCTCTAGTCCAGCCCACTGAATAGATGCAAAATCCGCCACCACTTACTGTAATCCTGTCCTCAGCTGATGTTGACCTGCAACAGATGCCTTGCGAACCCCCACTGGGAGAAGGTTCTGAATGAGGTGCCACTATTACATGCAATGGAGAAGGACAAGTTGGATAGGTAAGAGGAGTTCCAGTCAAGAGCAGAGCCACAGGTGCCCATGTTAGAGAGGCTGTGTAAGAGAGTGGGGTGATTCAGTGTGGGGAGGGTGTGAAGGAAGGTGGAGTGAATCACTGGGTGGAGCGAGGGTGTATAGGAGGCTAGGGCGATTCTCAGTGTGTGGAGGGTTTGTGGGAGGCTAGGGCGATTCTCAGTGTGAGGAGGGTGTATAGGAGGCTAGGGTGATTCTCAGTGTGAGGAGGGTGTGTAGGAGGTTAGGGTGATTCTCAGTGTGGGGGAGGATGGAGAGAGGGCGGTGGAAAGTTGGAGTGATTCACAGCCCGGTGAAAGTGGGAATAGAGGATGTGTTGGAGAGCAGGGATGATGCACAACGATGCAAGGGTGGGGAGAAACAGTGTTTGTGAGGGTGGGGCGATTCACAGTGTGGGGAATGTGGGGAAGGATGTATAGGAGGGTAGGGTGATTCTCAGTGTGGGGATGATGGAACGAGGGTGTATAAGAGGGTAGGGGTATTCTCAGTGTGGGAAGGATGGAGTGCGGGTGTATTGGAGGGTAGGGTGATTTTCAGTGTGGGGAGGATGAAGTGAGGGTGTATAGGAGGGTGGTATGATTCTCAGTGTGGGGAGGGTGGAGTGAGGGTGTATAGGAGGGTAGGGTGATTCTCAGTGTGGGAAGGATGGAATGCGGGTGTATTAGAGGGTAGGGTGATTTTCAGTGTGGGGAGGATGAAGTGAGGGTGTGTAGGAGGGTAGGGTGATTCTCAGTGTGGGGAGGATGGAGTGAGGGTGTATAGGAGGGTAAAGTTATTTGCATTGTGGGGAGGATGGAGCAAGGGTTTATAGGAGGGAAGGGTGATTTTCATTGTGTGAATGATGGAACGAGGGTCTATAGGAGGGTATGGGGATTCTCAGTGTGGGAGGATGGAGTGCGGGTGTATTGGAGGGTAGGGTGATTTTCAGTGTGGGGAGGATGAAGTGAGGGTGTATAGGAGGGTGGTATGATTCTCAGTGCGGGGAGGATGGAGTGAGGGTGTATAGGAGGGTAGGGTGATTCTCAGTGTGGGAAGGATGGAGTGCGGGTGTATTAGAGGGTAGGGTGATTCTCAGTGTGGGGAGGATGGAGTGAGGGTGTATAGGAGGGTAGGGGGATTCTCAGTGTGGGGAGGATGGAGCAAGGGTTTATAGGAGGGTAGGGGGATTCTCAGTGTGTGGAGAATGGAACTAGGGTGTATAGGAGGGTAGGGTGATTCTCAGTGTGGGGAGGATGGGGTGCGGGTGTATTGGAGGGCAGGGTGATTCTCAGTGTGGGGAGGATGGGGTGCGGGTGTATTGGAGGGCAGGGTGATTCTCAGTATGGCGAGCATGGAGTGAGGGTGTATAGGAGGGTAGGGTGATTCTCAATTTGGAGAGCATGGAGAGTGAGAAGGTGTGAAGAAGGGTGGGTGATTCACAGCCTGGGGACCGTGGGGAGAGAGGATGTGTAGGAAATGGGTGATTCACAATGTGACGATGCCAGAGAGAGAGGTTGTGCAGGAGGAGGGTGGGTTGATTCACAATGTGGGGAGGGTGGGTGGGTGAGTGAGTGCGTAGGAGGGCGTGTTTCAGTGTGACAAGGGTGGCTGGAGATAGGTGTTATAGTAGGGTGAGGTGTCCTGTGTGGGATGGTGTGGTGATTTACAGTGTGGAAAGTGTGGGGTGTGTAGGAGGGTGTGGTGATTCACAGTGTGGGGAAGGTGCAAGATAGGGTGTGTAGGAGGGTGGGGTGATTCACAATGTGGCGACGGCGGTGGACAGGGTGTGTAGGAGAAGGGTGGGGTGATTAACAGTATGACAAGGGTGGGTGAGTGGGTGTGTAGGAGGTGGGGGAGAGGGTGTTTAGTAGAATGGGGTGTCTATTGTGGGGAGGGTGTTTAGTTTGATGTGGGGCCTGGTCCAGGTCAGGCCCCAGAGGGAGTAATGAGGACAAAGACACAGTAGTGTCTTTCTCACCGGGTCCCCTACTCCAACTGGCGCATGCGCCATGGGGACTCGCCTTTATTGGCTGGAACACACGTGACTGCTGATGCAGTCTCTTAAAGAGATACACCACACGCCTCCCTTTTCACATTTCTTTTCAGATAAACAACAAACAGAACATAGGCACTTGTTGCATTACACAACCACTTGTAACACAAGTAAATAAAACACAAATATGTAAGTTCAATGATACCAACTGATGAACTGCACTAACAGGTGCCCTCTGGCATCAGGGAAAGTCTACTTCAAAGTCACGCAGATAGCTGGGCTGTCTGCGGTGCTTTCATACAGGGTAGCGCCTCTCCCCTCCAGGGTTCGTCCTCACCCGAGGTCAAGCCTCCTCCTTGGTGGGGTCGCGCTGTCTTCCCTGTCGCTGGATGCTGGGCCTTCCAGGCTCGTCCCTTCTCTTTCGCTGTCGAGGCTCGGCCAACGCCGTATAGACTCTGCCCATTGGCGTCGCTCGGGGCTTGAGTCTCATCTTTCTGAACCAGCAGGAGTTCCTGGTCACCGTCGTGTTGCCATCCGATGTGGTCACCATCGATCCTTTGATAGCTATCACCCTGAGGGAAGTTGGCTCGTGAGCCAGAGACAATTTCCCTTGCACATTTCTTGTTCTCACCAGCAATCAATCCCCTAGCTCTAGGAGGTCATTACTCAGATTTCTCCGGTCAATTAACCCTCTCGTTTGCTCTTCTCCTTCCATTAGATACTGCCTGGTCATCGATGATTCCTGATGTTCGTGGTGTGTGACCTGGGAGAAGTCCTCGTGGGCACCTTTGAAATAGTGCTTCAGCAGGGGCCACCCCTGTGGAGCAATGGGAGTCATCCGATACTCTGCCAAGAACTGGTACAGGGAATGCTTCTCGCACTCCCCTTGTCCGTGGGCTATCCAGAAGACCTTGTTCAATGTCATCATCAGTCTTTCGGCCTACCTGTTTGCTCTCAACCACAGTGGTGTGATCTTACGGTGGGCAACACTGTGGTTGCGCAGATAATCCGTGAACTCTCTGCCTTGAAATTGAGGCCCATTGTCGGAGCATATTTCCATTAGGAGTCCATGAATGGCAATGTCTCTCTCCAATGTCGGTATTACATCCTCCATGGATGTGTAGTCAACAGGCTCGACCTCAGGATATCTTGACCACTGATCAACGAGGACCACGAAGTTCTTGTCTCTGCAGGTTGATTCACAGTCCATGTGTATCATGCCCCATGCCACACTGTTCCTCTCCATTGACTCTATCTGGGGCTCTCATCGGTGCGGCAGTGGCACCTGGCACCACAGAGTTGTAGATAAAATCTTCCACCCACTCTTTGAGTCCCGGAAACCACACCTTCATGTGGGGCCACGCCTTGGTTTTGGCAACACTCTGTAGACCTTTGTGCGCCAGTTCCAGCGCTCTTCCTACGAGGCTGGCAGGAACCACTGTCTTCGAGCCCCTTAGCACAAGGCCATCTTCCATAAATGTGAGTTCTCCTCTCACTCTCTACATCTGCTCTAGCGCCTTTCTTGCCTCTGTGGTCCGTGCCTAAAGCTTTTCGAGGACTCTCCGCCACTCGCCCTTTGTTCCAGCAGCCTGGAGACTTCTGAAGCACTCCTCATTGACTGAAGCCTTTCTAATATTGTCAATTGCCATGAGGATTGGGGACATTGCATCCGCTACACTGTTCAGGTACTCCTCCGTTTCCGCCTCTTCAGTACTCTCGTTCTCCCTCGCTAGGGTGGCATGACAGGTAGTCTGCAGCGTTGGGGTTCCCCGGGCGAAACGTGAGGTCGACATCATAATCCTGTAGAGTGAGCAGCCACTTTTCGATTCTTGCCAGTGGCTTGGAGGAAGTGCCGGTCATGATTGGTATTAGGGGCTTGTGGTCCGAGACGACCTTCAGGGGTTTGCCTTACATATACTGGTGGTAATGTCTGTACCCCCAGAGCACCGCCAGGGCTTCTCTTTCGATTTGTGAGTATCTGTGCTCGGTCACCAAAAGTGCCTGGCTGGCGAAAGCCAATGGACGGTCCGACCAGTTTTCGCCTGGCTGCATAAGCACAGCCCCTAAGCTGAACGGGCTGGCGTCAACTATGATCTCAGAGCTCTTTTCTGGGTCGAGAAATGCCATTATGCTCTCTGCTGTCAAGGCCTCCCTTTATGTCATGTGCATTATTTCTTTGTGAGGCTGCAGAGTGGCTCGGCAAGGGTGGCTAGGTTCCGTATGAACCTGCCACAGTACGTGGCCATCCCCCAAAAGCTAAGCACCATCAACACGTTGACCGGGGCACAGGCTTCCTTTATGTCCTTCACTTTCAACAGGTCAGGGGAGATGCCACCCTCCTGGAACACTAATCCAAAGAACTCAATCTTCCTCTGCATAAGTGCGCACTTGTTCCGGTACAGGGTTAGACCTAGATGTTGGATGCACTGCAGGACACTCTGCAGGCTCTCCAGAGTCTCCTGCTCAGGCTTCGCGTAGACCACGATGTCATGGCTGATGTTCATTGCTCCTTTTAGGCCAGCAACAACCCCCCTGGTGGTCTTTTGGATGACCTCTGCAGCTGAAAATATCCCAAAGCTCAGGGCCTTGTACCTGTATAGGCCTTTGTGCGTGCTGACGGTAGTGATATAGTGCAATTCCGGATCTAGCTGAAGCTGGTGGTATCCAGCACGGAGGTCCAACTTGGAAAAATAACGGGTGCCCTGGAGGTCTGCCAGGATGTCGTCCAGGGTGGGCGTGATGGGTGATATCCGACGGATCGCTCTGTTCGGGAGATCGCTCGGTTTGTTTGGGCTTCCTTGCAATTACAATCGGTGAAACCCACTGGGTTGGACCTTCCACATTCTCTATAATGTAAGTCTGATCAGGTTGCCCAGCTCTTGTTCCACGTGGTCCCTTAGGTGAATTGGCACCCAGCGATGCTTCAATGTGACAGGTTGGACCGTGGTGTCGATGTGCAACCACAATGGTTCTCCCACCAGTTTCCCAATGGTGATGAAGACACTGGCATATCTGGCGAGCAGAGTCTTGTTGTCAGTCTTGATGTCCTCAAGGTATACTCCAAATGTGAAGTTTACAATGTGTAACACCTCAGTAGTGGCGCACCCCAGCAGAGTCACCTCGTTCACCTTGGTGGCAAAAAAAAAATGGGCCCTGATTGATGGATGTATCTTCATGACGAACCCGGACCATGAACGCGCCCTCCAGGGACGGAGGCTTTTTCCTGCCGAACGTTAAAATGTGCACGCGTGTCTTGCTTAGGGGTGGTATGTTATCCATCTGTTGGTAGTGGTCCTCTGCCATGATGCTCACAGAGGCGCTGGAGTCAATTAACATGAGAATCGCGGAGCCGCAGATGCGAATTACGCACCTGGGCTGACGTCGTTTTGACCTTTGCAGCACCAACATGCTCGAAATGAAGAAAACATCGTTCCCATCTTCTTCCTGCTCTTCAGGTTCATCCTCTTCCGCCATTGGTTGTTCGACTTGGGCTACATTGCGCTGCAACATCTGCATCACCAGTCTCGTGGGTGCCTGACATCTTGAATGTGTTGATGGTGCAGGTGCTCTGCAGATGCGCGCAAAATGGTTTGCTATGCCACAGTGACCGCACACGTGCCCCTTCACTGGACAGTCTTTCGGGTGGGGCAGGTCATAACCGCAGCTGAGTCACAGGGGCATATTTCCCCCTCTGTCTTCTTTCCTACTCCACTGCTGGCGCCTGTTGCTTCTTTGAAACTGCCTCCGCCCTACTGCAAATGCATCCTCAAGCTTGACGTCTTTCATCACCAAGCAAATCCAGCTCCAAGATGTGCGTGAGCGTGATTCAGGGCTCGGGCAGTATCTGCCGCTGCAGGTTTACCGCAAGGCAGCCTTGTATGACTTGTTGGCACACCTCATGCTACACTTCATGCCAGGCACATGCCACTGACATGTGTCCTGCTGTGAAAGGCGTAGAGAGATTCCCCCCTCTTTCTGTACAGAAGTCCTCATGAGGGTTCTCTCATAGTCCACCTTCGCCATGGGCGCAAGGTAACCAGAACCATATCGTAGTTGTGAACCGGTTTTTCAATAGGTGTTACACAATTCTGACTTTGTTTTTTTAAGGTGTTGAGTAGGGCGCCATAGTCAGGTAAGATACAAGCATCTCCTTGATTCTCTAGCTGAGCATATTTGCTTGTTAGAGTATTGACGTTTTTTAGACTCAGGAACAGGCGATTGCCTTTCAGGTTGACTTCCACTTTTGGTTTGAACGTTGCCTTTTCAATAGGGGTGACTGGCCATGATGTGCACAATAGGTTACGGTCACTTGCCGTAATTTTGACTATTGTGAAGGATGTGATAGACGTCAGCAGGACCGATGAAACAAAAATATAATCTATTGTTGCCGATGAGATATGGCCTTCCCAAGTTAGGATACGATTTGTGCTCAGAAAGACGGTATCCAGATTTACAAGTTCTTTCGAGTTCATCAAAGCGGACCATTTTTCGCCACGCAATTCCACCTTGGTTTTTGCTGGGTTGCAGGACTTCATAGTGCAAAATGCATTTAAGTCACCACAGATGTATAGGCAGGTTTCAGAGTGGGCGATGTAGGCTCTGTCGAGTTCCTTCTCCAGCATGTCCAGAAAATCTTGGTCTGTGATGGAGTCTGGGTTCCAGTAGACATTGATGATATTAGCTGAAGTTGTCACTGTTTTCTCCAATACTTCGTGCCAGTGAGTTAGTTTTACCTGGACTGTTAGCATGAATAGGGATGTTGTTAGAATTTTGTCAGTTTGAGCCCCTTTCCAATTCGGATTGCTATTAGAAGGCCCGAGGATGGTCTACATTTTGACCCTTTTTTAGCCGGGGCAAGAGCGATTTCATACCCATCCAGAATGGGGTCGGTAGTTAGCCATGTCTCCTGAAGACACAGAATGTCATAGAGAGCCAGATTGACATCGCCTGGTACTGTCAGATGGGCGGACCCACGAGTGTTCCACGAGCCAAGCTTCACGATATAGTCGGGTGTGGATCGTGTCAGGTCTTCGGTTGAGTTCTCGGTGTACTTGAATTGCTACTTTCTTTGAAGAGCCAGCGATTTCGGGAGCCAAGCCCACATGTTTTGTAGGGTGTTGAGTTTTCCCCTATCCGTGGGCTGTTTTTGGTCTTTCACTATGCTCTGCATGCAAGTTCTTTTGATTGAAGTTAGTGGGCCATTGGGACGTCTTTCATATTTCATTACCACCTCTTGTTGCCAATTGTTATGGTTGATTGAAGTAGAAAGGACTCTTTCTGTTTTTCTAGTAGGAGGAGCCTCGGATCTTACCGTGCTGTGTCCGCTTTGCCTCTCTGACGGTTTTTCGGTACAATGCCCGACTTGACACCATCCAGTCGAATTGTTCTGGGTTTCAACCTCTGGAGATCTAAAATATTTGGTGTTTTCGTTCATTTTCCCTGAACTTAGATGCGTTCTGCTTTTTTTCAAAGTTTCCTCGCGTTGCTCGTGGTCATCAGCTTAGATTTCTTTTAAATCGTATCCCAGCTTTAGCAAAGGCGTCACGTAACTTCTGTTTAACAGTCCGGGAGGTGATGTATAGGTAGGTGCTTGCCTGACGACCTTTGTGAAATGGTTCTACTATTTGCAGGTCTCTTGATTCTATTGATCTAAGTTTCGGGATACTGTGTAGCAGTTCCATCATGGTTCTTCTATTTAGAACAACCTGTTCTCGACTGGTGTGTATTTGATCGAGTTTGAATGCATTAGTCCTCGGCTTCAATGAGTGGGTTCTGGATTTGGAGGAGAAGTCATCTCATGTTTCCTTGCCGAACCCATTCAATCTTCTGTTTTCTCTTTCATCTTCTCTCCAATTAATTTTTATCGGCCCTTGACATGCTTGTTTCCTTGTTTCTTTTGGGCTACTTGGTTTCCTCTCTGCACTGTAATTTGGAGAGTTGGTTGCTTTTGATAAGTAGTGACTTCGTTCGCCTACACTAGGTTTAGTGTTTTCCTTCAGGCGCGTCTGATCTGTACACCATTTTGCAATTCGTGAGACCTTCTTGCAGCGGTCCTCCAGTGAAAGAAAGGCAGAATGATCATCTGGTTCGATTATGTCCGTATCTAGTTGAGGTTCCACCATTTGATTATTCTGGGTTGCTCTTGGTTGTATGGCATCGACATTTAGTCCATCCCTTTCTTCATCATGTTGGCTCAGATTTTCTAGAGCTTACTCCATCAGGAGGTCCTCAGTGGGTTTAGAGATGTTTGAAGAACATGATGTCTCCAAGTCGATGCAGATTGGTGTCGACCCTTCCTCCGTTTCTTTAGGGGTTGTACTGATTGGGCTTGCGGTTTTCCTTGGTGCGCCGTTCCGCTCCTCCTTCCTGCCTGCTCAAGGAGCCAGACACTTGTCTGACACTGGTAGGCAGAAGACTAGTTGCTTTTTGCTACTAGCTATTGGTGCGCTAGTTGGTTTGCAATCAGCAAATATAGAAAAGTCTTTGTTTGCCGCAAAGTACGTTCCCTTCTTCTGTGGTTTTTCCAAATCAAGTATTTGATCGTTGTCTTCACATACACAGTTTTGAAGCTTCTTTCCCCCCGGCAAGCGGCAGCCGCTGCCCCTCACTTGGTTGTCCCTCGGGGGCCTGTTGTTTTGCTTTGTCGTTTTAGCCGCGTATTGCAAAGAAGAGCTAGGTTTGTTGTGATTCGTGGTGACACTACTTAATTTAGGGGATGGAGCGACGGTTTGCGAGCTTGACTTATTGTTGTGCATAGGGCCGCTCCTTGTCTTAGGAGATGGAACAGTGGGTTGTGAGGAGGTGCTTGTCTTTTTTGCCTGCTTCTCAGGACCGTTGGATGTTCTAGAGGGTAGTTTACCAAATGTAAACTCCAAAGTCTGGGTTTGACATGCTACGTCTATAATGGCTGCCAGTTCCTCCATACACACCCGGCGGTTTAAAGTGTTTTGTTCTCTAGCTTTTTCTTTTTCTAAGGTGGCAATGTAACCCTCTAGGTATAGCAATTTAGAGTGCATCATTTCCGAGAGAGTACTGTGGTCTTTTAATGTGTCATTAATAGCCTCATACAGTTTTGCAAAAGGTGCAAGAGCAACGGTCACTGCTGACATAATTGTCAGAATATCCAGCTTTTTCTTAGGTGATTCGGCAGAAGTGGCTTCTAGCAGTTCACTGTGTCTTCTATCCTTAAAGGGAGTGATGCCATCGGTGGGCGTGGATCTTTTTTGGTGGATTTTGGCTGTGCTGTCGTACTAGGCGTGGCTGCGTCTTTCCTTGGATCTTTTCGTTCCTTGCGGCTCCCAAGTTCCTCTTGTAGCTCCTCTTGGTTTTTGGCCGTGTTGAGGTGCGTAATGTCCAGGCTGGTAGGTCTGTTTGCGTCGACTGGAGGTATGATCGAGCTTTCGACTATGGCATCTTCTTTGCAGTTTCGTGGACTAGGCAAAGGTCTATCCGTCTCTTCAGGTGGAGATGTGGCTTCTGGCTGAATTGTGTCATTTTGACAGTGTGGGGAGGAGAGGGAAAGGACCTTGGGTTCGTTGTTTTTGTGCCCCACTGAGACCTCTGAGCTGAACATTACTTCTAGCATTTCGCTGTTGGTAATTTCACAGATGGTTTCGTATTTTCTTTTGCAACGCTTCACAAAAAAGTTTTTCAGGGTTTGTGTGGGTGGAATGATATTTTCAACTTGTTTTCTTTTGATTTTATTATACGCCTAGTAGTCTGTTTGCCCAGTTGTTTTTTTGTTTTAGTGGCACCACATGGTTCATCGCTTTTGTTTCTTGGCGTCCCATTTGAATGGACAAGTTGTTCATCAGACTGCTCATCAGACTGCGTTATGCGTAATTTTTTATTTTTTGGAATTATTTTCGATTTTCTTAAACATGGACCTTCTTCATTGTTAGAAGCCATATCTCTTTCTGGAGGGGGGTCTGAAGGGTGGATTTGTTCTTCAGGAGCATCCCCTTCTACAGTGTTAGTGTCAAGCTTGTTATGTTTATCATGGACCATGTGCAGGGATGACTGACTTTCCTGAAGAGGTAGTGGGTGGATTTCAACGTCCACCCTTACCGGTTTTCCTGTTGGGAAGCCGCCAGAGTGCGCAGCTCCCAGATGGCCCACTGAGTGAGTGCTTTCAAGCTGCATGTTGAGCTGGTGTTCATGGGGTCACCCTCCTGGGTACCCCGTTTAGAAGTGTTTGTTTCATTCACATTCCGCCCTGTATTCGGGCTATGGGATCCCGCCGAGGGGAACACTGCGGCACCAGCCGCCAGGCATTCCACAGCCATCTCCAGCTCCGCCTCTTGCTCCTTCGAGCCAGCCCCGCCCCTCGCTGAGTGGATCGATGCCATCCATCCTCTGACAGGCTGCGGGGTGCGGGGAGACCGCAGCGTGGGGGAGGGGGCCGGGCAGGAAGGAGCCGCTGCTGGACAAGTCCGACTGATCAGGAGGATCCTGCTCGTTCACAGGTGAGTCAAAATGTGTCGCCATCATGTTTGGGCGAGCTTGCTGAGTAGAGGATCCAACAGGAGACCGCTCGATCATAGGTCAGCGGCGTAGACCTAGGGAAAAGAGTTGATGTACGGTTATTTCGAGTCTTAGATGGTACCTGTCCCAGAGTTTTGTTGGAGTTCTTACGGGCGCCACCACTGTTGGCAGAGATCGCTACAAGCAAATGTTTGTGGAGCAGTACCCCCGACCCCCTAGCGTTACAGTCGGGGGCGTCATCCACCACTATGTGGGAAAAAGCCAAATTGTCAATCCCTGAAAGCTGTATCTTTTTGGTTTCTGCTCGCAAGCATGAGCGCGAGCACCTCTGGCAGCCCTCGTTGTGGCCCGCGGGGTTAAGCAGGGTAGCGTCCATGGCTGCCATAGACTGCCTGAGACTGCTACTCTGCCGCTACTCCGTGGCCGCTCCGCAGTAAAATTGAGTTTTTAACTGCTCCAAGCTGGTCACAAAAAAACCCACTGAAGACAGACTAGAGTCTGTTGCTGGAAACAGAGTAGCTGCAGTCACTGCCTGAGACTGCTACTCTGCCGTGTTGAACATTGAAATCAAAAGAAACCACAAATACAAAGAGGCCACAGGGAAGGCCGGTGTAAAATGTTGAGGTGGTCATACAAGGGTCAAGTCAAATCCCTTGTACAATCAAAAGTCCTTGACACATTGCAAAATAATGGCTATTGTGGAAGTGGCATTTGCACCCGACTGACCGTGCGGACTGTGATGATAGGAAGCCCGCGCCTGCCGTAGGCTAACAGAGTGACCCGGCGAGATGTGATTGACCTTCAGAAGTCTGTTTATTGATCCAAGCATTTGATCATTGTGCTACTGTTTAAAAAGACATTAAGACTCAGGATGATTGTAGGGGAAAAAAAGCTAATCGAAGCAAACTGTGTAGCTGGGGCAAATGTGAACTCGACTGAGGGATGCCTGCAAAATCATAGTGATGATAGAACTATGTGAAACCTTACTGGGGGCTTAAGAGAAAGCCTGACTGGGGCTTGAGGGAAATCCTGACTGGGGGATGGAAAACCAAGGGAAGTGAATCCTGCATAGTGTTAAAACACCTATGAATATTGTGATGGCAAGTATGAACCCGACTGAGGGATGTCCACAGTGAGTGGTTGGTCTGAACTCGACTGAGGGAGGCTGACGATTGAGAAAGGATCGGAGCCCGGCTGAGGAGGATCCAAGGGTGACAGGCATTCACTGCGATAAAAACGTGGGGAAGGGCGAACCCGGCTATAACATCATGACTTATGATTTTGTTAATACATCTTTCTTTTCTTGTGAACATTATCCCACACTGTTTTGTAGCGTAGCGGTAAGGATTGGAAATCGTTTTTCTTTAGGTACAGGCTCTTTTTATTTGACTAGACGCCACTGGGACTGTATTATTATTATTTGATGGTCATTGCTTGCTCCATTCTTAGAGTTAGGTGTAGCTGAACTGTTTATCTCACCCATTTGACAGTTTAATAAACACCCTTGAACTGTGATCACTTGTATCTGTCTTACCTTGATGCCATGCCTTCCTTACAAAATCATATGACCATACGAGGAACTCAGGGGAGTTGCATTGTCGTGGCTGGTGATGTATTGTTAAAATGGCCGCAAGTGTGCATGATGAGAGAGAACTGTCAATCAAGACTTGTGTTTCACTAACATTTATAAAAGTTGTATTTCTTTTGAACTGCGTCAAGTCTTCTTGGGTAACTGGAAGTAATGGCAAAGCCTCATGGCTGGGAATAACATTGATGGTACTTTGAGGAAGTGGAAAGTCTTTATTCACCAAGAAGAATGTTGTTGGAACTATGGTTAACAACACGTTTCTGTAACATTAAAACTTGAAGAACTGACTAGAGACTTTGCTACCTATGTGGATTTACTTATTTCTTTTGGTGAACATAGGAACTGAATTGACCTTGAATCCTGGGGAAGGGAGTTGACACAGGTTCCTAAAAGGTTATCAAGAAACTGTGAATATCATTGTTTTTGTCATCTGAATTGCCATATATTTTCGGGTGTATATGATGTTTAAGTGTGACGGCCACACAGCCTGTGTTAGAGTGTTTCCCTTTAGTTTTGTTAGGCAGGGAAATCATCAGCTGAGTCTGGATAGTGAGGCATTTAATATTATATATACTTTAATAAAATGGCATGTTTTGAACAAAACGTTGTCCACTTCGCATTGCTGACCCTTCACAGTACTTAAGGTACAAGTTAACTCTGGGGTGTCATCATTAAAGTTAAATAACTGGTTTAACTAAAATCCTGCGTGGCCATGTGGATTCACTGTGCATCTCCATCTCTCTAACGTACAAAGAACTTGTATGTGGAGAGTAAATTGGCACTCGGCTTGAAAATAAAAAGTTAATGCACTGCAGAACCTGTGATGTAAATACATAGTATGTGCCTCGTCCGTACAAAGAAGGGGTAAATGTAACCGGTCGCACTACGCTGTAGGGTGCCATGTTGTTAATGAAAGCTTAGTGTGGATGGTAGCGCAGGGATTTATTGGTTCAGAGTAGAACTCCAGCCCCCCATACTCAATGCTTCGTACTAGTATGGAGGGGACCCAAAAAAGGAATCAAGGATGCATTCAATATATGAGTTCAGTAATGGCTGAACTAATATATTGAATGGCCCCGCTGCGAGTCTCCACACAGCTGGAGGTTTCCATCGTCCCCCGCCGGGGATAAAGGAGCAAGAAAGTAAGTGGGGTGGGGAGGGTAGGGAGGACGGGGGAAAGGGGAAGGAAAAAAAAAGCCTTACTTGAGTCCCCAGCGGGGAGTGAAGGCAGCCTCTCAGCCGTGGGGAGGCTCGGAGCGGGGATGGCCCTGCTTCGAGCCTCCTCATTGGCTGAGGGACTGCCATGCCCCCCGCGGGGACAATGGCAGTGGAATCCCGACCGCGGGATTCCTGGCCGGGTAATGCCTCAGCGAGGGACAATCAGAATGGTTCTTTCATTCTGATTGTGCCCTTGCCAGGTACTAATTAGCTTTCGATAACTCTCAGGAAGCGTCTGGATCTACCCACACACATTACCTCTGATTTCATTACATTTAGCTTTAGATCACTGTCAGGAAGCCTCTGGCCCTACCCACACGTTACCTCTGATTTCATTACATTTAGCTTTAGATCACTGTCAGGAAGCCTCTGGCTCTACCTACACATGTAACCTCTGATTTCATTACATTTAGCTTTAGATCACTCTCAGGAAGCCTCTGGATCTACCCACACACATTACCTCTGATTTCATTACATTTAGCTTTAGATCACTCTCATGAAGCCTCTGGCTCTACCTACTCACATTACCTCTGATTTCATTACATTTAGCTTTAGATCACTCTCAGGAAGCCTCTGGCTCTACCTACTCACATTACCTCTGATTTCATTACATTTAGCTTTAGATCACTGTCAGGAAGCCTCTGGCTCTACCTACACATGTAACCTCTGATTTCATTACATTTAGTTTTAGATCACTCTCAGGAAGCCTCTGGACCCATCAACACATATTACCTCTGATTTAATTACTGTAATTAAGGCATGGTATCAAGAATAGACAGGCAGAAGTGATCACAGTTCAAGGGTGTTTAATAAACTGTTTGTGGGATGGAAAGATGCCTAATCTAAACCTAAATCTAAGATGGGAGCGAGCTACGACAATCAAATGAAAAATAAGGCATTCCTTGTAGTATCTTGTAAAAATAAAGGGCCTATGCAAAAAATAACTATTGCCAAATCCTTACAACTGAATATAGAAAGAGTGTGGGATAAGGGTTCTCAATAAAGAAAGAATTGTTCATGAATAATAAGTCAGGATGCAGGTTTCCAGGGGTCTCCCTTCCCCACGTTTAGAGCACGGGATAAGGTGGGACTTCTGAGCACAGCTCACTTCTTGAGCTTTCCCCAGCACCAGACGACAGTTCCAGTTTAACTTCTGAGAAGCCTCGACGGCCAAGTCTCTTTTCAACAAAAGTCTCTTGCACTTCGAGAGTCGGTAAAATAACAAACAAATGAATGTTCTTTCTGACTTGTATTTGGGATGAGGATTCTTCACCCCTTGGTCCCCATCTTCCAGACGCAGACCCCTCTCCATTCTCAGCCTCCCTCTGTTGGCTTTACTATGGCTTTTCTCTTATTCACAAATCTTATTGTCTTTTTAAACAGCTCCCCGTGGACACCTCTCTGCCGGGTTCACTTTTGTCAACACACTGTTTCTTAGGACTTTAGACTTCGTCCCGAGTTACTGGCATCCCTCCACCGGGTTCACTATTGACACTTCACAAATCCTTTTGCTTTCAATGATTGCAGGATTCACTTCCCTTGCTTTACCTTGATGTGGGATTCACTTCCCTTGCTTTACCTTGATGTGGGATTCACTTCCCTTGCTTTTTCAACAGTTCTTCGGTCAAAGACTTTCGACTGTACAGGCATTTTGCTCGACCCCTGTATGACCACTTTGACCTGTCTTGGTGGCTCTGCTACGGCCTTCTGGTATCAGTAGTTTCCATCAACACGCGATCGACCACAGTTACTCGAGTCAGCACCCACGTGGTGTTGGTCCCCTCTGCAGCTGGTCTTCCCCTAACAAATTACAGTTCTTTTGAACTTCTCTCAATACACCACTTTGCGACTTTCATTCAGCACAGTTTGGTTTCTTATCGGTTCCCCCTCAACTTACTGGCTGTGATGAACCGCTTGACTTTCCTTACATCTGTAGTCAAGGCCGGTACCATGGTAGCAGGAGTCTCCCTCGGTCCTGCTTATCTGCATAGGTACGCTCCATGTACCGTTGACATCTGCTGCAGCACACTTGAGCTAATGTTCTCGGGCTTACGTTTTCTTCCTTGAAGGTTTCACGGGGTTGGGTCAGAAGGGCAAGGGCGCTTCTCTCCTTATCACCTTCTCGATTCTCGCCGCCTTTCTCCTTCTCTTGAACTGCCGGGTCTGGTTAGCTGTCTCATTGTGTGGTCTGCCTTGCTCATACTGTGCTCGCTTGCTCCACCTTTTATCCCTGTAGGGAAAGGAAAGGGCTGTCAGGTGTGTGTGTGATTCTGGTCAATTGCCTGACTTTGTCTGACCATTGTAGTGGCACATGTCAGGTAAATGGCTCTGGTCTTAGTCCATTCTTTTTCTTGTTGAACGAAAGCGTTTGTGTCGGAAAAGGGATCGGGGGGTGGCATAGTGTTTTTTAATGTCCTACGTGGTAGGATGGGGAAAAGGTGTTGAAAGAAGAGTCCCACTCCCAATCCCCGAGGACCCCCCATCAAGGTGATTCACCCTCATTGGTCCACCACAAGGACTAGATCTAATAGTGATGGCCATGTCCTGGCTACCTGGATGACAGATCCCCAGGGACTAGCTATGGAGACACCTTCAGGTTTCTCACATTATATTTAGCTTTAGATTACTCTCAGGAGTCCTCTGGCCCTATCCACATGTTACCTCTGATTTAATTACATTTCGCTTTAGATCACTCTCAGGAAGCATCTGCACCTACCCACACACAGTACCTGTGATTTGATTACATTTAGCTTTACAACACTCTCAGGAAGCCTCTGGTCCTACCCACACATGTTATCTGTGATTTCATTACATTTAGTTTTAGATCACTCTCTGGAAGCCTCTGGCCCTACCCACACGTTACCTCTGATTTCAATACATTTAGCTTTAGATCACTCTCAGGTAGCCTCTGGACCTACCCACACACGGTACCTGTGATTTGATTACATTTAGCTTTACAACACTCTCAGGAAGCCTCTGGTCCTACCCACACGTTACCTCTGATTTCAATACATTTAGCTTTAGATCACTCTCAGGAAGCCTCTGGTCCTACCCACACATGTTATCTGTGATTTCATTGCATTTAGCTTTAGATCACTCTCTGGAAGCCTCTGCCCCTAACCACACGTTACCTCTGATTTCAATACATTTAGCTTTAGTACACTCTCAGGAAGCCTGTGGCCCTACCCACACACACGTTACCTGTGATTTGATTACATTTAGCTTTACACCACTCTCAGGAAGCCTCTGGCCCTACCCACACACGTTACCTCTGATTTCATTACATTTAGCTTTAGATCACTCTCATGAAGCCTGTGGCCCTACCCACACACAGTACCTGTGATTTGATTACATTTAGCTTTACAACACTCTCAGGAAGCCTCTGGTCCTACCCACACATGTTATCTGTGATTTCATTGCATTTAGCTTTAGATCACTCTCTGGAAGCCTCTGCCCCTACCCACACGTTACCTCTGATTTCAATACATTTAGCTTTAGTACACTCTCAGGAAGCCTGTGGCCCTACCCACACACACGTTACCTGTGATTTGATTACATTTAGCTTTACACCACTCTCAGGAAGCCTCTGGCCCTACCCACACACGTTACCTCTGATTTCATTACATTTAGCTTTAGATCACTCTCATGAAGCCTGTGGCCCTACCCACACACGTTACCTCTGATTTCATTACATTTAGCTTTAGATCACTCTCAGGAAGCCTGTGGCCCTACCCACACACACGTTACCTGTGATTTGATTACATTTAGCTTTAGATCACTCTCAGGAAGCCTCTGGACCTACCCACACACGTTACCTCTGATTTCATTCCATTTAGCTTTAGATCACTCTCAGGAGGCCTCTGGACCCACCCACACACGTTACCTTTGATTTCATTACATTTAGCATTAGATCACTCTCAGGAAGCCTGTGGCCCTACCCACACACAGTACCTGTGATTTCATTACATTTAGCTTTAGATCACTCTCGGGTAGCCTCTGGACCCACCCACACACGTTACCTCTGATTTCATTCCATTTAGCTTTAGATCACTCTCAGGAGGCCACTGGACCCACCCACACACGTTACCTTTGATTTCATTACATTTAGCATTAGATCACTCTCAGGAAGCCTGTGGCCCTACCCACACACAGTACCTGTGATTTCATTACATTTACCTTTAGATCACTCTCAGGAAGCCTGTGGCCCTACCCACACACAGTACCTGTGATTTCATTACATGTAGCTTTAGATCACTCTCGGGTAGCCTCTGGACCCACCCACACATGTTACCTCTGATTTAATTACATTTAGCTTTAGATCACTCTCAGGTAGCCTCCGGACCCACCCACACATGTTACCTCTGATTTGATTACATTTAGCTTTAGATCACTCTCAGGTAGACTCTGGACCCACCCACACACGGTACCTGTGATTTCATTACATTTAGCTTTAGATCACTCTCGGGTAGCCTCTGGACACACCCACACATGTTAACTCTGATTCCATTACATTTAGCTTTAGATCACTCTCAGGTAGCCTCTGGACCCACCCACACACGGTACCTGTGATTTCATTACATTTAGCTTTAGATCACTCTCAGGTAGCCTCTGGACCCACCCACACAGGTTACCTCTGTTTTCATTACATTTAGCTTTAGATCACTCTCAGGAGGCCTCTGGACCCACCCACACACGTTACTCTGATTTCATTACATTTAGCTTTAGATCACTCTCAGGTAGACTCTGGACCCACCCACACACGGTACCTGTGATTTCATTACATTTAGCTTTAGATCACTCTCGGGTAGCCTCTGGACACACCCACACATGTTAACTCTGATTCCATTACATTTAGCTTTAGATCACTCTCAGGTAGCCTCTGGACCCACCCACACACGGTACCTGTGATTTCATTACATTTAGCTTTAGATCACTCTCAGGTAGCCTCTGGACCCACCCACACACGTTACCTCTGTTTTCATTACATTTAGCTTTAGATCACTCTCAGGAGGCCTCTGGACCCACCCACACACGGTACCTGTGATTTCATTACATTTAGCTTTAGGTCACTCTCAGGTAGCCTCTGGACCCACCCACAAATGTTACCTCTGATTTCATTACATTTAGCTTTAGATCACTCTCAGGTAGCCTCTGGACCCACCCACACACGGTACCTGTGATTTCATTACATTTAGCTTTAGATCCCTCTCAGGAAGTCTCTGGACCCGCCCACACACGGTACCTGTGATTTCATTACATTTAGCTTTGGATCTCTCTCGGGAGGCCTCTGGACCCACCCACACACGGTACCTGTGATGTCATTACATTTAGCTTTGGATCACTCTCAGTAAGCCTCTGGGCCTACCCACACACGGTACCTGTGATTTCATTACATTTAACTTTAGACCACTCTCATTGATATACTCCTCGTGACGCTTAGCAAGACTTTTCATGGCTTTGTGTATCCTTGTGATTAGGACCACATCATCCGCTGATGCACAGATGTTTTACCCCCAGTCTCAGTGTGTCAGTTGTCAACATCCTTAAATCTTCAAAAAGTGAATTAACATGAAGTAAAAAGTGATGGAGCCATCAGGCAACCCTGCGTACCCCCTTCATGGATGAGAATTTAGGAGTAAGCTCCCCCATGCAGCCATAATGAACTCTGGTGTTAAGAATCGATGTCCAGACCAAGGATGAACACTTTGATACTTTATTAAGTATCTATCTGTGACAGCAGGCACTGCCTCCAGCAACCTGCACCAACTGACTCATTCAGAATCTTCAAACACACACGCTACATTGCTGCGTGTGCATGTTGTAATGTTTCATGCTGTTAATGCTTGACACGCGTTGATCCTCGTCGGAGGGTCCTTTGCTCCAAACTCTTGACACAGCGTTGAGCGTAACATCATTCCATTCCTAAGGAACCTTGCTACAGCATTCGTTCCAATGCCATCCATCACCAATACCCCACAGAGCACGGTGACGTCACCACAACAATGGAGAGCGCAGCCACAGAAACAGCTCTCCGGGCCAACCATCAACCTTGCATCCAACGCCTATATGTCTCCGGAAAACTTCCAGCTACCACCACTTTTATATCATTTTCTTTACTGCACATGTTGTAGCCACTCCTCATAATAGCATTTTCTAAAGCCAATACCAACAGCCACTTATATGTTCCCTAGCTCAAGGTCAAACGTTGCTCTGATTATTTCCACAGTGTCAGCCATTACTATGTGTGGCGTGCAGTTCAATAAACTCGGTTGCTGTTTCCAAATACACCACTTGTTCCCCAGCCCCTTAACTGCTGCCAATCTCAGCCACCGATTGAAGCGCCAAACTCAGATGCACCAATGCCCTGATTTAATTTCTAACAGTGCTCGTAATGGCTAATGGCAGAACCATAAAGGTGCGTAGCGCTGCCACCCAAATCACTACAGGTGTCCCTGCTTGTCCAGCCATGCAGGCCACGGGGCGTGCTCACCTTGGGGTGGGGGGGTCAAGGATGCTTCTATTTCCGTTTCCTGATGGTCTGCTTGTCTTCTGGCACCAGTTTGCTTCCTTTTCTGACTTTTCCTTTTCTATACTTGCTTTGTCCTTTCTCTTTTCCTGATCCTGGTTCCACAGTCTTAGAAATCCTCGTCAGTGTTGAATTGTAAGTTTAGGGTTGGACAGACTACTCAGGAGCCAGAGGTGACGTAGACAGACTTTACTGGGTTCACAGGTAAGTACACAGGGATAGGTAGGACAAACATAAAACAAGTCTATGGGAGAGAAACATCCACCGGTCTCCCTGTGCCAAGCTTAAGTTCCCAACTCTTTTCTGGAACACAGCACTCACATCATAACATTCTAACAAGCCAACACTCCAACTCCAACACTCTAAGCTCAGACATACACATACACAGGAAATAGACTGGTAGCCAGAATAGGTAAAACCCAACATCTGGCTATTAAATGTAATAACAAAGAAAAGGGCCTTCCCAGGTTTCGCAGGGTGCCCCAAAATGTCATCCATGTCGTCCAGCCCACGCTATCTGAATTATTCTCTTTTTTATTGCCTCCAGGGGAATCTCCTTGGCCCACCGGCAGTTGTTATTAAACTCCAAGCCTCCATCTTTGTTTGATAACTATCATTCGTCCTGTATGCAATAAACGTGCAGGACGCTGATCGCATGAGATCGCCCAATGCAGATAATACAGTTTCAGGTGGGGTCGCCAAACCTAATAAGAGTTCACTATCCCTTAAGGAGTGTGAGATGATTTGTGATGACTTACGGGCATTGTCAGCAAGTTCCCATTTCAGTGGCTTAGGGATGGACCGCTCTTCACTTAATAGTTTTGCTGCATACATTCCAGAGTCATTGCCTTCATCACAATAAGTTGGAATCAATGGGTCATGGCTGCTCTCAATTCTAACCTTGATTTCAAGATCTTTCGTCTGGGACCAATTTCCCACCTTTACCAACAATGAATCAATAGTTGATCGTGTGTTGCAAAAAGTGCACTTAATCTGTGTATCTCATGGGAATCTTGCATTTACTGAGCAGAGGCATCATTCCGCTAAGCTACTAGAAGAGGGTCTTCCCCGCATGATTTCATTGCATATCTGTCATAACTGGGGGTTGAATGCCAAAAAATACATGTTCCTGCTGGATCAGCTGTCGTTCCATTGAACAGTCCCCCAAATTTAAATTAACCCCCACCCCAACAAGTTGTACCTTTTTGTCCGAGCCAGACTGGTGATGTTTGCTAGAAACCAAAACATCCGTGAGACCATCCAATGGGTCTCCCAAGCCTGAGCCATGATGGGGGTTGTACTAATTCATGATTTCCCATCAATCTCCTTTCTCTCTATTTACATCTACTGACAAAAGGGTTAGAGAAGAAATGGAGGTGTGCATATCTCTACACTTCATGTTTGTCCACCACTATTCCTTCCCTGTTTGATTATTAATGCTCGATTGGCAAAATCATTCAAATGTAAAATTGATGAAGTTAGCCTAAAGTGATCTCATTGATGTCATCAGAGATGACATTTGTGAAATAATAAGGGATGTCATCTCTGTGAACCAGAAGGTGTTTCACCGAATAGTCCCCAGGGATCTGTCATCCAGGTGGCCAGAACATGGCCATCCACTTTGAATCCAGTTCCTGGGGGTTGACCAGTGCAGGAGGATCACCTGGGTGAGTGGTCTTCGTGGTGTGGGAGTGGGACACCGGATGGTGAGACACTGTATCCCCTTCCCTATAAAACCTTTACCCCATCCTACCAGTTAGTATGTTTAGGATCTGCCCCCCCTTTTTACAACACAAACACTTTCACACGGACAGCTCGCTATGGGAGAAAACAGACTAACACCCGAGAAGTATACCTGACATGTCCCAATACAATGGTCAGGTGAGGTCAGGCAATACCTGACCATCACACACACGTGACTTGCATTAAGCTTCCCCACACGGATAAAAGGCAGAGCACAAAAACATACTCTGAGCTAGTCAAAGCACACGAGGAAACATCAGTTTTGTCATGATGCCTACCCCCGGGCATCCAGACCAAGTCCATCAGCCCCGGGAGCAGGCATCACGTTCCCTAGTGAAGGCCCAGCAACCCCTGTTAGGGGCCATCTGGGCACAGTCCTGGCGCCAAAGGCGCCAGGCTCATAAGTTGAAACTTACCTGAACTTACCTGATGCAGACCATGCTGCAAGGGATCCAAGCCCATGTGAGGCCTGGAAGGGACTACTTTAACTTAGGGACTATTTTGTCACTCGGGTGTGGCTGTGGAGGAATACTTACCTGGAACTACTTTGGAGGCTATTTAAACCACGACCGAAGAGCAGCACACGCTTCGCGTTATTCTGCATCCTGCAGCGTAACACTCACCGTGCCTGCAGTAGCATCCAGCCTTCTGCCACGCCCGCCTGGAACCCGGAGCGCCTAGAAAGAAGGGAAGAAGGAGAAAGGCTAGAACAAGAACATTACAAGAACCTTACCTGATTTCTTACCTGATTCCAGACTCATCGCATCTTCAAACCTGAGGAAAGACTTTGTTTTAAACGCGTCGCATCGACAGCAGCAGCGCCGCGCCATACTCACCATTCCACGCAGCATCTCTTCGATCCGGCGCTGTCTCCATCCTTACATCGCCGAATCCCAGCACCTAAGGGGGAAAAGAAACAACAAGGTGAGCATAGAGAACAGACAGAGACAATCTCTTTAGCCGCCATATGCTTACCTGATTTTACCGCCGGTGGTATTATTCATCAACACGCCAAATCTTCTTACGCTGCACCTGAAGGAAGGAAGAAGGCAGCAAGTTAAACCTTGGTATTATCCACCGGACAGTGTTGGGTAACACAGACTCTTACCTGGACACTTTCAACCGCCGCAGACAACCTCTTTTGGGTCCAAACTGCAGAACAGAAGTAAGGATTGGACAAGAGTGATTATCAGACATTTTGAACTCTTCAGAACTATATGCTTACTTGGAGTCAGGATTGATCACAAACTCTTCAAATACCTTCGAGCCAGTGAAGTAACTGGTCATCAACGCGCCCCTGCGTTCGTCGCAGGATGGAGAGCTCATCATTCAAATCCATAAGGTGAGATTCGTGAAAGGGAACATCAGAGGCGGTAGTGGGGACACAGTGAGATTCCATCCCTTAAATCCACAGGTGGCTAATTCCCTTTCCCCATTTCCAGGCGACTTCTTTTACGGATCAAGCAGACGAAGTTAGGCGGGCCAGTCCAGTCAGTCATCTCGGCACTACGCACGCATCACGCTGTCGGAGACCGCGGCAGTCCATTTCAGCCCGACACCCCTGTGGGAACCAGGTGAGTGTAACAGAACGCAAAGCCTTCCTACAAATCCTCACCCGGGTGCATGGAGACCTCAAAGACTGATCAACTGGCCCAATTATTGGGGGAGCTTAGGGCAGAAGTAAATGCCGCCCGGCAAGAGACTAATACCCTCAGGAGAGAACTGATCATTTCTAAGAAACGCACTAATGATCTTGCTAGACAATTACTGCAAAACCAAGCTGGGCAAACACCCTTACCTGGATACGGGGAGAATCCAACCCCTGTTTCACCAAGCAACCCTGTGCAAGTGATTTTACCAGGAACTATCCCTTTAGCCCCACCTGAACGCTTTGCGGGGGACCCAAAAAGATTTGCCGTGTTTATGAACCAATGCCGCTTACACTTTTTATGCAGACCTGGAGCCTTTCCAAACGATCAAGCCAAAGTAGCCTTTGTATTATCATACCTCAGCGGCAGTGCAGCGGATTGGTCAATTCCACTAGTTAATCAGGATGACCCTATTCTTCGAGATTTTCAGGGCTTTCAAACAAGCATGGAAAGACTATTTGCCCGGCACACCCATGGACAGGCCCTGGATAACTAACTTTTATCCCTACAACAGGGTAACCAGGATCTTTTAACTTGTATCGCAACCTTCAATAGGTTGGTAGTGGAAACAGGATGGCCCAAGGTAAAACGGATTACGTTATTTCATCGTGGGCTTCGAGGAGAACTCAAAGATATTTTGGCTAAAGTTGTGAACCCACCTCAAGACTGTGCTGAATACATAGACTTAGTGGTTCAGCTAGACCACAGACTGCAGAATAGAAAGGCTGATCGAGCCAAGTTCGAGAACCGGGTATTGGTTAAACCCAACGCTACCCCCAAAGGAACAGATACCTCAGAACCCATGCAAATCAGAGGGGTTAAAGGACCCTTGACTCAGAAGGAAAGAGAAAGGAGACGGCAATTGCAATTGTGTTTATACTGTGGAACTTCGGGACATTTTCTTTGGGATTGCCCTGTAAAACCACCCAAGAAAGTGGTAGGAGCTGCAGAGAAAAGCCATATGGAGTCTGACTCGGGAAACGACCACGCCCGACAAGCGTAGATGTCCGCTTGCAGAGCTTAAAAAAGGACACTCAGACCTCGCACCTAATCATGCTAATGGTCCTTATCGACTCAAGCCAACCATCACGTATGCACGCAGTAAGAGCATATATTGATAGTGGGGCCGTGGGAAATTACATAGACCACGATTTGGCTTCAAGGATGAACCTACCTCTTTGCAAAAAGACCTCGACAGATGTCATCACCACCGTTGATGGAACTGAAATCGCCTCTGGGCCTGTAACTCATTCCACTACAGAGGTGACACAACCTCCATGCAGTAGGATTTATGCCCTTACTGAGCCCGAAAACCTTCATCTACGACAATACCTGGATCAATACCTTGCTAACGGCTTTATTCATCCATCCAAGTCCCCAGCATCCTCGGCTTTGTTCTTCGTGCCTAAGAAAGAAGGAGACCTTAGAAAATGTATAGACTACCACGCATTAAACCAAATTACGGTAAAAAACCGATACCCTTTGCCTCTGATTCCCGAATTACTGGACCAAGTAAAAAATGCCTGCATCTACACCAAGTTGCACCTTCGTGGGGCATATCATCTGGTACGTGTTAAGAAAGGCGATGAATGGAAGACTGCCTTTCGCACTAAGTATGGACTATTCGAATATCAGGTGATGCCTTTCGGGTTGTGTAATGCGCCGGCAGCCTTCCAGTATTTTATGAATGATGTCCTTCGTGAACTCATCGACGTCTGTGTTGTTGTATACATAGATGATATCTTAGTGTACTCCTCCTCAGAATCTGACCACGTGAAGAACGTTCGAGCCGTCCTTGAGAAACTACGCCAGCATAAGTTATATGCAAAATTGGAAAAATTTGTTTTCCACTCTACAGAAGTCAAATTCCTTGGATTTATCTTGACCCCAAAAGGAGTTCGAATGGACTCTCGAAAGGTGGACGCCATCCTCAAATGGCTGTCACCTAGCTCAGTTAAAGGAGTACAAAGCATGCTTGGATTTGCTAATTTCTACCGCCGGTTTATTCCCGAATCTTCACATATTGTGCATGCCATCACTGCACTCTTGCGAAAGAACAAACGCTTCCTATGGACCGAAGAGGCAGAAAAGGCCTTCCAAAATCTGAAAAGAAAATTCACCTCTGCACCTGTTTTAAAACACCCACGCCCTGAACTTCCATATGTAGTGGAAACCGATGCATCCAGTTTAGCCATGGGAGCTGTTGTTTCCCAGAAGGATCCTGAAACCGGCTAACTTCACCCGGTGGCATTCTGGTCAAGGAAGTTTTCGGCACCTGAATTAAACTATGCAGTTACCGATAAGGAGTTGTTGGCCATCAAATCTGCTTTCAAGGTTTGGCGACATTATCTTCTCGGTGCCAGACATACTATCACCGTAATCACAGATCACAGGAATTTGCAATATCTAAAGACTGCCAAGGCCCAATCATCACGCCAACTTAGATGGGCATTATTTTTGCAGAATTCGACTTCATGATCACCTATCGACCAGGTTGTAAAAATGGCAAAGCAGATGCCTTATCCCATATAGGGATGGGAGATACATATTCGAATCCCCAAACCGGTGCCTATCATCTCTGAAAAAAGGATTCTGGGTGCAACCACTCTCCACACCCTAGAAGACAGTCATCTAAAAGTTCAACAACTTTTCGATTCAGCAGCCCTGCAAGACTGGTTAAAGAAAGGTCAGGATTATTCTGTCAGCAATGTCTTACCTTACTATCAAGGTCGTCTATTTTTACCGCACAAAGAACTACAAGAACTAGTTATCTCTAATTACCACGATGCTCTCATAGAAGGACACCCAGGAATCGCAAAAACAGAAGCTAAAATCAGGAGACAATTCTGGTGGCCCACCTGGCGAAAAGATGTGAAATCCTTCGTGCTTTCTTGTGGTATCTGTGCCCAAAACAAAAGCCAGAAAAAGAAACCAGCTGGCCTTTTACAACCTTTGGATGTTCCACCTACACCTTGGCACACCTTGTCATTAGACTTAATTACTGATCTGCCCCCATGTAATGGATTTAATACCATTCTAGTTATAGTGGATCTGTTTTCCAAAATGGCCCACTTTATTCCCTTAAAAGGGTTACCTTCTGCTTCGACCTTGGCGAAGGAGTTTCTTGAAAACACTGTTCGAATACATGGATTTCCTTCCGTATTAATCTCTGACCGAGGTAGCCAGTTCATTTCGCAGTTCTGGAAAAAATGCTGTCAATTGGCGCAAAGTGATGTGAGGTTATCAACCAGTCACCACCCCCAGACCGATGGTCAAACGGAGAGGACCAACCAGACTCTTGAGTAGTACCTGCGTTGTATGTTACACCAGACTGAAGGTAATTGGAAGGATATTCTATGGATTTCCGAATACGCATACAATCATTCTGTACATTCAGGAACTGGACAAAGCCCCTTTTATACCATATATGGGCACCATCCGCGAACCTCAGAACTTGACTCACCCCAATACTTAGAAATGCCTGCAGTAAACCATCTGCATGCTACTATTACACAAGCCTTTAAGGAAGCAGCAGAACATTTGAAGCAAGCAAAAGAAAGGTACAAGAAAAATGACGATCAACATAGAAGTGATGCTCCATCATACCAGATTGGGGATCAAGTTTGGCTGGCCACAAAGCACCTACCTCTAAAAGGAACGCAGACCTTTAACCCTAGATATTTGGGACCTTACACTATTAAGGCCATTATCAACCTGGTGGCCGTCAAATTGGAACTACCTGCTAGTATGCAAATTCATCCCGTCTTCCATGTTTCACTTCTAAAGCCAGTACAACCTGGAACAAGACTAACCAAGCCACCTGACCCCATCCTTATAGACGGGGAACCCGAATTCGAAGTTAAGAGTATCCTGGACTCCAAAACAGTTAAGTCAAGAATTTTTTATTTGATCGACTGGAGAGGTTACGGGCCACAAGAAAGGTCATGGGAACCTAGTGACCACGTTCATGCACCTCGGTTGGTGAGAAAATTCCATCGGGATTTTCCAGACAAACCAAGACCAGGGGGAAGAATGACTTTAGGTGGGGCCTTGGGGGGGAGTGCTGTCATGATGCCTACCCCCGGGCATCCAGATCAAGGCCATCAGCCCCGGGAGCAGGCATCATGTTCCCTAGTGAAGGCCCAGCAATCCCTGTTAGGGGCCATCTGGGCACAGTCCTGGCGCCTTTGGCACCAGCCTCATATGAGACATCAGCCCTGGAGCCATAGGCACCAGGCTCATAAGTTGAAACTTACCTGAACTTACCTGATGCAGACCATGCTGCAAGGGATCCAAGCCCATGTGAGGCCTGGGAGGGACTACTTTACCTTAGGGACTATTTTGTCACTCGGGCGTGGCTGTGGAGGAATACTTACCTGGAACTACTTTGGAGGCTATTTAAACCACGCCTGAAGAGCAGCACACACTTCGCGTTATTCTGCATCCTGCAGCGTAACGCTTACCGGGCCTGCAGCAGCATCCAGCCTTCTGCCACGCCCGCCTGGAACCCGGAGCACCTAGAAAGAAGGGAAGAAGGAGAAAGGCTAGAACAAGAACATCACAAGAACATTACCTGATTTCTTACCTGATTCCAGATTCATCGCATCTTCAAACCTGAGGAAAGACTTTGTTTTAAACGCGTCGCATCGCCAGCAGCAGCACCGCACCATACTCACCATTCCACGCAGCATCTCTTCGATCCGGCGCTGTCTCCATCTTTACATCGCCGAATCCCGGCACCTAAGGGGGAAAAGAACCAACAAGGTGAGCAGAGAAAACAGACAGAGACAATCTCTTTAGCCGCCATATGGTTACCTGATTTTACCGCCAGTGGTATTATTCATCAACACGCCAAATCTTCTTGCGCTGCACCTGAAGGAAGGAAGAAGGCAGCAAGTTGAACCTCTTACCTGGACACTTTCAACCGCCGCAGACAACCACTTTTGGGTCCAAACTGCAGAAAAGAAGTAAGGATTGGAGCGATTATCAGACATTTTGAACTCTTCAGAACTATATACTTACTTGGAGTCAGGATTGATCTCGAACTCTTCCAATACCTTCGAGCCAGTGAAGTAACTGGTCATCAACGCGCCCCTGCGTTCGTCGCAGGATGGAGAGCTCATCATTCAAATCCATAAGGTGAGATTCGTGAAAGGGAACATCAGAGGCGGTAGTGGGGACGCAGTGAGATTCCATCCCTTAAATCCACGGGTTCCTAATTCCCTTTCCCCATTTCCAGGAGACTTCTTCTACGGATCAAGCAGACGAAGTTAGGCCGGCCAATCCTGTCAGTCATCTCGGCACTACGCTTGCATCACGCTGGCGGAGACCGCGGCAGTCCAGTTCAGCCCGACACCCCTGTGAGAACCAGGTGAGCGTAACAAGTTTCGAGACTCCAGCTGAACGAGAGAAGAAAGACAGAAAAATAGAAGGGGCTTGCCAGGAGAAACATTCCCTTGACCTTTTTGACAAGGAACCTTTACTTTCCAGAAACCTCAAGAATAGAAAGTGTAAGACCAGGAAAACAGGCTGAAGAATCCTGCATTGTGTGTCAGAGATATGCGGGGCCTTCCCACGTCAATAATCAAGGTGGGGAGGAGCAGCAGCCGCTATGGTACCATCCTTGGCTCCAAGACCAAATCAGCGTCAATGACCACCTCATACAGCTGCCCTACACGCCTATCAAAGTAGACGCACCTCCGATTTTCCCGACACACCACCAGCGACACTAGAGAAGTGATCCAGCTGAGAGAACACTCCAACACTGGCTGCAATTCCACCTGCATCAGCCATGACACATCGTCCCCTGATGGATCAGAAGGTAAGCACTTCGGCCGGATGCCGGCTCACGCCTACTCTGGCCCTGCACAGAGAACGATTACACTACAGGGCCTACACTGCTGCCATTGTGCTTTAACCTGCTAGCCCTTGCACCTTTTGAGGCATTGAGGCATGCAGCAACATATACAGTCGACTTTGTGCAAATTGCTGTGTCACTCGCACATCTCGTCGTCACATGGCCCAGCCTCGAAAAGGTTGTTGCCCAATCACCTTTTGCTACAAATTGCAGCCACACCCATCCCAACAAAACAAGATAAGGCTCACTATGGTAGCCAATCTCCCCGACCCTGCCAGCATCCCGCCGTCCTTCTTCCTTCCTAGTGCTCTTCCAGAGCGCAGCACCGCCTGTCTCTTCCTTAGCCGACCTTCGCACTTGTATGACTTGGGTTACTAAACCATTTCAGACAAGAGCCAGAAATAAGCGCCTTCTCACGCGCCTCTTGATGCATAACCTGGACCATGCCTTACCTTTGCCAACGATCCATAGAAATGAGCGCCTAAGCTCCCGGTTTGCTGCAGAGTGCTTGGAGTCAACAGGCCTCTACAGATCCCAACTACAGTCTATATTCAATTCCCCTGCCTTTACAACTAACAATACTTACAATGCCAATACCATCTATTGCAAGTTAGTTTGCTTACCTATGACACATGTCTCAGGGATTACCCTGCCTTCTGCAAGTATGGTTAATGTCTCTCATGCTAGCTTACTGCCGTCAGCTTATACTCTCACATGTTCACCTGTTATCAATGTCTCAGGGATTACCCTGCCTCCTGTACTTAAGGTTAATGTGTCATGATGCCTACCTCCAAAGAGCCAGGCCGGGCCCAGCAACCCCAGAGGCAGACATCATTTTCCCCAGGGAAGCCTCAGCGGGCCCAATTCGGGGCCCTTTGGACTCAGTCCTGGCGCCTTAGGCGCCAGGCTCATAGCGGACCCCAGTCCTGGCGCCTTAGGCGCCAGGCTCATAGAAGAGGATATGTGTTTAAGTGCTTGGGTGCACACTTACCTGATGCAGACCTTGCTGCTTCATCCAGGCCCTCTTGAGGCCTGAATGGGCCTACTTTACCTGTAGGACTACTTCACCACCCGGGTGTGGTCGGGGAAGGATACATACCTGATTGGTGGAAGGATACATACCAGGAACTTCTTCCAAGGCTATTTAAATCCCACCCGAACAGCCACACGTGCTTCGCGTTGTTCTGCACCTAGCAGCTGGACGCTCACCGTGTCAGCTCCTGCATCCTGACTTCAGCCATGCCTGCCAGCACCCTGGAACACCTGCAAGGGGAGAAAGGAAGAGAATAGAAGAAGAAAAGCCCTTACCTGCAAAATCTGCATCCCAGAGTCATTTCTCCAACGGCCCTGAAAAGGAAGACATCATTTTAAAGGCATTTCGTTTCGATCGCTGCAGCGCTGCATTTTACTCACCTTTGCAAGGCGCTTCCATCTTCAGCAGCGATCTTCCGGATTCAGCTACGCCCCGGCGCCTAGAGGAAAAAAGACAAGAACAAAGGTGAGAGGGAGAAAAGGAATAAGGAAAGCTCAGTTTCCTTTTAAGTCTTACCTGTTGGATTATTCCCACTGCATTTCGGGTCCTGCCGCTTCCTGGCATCTCCGGACCCCGGCCCCTATGGGGAAAAAAGACAAAGACATTGAATGAGCGAATGCAAAGACATTACCTGAGCGCTCATCCAGAACTGTTTCACTTCGGGTCGGCGCCATATCTCCGGCACTCCGAACCCCGGCCCCTAAGGGGAAAAAGACATAAGCATTAGCGCTTGCTGCAATTAGACAACAAACATTATTATTAAGCTTGAACTTTTGAACAGAACTTTTACAGCGCCTTACCTGAACAGTCAAGCTTACCTGAACTCCCATCAATCCTCAATCCAGTGAAGTAACTGGGTTTCAACGCGCCCCTGCATCAGAAGCAGGATGGAGAGCTCATCCTTCCAAACCCTAAGGTGAGGCTTCACGGGGAATCGTGGAGAAGGTATCGTGGAGGGTTGGAAGGGAGTGGGAAGCTTGAGCATTGTTCCACAGTTGGTAATACTCCCTTTTCACGCACAGGAGGGTATCCAACGAGCCAGGGAAGCCAGAATAGAGGGGCCCTTCCTGTCCATCTTCAGAGTTCTGCGCCTTCGACGCCGCGCCTCTGTGGGAACCAGGTGAGCGTTACAGAACGCGAAGCCTTACCACAATTTCCCACCTGGGCGCTATGGAGACTTCCGAGACAGATCAGCTGGCCCATCTTTTAGGGGAATTACGGGCAGAAGTGCACTCAGCCCGCCAGGAGACTAATGCTCTCAGAAGGGAACTAATCCTATCCAAGGAAAGAACTGATGATCTGGCCAAAAGGTTATTGCAGGGCCAGGCAGAGCACACTCCTTTACCTGTTTCCGGAGATATTTCTACAACAATGGGTTCGAATAACCCGGTACAAATCAATCTACCTGGACACATGCCTTTGGCCCCGCCGGAACGTTTTGCGGGGGATCCCAAGAAATATGCCGTTTTTATGAACCAATGCCGTTTACACTTTTTATGCAGGCCCGGGGCCTTCCCCAACGACCAGACCAAAGTAGCCTTTGTACTATCTTACCTCAGTGGCTGTGCTGCCGATTGGTCTATTCCATTGGTAAATCAGGATGATCCCATTCTCCGGGATTTCCAGGGCTTCCAGGCCAGCATGGAAAGATTGTTCGCTCGACACTCGCAGGGACAGGCCCTTGACAACGAACTGCTATCCTTACGACAAGGTAATCAGGATCTTTTGTCCTATATCGCCACCTTTAATAGACTAGTTGTGGAAACCGGATGGCCTGAAAATAAAAGGATCACATTGTTTCATCGAGGCCTGCGCGGAGAGCTTAAAGATGTTATAGCTCAGATAGTAGATCCACCCCAGGCTTGCGCAGACTACATAGACTTAGCGGTTCAACTTGATCACAGACTTCAAAATAGAAAAGCAGATCGGCTCAAGTATGAAACCAGAGTACCTATCAAGACCCACGTTAACTCCAAGAGTACTGACGTTTCCGAACCTATGCAAATTGGCAGTGTTAAAGGACCATTAACGCAGAAGGAACGAGAGAGAAGGCGACAAATGCAACTTTGTCTGTATTGCGGAACTTCCGGTCACTTTCTTCAAAGTTGTCCAGTTAAACCACCCAAGAAGGTGGTTGGAGCCACTGATAACGAGTTATTGACACCTGGTTCGGGAAACGACCTAGCCCGACAAGCGTAGGGGTCGGCTTGCCGAGCTTGAAAACAAACTCTTTGACCTCGCATTTTGTCATGCCAATGGTGCTTGTGAACCCAAAACAGCCTCAGCAGTTGCATGCTATAAAAGCATACATAGACAGTGGAGCTATTGGAAATTACATAGACCGTGAATTGGCTTCCAGGATTAAGCTTCCTCTCCGCCCGAAAGTAACCCAAGATGTAATTACTACAGTTGATGGAACCGAAATAGCCTCAGGGCCTGTAACGCATTCCACAGTTGAAATCACTCTGGTGGGTCAGGACGGACATCGGGAAGCAATCGTGTTTGATGTGATCAAGGCCCCACAATTTCAAGTACTTCTTGGTATCCCTTGGTTAGAAACACATAATCCGAGAATAGACTGGCGAGCAAAGAAGATAACTTTTCCTGATTGTGAACCAACCTGTTACCCAAGGAATCCAGCTAAGGGTCTAGCCTCTGTAACTTCCACCCCTGTACAGCTACCATCTGAATACCAAGAATTCCAAGACGTTTTTCAGAAAGAGCAGGCTAACACCTTACCTCCCCATCGATCTTACGATTGCCAAATCGACTTGGTACCCAATGCACAACTACCTTGTAGTAGGATTTATGCTCTTACTGAACCTGAGAACCTGCATTTGCGCCAGTATTTGGATCAATACCTGGCCAATGGCTTCATTCGCCCATCAAAGTCACCAGTCTCTTCCGCTTTGTTCTTCGTACCTAAAAAGGAAGGAGACCTTAGGGCCTGTATTGACTACCGCGCCCTAAATCAGATAACGATTAAGAATCGTTACCCTTTGCCCCTGATACCTGAGCTTATCGACCAAGTAAAAGATGCTCGTGTGTACACCAAGCTAGATCTCCGAGGAGCTTACCACCTGGTACGTATAAAAGAGGGCCACGAGTGGAAGACTGCATTCCGCACCAAATTTGGGCTCTTCGAATATCAAGTAATGCCCTTCGGTTTGTGCAACGCACCTGCCGCCTTTCAGTACTTCATGAATGATGTTCTTCGGGAACTTATCGATGTTTGTGTCATTGTTTATATTGACGACATCCTGGTGTATTCCTCCTCAGAATCTGATCACAGAAACCATGTTAGGGCAGTTCTTGAGAAATTGCGCCAGCACAAATTATTTGCCAAGCTCGAAAAATGCGTTTTTCATACCACAGAAGTGGAGTTTCTCGGATTCATCCTGACACCTCAAGGAATCCGAATGGACTCGCGGAAAGTGGACGCCATTCTCAAATGGCCATCTCCTAGCTCTGTGAAGGGAGTGCAAAGCATGCTTTGCTTTGCCAATTTCTATCGAAGGTTCATCCTGGAATTTTCCCGAACTGTTCAACCCATCACAGCTCTCCTAAAGAAAAATAAACGCTTTGAATGGACTCTTGAGGCTGAACAAGCCTTTCAGGACCTGAACACCAAATTCACCTCTGCACCTGTATTGAAGCACCCGCGCCCAGATCTCCCTTACATCGTGGAAACCGATGCATCCAGTTCGGCCATGGGAGCTGTCCTGTCGCAAAGAGACCCAGAAACTAACCAACTACACCCTGTAGCCTTTTGGTCCAGAAAATTCTCTCCACCTGAACTCAATTACGCAATTACCGACAAAGAACTACTGGCTATTAAATCAGCTTTCAAGGCTTGGCGTCACTATCTTCTCGGTGCAAGACACACCATCACCGTAATTACGGACCACAGAAATTTGCAGTATTTAAAGACGGCCAAAGCTCAATCTTCGCGACAACTCCGATGGGCTTTATTCTTTGCGGAATTTGATTTTGTAATTACCTATCGCCCTGGCTGCAAGAATGGTAAGGCAGATGCCTTATCCCGGATAGGCATGGAAGAACCCAATTCGAGTTTAGAACCTGTGCCAATCATACCGGAACAAAGAATTCTGGGCTTGACTTCATTGCAAACCATTGAGGACATCCAAGCTCAAGTAAAACAGCTTTTTGACTCTTCTGCCTTACTGGAATGGAGTCAAAAGGGTCCTCACTACACCGTTAAGGATGATTTACCCTACTTCCAAGAGCGGTTATTTCTGCCAAGTAAAGAATTGCAGGAACTTGTCATTACCCGTCATCATGAATCATTAATGGAAGGACACCCCGGTATCGTGAAAACAGAAGAAAAGATCAAACGCCACTTCTGGTGGCCTTCTTGGAGAAAAGACATAGGGCCTCATCACGACCCAGGCGGTAAGTTACCGCCTGGGCCGTGACTTTACCACCATGGCGTAAACTAAGTTTACGCCATGGTGGTTGGCGGACTTACCGCCCCATTCCGACCTTGGCGGGGCGGTAAGTCCCCAAACCCCATTTACCCTTCCCCATTCCCATTTTTGCCCCATAGGGCATAATGGGAGTGGGGAAGGCGTTAATTACGCCACCGTAAATTACGGTAGCGTAATTAACTCCATGGTCCCTTAGCGCCATGGATTTTAACACCTGCTAAAAGCAGGTGTTAAAAGCGCCATGGCGCTAAGGGACCTCGTAATTGGCGGTAAGGGGTCGGCGCAGCTAACGCTGGCGTTAACCCCTTACCGCCAGGGTCGTGATGAGGCCCATAAAGTCATTTGTGTTGTCTTGCGGAATCTGTGCCCAAAATAAGAGTCAAAAGAAAAGGCCAGCCGGCCTACTTCAACCTTTGGACATTCCACCAGCACCTTGGCACACCTTGTCAATGGACTTTATAACTGACCTGCCTCCTTGTGGTGGTTACAACACGATTCTCGTAATAGTGGATCTATTCTCCAAAATGGCCCATTTTATCCCTTTAAAAGGATTGCCGTCAGCTTCCACCTTGGCCAAGGAATTTATGGAAAATATAGTGCGGTTACATGGTTTCCCTTCCATATTAGTCTCAGACCGTGGAAGTCAATTTATCTCCCACTTTTGGAAGATGTTGCCAACTAGCACAAATAGACGTGCGGTTATCCACCAGCCACCACCCCCAGACCGACGGACAAACCGAGAGAACCAATCAGACTCTCGAGCAATATCTGCGGTGCATGTTACACCAATCCGAGTTAAATTGGAAAGACATCCTTTGGATTGCAGAATATGCATACAACAATTCAGTGCATTCTGGAACCGGACAGACTCCTTTTTATACCCTGTATGGTCACCATCCTCGGACCTATGACCTAGATCCACCTCTGACCCTGGAGATGCCTGCAGTAAATCACCTACATTCCACAATAACCCAAGCCTTCAAAGAAGCTACAACCCACTTACAGCAAGCCAAGAAAAAGATTAAAGAAAACGCTGATTTGCACCGAAGTAAAACTCCTCCTTACCAAGTAGGAGATCAGGTTTGGCTAGCAACTAAACATCTACCCCTCAAGGGTCAGCAAACTTTTAATCCCAGATTCATTGGGCCTTACCCCATCAAAGCTATTATGAACCCAGTGGCCTTTAAACTCGATTTACCATCCAACATGCAGATTCATCCCGTTTTTCACGCATCTCTTCTAAAACCAGTACAACCTGGAACCAGACTGTCTGAGCCCCCAGGCCCTGTCCAAACTGATGGAGAATTAGAATTCGAAGTGAAAGACATTTTAGATTCCAAGATAGTTAAGTCGAAACTCTTCTATCTTGTTGATTGGAAAGGATATGGACCTCAGGAAAGATCTTGGGACCCCAGTAACTATGTTCACGCACCACGATTAATTCAACGATTCCATCGAAGATTCCCGCACAAACCAAAACCCCCGGAGGAAAAGACCTTGGGAGGGGCCTTGAGGGGGGGTACTGTCATGATGCCTACCTCCAAAGAGCCAGGCCGGGCCCAGCAACCCCAGAGGCAGACATCATTTTCCCCAGGGAAGCCTCAGCGGGCCCAAGTCGGGGCCCTTTGGACTCAATCCTGGCGCCTTAGGCGCCAGGCTCATAGCGGACCCCAGTCCTGGCGCCTTAGGCGCCAGGCTCATAGAAGAGGATATGTGTTTAAGTGCTTGGGTGCACACTTACCTGATGCAGACCTTGCTGCTTCATCCAGGCCCTCTTGAGGCCTGAATGGGACTACTTTACCTGTAGGACTACTTCACCACCCGGGTGTGGTCGGGGAAGGATACATACCTGATTGGTGGAAGGATACATACCAGGAACTTCTTCCAAGGCTATTTAAACCCCACCCCGAACAGCCACACGTGCTTCGCGTTGTTCTGCACCTAGCAGCTGGACGCTCACCGTGTCAGCTCCTGCATCCTGACTTCAGCCACGTCTGCCAGCACCCTGGAACACCTGCAAGGGGAGAAAGGAAGAGAATAGAAGAAGAAAAGCCCTTACCTGCAAAATCTGCATCCCGGAGTCATTTCTCCAACGGCCCTGAAAAGGAAGACATCATTTTAAAGGCATTTTGTTTCGATCGCTGCAGCGCTGCATTTTACTCACCTTTGCAAGGCGCTTCCAACTTCAGCAGCGATCTTCCGGATTCAGCTACGCCCCGGCGCCTAGAGGAAAAAAGACAAGAACAAAGGTGAGAGGGAGAAAAGGAATAAGGAAAGCTCAGTTTCCTTTTAAGTCTTACCTGTTGGATTATTCCCACTGCATTTCGGGTCCTGCCGCTTCCTGGCATCTCCGGACCCCGGCCCCTATGGGGAAAAAAGACAAAGACATTGAATGAGCGAATGCAAAGACATTACCTGAGCGCTCATCCAGAACTGTTTCACTTCGGGTCGGCGCCATATCTCCGGCACTCCGAACCCCGGCCCCTAAGGGGAAAAAGACATAAGCATTAGCGCTTGCTGCAATTAGACAACAAACATTATTATTAAGCTTGAACTTTTGAACAGAACTTTTACAGCGCCTTACCTGAACAGTCAAGCTTACCTGAACTTCCATCAATCCTCAATCCAGTGAAGTAACTGGGTTTCAACGCGCCCCTGCATCAGAAGCAGGATGGAGAGCTCATCCTTCCAAACCCTAAGGTGAGGCTTCACGGGGAATCGTGGAGAATGTATCGTGGAGGGTTGGAAGGTAGTGGGAGGCTTGAGCATTGTTCCACAGTTAGTAATACTCCCTTTTCACGCACAGGAGGGTATCCAACGAGCCAGGGAAGCCAGAATAGAGGGGGCCTTCCTGTCCATCTTCAGAGTTCTGCGCCTTCGACGCCGCGCCTCTGTGGGAACCAGGTGAGCGTTACAAATGTCTCTCATGCTGGCTTACTGCCGCCAGCTCACAGTACCAGTAGCCTAGTGTCTTGTTCGAGTCATAAGACCTCAGTACCATCCTTGCCTAAGCCCTCCAACATAAGCCATAACTCCTCCATGACTATAGCTACCATGGACATGACCTACATAACTGAATGCCCCACTTACACCCCTGCCCTCCAAGCACCGCTCAAAGGAACCTTGATTAACACTAGGTCTCTACCTGCACACACACACTTGATATTCGTGACTTAATCGCATCCAACCACCTAGATATTATGGCCATCACATAAACCTGGCTACACCCAGCAACCGGGCCCACGCTATCCCTGGCGATCCCTAGCAATTATACTATCTATAGGAAAGACTAAAGGGGGCGCAGGGGAATTCATCGCTAAGGAAACATTAGCTATTCATGAAATAAGTAACCCCGGGTGAACTATTGTCCATCAAACTAACCCCGTCCCACACAGCCACTCTGAACCTTCACCTTATCTTCAGCCCACCGGAGCCAAAACTCTCCTTTGAGGAAGACATAGTATCACTCCTCTCATTGGAAACTAAACCGTTGCTATCCTGGGTGCCCTAAACATTGGTTTCAATGACCCTTCAGACACCCACGCATCATCCTTAGCCAAGTCCTTAGATACTCTGGGATTCAATCATTGTATTTGCAAAACCACCTACATCAAGGCCGGACATTAGATTGGCTCGCCAAATTCAATAGCAACATCAAGATACTCTCCAACCATCTCGCCTTTGGTCCGACCACAATGTAATCTCCTTTGCCATCCCTGTGCACAATTCCATTATACAAGCACCCCCAATAGACCCAGCCTCCCAAACCAGAAAGGCCTGGAACATTACTCACGCCACGATCCTCCCACTTCTGGAGCCCCTCACTACCCCAACTCCGCTCCCAAGACCCTGCAGACTTGCTTGACCTCTACAACCATACCCTCCTTCAAGCCATTGACAAAGTCGCACCATTGAGTGAGCGTAACCCTAAACCTCTAGCTCACTTAAACACTTGGTTTACCACACATCACAAAACCATTCACTCCACGAAGCAAGCGGCTGAAACATCCTTGAGAAAGGATCCATCAGACTCCAACAAAGCTATATTCACCACACTATGCAAACCTTACAAACTAGGCATCTGCCAAGCAAAAAACAAAAGGATTGATAGTGCACAATCAAGCTCTAGAGAGCTCTTCATTATAATGCGCGAACTAGAGACACCAATTGCCCAACCAGCCAACTGCCTCAAAGACCTGGTGCACAAACATCCAAAATGCACTCTTGGACAACTTAGCATCACTCCAATTGAATATCCAAGCAAAAAAAGCGAAACTAATGAGCTCCAAAATGCCACCAGCCCCTACCCGAGCGCCTCAAGAAGGCACCACCCAGCTGTTTTATTTCGCCCAGGTCTCTGACCTGGAAGTCAAGAAAATCATCAACAGCCTTAAACCATTGAGATGCCAAGGCGACCTTGCACTGCTTCTGTCATCAAAGACGGCGCCACAGAACTAGAACCGTTTATTACTGCAATTGAAAATTCCTCGTTAGCCACTAGCACGGTCCCTACCAACCTCAAAGATGCCTGGGGCCTCCCCTTCCTGAAAATAATAACTCTTGCCCCCAGCATCCCCACACATTCTTACCCTATCACAACAGTCCCTTTCGTCCTGAAAATTCTGGACAGAGTAGCTTACAGATTCAAGAATATCTAGAATCCAACAATCTCCTAGTCTTATGCCAATCTGGCTTCCGGCCAGGCCACAGAACTGAATCGACTCTCCTAGCCCTAAAAATGCAAATAGACGAGTGTAAGGACAACAGCAAACTTGCCCTCCTCCTCCTCCTTCTTGAACTCTCAGCAGTTTTCAACCTAGAGGACTACAAAATCTTGTGCCTTCACCTAGCCTCAGCAGCTCACTTTTCACCAAAAGCCACAACCTGGATTGAATCATTCTTGTCTAATGGAACCATGATAGCTTTTTCACTGTCAGCCTCGACAGCCCTGCCCCAGTCACCTGTGGTGTCCCCCAAGGCTCATGCATCTCTCAAATGCTCTACAATATTTTTACTTAGCCCCTCTTCGACCTTGACTCCTTGGGTATCATCTACACAAACTATGCAGATGTTACCCAAATCCTCATTCCCATCACAGGCAACTAGGACACCAACACTAATTCCCTGAATACCGTCTACCAAAGTATCCAGGCTTGGATGGCCGCGCATTTTTTGTGCCTCAACGATGATAAAATTGACCTACTGCTCATAGGATCGCACAACTGATTAAAAAAACTTGACAAGACCTACTCATCCTCCACTATAGAAGGAAAACCCAGTCTGCTCTCTAAAGCGGTAAAAACTCTGGGAGTATACTTCGATGCATCCCTTTCACTAACAAGAAAGGTGAATGCGATAGCCTCCTCTTCAGCCTACACAACTAAATGAATCAATGCCAATAGACACTTCCTGTCCCCAAACAGCTGCCTCACCTTAGCCACAGCCCTCATCTTTTCGAGACTTGACTACTGCAATGCTCTGTTTGCCGGAAACTCCACAAGTAACCTAAAGAAACTACAAGTAATCCAAAATAATGATCACAGAGCAGTGCTGAATATCCAGAAAAAAGAACATATCTCTGCCGCCAGAAGAATGCCCACTGGCTCCCTCTCCGTCAGAACATTGACTTCAAAACTCTCACCCTCACACACAAATGTCTAGCGAACACTGCCCTGAAATACCTTACCAATACATTTAAGAAGCCTCTCAATCTAATATGCTCCTCACACCCAAATTCAAACTACAAAAATCTGGAGGACGCAGCTTCCCTCTAGTATCAGCCGAACACTGGAATGCCTTACCTCCCCAATTTAGGGCAGAAACTTCCTTCTGGTCCTTCCGAAAAAAACAAAAAAAAAACATGGCTTTTCTTACAAGACAACTATCTTCCAATATGCCCTCCTTTAGAGTACTGCACTTCCACTAATTGTGATATAACAAATTGTTACTTTGCACATGTGCACCTGCACCCTATACTATACCTCTGTTACTACTGTAACCATCACTTGTACTATACGTATGCAATGTCTGTACCCAGCGCCTTGATGCCTACAGGTTTGGTGCGCTATACAAATAAGCAAATAAATAAATTAAATCAACACAGACGGTGAGTTAGGGAGACCATACAAGACCAATCTGTGTTGAACCCAAGGTTGCAAGCAGCAACATTGTATGGCGAGCGCTGGAACGAACATTGTTAAATCACAGGTGGTGAGCGTCACAAGTAAAGTTGAACTGCTGATGAGTGATTGAACTTTAAAAGCAAGATACAATACCTTTGACAGAGTAGTCAGGCACTGCGTGGGTGCTCAATCGATGGTCTCTGTAAGGGATCCAGCTGAGAAGCGTAAAAAGCAAAAGTGAAGAAAAGGTTACGTCAAGAAGAGAACAAGTAATTGTGAATCGAAATGGTCCTGCGACGGGTCGAGCAAAATCCTGCGCACAGTCGAAAGTCTACGATTTTTTATGAAGTAGAGAAAGTTTGGAAAAGTAGATAAATGGGGTCCTATCCCAGTGGAGGGAGAACAATTGAAGGGTTTGTGTTAAAGTGAGTCGGAGCCCAGCAGAGGGGGACCCGGGGTAAAGAGAAAATCACCAGAGAAGTTGTATATGTAAAGGAAAGGAACTTTAATGTTTGTCGTGTTGCATCAGGCCCTCTGAAATAAGAGACTTTGAAGGGCAAAGAGACTTTGGCACAGAAGGCCCTGATGTCAACTGCTTCCTTGTGCTGGAGAAACCAGAGACTGTGCTAAGCTCAAGTGTGCTGCCTTGTGCCGTGCTGAAAACGTGGGGAAGGGAGTCAACGGCTTGAATATCCTGACATGTCATTTCTTGAACACATTTCTTTTGCATAACATTGTTTCCCACACTATTTGTATTTAGAATTAAGTATTGGTAATAAGTGTATTAGGATAGACTCTTTTATTTTGACAGACTTGACTATGACTGCGTTATTATTATTTGATCGTTGTGGCTTGCTCCCATCTTTACATTAAGAAACATACAGATGTTTTTCAAACCCAATTGAAGTTTAATAAACACCATTGAACTGTGGTCACTTGTGTCTGTCTTACTCTATGATCCCATGCCATCCTTACATCTCTAATGCCATAAGTGATGCCACATCTGATGGCATGTCTATATGGCACACTTGCCTGGGGATTCACAAGTAGCTCCTGGTAGCTCTTGGTTTGCTAAATAGGCTGCACGTGGCTCTTATCAGGCGCTAAATAGCTTGCAGCTCTTGGCAATTTCAAACCCGCGCTGGTAGGCCCTGCATTTGATAGATTATGAAACCTAAGAGGAGAATATTGTTACCAGAAGATTTGCAATAGGTCATGAATGCACTGCTCCTTTTCCTTAGGATCAGGTTGGCTTTAGCAATATGGTTTTCATAATTCATGTTTCACCCAAACCTAATTCGGAGGTAATCAACGAAAGGGACATCCTCGATTCTCATTTCCCTTATACATAGTTTCATGCAGGAACGAGATCTAGACTTTTCCCCACACCTCAGCAATTTGGTCTCATCTTTGTTAATTGTGTTAGTGTAGAAAATACTCTTCAAGTTTAATTAGGCCACTTGGGGTGCAGAAGGAGGACACCATCACCCTCAAATATTTGCAATAGAATCTTTTCATCCTATGCTGGGAATGTCAGATGTGTGTTAGAGGGTATATTATAAGGCAAATCATTGAAGAACACATTAAACAAGATCATTTTGTTTGGTGGGGCTTCACAGAGCCCTTGCATGTTGTCGCCTTCGGTGCTTCTCGTGGCTTATCTGAAGCAGGAGGCCTGATACAGGTGCTGCAGCTGGACCATTAATATTGTAGTGCAACCAGGCAGGCCACTTTCTTTGAGCCACGGATAGGTGAAATGTGTGGCGTAGCTTGATGCTTCAACATCTTCTTTGGAGTAAAATGTAAAGAGTATCATAAAATATTGAACCAAGTTAGTGGGGCATGCCCGACTGGCTCAAGGGGCAGCTTTAGTCCCCTGTGTGCTGCCCCCAAATTACATTCATTGGGTCTCATTACATGTAGTGTGGTAAACCATGGTGCTATTAGCACCATGGTTGCCGCTGGTACCATACAGGTACCACCATGGAGAAAAGGGGAATTACCACCCCATTCCAAGGTTGGCAGGGCGGTAATTCCCCCTTTCTCCATGGCCCTTCCCCATTCCCATTTTTGCCCTATAGGGCATAATGGGAATGGGGAAGGCAGTAATTACGGTACCACAAAATGCGGTACCGTAATTAGCACCAAGGTCCCTTTGCGGGTCCCAAATTTAACGGCTGGTCTACACCAGCCGTCAAGGTTGGGACCCGCGAAGGGACCTTGTAGTAAGGCGGTAAGGGTTAACGGTCACCGGTACCCTTACCGGTGACCCTTACCCCTTACTGCCTTCCGCATAATGAGGCCCATCGTTTTAATAAAAGCAGATGCACATCATAGGGCAGACCCACTCAGGTAGAGATGGGAAAGATATGATAAAGCGATTGTACCACAAATTCACAGAGGTATTACAAGTTCAAAGTCGGTTGTGATTGATGGAGCAGGTGTCAGATCACACCATAAATCTGTAGCTGGGTCAAGATGCCAAGAAAATAAGTGGACTTCGGAGTACTTTTTTTACCATTAGTGGTCCAAAGAGCCTGTTTCAAACGAAGTAAGGTGGCGAAACAAGGCCTAAGGATGGTTTCATTGTCTGTCATAACAAAAATAGTCTGCCATCCTATATCACAAACCTATTTCCATCCATTTAAACAGAAAAGAAAATAACTGGTTCCACACTGACTCCAGAAAGGTGGCGTCTTCCTTCTGGATGTCTTAAGGCAGTTTGTGACGTTTGGGGGAATATCCCTCTTCCCCTGGCCATCACTAGGCCTTTTGATATAGTTCCATACAGATTGAGGGGGAGGTCTCCCTTTCCCAGGCCGTATTAGGCAAGTCTTTACAGTGACCCAAAGATGTGGGACGGGTCTACCCACCCCAATCCTTTATTAGTCTCCTAATCAATTTTTCCAATGATGTCTGTGGTTTTGCCACAGGTTATATAATCTTCCTTCCCCTGGAATTCTCTTTACTTTTTCCAAAGGATATCTCTCTTTTGCCCGTGGTCTTCTCTTACAGTTGTGTGGGTCCCAGATCCCTTTCTCAGGTTGATAATGTCTCTCACTCAGGTCCAGTTCATTAACCTGGCAGGTGCTATTTTGCATATAGTATACTTCAACATATGGGTCCCCCAGACCCTTCTTTCTGGTTTGCAACGTCTCTAAACCAAGCTGAGTTCACTATCCTGCCAGGCACTGTTGCCCGTATAAAGTCCTCTGGGATTCTTCCAAGTACTGTGAGGAGGAAAATGGCAAGTCTTGTACTCTGACTGTTCACAATAACTGGTTTTGCCCCAGGATTTCTCTTTTGCTCTGACTTGCTTCAACTCTGTCCATCAGGGTCTCAAGAGGGTCTTTGCTCTGCCCTCTGCTTCGTAGAGCATTTCCCAGTTCATTACCACAGTTAGCGTTACAGATTCTCTCCTTACCCCTTCTCCACAGGTTGCTTCTCTCTCCGGCTTCTAGCTTCTCTGGGCTTCTCTCCCCTCTGGAAGTCATGCAGCAGTTCCACAGTGTGGGGTCACTCATAGGTACAGCTGTTCCTCTTTACACTCTCCATCTCGCTGCTGGATACCTGTGTTGCAGCAGTGTTGCTCTGCTGTATCGCGTCTGCTGTCCGGTCTGCGTCTCAGTCTCCTTCATTCCCTGTTCTCCATACAGTAGCTCCCTTCAGCTCTCAGTTCCTCCAGTGAGGATCAGACTCAGAGAGGAGTCCTTCCTCTCTTTCTAGGTTTGGCTAGCTCGTGTCTGGTTGAGAGCTAGTATATTCACTTTGGTTCTGACACAGGCTCTTTAATCCTCTTGCTTTCCTTACTCTTCCTCATCCCATTATGGTTTCTCCCATGCTCATAGACAGGTTTACACTGCATAAAGTAACTATGAGTAGAAAGGGGAGGTAAAGAGGATGGGTGTGTTTTGGCCCTAACAGTGTGGGGGGATGTGTTTTTGAGGTTAGAGTGGTAGTTGTTACAACACGTTCTCCCTTGACATTCCTCCTTTCAAGGGGGACTATCGGGTAGCTGCCTCAACTCCTCTGCCCCATGGGAAGGGCCCCCTTAGGGAGGAAGTGACAACATCAAGGGATTAGTCACAGTGGGCAGGGCCAACAGAACAGCAAAGCAGCAGGACAGGACCTTGTGGTGGCGGCATGCTTTACCCTGGTCCCCGGGCTTCGCCAAAGGCTCGATAGCTAGCGTCTTTTGGAGCAGGTTGAGTGGGGCCAACAGAACAGGATAGCGACAGCACAGAATGCTGTTGAGGTTCGGACTGCCGCAGACTGCCTTGCCTTTGTCCTCGGGCTTCGTTAAGGGGGCGATATACAGCCTCTAAATTTCTGCAGCAGTTGGCCGACCTGCTGAGCTATCATACTGGGAATGGTGCTTTAGCCATGCAGGTTATAAGTAGACATTTGCTGTTTTGCTGTCGGTGTTAAGATGGATTTCTAAACTCTGACCTGTTGGGCAGAAGTTTAGAGGCCACCCTCGGTTTAGTTAAACAGGGGATCCTTGTGGACAAGCCAGACCAATCTAGGTAGTGAAAGCTGGCATTCCCCACAATTATAATAAAATAACCAAATAAGAGACACTAATGGACACACCCCAGTAGGGAATGAGACCAGGACCATGTGCAAGTGAGGTAAAAGAAAAGAATTTATATGAAGTTAGAATGGGGCACGCAGAGGACTCTGCTACTCCGAAAGCACTCTGCCCAAACAACAGAAAATACATGTTATATTAAAAAAAACAGGTCATCTATGACATGTGCTATAGGGAATACATTCAGTAGTATTCATTGGGCAACAGGGACTGGGCAATATGTAGCATATATGGACGGTGTTCCTTGATTGGTTGGCCCCAAGTTGTAACTTCGTGGATCACATGGCTCAGCTGGGCTCATCTGGGAGGGGTGCAGGGTCAGGCGATGTCCATGTTGCAGTGATGTAGACTATCTGACATTTGCCCCTTTGGCCACACATATCTTGAACATTATTGATAAATCTTGATAGGTAATACATATCAGCAAACTTTTAACCTGGGCAATAAAAGTGAAGGTACATGAGTTCAGGTGCCTTATCTAACACAATACTTCAATGACACATTCATCAGATATCTCCTTGGATCTATTTAGAGGATGGTTTATTGTTTGTTAGTACGAGGAGAATATAAAGCCACACATGGGATTAGTGCCAGGGGGCTGAACTGGAGTGGCACACAGATGAGGGGCATGCAACTGTTACATCAAACGGCTGTGGGGTCAGGGGGCTTGTGGTCTATATTTCTTTAAGAGGTGGTCTGTTGGTGCAGAGGCAGGTTTGTGGAGACAAATGTTTTTTTCCAGGACCAGTCTCTGGCCTGGTCATTCACAGGGCAGTGATGTAAAAAGGAAGGTGAGTGTTTAGTTTGATACTTCTTGCACACAGGCTTCCTTGCGAACAGGACAGCCGTGTAGAAGGCAGAGGGGAGGAGGTAGGGGTTGGCTTGCTGACTGTGCGCAGGCACTGAAGGGGAGAGATGCAGGCTGGATTTCAGCATTTACATGTGGCCTAATAGAAAATTGAGTCAGTAACTAAACACAATGGAGTCTCGTGGATCGTATGCCATGCACAGTTATGTGTCATTCAATGGGTACTGCACATCTTGGTCAGAGGCATGTTGTCAACCGCTGATTGAGCAAATCGTGGGCTTTCAATAGGAATGAAGGGGGGCCTGGGAGACCCTTCCTCCCTTACAGTAGCCTGGCAGCCAGTATGGAAAGAACAGTGGTGGTAAAACCGCCACCACCGTTCTTTCCGGACCGGCTGATTCCGAGTCCTGCCGGCGGGAGGTATCCCTCCTGCCAGATCTGACCTGGCGGGATTTACACCACCCACCTGCAGGAGGAAATGGAAACACCGGCTCTGTCATAGACGGAACCAGTGTTTCCATTGTCCCGATCCCCATGGAGTTCTATCGGACTCCATGGGAATGGGGACTTACACAATTCCGCCTCTGGAATTCCCGGGTCACTGGTGTCGTAATCGGTAATTCCGGGAATCACGGAGGCGGAATGGTAATACGAGTCCGGCGGTACTCTGTCGGAATTTCCGGTACGGTTACCGCCGGACTCGTAATGAGGCCCTAAGTCTCAGTAGGGGGGAGAGTGATTGGAAGACCACAAAGAGCACACACAGCAACGAACTACAAATTACTCTTAGACAAGTGTATATGAAAAATACATATACATTTATTGTCGGCTGGACCAATAGACACAAGTAAACTTTAGTTATGCAAAAACAGTTACCACACAAAATACTCTAATATACAGCATATATAGAATATGTTTCCTAAAGCGACAAATGGGAAAAACACAGCCACAACCTGTAAAGAGAAGGGTAGATTGACACACATGGAGCATTAGGCGTCCCTTAACTTTCGAGTCCGGCACAAAGAAGTGGGGAGCCTTGTGCTGAACAGTAAAATTGTGCGTAAAAGCGCACAATCACGCAAGTGAAGCAGAATGCGGGTCTTCTTGGGAGGGCTGTAGCAAGTCAGAAAGGGGCTTGAGGTGATGAAGAATTGGTTCCCACTATTCGAGTACGGTCTGCCTTGGCGGCAGAGCAGTTTTCAAAAGGTGAGAAATCAAGGGAGCACAGGCTAACCCAGCCAAGATCGAATACATTTAGGGGATATTTGTGTGTACAAAGGTTTGGTTGTGCCCTGGGGCCACCGTTAAGTGATGCAAGTACTTACTGACCCTCGGCACAGTCCAGACCAAACTTCACCACTTTAGTCGAGGTCGCTAGTAGGTTCGAGTCCTGCAGTTTCGTGGCGCTCTGGCTCTCAGGGCCTGCAGGATAGAACGGTCATCCGTGACAGGACAGTTGCCTTTTCTCAGCTTCCAAAGGAGGTATGAAGAGAATTCCGGTGAAGCAGGCTTCAGGGCATAGGAAAGCAGAACAGAAAAGCACCTATAGCAACCGTCACCACCAGGTGGGACGCAGGATTCTCCAATGCGGGCCGTGTTACACACTCTCCTAATTCGGGACCTAGAGGAGCTAGGCCTGCAACATTTGGCGGCAGTGGGCACGGTACCAAAAGCATGCGATATCCCATGTCTCGGGCTTCCACTTGATACAGCAGCGATTCTGCTGTATACCCTGAGATAGAGCTGGACAGTTCACTCTGTGGCCCAGGAACACTTCCGAAGGGGCTCGTTTGGTGGGTAAGCAGGGGGCGCCGAGTGTAGTTGTTTCCACTACTCCAAAGGGCCAAAGCACCTTGGCAGTCCTTCTTGATCGAAGAAGAAATCAGGGGTCTGAGGGGACAGCAAAAAGTGAAGGGTACCAAAACCTTCTAGAGCATGTCTGGCGGTTTTACAAGTCTGTTTCTTCATGCAGGATACTTGTCTCCTTCTGTAAGTCAGGGAGAACTCTGTTGATCGACATGGAATTGAGGACTTCTAATTGAAGATCTGCTCTCATGCAGGCATCCCAGTCTTGGACCAATCACAGTCCACGGTAGTCCCAGTCATTCAGGCACTCCAGACATCCTGGCACCAGTAGTGTATATTGGGACCAAACAGTGCCAACCCACTTCTTGGGAACACACACGTGACAGGCAGAAGCCTGCGAAAGAGATAGGTTTTAGCTGGAGGCTGCATGCCCAAATAAGCAAACCCGGGTTATCCAACCTTGGTGAAGGCAAGGGACAAAGTGGCCATGGGACAGAACAACTGACTTTGTGGCTCGGCCATTTTCGGTCTTGAACCAAACTGTGATTCAGTAAAAAGAAGTAAAACATTATAAAAAGTAACTGCTGCCACCAGTTTGTCCTAGGCACACTCGTACAATCACCAGAAAATCCTTCGAGGGTTTCTAGGGCCATAAAACAAAAAGGACAACCAGCACACCGTACTGAGCACTGTTAAAAAGTACACTGTTAAAAAGTTACCAGGAAATGGTAACATAGTCAAACAATAAGGGAAACAAAGTTTCCCAATACAGACAGTCTGAAGGATGTGACAGTTTCCCCATAAGAAGTGAGCAAAATCCCAGAGGACTGCAGCTGAAGGCTGGGCTCCACTGGAAAAAGTCAGATTGGGGAGGTCCACAAATGGAGGGAAAATTACACATAATTGAAATCTTTCCTAACAGTTGGGGATTAACTCATGAACTGTTTCCATTTAACATACTTATAATATGCAACATTCATCCAAAAGCTATCCTGGCGCTGAGTGCTTGGGCCACAGGAGAGTGCAGCAGGGCTGCTTATTCAAGATTTCCAAGATTCCCAAAAGATCAGATTATCATCAGGAAATGGAACAGTGGTTGGAAGGGAATTCCACTTTTTGGCCCATATTTCACCTCTAAACTTAAGATGGAGAACCTGAGGAACTATTAGACATATAATAGTGGGTGAACGCCACGCACTTGGTAAATCTCTAAAGATTGTTAGGGATGACTTAAATGAAGGTACTAACTAGTCTTCAGGTGCAGGGGAGAAAATGTGATCCTGGCACATGGATCGTGCAATATACAGAAAAACAAACAAAGTTCCCACAATAGGCGAACTCACGTCCCCTACAAATTTCGAATTCACCGGCTCCATTTGCTGAGGAGCACAATGAGTGGCAAGACCCATCCAGAAGCGCGTTAAATTCTTAAAAACGTGCAGGCCCGAGGCCTTTTTTTGATCCACTGCAGCCCGCTCCCAACCCGCACCCTCTTCCTGCTTTCCCCTCCCTCACGCCTCCCGACCCGCCCAGGCCTATTTTCATTGGTCCTTAGGACCCTGTTGTTGCTGCACGCAGCAACGTGCCGAATTCACCGGCTCCATTTTCTGAGGAGCACGGTGAGTGGCAAGACCCATCCAGGAGCATGTTCAAATTTTAAAAACTTGCAGGCCCCAAGGCCTTTTTTTGATCCCCTGCAGCCCGCTCCCACCAGCACCCTCTTCCTGCTTTCCCCTCCTTCCCGCCTCCCGACCCGCCCAGGCCTGTTTTCATTGGTCCTTAAGACCCTGTTGTTGCTGCACCCAGCAACGTGCCGAATTCACCGGCTCCATTTGCTAAGGAACGCGGTGAGTGGCAAGACCCATCCAGGAGCGCGTTAAATGTTTAAAAACTTGAAGGCCCCGAGGCCTTTTTTTGATCCCCTGCAGCCCGCTCCCACCCCGCACCCTCTTCCTGCTTTTCCCTCCCTCCCGCCTCCCGACCCGCCCATGCACATTCTCATTGGCCCTCTCACCCTTTATCACTGGTCCTCCCAGGGCAGCCCTCTGCCCATGCAGTCTTCGGCTAAGGGCCCCAAGGGCGCTCCCACAGAGGCAGCTCCAGGAAGCGTCAGCAGGTGTCCGCAGGGGAAGCCAGTGGCCAGCCGTCAACCTGCAACTACAGGACCAGTAAGGTAGGAGTGGCTCAAGGCTGGGAGAGGAACATCTGCTCTGCAATTTGAGTCCTGGCCACTTGGGGAGACCACGTTGCGCAGGGCCACTGCACCGCACTTCATCTCTCACCCTCCTCCTCAAAATTAGTCAAAATCCAAACTTAGTCTCCAAACTAAATTGTATGACATTTAGATTGTGTTGCTAGGCCTCACTCCCACTATACAGGTGTCTCTAATTTATCTGGGGTTATTTCACCAATTGCACTGTGTTAAACTGCATTGATAGGACGGCACACTGCATTGTATGATATTTAGATTGCATTGCTAGGCCTCTATCTCAATATACAGGTCTCTCAGATTTAGCCGGGCCTCTGTGCCCAAATCTCTATTTGTGTCATTTAGATTGCATTGCTAGACCTCTCTCCCACTATACAGGTATCTCAAATTTAGCAGGGCCACAGTGCCCAAATTACATTGCATGATATTTAAATTGCACTGCTAGGCCTCTCTCCCACTATGCCTCTAACTTAGCTGGGGTTCTATCCCCAATTACATTGTATGATATTTAGATCGCACTGCTGGGCCTCCCTCCCACTGTGCAGGTCTCTCTAATTTAGCAGGGCCTCTGTGCCCAAATCTCTTTTTGTGTCATTCAGATTGCATTGATAGGCCTTTCTCCCACTATACAGGTGTCTCAGATTTAGCTGACCAACTCACTCTCAAGTGAAACAGAATCCACCAGTGAATTACTGTGGAGTATCACTATGATCAGGGGCTCACACACCACAAGGCGCAAGTCTCACCTGTGCCCCTCCAAGCCACTCTTCAACTAGCAGAAACCCTCCCCAAACCCACATAGCTAGCTCACCATAGTGAACCGCGCTCAGGGAGACGGACAATAAATAGAGCCACCAATAGCACCCTAAACAACCCATAACCACCTCCCCATCCCCCCTAAGGACAGGCACTGTGTGAGTCACCAACATCAGATGGAATACAACCGAGAGAGAGAGCCCAAACTAGTAGCGGACAGCTTTAACACCCACTACTACACCACAAGACAACAAGACCAAAGCAGGACTAACTGAACTTCACCAAACAAAAGACTAAACAACTCTCAAGACTATAACGCCTTGCAAATGACCCATTCCAAGGAAAAGACGAAGAGAAAAAAGAACAAACACTCCAAAACAGCAAATTAGAACGACAACAATAGATTGCACGCCCACAGAAAGGAACACAAATCGAACCAACACTGCGAGAAGGGACAAATCCCTCGACCTAACTCCATACCTCGCTGACAACTGGCAACCACACCAAACCAACCCAACGTTAGAAACAGCAACTTCAAACAACCGAACACAAGCAAGTAGAAAAAGGATGAACAACACAAAAAACAACAATCACATGACCCATGCAATAACTCCTTACATCAACAAAGTGAAAGGAACTTCCAATCAACAACCACAACTTCTGGAAGATGAACACAATGAAAACAAAAATAACCCAAGACAGATCCTAGAAAAACTCTTCGAAGATGCTGAAACCCCGAAACCCACAGCTCAACAAGAGATCGACCGGGAAGGAAACCTCAACACAGATCAGAAGACAACCCCAACAAGAAAGTCCAAACCAAACACCTCCAAACTTCACTGCAATCTGATAAATGCAAGATCCATGTATAAACACTCAACAGAGATCTTCGACCTACTCGACTACAACGGCATTGACATCCTCTTAATCACAGAAACATGGCTGGACGACAACTACAAAATCACACTCCAAAGCTGCCTTCCAACCAACTTCAAATGCCTGCAAATAAACAGGAAAAAAAAAAAGGAGGAGGCATCGCAATAGCATTCAAGGAACACCTGAAAATAAAAACTGACGAACCACTCAACATCCTCAACTGCGAAATCATGGTAATACGCCTAACGGCGAACCCAAAAACCAACATCACATTCATCCTGGTGTACAGACCCCCGACATATGATGCAACATTCGTCGACAACTTCATAGAAGCCATCACCAACTTAGCCATCAACCACGAACACCTAATCATCCTGGGGGACTTCAACATCTGGTTTTAAGACAACCACGCCAACTCCCAAAACTCACTGATTGAACAACTCACCACCATGAAACTACGACAACTAGTCAAAGGGGCAACACACTCCTCGGCAGGACACACCCTCGATGCAATTTTCGCCAACGAAAAACTCATCAGTACGGCACCTCCAATAGAAATACTATGGTGCGACCATCTCATCATCCCATTCGGGATCACTCTACCTACTCAAGTCTACATCCAACCCCCGAAACTCACAACCACCACAAAGAGAAACTGGAAACATGTCAAAGAAAACAACCTATTTGAACAACTGGAATTAACCAAACCCTCAACCACAGAACTAGAACAAGCTGACCTAGAAGGGAAAACGGATATACTAAGCAAATGGATTGCAGATACAATAGACAAGATCGCCCCAGAAAAACCATTCACCAGATCAAAGAAAAGAGAAATGGCAAAATGGTTCACCCCACTATTAAGCGCCATGAAAAAAGAAAACAAAAAGATGGAACTGGAATGGAGGAAAGAATGCATCCCAAAAAAAACACTGTCCCAAAAACAGATCCGCACATACAAGAAGGAAATTCAAAAGGCGAAAAGAAGACATTACGATGACAGAATCACCAATGCCGCCAACACACAAAAATAAATGTTTAGCATCATTAAAGAAAGAAGAAACCCACCAGGCTGCGATAACACCCCAATCACTAGCACTAGCAACAGGGACTGTACTGAGAATCTTCAAATCACCACATATCAAGCCACTCTTGAAAAACACAAGTGGCGACGTAGATGACCTCTCCTACTACAGGCCGATCTCTAACATTCCCTACCTGTCAAAACATCTAGAAACCTACGTATATAAACTAACCCAAGAACACATAGAGAAACACCACCTGCTAGACCAAGCTCAAGTTGGTTTCAGACCAGCAAGAGGAACGGAAACAGCACTTCTATCCATCTGGGACGACCTCAAAACTAACGCAGACTGAAACACTACCTCAGCCCTTATTTTGCTCGACCTCTCCGCAGCCTTTGACACAGTGAGTCACGACAGACTGGAACTCAGGCGACACGCAGGGAGACCAAGTCAACTACCCACCCGCCCCTTAGTTACCACCAGGTACCACAGTGTTGTGGAATTGCTGAGATATTGGCAATTAGCACACAACCTGACTCGTTGACATTGGCAGGTGCACTGGCCACAGGAGTATGAAGGGAGGACAGGTCGGGCTATGAGAGAGCCTGATAGAGGCGGGCACAAGAGGAGTGAGGAACCATGAATGTCAGAGGGACAGGCGCATCAGGGGAGACTACACAAACCCAGCGCCTCAATTCAGGATAAAGATGCCAACTAACCAACTCCACTAACAATTTCCCCTCTGCATACACCTCTCACATTCCAAACTAACACAACCAAAACCTACAGCACAACAAACCACACAAACATCACTACACTGCAACAACAAAACAAAAAAGAAACATAGACTCGCACAACAGTACACAATGTCTACCAGCTGCAAACACCCCAGGCCCAGCCAACGGACCCACCGGGCTGAGGCCGCCAACAGCACATCACTGCTCTCTTGCACTTTTCCTGCTTCCCCCACTAACCCAACCTCCCTCCCTCTTTCAGAGCCACCAGAGCGCCAGGGGACCACTCTGGTGATGATAGTGCAGGGTACATTTGTCATTTAACATTAACATTAACTACCTGTGGCTAGGATAGCCAAACAATTGGGTGAATAGAAGTTAATTCAAAAGGATCTTAGGTCTTTTGAACAAATTAGTGTTAACAATTCAGAATGATTTCATGCTATGATTGTATGCACAACATTGACTTTTAGAGATGTTTCACCGCTTCAACTTTGACTCGAAACTTGCACTATCCATTATTTTTCTTTTTTATTGAAATGCCTAATGCGTTTCGAGCTACAAAGCTCTTCATCAGGGGATCAAAATTGTCTCCAAAAAAAATCTTCATTTATTTATAATATAACACATAATAGGACTCAATCAATCATTATCTTTATACAAGGTCAAGGTCTTATATCTAATACAGTGGATTTAAGTCTAATTAATGACCTCTCGGCTTTATGACCCATGTGGGTGCGTGTGCAATGGAATCCTTCAATCCACAGTCTATCTGTAGGCGTTAAATGTGATGGTCACCATGTGTTCACATTATGTTCATAATTACATGAATGCCGTCAACCCAGCTTTTTGCTCACCTTCCTGTGATGTATACTGTGAAATGCTTTCCACGGTAGTTCGTCAATGCAAAGTCACATATATTCAGAAGCATGAATTCTCATCGTTCTTGATGAAAACGTGAGGACAACTGTAAGCGGAATTGCAGTATGTCAGTTATTCCAAAAGGTCGGAATGTAAAGTAAGATTCCTTACTTTCAAGGTTGTCCAGGTAAGTAATGCTTGCATAGGGCTTAAACAGTGATAGCACATTCATGGCTGTGGTAAAGTGTGTGATCAGCTCAAACACTCCTCCCTTGTCTGCTAAAGAGGGAGTCTGCGTTCAGCGTGAGGCTAAATTATAAAATAATCTGAAATCCAGTGTAATTTACCAAGCGGGACAACGACGTTCCGCATATCGTCCTTGGTTTGGAAAGCCACTGGCTAGAGGCTCGACTTAGTTGTCTATAATGGTAGTTATGGCAACCACACTGGTATTATACAGCGTGATGACATCGTTCTGTTGCGTGCCGTGAGGTGAAGTTCGTCATGTTGCTATGGTGAATGCTAACAGCATTCAGTCGCCGTGTGGATGTCTAGTAATCAACTCAAACTATATCTGGGTGCCTCTGTGTTACTATGGTTATGTAGACATTGGCCATAATGTGTATCGTATCAGCGGCCCAATAGGCCATTGTTTAATAAAACTGTGGCTGTCTCAACAATATACGTGCTTCGTACAATTACCTCCTGTTAAAGGCAAGTATGAGTCAAATTTACACATACAATCAACACTATACTGAGAAGTTGACTCATCCGCCTCCCAGAAGTGGGACCATACATCTTAGAGGTTATCGTAGATTCACCAGACTTCAATGCAGACGGTATTCTTACATGAACTGTCCATACAGAGACCCCTTAGGACACATTCTTTTTTAGTCATTTCATCATCCATGATAACACTGAGAACACTTGCATTTTACAAAATTCAAATGCCGATATGTTGATGTTCTAACTACCCCCAAATCGTTTAAAGTAGGAATCTATGTATATGAATCCATGTATATGTCGTGTTATTATTGTAGAGCAGTCTTAACTTCAGTTCACAAATCACTGGACAAACGTTTCTGACATGAGCTCATGATGTAAATACATAAACAAACATAGAACAGCTTTTTGTATTGCTAACACAATATGTGCATTCAATGGAACAATATACGGGCAGAGGAATGTCCTAGAATCTATACATATAGATTGAGCTAAAATGTGGGAGTGTGTCCTCTAAAGACTAGTTGTGGATTACTACTGGACTGGACCGGTATTCAATTGACCAGTTCCTACCCCTTACTCTGGATCACCTGCTCTCATGTTCATATGTTCACAGGTATGCACCCAGGAAAAACTCCTCATTCATACCCAGAGGATTAATACAGTCTAGCTGGTAAATACAAAATAATTCCCTTTGTGCAAGTTTTTGAGGAGGTCACGTCCCCACGGCAGTGGATTAACCATCTTCAAAATAACACACCTCATCGGTGTCACAGTGTGTCTAGCTTCTTTAAAGTGTCAGAACAATGGTGATGTACAATTCTCTGTCCTGATGTTCGATTTATGTTCAGTCCACCTGTCTTTCGCACGCCTGCTAGTCTGGCCAATGGATATTTTCTGCAGGGGCATCTTAAGGCATAGATAACATTCCTCGTATTGCAAGTGGCAAAGTCCTTCAATTTGATTGTCTTACCTGTATTTGGGTGTCGTAAACTGTCACCTTTGATCACATTCACACAGTGCTGGCAATTAAGACAAGGGGAAGTCACAGCTTTTTGTTTACGAAGTTCTTGTTGTAAAGGTTTCCGTATTCATTCCGCTTTGACCAATAGGTCCCTTAGATTCCAACCTCTTTTGTATGGCATCATGGGCGGTTCTGGGAACAATATACTCAGATATGGGTCAGGTTTCATGAAATTCCAATTTTTGTTGATAGACCTAGCTACTTGGTGGCTCTGGGATGAGAATGTCAGTGTGTGAATCAGTCTGTTGCCTTCCTTCTTGGGTATAGTGTGTAGGAGTTCCCTTCGTTGATGTACTCCACCCTTATTCTGGCCTCATCGAGAGTATTCTGTGCATATGCCCTGGCTTTAAACCTATCTGCCATGCAGTCATATTCCTTCGTGAGTGTGTTGGTGTCCGAGATTATCCTCTTAAATCTCAGAAATTGGCTGTGTGATAAAGTGTTTTTTAAATGCCTAGGGTGGAAACTGTTGAAATATATTTAGGTATGCAAACAATGGTTGTAGTTCTTTTTCTAGTACCCTTTGGATGGCAAAGACATCATCGATGTACCTTTTCCAGATGATCAAATTATGGCTCCAAGTGTCACTGTGTAGGATAACAATTCTTTCAAAATAACACATGTAGATATTGGCATATGTGGGTGCAACAGGCGAACCCATCGAAGTTCCAGACATCTGTAGAAAATACATGCCTTCAAAGCGAAGATTTTTGTTGCGTAGAATAATGTTCATCAATTTGTTTGCTAATGTCTTGTGACTATTAACCTCACCAATATTCAATAGAAACCACTCCAAAGCTTTGATGCCCTCTCCATGTGGGATTGATGTATAAAGGTGAGACACATCCAAAGAGAATAGGATCATATTGGGTTCTAATTGTTGCAGCTCATCAAGTATTTGTAAAAAGTGGGAGGTATCGTTTAGATATGTAGATGACTCCTCGATATGAGGTTGTAAGGCAGTGTGCATTAGGAATATACATGTTTATCTTTGCAAACATGTCCTGATTTTCTTTACAATAAATAATGCACCGTTGTCATGGAAGTCCTTGTCCAACTTATACATGGCTTTTAACCATAGGACTGAAGAGTCTCTCGCTCTGTACACTAGTATGGACAGTCTCTAGTATGTCACCTCAGATGCCTATAAAATGAGAACTCTGAGTGAAGCTCTTCTCACACTATGCACACGTGTAGGGATCTCGTATGAGTCATCTGGCTTGATGCAAGATTAAAATGCTTACCCCATTCTGTATACCCATAGAGCTTCTCCCCAATATGGATCCTTTGATGGCGCCTCAGATTTGAATGGTCATTGAAGCTTTTCTCGCACTCTGTGCACTTATAGGGCTTCACCCCTGAATGGATCGTCTGATGATGGATCAGACTCGATCTACGAGTGAAGCTCTTCACACACTCTGAGCAATGATAAGGCCGAATCCCAGTATGTATCTTTTTATGGCCACTCAGAGATGATTGGTTAGTGAAGCTTTTATCACATTCTGTGCATTGATAGGGCTTCACCCCTGTATGGATCCTCTGATGCACGGTCAGAACCGAGATGCAAGTGAAGCTTTTCATACACTCTGTACACTGGTATGGTCGCTCTCCAGTATGGGTCTTCTAATGCATCTGCAGATTTGAGATCCAAGTGAAGGTTTTATCACACTCTGAACACTGGTATGGTCGCACCCCAGTATGAATTCTCTGATGCTGCTGCAGATTTGATGTCAGTGAAGCTTTTCTCACACTCCGTACACGGGTATGGTCTCCCCAGTATGGATCGTCTGATGCTTCTGCAGATCTGAGCTCTGAGTGAAGCTTTTCTCACACTCTGGACACTGGTACGGTCGCAACCCAGTATGGATCATCTGATGCTTGGACAGACTTGAGCTCTGAGTGAAGCTTTGATCACACTCTGTACACTGGTAGGGTCTCTCCCAAGTATGGATCTTCTGATGCTTTGGCAGATTCGATCTGTCAGTGAAGCTTTTCTCACACTCCGTACACTGTTATGGTCGCAGCCCAGTATGGATCTTCTGATGCCTCTGCAGATGTGAGCTCTGAGTGAAGCTTTTTTCACATTCTGTACACTGATAGGGTCGCATCCCAATATGGATCTTCTGATGCTTCTGCAGATTTGGTCTGTCAGTGAAGCTTTTCTCACACTTTGTACACTGGTATGGTCGCTCCCAGTATGGATCTTCTGATGCAGCTGCAGGTGTGAGCCCTGAGTGAAGTTTTTCTCACACTCTGTACACTGGTATGGTCGCCCCCCCAGTATGTATCCTCTGATGCTTGACCAGATCTGAGCTATAAGTGAAGCTTTTCACACACTCTGAGCACTGGTATGGTCGCCCCCCAGTATGGATCCTCCGATGCAGGTGCAGATGTGAGCTCTGGGTGAAGATTTTCCCACACTCCGAGCACTTAAAAGGTCTTCCCCCATTTGGAAGCTCTGATGCCTTCTCAGCTTTGATGTGTGTTTAAAGTGCTTATCACATTCTCTGCACTTGTAGGACTTCTCCCCTGCATGTATCATCTGATGGCTGCTTGTTCTCGGTTGAAAGAAGCAGAGGTACACTTTATTATTTTATGTCCTCATAAAGCCTAAAAATCAATAGATCCAACACAGAGATGTTAATCCTTGTTTTACACCCTGTGCACAAACTCAGTGACTGATCCTACGGGAAGCTGTGCTTGTGACGCTTCACCACTCAGGAGAGAGACCTACATGTACAATATTCAGCACAACTCTAGTCATATTTAGCCCCATACATGAACAGATGAGACCTGCATGAATTTCACTTTCAGTGTTTGGTGCAGTATTTTTCTAAAACTAGAAATTGATTGGGGAAAAATAGAATTATCAATAAGTAGCAATCGACTATGGGACTATATTCCATCCAGAGGGTCTGAGTGAAATCTGATAGACAATGAAAGTGGAGCTTGGGTTTATGATGTCATGTCACAATTCAGAGCAATGGTTAACACAGAGTACTCACCAAGGACGGTGTGATGTGCAACGATTGCTCTGGTTGTGTGGATAGCCTGAGCTCCGTTCTCCTCTATCAGAGGAAGACCTTCCCAATGTTACACCTCACTAGCTGTTATATATAGAATAAGCTAGAGGAGTAAATCATTTGAAATGGTGAGGGTCGGTTACCACAGGAACACCAGGCTGAAAGCAAGTAAAGAGGTATAGCTCAGTAGTGTCCTAGGACAGGATATAGTAGCCCCAGTAGAGAGAATCCACTGACCTGGGTGTGGATGAATCCAGGTCTGCAGGTAAGGGTGTTAGCAAACCTCCTACTGGAATGTTCTCTGAGAAGGTACGGTAAGTATTAGGAAGGAGGCCAGTCTATGGTCTTTCCCCTGCCCCCCACCCCTTCTTCCCCCAAGTAACAGAGAATCAGGACTGGTAGGTTATCTTACTGAAGTAGGAGCTAGTAGTCCCCAGGGTTGAGTAGCAGGGAGAAAGTGAAACGAGGGATGGAAGGTTAGTGAAGAGTTAAACCCGATCGGCAAGAGAGACGCACTGGAGTTGAGTTGGTTTACACTGGAAGGTACAGCAGAGCGTCCAAAAGTCAAGTGCACTTGTACACAGAAAAGCACCCAATCACGGGATGAGCAGTGATTTATGGGGGACCGATATATGGCGCTGGCTAGGCGATGCCGCATTCCGTGTCACATGACCACGAAAGGCTCCTGGAAGATGGCGTTGTCAAGGGGCGTCTCGTGAACCCACCACGTTGCTATGGAAACTTCCCAAATGCTTTCCACTGCGCGCAAAAATGGGGCTAGCAGCTGTCCTATAAGTCAATAAATGGCAGAGGGACCGCAATGGGTATTTGATGCTGGATATGCGAGGGGCTGGGAGGCCGGGAGGCAAGACATGTCATTAGGTACCTGGAGGTGGAATAACCCATGACTGATAGCTGCCCAATCATAATCTTATTCTATGTTCTTGGTGTCTTTTTCACACTCCATGAGCTGTCCCCAGAAACCAGAAGTGCAGGGGTTGGGGAGGGAAGGCATGTGGAAAAGATTAGCAAGAGCAGAAATAAAGGTAACCACCAACCAAGGAGAAACAAGTGCACCACAAAACCATGACCATCGCCATGACAGTTCCCTAACAGAACAATGGTTCCTGTGCAGTCAAATGCAGTGTGGCCGGTGGCAGCACCAGAGCCAAGGCTGCCACAAACAGCCAGAGTCACGGCTCCTGCATTGTCAGCAAAGTTATTGTATGTGGTTGGGGTGCTGGGCTTTTCCTGCTACCCTCAGTTCTTATATGAGACAGGGAAGCCAGAGAAAACGCTGGAACCCTTTGCCCACGATATCACAGCTATTGATTATGGATTGCATAATACTCTGCTTTGATGTTAGAGTGGGACGATGTGGCATTTGGAAAAGGGAAAAATTGCCATTGCTATGCCCAAAAACACTATTAATAATTAAGTCTTGGGAAGATGGTGTGCTGAATGCGTGTGTGCTCCCCTTTGCTGCCACTCATGTTAAACTGTGTGCATCCTTCTAAATTCACTAAACTACAAGTAGATATTACACAAGTGCTGGCTCATGTGTTATCTCAGAGGGCATAAACGGGTCAGCGGTGCCGACTAGTAGGAGAGCGTGTACAGGGTGCAGTGCATAGAAGATGGGAGTGGCAGCAACTGATGGAGGCTCATTTATGACTTTTAATAAGCTAAACTGCGGCAACAAATTTGGATTTTATTTCATGGTTAATCAAATAACCTTTAACAAATGTTACAACAAAGTAAACATATATTAGAACAGTGTTAGAATTGAATAAGATCTCTTACAATTCATATAATTACAACAATCACACAAATTAATTATAGCAAAATAACATTTCCTACAATTCATAAAATTACCAGGATCATACAATTGACAACTACACTTAAGAAGAACAGAAAGAAATACAAGCCATACTGTTATAAAAAGCATTCAAACCATTAGTCATAATGACATATCTCACTTGAGAGCATTTATTAAACAACAGCAGCCTTCACTATTCAATCGGAATGCGCTGATTTGGGAAGGGAAATAAAAAGGCAGGAAATCTATCCACGGAAATTCGGTTCCAGACATATACATCGGTTGCCCATGGCGACAAGGTCATTCTTTTTGATCATATGTAGAGTGATCTTCTGAGAAGTCTTAAGGATATGGTGGAATTTTCAAAGTAGTATCATTTGGAAGCACATTGTTAAATGCCTAAAATGATGGGGTTTACAAAGAGAACAATAAGGAGACAGTTTATTTGGCAAACTAGAAAAACAACAATAGGCACTTGTTTAATTTAACTATCTTTGCATTCAAAGTAAGTTAAACCTCATAATGACATTACTTAGGGGATTTGAAAGAGGATATGGGGTATTTACTTTATCCACAGATTTAATCGCTTATATAAACAGAATGTACTCTATAATTGTAAAGGACGTTGAAGCGAGAATGGGACATATAGATAATTGGCAAGATGAAGAGAAATGTCGGCAGCCAATCCTTGGCTTGCCAAAAGTAGCCCCTATATAGTATGTCAGAATTAGGAAAATCTGTATCTGCCATGGTGCGTATTACACCAGGGAATGTTTATATAAAAATCATGAAAGCCATGGATAATTCATTAAATATTATATGGAAGGAGACACGGCTGGAGAAGTGAGATATTGAATTATCTTTGTGGGTAAAAGGGTGGATTATTCGAAGAGATCTTATGGAAAGTAAAGTAGTTACAGCTTATTCCCATTTTAATCAACATTTAAAGATTTTAAATATAAAGAGATAATATGAGATTGGCTAAAGAATTATAAAGTTTTGCAAACAAAATCGTTTGCCAAAGAATATGCGGTCATAGTGAATATACTGCTTATCAAGCAGAAATATACAATTTTATTTTGTAATGAAGGAAAATATTTTTTATAAAAGTAAGATTATATCAATTAGAGACTGTGATGCTGGAAATGCATCTGAGGGACAGGGCCTCTGAATCCTTGTCCTCTTTCTGTTTTTACCGTGTGTTCTGTCATGTTTTCTGCCCAGGAGTCCATGTGGGACTCCTGGCAGTGCAGCTCTCTCTTTTGGTTTGGTGAACAGACCCATGGGATACCCTTATGGCACCCATGGGTAGGGGTACAACCCTGTGCCCCTAGTGTATGTGTTTGGGCACCTGTGGGTGGCCCACAGAGCAGGGTATGGGCTGGTGGCAGCTCCATGCTGAATTTGACAGGTGCTCTGGGTGTCCTCCATTTTGGGATACCCAGGCCCTGCCATTGGAATCAGTTGATTCCTGATAGGAAACAAGATGGCCCCTGTGGCCTCTTGCTTTCTATTGCCTGTTATCTTGTTTTTCCCAAAGTCCTGGGAAGCCCTGACTCTGTCCCTTCCCCCTGACTGGCTGTTGGGTGGAAGTTCCATATATGGTGTTGTTGTGAAGGCCCAGCTAGACTGACTGGAGCCTTCCCAGTGACTGTATGTTGTGGGTACCTCCTGTGGGTGGGACCTGGGTGAATGGAGTGTGTGACCAATATACACTCCTTGTTGTGGTTGTCTGGTTTCTGGCATGAGAGACAAAGACTGAGACAGCCCTGCCCGAAACTGGCCTGAATGCAGTGTGTAGTGTTGAATGGCTGGGTACTTGTCCCAATCCACATTCCTTGTTGTGAGTGTCTGAAAGGGAGGAGTGTGGCCTGGATGCACTGTGTGCCTGATTGGCTGACTGACTGCATGAATGCCCTTCTGTGTGATTGACTGCTGTGTGTGTGCCAGCAGTGTGGATGAGAGACAGAATAGTATATCTGGGGACCTCTCACCATTGGAAATTGTTCAGAAGCGTTCAGAAGCTGAGTCTCCACTCAAGAGTAACTGGAACTGCTGATCCTCGACGTCCAGCTGGAAGAAGAAGACTTGCTGCTGCATTTGCTTCGACAGATCTGAAGGTTGCCGAATTCGTCGAGGACTGACCCGAGAGAGGACCTGGTAAGGCGCCCTCTTCCCGTGCTCCGAGGGATCATCGAGCACCGCTACATCTTCGCCGAAGCGCCCTGGAAGTCAGACCCTCGAAAGGCTGCCGACCCGAGACGGGACCGCCGAGGAGATCGAAGTGAAGCACCCGGACATCGACGCCGTCGAAGTCCATTGCCGTCGACCAGGGTTCGCAGGTTTGTGTAACCGCTGGAGGCCCGTCGAAGTTGTGTTGCCCAGCCGTGGGAACCACTCGACGCCGTGCCGCCGACGACCGGAGCCATCCGCTCCTTTGCCTAAGAACATTCAATCGAAGGACTCCCTCGACCGCATCGTCGACCGCTTATCCTGCCGGAGAAAGTCGAGGACGACCAACGCGCCGAGGAGAAACCTGCCGGTGGGTTTCCCGCCACCCAACGACCTCAAAGACTCGGACGACCCGACGCCCTTGCAGGGCTTCCGTCTCTACAATCTTTGCGGTCCAGAACTATTGTCATCGAGGTGCCCCGCACACCTCCGCCTTGCAGGACGCCGACGCCCCGACGCCGACGAGCACCGCTCGGACGAAGCTGCCGCCTCTTCGACATCGTTCTACCTCGTTTGTCGACGGACGATCGACGCCCCGTGCCTCCCGCTTGAAAGGGAAGGCATTCAAGAAGGGCCGTCGATTCCCCGTCGCCGAACCCCGAGGTCTTCGACGTTTCTCGACGCCTCTCGACGATCCGTGACTCCCGCTTGAAAGGGGGTCGCTCAAGAAGGATCCGTCGACGCCTCTTCGAAGGACTCGACTCCACCAGGTACATTGGGGGGGTAAAAACATTGTAGGAGAGAATAAGACTATTGAACAACATATGGACTGGGCTTGTGTTAGATCTCTTTCTTTTACAGGTTGCCCAGGTGGGGGGATCTCCACACAGAACTGTGTCTAGTGTTAGGGGCCAGTATTTTGCCTATTGTTCAACCACCTTATTTTCTCTCTTCTCTCTATTGCTGGTTTCACTTATTGATCTGTGTGACATTTTTGTGGATGCACTTTAATGAGGTCTAATATTAGTGGTACCACTTTAGAATTGTAGATATTTACCATTATTGATTTTCCTGAGCACAAGGTGCGTTATTGTGATAAGTGTACATAACCTTTGAATTAATTATATAAAGACTGTGTTTTCAGTAATACAGTGTGTGGACATTCCTTTGTGGGGGCTTGGGGATACACTGTACTTAAGAACCAGCCTGCATCACCTCCTGAGAAGCTAGGCCTTGATTGCTCGTCCATCGCTACCGTAATAGAGAATCTTGGCTGGGGTCTTCTGTGCCTCTCTTCTACCATATAGAGAGCGGAAGTACAGACACCCCCCATCGGTCTTTTACAGCTGGTGGCAGCGGTGGGATGCTTATGGTTTTAAGACTCAGTGTATAACCGTGCCACTTACAAAATATCCGCACTTTATTAGATTAAGGTTTGGGTGTGTACCAAATAACTGCATTACAAGCAATGGAGCCCATTGCAAATGGTAAATTGACTCGGGTGAGCTTAGAGGCTCTCCAGAGTGCTTGTGAAGCCAGGGAGCTAGACTTTGTGGATAAGTCTAGGGCTGAGCTGATAGCTGCCCTGGTGGACTACCAGACTGATGGTGAAACTCTTGATGAAGGGGGGGATGCAACCAATGAGGACTCTGCCCCTGGGGTTGTCACTGAATCTGTTTCTGGGAATGCCACCCTTCCTGCTGCCTCTGTTCCAAACCCCAGCAATTCCATGGAACTTGAGTTATTAAGGATGAAATTGGCCTTTGAATATCGCAAGTTGGAAATAGAAGCTGAGCTTAAGAAAGAGGAGCTGGCACAGCAAGTGGAACTCAAGAATAGGGATCTTGCGCTCAAAGACAAGGACACTGAATGTCAGAGAATCCAGCTAGAGAGAGCTAGAGTGGAGACGTCAGCTAGACCAATTGAGAATGGCAGGTCCCCAGCCACCAAGTTTATGAAAGATTTGGTTGGTGTGTTTGTGGAGGGTTCAGATATCCTCCAATGGATTGAAGCGTTTGAAATGGCTTGTGCAATTCATGATGTAGATAAAAGAGATTGGGCTAAGTGTTTGTTAAGCAGAGTGCCTCAAACTGGATATGACTGTATTCTGAAGCTGGGTGTGGAAGAAAGGGGTCAGTATGAGTGTATGAAGGCTGCTTTGATTGCCAAGTTTGGCAAAACACCTACCCAATACCTTAGAAGGTTCATGTTACTCACCGAACGGGAGTGGACAAGACAGGAGGCCAAACCGGCGAGACGGTGCCTTGATTGAAGAGCTCGGGTTGGAGCCTCCACCCGAGCCTCCTCTCTATGAGGGAAAAAACGACCTTCCTGATGATATGACCCACTGCTGATTATAGTACCAGACAGAGGGACCGATCACCCGAAAGAGCGGGGAGAAACACGCCGCCACGGACCCAGCTGCAAGAAACAACACACGATTAATCACTTGGAATAACAGTAGTACCACTAAGTAGATATAAGATAGAATAATACTGGAACAACCCAGTCCCTGTGTCCTGAACCCACAACGCCCTGGTCCCCCCTAGAGTTCTAGACAAGGATGTAGGAAACAACCTAAGAGGTGTAGATAACAAGGAGAACAAAATTAAGGGTACTGAAGGTCTTACCCTAGGAAGTCGAAGTTTCCTTATACTCCAGGATGCAGAACACAACGACAGTGTAAAATAATAAACGGGGAAATGTTAGTTGGGTAGCTTTTCCCGGGCGGAACGAGGGACGCACTAGACCTGGGTGGGTGCACAACTGCAAGGCGTCCCAAAGTGCACTTAAAGGGTGGAACCAGGTAAGCAATCCTTACAACAATCCTCAAGTCGGTACACGGGCGAGCAATAAGTGAACAGAATCAGCAGGCAGGCAGTCCTTACAACAATCCTCAAGTCGGTACACGGGCGAGCAATAAGTGAACAGAATCAGCAGGCAGGCAGTCCTTACAGCAATCCTCAAGTCGGTACACGAGTGAGCAATAAGTGAACAGAATCAGCAGGCAGGCAGTCCTTGGTTTCAGAAAAGGGTTCGATACACGGAGCGTAGTATGAAGGAACATACAATGATACAAAGTTTCAGGAACAAGGCGATAAGACGGAACTTCAACGCCGGCAGTAACTTTCAAACAGAAGCAGCGTCCTCCGGGTTACAGCCGCTTAAATCAATGAGGAGGTGGAGCAGAATGAGGGAGGCAATCGTGATGTCATGGACTACGGATTCCCTAGGTTTCATGGGAACCGTAGTTCAAAGACCGTCTGGCTGATGCGGTAGTCGTCAGCCTCCAGGGCATTCTCCACTTCATTAGGAATGGCGCCACAGAATACCGAACGGAACGGCGAAGCGCAATAGTCTTGCCAAATGTCCCTTTCCGCTGTCGGACCTGGGGTAAGTATAAAGCACGGGGTCTTAGTGTGGAACGGTGCCGAGGCGTGACAGCATCCACCCCCAAAGGCGGCACCAACCCCCTGCGTGCATGGAAGGAGCGCAGGAGCTTAGGACAATGTATATTATGCAGCGGTTCCCAAGACCTGTCTTCGGGACCGTAGCCCTTCCAGTCAACTAGGTAGAACGGGCGACCCCTGCGTAGCCGAAAATCCAAGATATCCGCCACTTCGTATTCAACCTCGCTCAGTACCCGGACGGGAGAAGGACGGAGTGGCAAGCGAGTAGCAGGAGGACAGGGCTTCAGGAGGCTTACATGAAAAACCGGATGTACTTTCCATGAGGCGGGTAGAGAAAGCCGTACTGCCACAGGACTAATCATATCAGTGACAGAATAGGGACCCACAAATTTGGGCAAAAGCATGCGTTTACCAGGGATTTTCAGGTTGCGTCTCGACAACCAGACCTTCATGCCCACCTTGTATGTCGGGGCAGGACTCCGATGCCGGTCAGCATATTTCTTGGCCCTATTCTGGGCAGCAAGGAGATGCAAACGAACTGCCGTGTGGATGGACTTGATGTCTCGAAGACACGCCTGGGCTGCCGGATTGTCCAAGGGAACAGAAGGGTCCAAAGGCAAAGATCGCGGATGCTGCCCATACATGGCGTAGAAAGGTGACACCCCAGAAGCCGAGTGCAAAGAGTTATTATAGGCAAACTCAGCGGGCAACAACATTGATAACCAGGAAGACTGAAAGCGTAGGCACAGACAACGGAGGAACTGTTCTAAAGTAGCGTTGGCTCTCTCAGTCTGCCCATCTGTCTGGGGGTGATAGGCAGTGCTGTACCGATCGTCAATGTGTAAAGAAGCAGTTAAGGCTCTCCAAAAACGCGAGGTAAACTGTGGGCCGCGATCCGACACCACGATGGATGGTAGGCCAAAGAATCGGAAGATATTCTTGAGGAACAAAGATGCCAACGCTGGTGCTGAAGGCAGACCCTTACAAGGAATAAAGAGTGCCATTTTGGTGAAATAGTCAATGACGACCAAGACCGTATCAAAACCGTCCACCGGAGGTAATTCCACTATGAAGTCCATGGAGATCATATACCACGGCTTGTGCGGCACCGGAAGCGGTTGCAATAAGCCCACTGGTTTGGACCGTGATATTTTGCATTGGGCGCACACAGAACAAGCGGCCAGATAGTCAACCACATCCCTGGACATAGAGGGCCACCATGCCCAACGACGCAAAGAGTCCAGAGTTTTTTGTTGACCCGGGTGGGCCCCTATCAATGAGTCATGAGACCATTCCAGGGCGCGGAGACGTGCTTCACCAGGTGGCAAGTATAAGCGACCCTGAATGTATGGCAATCCCTGTACAACATCGAGATTGAGGGCCAAGCATTCCTCTGCATGTGAGGAAACCCATTCCGAGACCAGGGAACGAAGTGAAGGCTGGGGTGTGCAGCCACAAACCACTCTACAAGGTAACAATAGAGAACGGTCTGATGCAGAACTGCCCGGGTTGTGATCCAGACGCGACAATGCGTCGGCACATGTGTTGAGCCGGGCCGGTCGGAAGGTGATGGTAAAGTTGAACTGGGAAAAAAAAAGATGCCAGCGGGCCTGCCGAGCGGTGAGGCATTTCATAGATTTAAACGCCAGGAGACTTCGATGGTCAGAGAAGACTGTGACCAAATGACGTGCACCCAGTAAATGGTGCCTCCATTCCGAGAAGGCATCCTTGATGGCCAAAAGTTCTCTTTCAGTGATGGGGTAGTTGTGTTCATATTGGGTCAGTTTTCTGGAATAATATGCGACTGGATGGACCTCCCCTGAGTCAGGACAACGCTGAGACAGTATCGCCCCAATGGCGGAACCAGAAGCATCCGCCTCCACTAGAAAGGGTAAGTGAGGATTGGGATGTTGTAACACTGGAGCGGTGGAGAACGCAGCTTTCAAAGCCTCAAAGGCGTTTTGTGCATCCTCGTTCCATCGAAATGTTTTCTTAGAGCTTGTCAGAGCAGTGAGAGGAGCTGAGATGGATGAAAACGAGTGGATAAAACGCCTGTAGAAATTTGCAAACCCTAGAAAGGACTGCAAGGCTTTGGTTGAGGCAGGGACAGGCCATTCAAGTACCGCCTTAACTTTGGAACGGCTCATTCTGATGCCCTGATTGGTTAGGTCATAACCGAGAAATTCGACCTCAGTGGAGCTGAATACACACTTCTCCGCCTTGACGAATAGATTGTTTTCCCTAAGTCGTTGTAATACAAGGCGTACATGTTCAGTGTGTTGCTCGCTAGAGGATGAGTATATTAGGATGTCGTCCAGGTAAACAACAACAAACTGGTCCAGACAGTCATGAAAGATGTCATTCATAAAGGCCTGAAAAGTGGCCGGAGCATTACAGAGTCCGAAGGGCATCACTAGATACTCGAATAGTCCATACCGGGTTTTAAACGCCGTTTTCCACTCGTCCCCTTCACGCATCCTGACGAGATTATAGGCGCCCCGGAGATCCAATTTGGTAAAGACGACAGAAGAACCAAGTTGATCCAAAAGGACCGAAATCAGTGGAAGGGGGTACTGATTTTTTATTGTAATAGCATTCAATGCTCTATAATCAACACAAGGACGAAGGTCTCCCTCTTTCTTAGGGACAAAAAAGAGGGGAGACGCTGCCGGGGACTTAGAGGGTCTAATAAACCCTGTAACCAATGATTTATCGATGTATTCCTTCAGTACCTTGTTCTCGGGTATGGTAAGAGAATATACTCTCCCAACCGGGATTTTAGATCCCGGCACCAGATCGATAGGGCAGTCATACGGTCTGTGAGGTGGTAAACGATCCGCCCCCCCTTTATCAAACACATCCCGAAAGGAGAGGTATTCCGAAGGAATGTGCATAGAGGTAGAAACGGCCCCGATGACTGACATGGACGCTACCAACGCCTGAGAGGATGATTCTGGATACACACTTGTGTTCTGAAAACATTTTTCATTGCAAACGGGGGAAGGAAACTGAACCACCCTGTTTGCCCAGTCGATAGCGGGGTTATGGTGTCGTAACCAAGGGATTCCCAAAATGACCCGAAACTGAGGAGCTTTGATTAAATCAAACGATAAGGTCTCCACATGTCCTTCCTCTGTCTGCATCCGGAGCAGGGACGTGTTCTGGGTAACCAGACCGGAAATCAAGGACGTACCGTCAACTGCATGTACTGTTTCGGGTTGAGTTTTGGGCAGAACTGGTACGTTATTTTTTACAGCATAATCGTAGTCCATATAATTACCGGTGGCCCCGGAATCAATAATGCCGAGGGATGTGAATGAAGCGCCAGGAGTCATGGTAAAGACTACCGGCAGATTGACTGGGGCAAAAGCGACCTCGTGTGAGTCCAAAGAGTGTACCCCCGGCGTAGGGACTCCATCTATCGCCGGGTTCTGGCGTTTCCCGCCTTTTTGTTGGGTCTTTTTGGACAATCGCTTAGCAAGTGTTCGGCCGATCCACAATACATACATAAATTATGTGATCGCCGGTGCTCCCGTTGTGCAGGTGTTAAAGGACCTCGGACGGCCCCCACCTGCATGGGTTCCGGAACAGAGGAAGGAAGACTGACAGAATCCAAGGGAGGGGGCATTGGTGTGGTAGACTTACGCTCTCCTTTCCTTTCAGTCTTTCTAGCGTCAATCTGTAATACCAAGTCCAGAAGTTCACCGAATACGATAGGGACTACTGGTACTGTGGCTAGGGTGTCCTTCAGCTCTTCAGACAGCCCTTTATAAAACACTGCTGACTTCTTCTCCTCGGGCCAGTCAGTCTCGGCTGCGAGTTGATTGAACCTGGTAAGATAAGTGAACAGAGAAGAAGTACCCTGACGTAAGTTCAGGAACTCTAAGGGCCTCATTACGACTCAGGCGGTAAGTGATTGAAATTACCGCCATGGCGTAATGAGCGTTAACGCCATGGTCCGATGGCGATAAGAGCGCCACATTACGACCCATCGCGCACGAGCATTACGCCATGGCGGTAACGTAAAGTACGCCATGCCGTAAACAGCCCTTACCGCCCTCGTTAACAGCGCAGGGTGACCTACCGCCACCCATCATTGCGCCGACCGTAGTCAGCGGTCACCGTAATTAGCGGTGACCGCAATTAGGCGGAACCGGAAATAGCGTAATCGCGGCGGAACGGGAAACAGCACAGCGGCCATCTTAAAAAACACAATCCATTGCCATCCTACCCAACCACACCACAACCAACCCTCAAACCCTGACATTCCCATAACCCACCCTCTTCCTCAGCCAACGATGCCTAAAGTTGTCAAGAAGGCATGTGACAGGCAGCGGCAGGAGCGCTTCAGTCGAGAGGAACTGCAAATGCTTGCAGACACGCTCCAGGAGAAGGCCGATGTTGTATTCTCCAATGAGATGACCCGAACAGCCATAGGCCGCAAAAAGGAGGTGTGGGAACTTGTGGCACAACGTGTCAGTGCTGTTGGAACCACCCCACGCACCTCCAAACAGTGCCGCAAGAGATGGGATGACCTGCGGATCAGGGTCCGGGGCATTATGTCTGCCAACCGTAACCTGGCCCTGGGAACTGGCGGGGGAGCAGACTCCCCACTGAAGATGCAGCCATGGGAGGAGACATGTGCCTCTCTGATTGGCATTGAGTGCATCGAAGGTGTCGGCGAGATGGAGAGAGGGGCCCCGAGATCTGGAGACACAGGTAGGTGCCTCATATCCAGCCTTGCAAGACACCCTGATACACTTGCACGTGACAATCACAATGTGGCAGACGCAACACATCAGCAGATGAGCCACGCCCTGCGCACATGCAGCATGTACACTGTACAGTAGGCAGACACACACCTGCATGCAAAACCGAACCTAAAGGGAGGCAACCTGTATGTCACGGGCTACTAACTCCACCATCTATCCATTACACTCTTCACAATGCCTGCTCAATGTCCGCTGAACCATCAATAACAGTCACCCTCCTCTGCTCCACCACAGGCTCGCAATCGGACACTGGCAGGGACGACAGCACCAGCACCCCAGCCAAGAAGGCCAGGAAAATGGGAGAAGGGAACCATGCATCCACCTCTGCTGGACCCAGGCAGAATCCACGCCAGGCTGAAGAGCCCAGGGCAGCAAAGTCCCCCGAGGAAGGGGTCGTGACAGCACCTGCAGCCCAACCACACCCACTGTTGCCCACTGAGGGCAATGTGTCAGCAGGGAGCAGTACTGTTGGGGAGACTGCAGCCATCGCTGCCTGCTCCGACAGTGATGTGGAGGATGACACCGGACTTGACCACAACACGCAACTGCACTCACCACACCTATCCCCAATCAGCCATCATGGAGATGACACCCAGGGCCCATCGCCAGCTAATTCATGGCCAGCAACTCCAAGCCCAGTGGGAGTTGTGGAAGATGGGAGTAGTCCCATTGGTCCCCCATTGGCACCCTCCATTGGGCCAGAATTCCAGCTGTCGCTGGAGCAGATTGCCAACAGGCAGGAAGCACTGGGCACACTCCTCATGCAGCATGTTGCAGAATGTGGAAGTACCAGTGCAGCCATGGAGAGGAGTGCTGATGGCATCAGGGCTGCCATCCAAACTGCCAGCAGGGACATTTGCACCGAACTTGCTGCAGGGCGGCAGATGATGAGCCAGCTCATCCAGACAATTCTGGACACATGCCGTACTGAGCAGCCCGGTACATCCTCAGCTGCAAGTTCAGCACAAGCCTCTCCCGTCCGCAGGTCATCCAGGACCCTGAGGAGCACAGGCAGGGGGGCCCCAGGTTCCGGGATAGGGGGCAGTCAATAGTGTGCTGAACTATACACACTTCACCACGGGCACTGTCACATGTTTGCAGGGTGTTCAGGGGGGAGGGGGGAATTGGGTGTGTTGGAGTGTTCAGGGGGGAGGGGGAGGGGGGAATTGGGTGTGTTGGAGTGTTCAGGGGGGAGGGGGAGGGGGGAATTGGGTGTGTTGGAGTGTTCAGGGGGGAGGGGGAGGGGGGTATTGGGTGTGTTGGAGTGTTCAGGGGGGAGGTGGAGGGGTACTGTTATACCTATTCAGTAGAACAATACACTTTTTCTTTTCTCACAAACGAAAAGTGTGGACATTGCTCATTGCGTATGTGTGCTTTATTGTTACAGTCCACAGTGTTGACATACCAGACACACACAGTGCCCCAAGTGCCATCCATATGTCACACACTCGCTGTGTGTGCTAGAAGTATCGGTCAATGACATTCTGACGCATTATATGGCCTTCCTGTGCATCGCTGCCTCCCTGAGGTGCTGCCCCATCCCCATCATCATCATCCCCATCATCAGGTGGTTGTGGTTCTGCGTCAGGGGGCAGAGGCACGTTTCGTCTGATGCACATATTGTGTAGCATGACACATGCCATGACGATCTTTGCAACCTTCTCATGGCGGTACAGGAGTGCCCCGCCAGACCTGCTGAGGCAGCGGAAACGTGCCTTCAGTAGGCCAAAAGCCTGCTCTATCACCACACGGGTACGTGCATGGGCATGGTTGTAGTCCTCCTCATGCTGGTTCGATGGGTTCCGCACTGGTGTGAGGAGCCACCTCTTCAGGGGATAGCCCGCATCACCTGTAAAATGTGAGAAAAGAATGTGTCAGGAACGAGATTGATATGTGAACATGACGCACAACCATGCCTTGATTCTGACTGTTACTGTGCACCAATTGGAGTTGTGGTTATGGATTTACACTGTGCAACCAGTATGTGTTCATGGCTCTCATGTACTGTTTTGCATGCAAAAACACAATGCAGGGGGGACGATTGCCTTGTGAGTGGCCATCCACTGTGTCCGTTCAGGACGTCATTCATGTGACCTTGCACGTGTCCTGTGAGCTTGAAGCTCACATGATAGCAACATTGATGTCTGGCTCATTATGACCCCAGTGAGCATTACTGGTGTCAATGGGGACAGTTTGTGGGTCTTGTAGTGGTGCATTGATGTCCCTGTCTGTCATGTGCCTCCTTTGTGCGCAGTTATGGGGGACAGGCCTTTCAGTAGTTGGTGCATGGTGACGTGCATGTTGGTGTTTTTCTTTAGGGTCAATGCGGCCACAATTTGCACAATGCACTTGCAAATGGTTGTGTCGTTTTTGGGATGCACTTTCATTCACATGTTGGGATGATTAGGTCAGGCATGATGTGTACACTACTCTGTTGACGTCAGTGCTGCCACAGGGAATGATCTGGCTACTGCTAGTTGCACCCACCCCCCTGTAACTGCCAGATGTAATATGCATTGGTACGTCATTCAACACCCACTTTGCATTTCCATGCTCATGTCATTAGACTCACCGATTAGGTAGGATCTTGGGCCAGCATGTCGCTCCATGTAGCGTGGTATTGTTGAGTTCCGAAGGATCATAGAATCATGGGTTGATCCGGGGAATCTGGCACAACAATGTGTGATGATCCTGTTGGAGTCACAGACCATTTGCACGTTGATTGAGTGGAAATGTTTACGGTTGCGGTACGGTACCTCCATGGCATGTGGGACCACCAATTCAACATGGGTGCAGTCAATGGCACCAATGCAACCAGGTATGCCAGCCAGTGCATGGAAACCCACTTTGGTGTTGGCAATCTCCTGGGCAGACCGTGGTAATGAGATGTGGTCATCTGTGTGCTTGAGGAGGGCATCGAGCACTTGCATCAGTGTACGCGAGAATAATGGTTGTGATATGCCATGCACGTGCCCCACTGTGTGCTGGTAGGTGCCTGTGGCCAGGAAGTGGAGCACGGACACTACCTTCAGTAGGGGGGGGGTGGCAGTGGGTGTTTCAATCATGCTGACGATGTCGTTGTGTATCATGTCCACAATGGTGGTGATGGTGTCCCGGTCCAGTCGGTACAGGGTGTGGATCTGCTCAGCGGTGAGGTTGAATGGGCTGGGTCTGATGCGTGGGATTGGGGGCTGCCTGCGTGGTGGCACTGGCTGTGCTGGTGGGGCTTGCTGGGCCTGCCTTGCCCTCCTTCTCCTCCTGCGTCTCCTCTGTGCAGCCTGTTGTTGTTGTTGTTGTTGTTGTTGTAGTTGCTGTTGTAGCACTCGCATTGCTATCAGGTCCTCCAGCCCCAACATTGCTAGTCCTATTGGTATCATTGTGGAGTGTGACTGGGTGTGGGAAGGGGTGGGGTGTGCTCTTTTTGTACTTCCTGAGTCTGTATTGCCTTCACCTGTGCTGTTTCTGTGCACCTGTGGCAGCTGCATTCACTTTACATGGCCCTTTACGGTTGGTTCGCGATGGCGTAATTAGCACCATGGCGGTAAGGTACTTAACGGGCTGGGTGATGGCGTTAGGGGCATGTCCGCTTGGGTCGGCATTCGCGCACCTTTCCGCCATGGCGCTAAGTACGGTGTGGATGTTCGCGTGCGCGCGCCCTTGGCGCAGTCAGCGGCAGCGTTAGCTACGATGCCGCTAGTGACATCGTAGTTTACGGTCACGGGTCGTAATCGGCCTGAGCGGAAGACGATGGCGGTAATCGTTTACCTCCATCGTTTTTCGCTTTGCGCCAGGGTCGTAATGAGGGCCTAAGTCTGTAGCTTGGGATTTATAACGGGTATCGAAAACCCTATTCATAGCAGTGATGAGAGCATCACAGTCATACAAGACAAAGCTATTTGACTCGAGTAACGGATTGGCCCAGGCTGCAGCCGTCCCTCCTAGATGCGAGAGGACAAAAGCCGCCTTCGTGGTCGGATTGGGAAAGGCTGCAGGGCGGCAAAGGAAGTGCAGTTTGCATTGATTAATGAACGTCCGATAATGCTTTGGATCGCCAGTGAAGCGTTCCGGCGGGGCCAATGGAAACTGTGTAGCCATGAGAACAGGGGCTGCCGTGAATCCCGTCGTGGAGGCCGAAGAGACACCGGAACCAGAAGCAGTGGTACCAGACGTGTCTATCCCCAGTGTATGCGGAGGGGGGAAGTGTTGCAAACCATCAATTCGGTGGTGCAAGGCATCATGTGCTGCCGTCATGTCCGACCGTAAGTCGGATACCAAACGGACCAGAGCAACCAAGGGGTCCGTCTCTTCCATGGCTTCTGTTTCTGTTACTCACCGAACGGGAGTGGACAAGACAGGAGGCCAAACCGGCGAGACGGTGCCTTGATTGAAGAGCTCGGGTTGGAGCCTCCACCCGAGCCTCCTCTCTATGAGGGAAAAAACGACCTTCCTGATGATATGACCCACTGCTGATTATAGTACCAGACAGAGGGACCGATCACCCGAAAGAGCGGGGAGAAACACGCCGCCACGGACCCAGCTGCAAGAAACAACACACGATTAATCACTTGGAATAACAGTAGTACCACTAAGTAGATATAAGATAGAATAATACTGGAACAACCCAGTCCCTGTGTCCTGAACCCACAACGCCCTGGTCCCCCCTAGAGTTCTAGACAAGGATGTAGGAAACAACCTAAGAGGTGTAGATAACAAGGAGAACAAAATTAAGGGTACTGAAGGTCTTACCCTAGGAAGTCGAAGTTTCCTTATACTCCAGGATGCAGAACACAACGACAGTGTAAAATAATAAACGGGGAAATGTTAGTTGGGTAGCTTTTCCCGGGCGGAACGAGGGACGCACTAGATCCGGGTGGGTGCACAACTGCAAGGCGTCCCAAAGTGCACTTAAAGGGTGGAACCAGGTAAGCAATCCTTACAACAATCCTCAATTCGGTACACGGGCGAGCAATAAGTGAATAGAATCAGCAGGCAGGCAGTCCTTACAACAATCCTCAAGTCGGTACACGGGCGAGCAATAAGTGAACAGAATCAGCAGGCAGGCAGTCCTTACAGCAATCCTCAAGTCGGTACACGAGTGAGCAATAAGTGAACAGAATCAGCAGGCAGGCAGTCCTTGGTTTCAGAAAAGGGTTCGATACACGGAGCGTAGTATGAAGGAACATACAATGATACAAAGCTTCAGGAACAAGGCGATAAGACGGAACTTCAACGCCGGCAGTAACTTTCAAACAGAAGCAGCGTCCTCCGGGTTACAGCCGCTTAAATCAATGAGGAGGTGGAGCAGAATGAGGGAGGCAATCGTGATGTCATGGACTACGGATTCCCTAGGTTTCATGGGAACCGTAGTTCAAAGACCGTCTGGCTGATGCGGTAGTCGTCAGCCTCCAGGGCATTCTCCACTTCATTAGGAATGGCGCCACAGAATACCGAACGGAACGGCGAAGCGCAATAGTCTTGCCAAATGTCCCTTTCCGCTGTCGGACCTGGGGTAAGTATAAAGCACGGGGTCTTAGTGTGGAACGGTGCCGAGGCGTGACAGTTCAGGGATTTTAAGAAAAGAGAGAATGTGTCTTGGGTTGACTGGGTGAGTGCTGCGCACATGAACATGATGGGGTGGATCGATGGGTACAAGGTTAAGACTTTTGTTGAATTGTCCCACCTCTTGTTTTTTGAGCATTTTTCTGAAGCCTGTTCACCAGAGCTGCGTCAGTATGTCGCTGACCAGAACATTTTGGACCCCTTTAAGCTGGCTAGGTTGGCTGACAAGTGGGTCTCCCACCGGGTGTCCCCTAAGGACTCCAGTGGGAAGGACAAGGTCAAAGAGAAGGGGGCCTCTCAGAAAGCTGAGGAGTCCCCCAAGCAGTTACAGTCGCGTAAACCAAAACCTTCCTCTCCTAAGACCCAAAAATCTAGTGGGGATAAGTCATCTGGGGGTGGGAATAAGAGTAGTGGTCCACCTGCTGCAAAGCAGGCTCCCAGTGGTTCCAGTACAGTACCCCGCACTCCTGGCACTTGTTGGGATTGTGGGGCTCTGGACCACAAAAGGGGTGACTCCAAGTGTAAAGGTAAGGCACTTGGAGTACAGGCTGTCAGCCTGACCTACCCTTACCCCGTGTCTGAGGTGGAGGCCACTGTCCTCCCCTCCTCTACCGGGATCACATTTGGTGCTCCGGTAGAGATTTCCCTAGTGTCCCTTGGGGCCTGGGACCAGTACGCGGAAGTACTGGCGACTATCCCACAGAACACCCGTAGGTTTTTGAGAAGTGTCCTCTTGAATGGCCAGCCTTCTACTGGCTTAAGAGACACTGGGGCAAGCATGACAGTGGTGGACAGGACCCTGCTCAGGCCAGAGGACTATGAAGGTGCTCCTCTGCAAACCACCAGGTTAGCTGGTGGGCCTCCCAAATTATCACCTGTAGCCTTAGTCACACTCATGATTGGAGACAAGACAGCGAAGCTTCCTGTCCTGGTTCAGGACAATGTCCCTGCTAACATTTTGTTAGGGAATGATCTAGTAGAGTTGGGGTTGATCTCGGATGGTCTTCCCATGACTGCTGCTGCAGTCACTAGGTCACAGGTGACACCGGGTCTGGCTGTGGGTCAGATACCCGAGCCAAAGGCGAGGCCTAAGGCAAGAAGGCGGAAGACCAAGAAGGCCACCTCTGTGGAGGGAGCACCTTCTCTTCCTGCTGCACCCATTGGGATCCATGCTCCGGACGGGCTGGGTCCAGTGGAAAACCCAAACTCAACTCCTTTGGGAGAAGAGGCAGAAGACTCTCCTGTGGGAGAGGTTCTCAACCCGGAGGATCATCCCGACCTTCAATGCTTGTTAGCTGAAGGGGGACCCTCCCGGGCAGACTTCTGTAGGGGACAGAGGGAGTGCCACTCTCTCGAGGGTCTGAGGAAACAGGCCCTGTCCCAGGCACAAGGAGAAGTGCCTAGGAATTTCCGGATTTATTGGGAGGGTGAGCTCCTTGTTAGTGAGCCCACTAAGCCTGAACCTGGTGCCCGCAAGAGGTTGGTGGTACCCCAGGTTTACAGGCCCTTCCTTCTGCAGTTGGCGCATGAGGTGCCCTTGGCTGGTCATCTTGGGGCCAAGAAGACTAAGCAGAGGCTCTCTGCCCATTTCTACTGGCCACGGATGGGAGTAGAGGTGGAGTCCCACTGCAGGACCTGCCCCACTTGTCAGTTGTCTGGCAAGACTGGAGGCAGGGTCATTGCCCCACTGCAGCCATTACCAGTGGTTGGCACACCATTTGAGAGGGTGGGCATCGACATCGTCGGTCCCCTTGACCCTCCCACTTCAGGTGGACATCGGTTCATCCTGGTCTTGGTAGATCATGCCACCAGGTACCCTGAGGCAATACCCCTTCGGACTGTTACTGCCAAGGTGGTTGCCAGGGCTCTCCTGGGCATTTTCACCCGTGTTGGATTCCCCAAGGAGGTTGTCTCTGACAGAGGATCCAACTTCATGTCTAGTTACATGAAAACCATGTGGAAAGAGTGCGGGGTAACCTACAAGTTCTCCACCTCTTACCACCCCCAGACCAATGGTCTGGTTGAGAGATTTAATAAAACTCTCAAGGGCATGCTAGGGGCTTTGGAAGAACCCCTAAGGAGGAAATGGGATCTCCTCCTGCCATGCCTGCTGTTTGCTTACAGAGAGGTACCTCAAGAGGGTGTTGGTTTCAGCCCCTTTGAGTTACTCTTTGGACATCCCGTGAGGGGGCCCCTCGCCTTGATCCGAGAAGGCTTGGAAGCCACCCCTCCCGGTCCCGCCAAGCAAGTGGGGGACTATGTGTTAGGCCTCAGGCGGAGGATGACACAAATGATGGGTCAGGCAACAGCAAATCTCAAGGCCAGCCAGGAATTGAATAAGTACTGGCATGACCTTAAAGCTTCGCAAGTGGATTGGACTCCGGGACAGGAAATCCTTGTGATGGAGCCTACCAAGCCTAGAGCTTTGGCAGACAAGTGGACTGGACCCTTCAGGATCATCTCCAAGATGGGCGAAGTCAATTATCTGGTTGACATGGGAGCCTCTGGGGTAGCCCCCCAGGTATTCCATGTCAACAGGCTCAAGCCTTTCCACAGGCGAGCAGAGGTCTCATGTCTCTTGCTAGCTTCAGGGCAAGAAGAGGATGAGAGTGAGCCCTGATTTGCTGCATAGCAACCCTCGGGATGGCTCAGTGGAGGGAGTACATCTCTCTCCAGATTTGACAACAGAGCAGCAGAGGGCCTGCAGGGCTTTGCTCCAGCAGTATGCCTCTCTGTTTTCACTGACACCGGGCCTTACACCGTGGTGTAAGCACGAAATTGACACTGGTGACAGTGTGCGTGTCAAAAGCAGGTGCTATCGTATGTCAGATACCGTCAAGAACCACATCCAGGCTGAGGTCGCCAAGATGTTGGATCTGGGTGTTATTGAACCCTCAACCAGTCCCTGGTCCAGTCCAGTGGTCCTTGTCCCCAAGGCAAGTTCCCAGGCGGGTACCAAAGATTGGAGGTTCTGTGTGGACTACCGAGGAGTCAATGCCGTCACCAAAACTGACGCGCACCCATTGCCCAGGGCTGATGAGCTCGTGGACACCATAGGTGCTGCCAAGTTTGTGAGCACCTTTGACCTTACCTCAGGCTATTGGCAAATAGCTCTGACGGACCATGCCAAGGAAAAGACGGCTTTCTCAACACCTGAGGGACTCTACCAGTTTAGGGTCATGCCTTTTGGGTTGAAGAATGCCCCTGCCACCTTTCAGAGATTGGTCAACCATGCGCTCAGTGGGCTGGAAGCCTTTTGTGTGGCTTACTTAGACGACATTGCCGTCTACAGTTCCACCTGGGAAGAGCATTTGACACATCTGGATAAGGTGTTGCAGGCCTTGAAAAGGGCTAACCTCACTATCAAGGCCACCAAGTGCCAGATAGCTCAGGGGAAAGTTACCTATCTTGGTCATGAGGTAGGAGGGGGTCAAATCCAACCTCTCTCCAGTAAAGTACAGGATGTACAGAACTGGGAGACTCCCACTACTCAAACCCAGGTGAGAGCCTTTTTGGGCCTCACTGGGTACTATCGCAATTTCATGGCAGACTATGGAACCATAGCTGCACCCTTGACAGCTCTAACTTCACCCAAACAGCCTAGGAAGGTTAATTGGACCGAAGACTGTCAGAGGGCCTTTGATGGCTTGAAAGAAAGTCTGTGTAGGGCACCTGTGTTGTGTGCGCCTGACTACAGCCGACCCTTTATCGTCCAGACGGATGCCTGCGACACCGGAATTGGAGCTGTCTTGTCCCAGTTAGATGACAAAGGGAGAGAACATCCTATCATATTCATCAGTAGACAACTCAAGGGTAGAGAACTTAGGTGGGCTACTGTTGAAAAGGAGTGTTTTAGCATAGTTTGGAGCCTTAGGCGTTTTAGGCCCTACCTTACGGGGTCTACCTTCAAGGTCCAAACAGATCATAAGCCCCTGAAGTGGTTATTGCAGATGAAGGGTGAGAATCCGAAACTGCTCAGGTGGTCCATTAGCCTGCAAGGGCTAGACTTCACCATAGAGCACAGACCAGGGAAGAGTCACGATAATGCAGATGGCCTTTCCAGAAGGTATGTTGACCGTCTGGATGAGGGTGTCTATCCCGTGGGAGATTAGACACCCTCCACCTCAGTCTGGGGGGGGCGACTGTGATGCTGGAAATGCATCTGAGGGACAGGGCCTCTGAATCCTTGTCCTCTTTCTGTTTTTACCGTGTGTTCTGTCATGTTTTCTGCCCAGGAGTCCATGTGGGACTCCTGGCAGTGCAGCTCTCTCTTTTGGTTTGGTGAACAGACCCATGGGATACCCTTATGGCACCCATGGGTAGGGGTACAACCCTGTGCCCCTAGTGTATGTTTTTGGGCACCTGTGGGTGGCCCACAGAGCAGGGTATGGGCTGGTGGCAGCTCCATGCTGAATTTGACAGGTGCTCTGGGTGTCCTCCATTTTGGGATACCCAGGCCCTGCCATTGGAATCAGTTGATTCCTGATAGGAAACAAGATGGCCCCTGTGGCCTCTTGCTTTCTATTGCCTGTTATCTTGTTTTTCCCAAAGTCCTGGGAAGCCCTGACTCTGTCCCTTCCCCCTGACTGGCTGTTGGGTGGAAGTTCCATATATGGTGTTGTTGTGAAGGCCCAGCTAGACTGACTGGAGCCTTCCCAGTGACTGTATGTTGTGGGTACCTCCTGTGGGTGGGACCTGGGTGAATGGAGTGTGTGACCAATATACACTCCTTGTTGTGGTTGTCTGGTTTCTGGCATGAGAGACAAAGACTGAGACAGCCCTGCCCGAAACTGGCCTGAATGCAGTGTGTAGTGTTGAATGGCTGGGTACTTGTCCCAATCCACATTCCTTGTTGTGAGTGTCTGAAAGGGAGGAGTGTGGCCTGAATGCACTGTGTGCCTGATTGGCTGACTGACTGCATGAATGCCCTTCTGTGTGATTGGCTGCTCTGTGTGTGCCAGCAGTGTGGATGAGAGACAGAATAGTATATCTGGGGACCTCTCACCATTGGAAATTGTTCAGAAGCGTTCAGAGTCTCCACTCAAGAGTAACTGGAACTGCTGATCCTCGACGTCCAGCTGGAAGAAGAAGACTTGCTGCTGCATTTGCTTCGACAGATCTGAAGGTTGACGAATTCGTCGAGGACTGCCCCGAGAGAGGACCTGGTAAGGCGCCCTCTTCCCGTGCTCCGAGGGATCATCGAGCACCGCTACATCTTCGCCGAAGCGCCCTGGAAGTCAGACCCTCGAAAGGCTGCCGACCCGAGACGGGACCGCCGAGGAGATCGAAGTGAAGCACCCGGACATCGACGCCGTCGAAGTCCATTGCCGTCGACCAGGGTTCGCAGGTTTGTGTAACCGCTGGAGGCCCGTCGAAGTTGTGTTGCCCAGCCGTGGGAACCACTCGACGCCGTGCCGCTGACGACCGGACCCGTCCGCTCCTTTGCCTAAGAACATTCAATCGAAGGACTCCCTCGACCGCATCGTCGACCGCTTATCCTGCCGGAGAAAGTCGAGGACGACCAACGCGCCGAGGAGAAACCTGCCGGTGGGTTTCCCGCCACCCAACGACCTCAAAGACTCGGACGACCCGACGCCCTTGCAGGGCTTCCGTCTCTACAAGCTTTGCGGTCCAGAACTATTGTCATCGAGGTGCCCCGCACACCTCCGCCTTGCAGGACGCCGACGCCCCGACGCCGACGAGCACCGCTCGGACGAAGCTGCCGCCTCTTCGACATCGTTCTACCTCGTTTGTCGACGGACGTTCGACGCCCCGTGCCTCCCGCTTGAAAGGGAAGGCATTCAAGAAGTGCCGTCGATTCCCCGTCGCCGAACCCCGAGGTCTTCGACGTTTCTCGACGCCTCTCGACGATCCGTGACTCCCGCTTGAAAGGGGGTCGCTCAAGAAGGATCCGTCGACGCCTCTTCGAAGGACTCGACTCCACCAGGTACATTGGGGGGGTAAAAACATTGTAGGAGAGAATAAGACTATTGAACAACATATGGACTGGGCTTGTGTTAGATCTCTTTCTTTTACAGGTTGCCCAGGTGGGGGGATCTCCACACAGAACTGTGTCTAGTGTTAGGGGCCAGTATTTTGCCTATTGTTCAACCACCTTATTTTCTCTCTTCTCTCTATTGCTGGTTTCACTTATTGATCTGTGTGACATTTTTGTGGATGCACTTTAATGAGGTCTAATATTAGTGGTACCACTTTAGAATTGTAGATATTTACCATTATTGATTTTCCTGAGCACAAGGTGCGTTATTGTGATAAGTGTACATAACCTTTGAATTAATTATATAAAGACTGTGTTTTCAGTAATACAGTGTGTGGACATTCCTTTGTGGGGGCTTGGGGAATACACTGTACTTAAGAACCAGCCTGCATCACCTCCTGAGAAGCTAGGCCTTGATTGCTCGTCCATCGCTACCGTAATAGAGAATCTTGGCTGGGGTCTTCTGTGCCTCTCTTCTACCATATAGGGAGCAGAGGTACAGACACCCCCTACCGGTCTTTACAGAGACCAGAGAGATTGGTGGCAAAACATGGCAAAGAAGATACTGTTTTGAAAGTGTTTAACAATACAAATGTGTTAGAGATAATCTAATATGTGTTAACACAGTGCCTCTTTTTCGATACAATTAGACAAATGACTGTAAATTCCTGTGTCAGCAGTCTGGGATAAACAGTCCAGGACAGTGACTCGAAGACTGTGCCTCAGGGGTCTGGGATAAACAGTCCAGGACAGTGACTCAAAGACTAGCCTCAGGAGTCTGGGACAGTCCAGGACAGCAACTCAAAGACTGTGCCCCAGGAGTCTGTGTTAAAGAGCAGAACAGTGAACATACACCATGCCTTGGGAGTCTGGGAACGACAACCCAGAACGGTGAACATAAAATCATGCCTCAGGAGTCTGGGAAAGACATCTCAGAACAGTAAACATGAAATCACAGCTCAGAACTTTGAACATAAGACCATGGCTCGAGAGGTCTGGGAAAGACAGCAAAAATGTATCAGGTGCTAAAAAGACAGTAAGTAGAGCACTCTGTGCCATGAATGCATGAATGAGGAATTGCAAACATACTAAAGAGTTTCCAACACCCTCTGGTAAAGCACGCTGGAGGAAGGAGTGGGTTTCTGTGAATGTAATAGAGAGATGTTGAAAGTACGGGTGTCACAATAGTAATACTAAGATCCAGACCCAATCAAGTATTGAGTTCGACACAGGCTGAAATGCTGAAAAGGGCCACTAACCTGAGTGTACCTGTGGAAGCCCTACACAGTGTGGATGCAGCTTGCTGGTGAGAGCCACCAGGGAAGATGTAGACGTAAGGATAGAAGGGGAGGTGGGATGGTGAGGGAGTGGGAAACCATTAAAGTAGAGAGAATCACACATCTAAGGGAGGGAAGAAGGAACATTGAGAAACTACTCCAAATGGACCAAATGATGTGGAGGTAATAGTGACACCTATCAGGTTTACGAGAGAATCTCAAATACTCAGGAAGGTTCCAACAAAACAAGTCCATACTGTAGAGCACGGATGTCTATGGATAGAATAACTGGATGAGCCTTGCAGATCATATACTGAGACGAGATCCGTGGCACACAGGGCTACAGTCAACAAAGCAAGACTATAGGCCTCATTACGACCCTGGCGGTATAGGGTTAACATCGGCGGAAGAGCTGCCGGCGCCGTTAACCCCATAGCGCCTCATTACAAGGTCCGCTCGTGGTACCCGCTCTAGAATCCTGGTTTTACCAGACATTTTAGCGGGTCCCGCGAGCGGCCCAGCATGCTAACAATGGGCTTGTTGTTAACATGCTCTCCATTCCCATTCGAGCCCCATTGGGGACTCGAATGGGAATGGGGATGTACCGGGTCCGGGTTCCCTGAATGGGGAAATACTGGGCCCTCCAAGGTCGGAATGGCCTGGTATTTCCCCATTAAGGGAACCTGGACCCGGACCCGAGTTTCGAGGCAGCCATGCCGCTATTAAGGGCATGGCTGCCTCCAAACTCATAATGAGGCCCTATCTCTTCTTGCCTGACCATCCCCCGATGGGTCCCACATAGTGCAGAAAAGATGTCTGGAGGGGGAATCCATGCAAGGGCAAATGACAGCATAAAGTGGGGAAAATGATGGCATAAAGTGGGGAAGCAATAGGTTAAAAGCCCCCTGTCCTTGAGAGCAAAGAACCCAGCAACGTCAAGCACCCTGCCAGCTGAATCTTCACAGGACTACAGAGATGTCCCCAGACGTATGAAACCCACAACCACTCTACCCCCAGCCCACTCTAGAATCTCTTCAATTCAGTATCCTGACCCCTCTGCAAACTCCCGTAATCCACTTCCCATCTCCCAAACAAGACCCTGAAAAGCTCCCTTACTAACCCTCCAGGGGGTATCTCTAAGGTATGTCCAGGGTAGAGAACCTCTGACAAGCCTCCCCTCTTAAACTACCAACACCTAGGATGACCATTCAGACACCTGTCAACTCAGGAAATGTCTTCTGCCCAAAGCCCCAATGTGACCCAAGCATAAACTCAAGGGGATCCATCATCCCTCCTATTGAACTCATCAAGCTGTGCAGTGACAAAGCAAAAGAACATCCCCCATGCAGGTCGCCTTGAGGAATGAAGGACACTCCAACTAATCTTTCAAATACGGCCCTCCATTCACCTCTGCTGAACAGACCCCACTAGCTCTCAATTCAATTTAAAAGATGGGGCAGAGCCCAATCCATAGAATCCACCATCCCTTCCCCCATATCAAACCACCACTCTCTGGATAAAGATGACACGCATGAGTGTCAGTAGAACACGTCCCAGTCTTTATTGGTGCAGCACCCATGGCACAAACTTAACATTCTGCTAACGATGCATTTTTTGGAACTGAGCCATAGGCCAGAAGATTTGAAATGGTGGGCAGTGGAGAAAGTGTTGGGCACTGATGCGGCCAAAACGGCTGCACGCCTAGCGCAAAAAGAACAATGGTGCATATACCATACCAATAGCCTAGAGAGGGGTCTGAATCAACGAGAAGAATGGAATTGATTTCTCTTTTTTCCCCCACCGTTGCACTGCAGGTGCTGTGGGGCAGTTACGGGGTGAGTTTTAATACCCCACGAAAGATTACATTGCTTTGAAACATCGGTGCAGTTTTGTTTTTGTTTTGAGCTTGGGCCCCAATTCGCCAGGGTTCTGTTTTATTTTATTTTATTTTTCATGTAGGACATAATGTCTGTTTTTAGTCCTTCTTTTGTGTTTATGTCACAATTTGGAAATAAAAGAGGGACTATGATGGACGTTGTCCTGTCCTTCTGTTTTCAGATGCACACGGCGTTATACTACGGGCTTCGACTGCTGCAAACAAGGTAAGCGGGTTAGAAGTAGGCGTTTGTCCACCGTACTGTTTACTTTGGCTGCGGCTGACGGGATCTGCTTATTTACAGATTCACACATCAGCGTACGCGCCCGTTAGCGACGAGGTGTTTTCTTTTCGTGACCGCGAGCGTACAAACAGTGCTGCGGGATAGAAGGGAGACAAGTGCTACTCCATTTGGATAGCGTTACCATAACAAAGGTGAGAGGCTTTTGGCATTAAGGAGATGGCGGGTTTGCCCGCAGTAGTACACATGCCATATTCGAATTTCATTAGTTTTAAGAGGATTTAATTTGTTTCCTAGACTGTTTCTTGAAAACTTGAGAAGAGTCATTTTTCTTCCCGTTCTGCTGGAGTAAGAAGTGACTGAGCCTCCAGTGTGACTCTATGGGAAGTTGCGAAAGGACTATTAGGCGGAAACTGTGTTTCTGACCTGAGCTTGGAACGGATCAGTTTAGGTATAGAATTTTTGCCATCTATAGCTTCCTATGAAGAGATTAGTATAGGCAGTTTCCATTGCGTGGCACTAATAAGTTTGGTTGACTGTCTCCCGTATTTTTGCCACAGGTTTCGCTTTTGTGAAAGCCCAGTATTACTGGACTCATACCAGAAGCTACTGGAATACAAGCTATTAGGCGAACCGAATGGGGTTCGCAGGTATGTTTTTACATGCATTTGAATTCTGAAGCAGATCATAGTGGGGGCGGTGGGTGTTAATGGAGAGGGCACTTAGCACTCAAAAGGATATGGGCTATTAAGTAGGAATATGGGAGCAGCTGTATTCCTTTCTGAACCCTGGAGCCCTAAATGAAATTGGGGGGAATGTCTATGGGTATACGAAAATGGACTGATTTGGTCGGTTTCGTTTAAGTTGGCTGCATTGAGCAGTATTGATGGGATCGTGGGCAAAGGGATACCCACTTGGACTCAGAGACAATTTTTGTTCTAGTGTTCAATGGTTGGTCCGAATTGCGAGAGAGAGCTACTGATAGAAGGTTGACAGCAGTATGTTTTTTAACAATGTTTTAATTGTATGTTTGTTTGCTTTTAGAACATTGCTATTGTTCATCCAATCCTGATGAAGACACACATAATTTGTCGAGTCGAAACTATTAACCAACTGGGAAGCCTTTTATTGTAAAGAAGATTGATATTGTTAGGCACCAATAGTCGATATTATATTGGGAATGAACTGTTATTAACAATGTTAAGGCGTTGTGAATTATTAACAACACAATGGAAAAGAAGTGGTTTAATGAAATGATCAGCTTCTGTAATTTCGTAGTATGTCTATATATCTTTTAGATATTGCATTAGAGAGTGAATGTATGGATGGATGATTAGTAAAATGTTTTTTAGAATTAATTAAATTAATATGCTTCTACGTGTTTTTTAGATAAATCCTAATAAAATGAATATAATGATTTGAGCTTCATATTTGTCTGCCAACCTTCTTTAGTCTCTCGTGTCCTCCTGATACCACTTTCGTTCATATTACATGGTCCTACCTCAAGGTATCAGTGAAAGTTGAGGCTCCCACTTTGGGTTTGTTGTTTAGGTGCAGCACTTTGCTGTGTGGGGAACAGGGTCCTCTGGCCCTTTCCTTTTTGACCTTATAGAAGTTTTTCTTCCTCCCTGTGTCGAGGTTTAGTCTACTCACTGTTGGACTGTGTTTTGCCCTTTGTGGCACCCCGTCCATACAATGTCGGCTTCAGATTCAGTGTCCTTTAGTGAAGAACAGTTAGCGGAGGACATTAAGATCCCTTCGTTTTTTGACAAATTGCAGTTAGACAATGTGACTGGAGACTATTTGAATATAACTAGCGATAGTATATTACGATTGAAGAAAAAGAAATTTAGAACAGAAATGCACAGTCACCTTCTAACAGAGTATTTAAAGAAGAATATTATTCCTATGGGATTACTCGTTCGCAACGAGCCCTGTCTATTTGTGGACGATACAGAATACAAAAATGCGTTTTCCGGGATAGGAACGAAGTGTAGCAGGGACTGGATGTTGCTTACTATAAATACAGCGTTGAAAAAGAGCATGGCAGTTGGGGAAGAGATCCAGAAAGCTGAATTGGCATTTAAGGCGGACTCTACCATTGTAAATATTAAAGAAAAGATGGAATTAATTGAGAATTAAGTGACAGATTTCATTAAAATTACCACCTCTAAGAAGATGGAGAAATTGATCAAGGATGTGAAAAATGTCTCTAAGGGGACGGCATATCCGTATTTACATGCAGATTATCAAGGCCCAGATAATTGGCGAGATCCAGACAACACCTTAGGAACACTGATTCGAAAAAAGGTCACTTTTTCCAATACTTCTTCAGATGAAGGTGATGGTTACCAAAGAGGGAGGAGAGGAAATCAACAAAGGCAAAGAAACAGAGGGTTCCAAAGAGGAGGTAGAAGAGGGAGACAAAATATGTTTTTTCAATATCCCCCCTATTTCTATTCACAAGGGTTTGTCCCCCCAGGGCCCTTGCAACCGTATCCATCGCAAGAACTCCCTTTTCCTCCACCCCAAACAGGCCCACCGCCTTTAGGAAATATGTTCGAAACAAGAAGGCGAGCATACAGAAGGTAAGTTCCCCTTCAGCTGTGTACAATCTGTCTGATAAAATTTTGACTACCAAAGAAATATCCATATTAGAAAAAGGGTTTTCCTTCATTCCGATGAAGGACCCTAGTAAAATGGATGTGGAAACAGAGTTGAGGAGTTTTTTTCGGAAAATTAGACTCAAAGACTTTTTTGACGATTCCCCTTATGAATCGATTGAAAGGACGGCCAATACTCCTTTTAAACCACCTTCTACTTTTACTCCTTCCCTTAATATGATTTCTAAAGAAACTGCCACATTTGAAAAGGCAGTACTTCGAGACTTTAATGCTCTCTATGATAACAAAGAGAAAAAGAGGCGAAACACCAAATGCTTTAATTTCACCAAAGACGATTGGGTAGGTTTAAAGAATTTACAATCGGATAGATCGGTTGTTATCAAGAAAGCTGACAAAGGAGGTGGAGTTGTAGTGTGGGATGCTGTCACATATGACTGTGAGGTCATGAGACAATTGAACAATCAAGAGGTTTATCTCAAACTGCAGGGAGATCCCTCGCAGAGTATACTGAAAGAAATAGAAAGTTTGGTCAAGGATGCTTTAGAAAGGGAAATTATCACTCAGAAGGAATTTAATTTCCTTGTCCCTAAGAACACCAGGACTCCCTTGATTTATATGCTGCCCAAAATTCATAAGAGCATGGCTGCACCACCTGGGAGACCGATTGTTTCCCTTAGTGGGTCTATCCTTGAACCTGTGGGGCAATATTTGGACCATTTTTTGAAACCTTTGGCAAAACACACTCCTACGTACCTATCCAACTCTACCGATGTCATTAGAATCGTGGAGGCTTTTCCTTTTGATATCGACCACGACATGCTTATCACCTTAGACGTGGAGTCACTATATTCTAACATCCCCCAGGGGGACTCATTGGGGATTATGAATAGGTTTTTACAAACTAGGACCAATATTATCTCTGTCCCTAGTGAGTTCCTGGTTGAACTATTGGAAATTGCTCTTACCAGAAACTTCTTTAGATTTAAGAATGCATATTATATGCAGATTAAGGGGACGGCTATGGGGGCATCATTTGCACCCAACTATGCCACCCTTTACATGTGGGATTTTGAGGAATCTAACATTTTGATAGACTCGAACCCGTTTAGACCAGCTCTTAAATTGTATGAGAGGTACATCAATGACATACTTATCATCTGGGACAGCACTAAGGGGGACTATAATGCGTTCTTCCTATGGATTAACAACTTAAATCCTACTTTGAAGTTTACTATGCAAACGAGCAATAAGGAGATCGCATTTTTAGACCTCCTTATTAAGGTGGATATAAATGTACTTGCAGTGGACCTTTATAGAAAGGATTCCGACAGGAATACTATACTGCACCATGAAAGTTTTCATGCCCAGTCTTTGAAATCAAATATCCCTTACAGTCAGTTCCTGAGGGCTAGGAGAAACTGCACTAAAATAGAAGATTTTAATAAGCAAGCTTCTGTCATCGAGGAAAGGCTGACAGAGAGAGGATACCCCAAAAGATTACTTATACAGTCGAAAAAACATGCAAGGTACCAGCATAGAGATGTCCTTTTAAAAAAGGACATCAAAGAAAGAAAGTTGGGGGGTGACCAACTAGTATGTGCCCTCACGTTCAACACCCAACATAATCAAATCAAGAAGATAATATCCAATTATTGGCATCTACTTCAGCTCAATATGCTGAAATTGGCCAAACCCATTTATGCATTTAAAAGAGGCAGAAACATTAAGAACTGGGTTTCCAAAGCCGACAGAAATACGGCGCAAGATAGCCAACCTACCATCACTGCCGCTTGGGGTATGCTGCCCGCTAAGGGACACTATCCCTGTGGCAATTGTTCGAGCTGTGCCAGTACTTCTGCCACTGCCTCTATTGAGATTTATGAAATAATCTGGGATCTGAGGCATCATACCACCTGCCTCAGTACCAATGTAATATATGTTATCATATGCCCTTGTAAAAAGGCTTACATTGGGAAGACATCCAGAGCTGTCAAATTACGCATAAGTGAACACAAATCTAAGATTAGAACGGGCCAGCAGAATGCTCCGCTAACGATGCATTTTTTGGAACTGAGCCATAGGCCAGAAGATTTGAAATGGTGGGCAGTTGAGAAAGTGTTGGGCACTGATGCGGCCAATACGGCTGCACGCCTAGCGCAAAAAGAACAATGGTGGATATACCATACCAATAGCCTAGAGAGGGGTCTGAATCAACGAGAAGAATGGAATTGATTTCTCTTTTTTCCCCCACCGTTGCACTGCAGGTGCTGTGGGGCAGTTACGGGGTGAATTTTAATCCCCCACGAAAGATTGCATTGCTTTGAAACATCTGTGCAGTTTTGTTTTTGTTTTGAGCTTGGGACCCCAATTCGCCAGGGTTCTGTTTTATTTTATTTTATTTTTCATGTAGGACATAATGTCTGTTTTTAGTCCTTCTTTTGTGTTTATGTCACAATTTGGAAATAAAAGAGGGACTATGATGGACGTTGTCCTGTCCTTCTGTTTTCAGATGCACATAGCGTTATACTAGGGGCTTCGACTGCTGCAAACAATGTAAGCGGGTTAGAAGTAGGCGTTTGTCCACCGTACTGTTTACTTTGGCTGCGGCTGACGGGATCTGCTTATTTACAGATTCACGCATCAGCGTACGCGCCCGTTAGCGACGAGGTGTTTTCTTTTCGTGACCGCGAGCGTACAAACAGTGCTGCGGGATAGAAGGGAGACAAGTGCTACTCCATTTGGATAGCGTTACCATAACGAAGGTGAGAGGCTTTTGGCATTAAGGAGATGGCGGGTTTGCCCGCAGTAGTACACATGCCATGTTCGAATTTCGTTAGTTTTAAGAGGATTTAATTTGTTTCCTAGACTGTTTCTTGAAAACTTGAGAAGTCATTTTTCTTCCCGTTCTGCTGGAGTAAGAAGTGACTGAGCCTCCAGTGTGACTCTATGGGAAGTTGCGAAAGGACTATTAGGCTGAAACTGTGTTTCTGACCTGAGCTTGGAACGGATCAGTTTAGGTATAGAATTTTTGCCATCTATAGCTTCCTATAAAATGATTAGTATAGGCAGTTTCCATTGCGTGGCACTAATAAGTTTGGTTGACTGTCTCCCGTGTTTTTGCCACAGGTTTCACTTTTGTGAAAACCCAGTATTACTGGACTCATACCAGAAGCTACTGGAATACAAGCTATTAGGCGAACCGAATGGGGTTCGCAGGTATGTTTTTACATGCATTTGAATTCTGAAGCAGATCATAGTGGGGGCGGTGGGTGTTAATGGAGAGGGCACTTAGCACTCAAAATGATATGGGCTATTAAGTAGGAATATGGGAGCAGCTGTATTCCTTTCTGAACCCTGGAGCCCTAAATGAAATTGGGGGGATTGTCTATGGGTATACGAAAAAATGGACTGATTTGGTCGGTTTCGTTTAAGTTGGCTGCATTGAGCAGTATTGATGGGATCGTGGGCAAAGGGATACCCACTTGGACTCAGAGACAATTTTTGTTCTAGTGTTCAATGGTTGGTCCGAATTGCGAGAGAGAGCTACTGATAGAAGGTTGACAGCAGTATGTTTTTTAACAATGTTTTAATTGTATGTTTGTTGGCTTTTAGAACGTTGCTATTGTTCATCCAATCCTGATGAAGACACACATAATTTGTCGAGTCGAAACTATTAACCAACTGGGAAGCCTTTTATTGTAAAGAAGATTGATATTGTTAGGCACCAATAGTCGATATTATATTGGGAATTAACTGTTATTAACAATGCTAAGGCGTTGTGAATTATTAACAACACAATGGAAAAGAAGTGGTTTAATGAAATGATCAGCTTCTGTAATTTCTTAGTATGTCTATATATCTTTTAGATATTGCATTAGAGAGTGAATGTATGGATGCATGATTAGTAAAATGTCTTTTAGAATTAATTAAATTAATATGATTCTACGTGTTTTTTAGATAAATCCTAATAAAATGAATATAATGATTTGAGCTTCATATTTGTCTGCCAACCTTCTTCAGTCTCTCGTGTCCTCCTGGTACCACTTTCGTTCATATTACAAACTTAACCTTCAACCATGATATCATTAAACCAAGGTCGAAGCATGGCTCACACTACACTGTCGTAAGGGGAGCTTAGCCCTTGCACCTGCTGAATTGGGTTCCGTTGTGCTGTTCTGATGTATTCAAGCGCAGAAGCAACTTAATTTCTTTATTTATTTTTTTATTATTTTTTATTAGCATACGGTTTTCAAACTAAACCTTTCAGCTAGTGTATCAAAATCAATCATCTTTAAAACATGTAAAACAACAAGACATCAAAACATATCTATACACAGGGCATACAATAAGCAGTGTCGTATAGCAATTTGCTATACAATCCAGTAGATTTGCTAATTAATCTGACAATTGTGTAGCACAGTTTGCTATTAAAATTGCCCTGTTCAATGAAAGCATAGCTTACCCTGCATACCTCTCTTGCCTTTAGGGGTCTCCCCCCACTTGTCTCTGTTCACTGCAAGTTCAAAGGCGCTAATGGAGAGAAAGTGCAAGTAATCATCTCCTCCACTCTTAAAAGTGCCAAAGACCAAAAAAGGTATCGGCACCACAGAGGTTGGCTCCGCATACTAATGGTGATAAAACACACTTTAATGTATATACACGGCTGGAATAATGTGCTTGGGCCTAACTGGCACAGGGCTAAGGATCGTTAGCGGTCCTGCCCTCCACCGAAGTGGCATTTAATGCTATATTGAAAACCATATCAATGACAGGCAAGAGCCATCTTCCACCTGAAGTTGGCAATTACCCTGCCTGCCGCAACACCATACTACGTACGGAGCCTCAGACTATGACGTTTCTTTAACATTGTGAACTTTTTCATTTATGTAACATCTGAACTTCTCCTTGCAGAGCAAATGAGGAATCAAGCATGTAGGTCATACAAAATACGTGACACTGTCCTGTGCAACACTGACTGGACCCAGCTGCAAAGAGCCTTGCCCTGAAAACTGGTTTTTAAATCCTTTTTATTATATCTATGTATTTATTTGTGTCCATTCATGCAGCCTATCTTTAAATTGTACAGACTCATCCCACTAATGTCTTTCTTCAGCACTACACAAACATGCTGTATTGTGATCCATGTAGGTCTTGGGTACTTCTGGTGATATTAAAAATATTGGTACAAAATTGCTAATCAAATACGTTTGTTTGCTAATCAAGAAAAGTTTAATTAGCAAACTCTGCTAATCAATTTTTGAAAACTAATTAATGCCTTGTATACATCTTTGAAGATAACAAGTTCATTGTCAGTCAATTCAGAGTCGATTTCCTCGCCTCAATTTCCCCAAAAATGATTGTCACAAATTCCAACAGGGCAAATGTTAGAGAAATCCTGGTTCCCTGCAACATCTGGGACCAGATAACCTTCTTGGTCGAGGTTTGATAGTCACAGAAAAATTGTCCCATCAGGTTAATTCTGGTATCCCTACTGCCAGGGCAACTCATAATTAAGTGATATGGAGTTTCAGTTGTATGATTACAGAGCCTACAACAGTAATCTCTGAGTTTCGGGTCTTTCGTGACCTCAACTGTCTCCTTTGTAGGAAACAAGTTAAGGCGTAGTCTTAAGAATTAATCACGCAAATGGTCCAATGGGAATATTTTCAGGTCAGGCAGAATTATGACTCGTCTTCTAAGATCAACGTAATTCTTCCCATAACGTTCATATTTAGTAGCTGCCTCTAATGTTTCAATCCCGTCCTGATCAGAGCTTTTACTTTACGTTGTCGGGATTTCCCAGTAATGCTTCTTCCGTCAAACCTAAGTTCTCCAGAATTCCTTTGCATTTGTCACTCCATTCTACAAGTATCTGTTCCCTTTTCATGTGTAGGGCTGATTTGAGTACAGTAAATCCTCCTTCGGATGATGGTAAGGAACACTTATGGTAAAAGGAGAGGGTCTTCCAGACAGTTACTGAATACTGGTTATACCAAGATCTTTCCTGATTATCACTGTTGGCATGGAGTTGGGCAGAGAGAGAACATATCTCCAAAACAAGCCTTCCAGGATAGACCACACCTTCCAAGAAAATGAGAAGGAAGCTTCAGCACCATATGTCAAGATGGGCATGACTTTCATCCGGTAAAAGAAAATCACTCAGATAATTGAGAACTTACAGTGAAGAAATCAGATGATTTTCACGTGTGCTGCAAGATTTTTCATTATGCTTCTCAACTTTGCTTTTCTGTGAGCGTCAGTAGTGCTGTTGTTTATTGACATTCCCAGATACGTCATTGAAGTTATCTCTGGGATCTTCGAGCCTTCTATGAACCAGCCCATGGACTTTGCTCTTCTGCCCGGTTTCCTGCTGAGGATTAAAATGATAGATTTTTGTGTTTATCTGTAAACATAGGAAGCCAGGGCATCCAGTTGTCGTTGCAGGCCAATCAGCGTTTGCTCCATAATCACCACGTTGTATTCATACAGATGCCTGCTCACCGGGATTCCAGACAAGCGTGGCGGGAAGCATCTGATAGTTTTGAATGTGTTTTCCATGTCTGAAATATACAGGTTGAAAATTGCTGGTGCCGTGCAACATCCTTGTTTAAGGCTGATATCTGTGGCGTTGGGATCCGTTAAGTCACCCAGTTTATTCAACCTTATTTGGATGGAAGTGTCAGTGTGGAGTGCCTCTATAGCTTCACGTAGGTCAAGCGGGCATCCCCAAAATTATAATTTTGACCACAAGATTGAGCGATTCACTGAGTCAAATGCCTGTGACAGATCTACTGATGCCAAATAAACTCTTATCTTTGTTTTGTTTTAGCCAGTTTGTATGGTGTCGTTTGCCTCTCTTAATGGCATCCAAAGTTCATACTGTTGGTGATTTCCTATGTGCTCTTTTTAAATAATGTATCTGTTTTTTGCTTCGTTCCTACCAAGTCAAACTTTTGACAATGAGTAAAGAGTTTTTTTTTACTCGTGCCACTCCTCTTTTCTATATTTAGAGCCAGGACTATCGGGTAGTCAAAATTGGCATGCATTGAAGGGGCTTAAGTGTGGCTGTTAGGGCAGATACATTACCAGATGTTAGTCTCAGTCTGTTCCTGCCAGGGTTAATGCCAATACTTTCCTTCTTAGATACCGGTTGAATAGAAAACCTACCTGAGATGGACATCTTCAAAATATTATGGTGACTAAGCGTGTTTTGTACAACCTCCATACTTCTCAAAATTCTCACAGAGATTATCCCAGAGAAATATGTAGTCCAAGAGCTGAGTCTCTCTGCCCTTTTTCCAGGTTGGGGTCGGTGGTATATCGCCTGATGTAGAGCCATTCATTAGTGCGATGTTTCTCTGGTGTAATTCATTTCTCCATGTTAACCCTCTTAGTACTGGTTCTCCTGAATTAAGTGCAGTGTTCTTTAACAGGACTAAATTGTTGTTAAAAAAATGAATATTGAGGTCGCCACAAAGAATGATGTACTGGTCTGGCCTAGTCACCCTGGCATCGTCAACCTCATTCATGACCAGTTGAACAAAGTTCTTCGCCATCTTCGAGTTAGCGTTCCAGTACAAATTACAAATTAACAATGCCCTTTCTTTAGGATCCTGCAAACTAGTTATTTTAAGTAGCGTGACCTGTATTAAAGGTGAGACATTCTTCACTCAGATTGCCATCAGGCCACTGGTGTTGTTTATTACTGTTAGATGTCCCACCATAGGGCATCCCATCGGACCTTTTATAGCCGGGTTTAAGTGTAACGCAAATCGTTCACAAATTGGCTCATCTCTTAGCCGAGTCTCCTGAAGGCAAATGACATCAAACTCATCAAAGGACAAGTCCCCTTTACCAAAGAGGTGCATAAATCCTCTAGTATTTCAGCTCCCAAATATAAAATCTTGATGCTTCTCCTCTACCCTAGGCTTTTGGCATTATGAGTGAGACGCTAAGGCACCCGCCAGCCAGTCCCATCTTTCTTCATCGTCAACGTTCAACCTTTCGCCTGCAAAGTTCCTCCTCTCCTGTGTAGAACAGGTGTTTTACACCACAATACGGAGGTTTGCAGGCTTCGTTGGCCCATCCTTATGAACTGATTTAATAGCAGTTATGTTATACTTCCTGTCATTGGCCAAGATGGTATTGGGTCTATTCTTCAATTGTAGTTGTCCCTTTAAAGCCCTTTCTTCTATAGGTTTGTTGGAGCCAGCCTCATAGCGATCTAATTCCTTTTACAAGAAACCCATTATGGTTGATTTCAGTGTCTCCCTCACCAGAAGTTGCTTGGTCTCCACTGGCGAGAAGTAGATCACCACCTTGTCTTTCCTTCATTCCTAAGGTAGTTCGATTAGGTGGCAATCATTAGACAAAATAGGGGTTAGTGATGGCACACTATGAAACAGTCATAACACATTTCCTCTGTTAAGCGTGAGGTCATCGTTTATGCAGAGGATCCTTCCCAAATGCGTTCTGGTAGTATCTTCTCATTTTTTGCGGTACACAGGTTCGGTGGGTCAGTCCACCTGGCTTCTTTAGGGGCCCAAGAAAGTTTCCTTTTGTCTGTCTGATGGACTTGAGGTCAAGTCTTCTTTGTTCTAAAGTCCTAAATCCACCCCTTTGTTTCCTGGGTGAGATTTATCGGTTGTGTGCCGAGTAGGGCATACCATTATACACCTGTGGACACTCCCTAACCTTCTCTCGTGATCTTGAGTCAGGGATCCACAAGATTTTTCACATGCCATTGTAGTCGTTATCCTTCTGCTACCTGGGTTCCTCTTCTTCCTTTTTGATGCCTGCTTCACTTCTTGTGTCATTCATCTGTGAGCTTGCCTGACTCTTTGATCTCAGTTCAACTGAACGTTGTGTAATTGGCCCCATGATAAGTGAGACCTCTTCTGAGTCATTGGAGTATGTGGAGAGGTTTATCAACTCCTCAATCCCATCCACTTCTGTCCTTTGCGGGATTATACTAATGTCCCTTGTTGTTACATCGATCTGAGGCCCACAGATTGTACTAAGAGCTTCACCTTTGGCTTCTTCATTTATGTTTAAGGCAAAAGGCGTCCGTGGTCGGTCCCACCATTGGGACAGTCCTTTGGATATTCTCTGTATGACACAACATTGGTTTGGATACCCTAAGGTTCTTGACGAACACATTAGACCGCTGTCCAAGGACAGTAAAACCCTTTTTTGGGGGATTCGCTTGGTTGGTCAGAGCTGATTTTAGGGCTACTATTTTACTGTGGGGTGACCTCTCCTGATCCCTTGTATTGTTTGCAGTTTTGGGAATTTTAGAAAAGATCTCGTAGGTCTGTCTGATTTACATAGACGAGACTGTACTGTATGCGTACATGATTGATTTATTGAGGCTGCCTTTATTTCTTGGTGTTTGTTATGTTGTTTTTTACTCCCAACCACATTTGGGCCTACCTTTTGGGTTGCCACTTCGGCTTTCTCAGATGTTGATGATAGAATTGTGTCCAAGCCATATGCAATATTTCCCTCCGTACCAGGGTAAGTGTTTTTACTGTCCATGATCACAAGGTCGTCATCTGTGCATGTGGAAGTTGCGACATTCCACTGGCTCAGCAGGGAGGACCTTCTTTTGTCTTTTTTCTTAATTATGGGGTCTAGGATAATCCTCAAGATGTTAGTTATTTGCACTGAATTTCTGCCCCTATTCCCCTGCAGTGCCGAGATGAATCCTTCAACGAAGACCATTTTAGAATGTAGCATGGCAAGTAATGTCGTTTGGTCTTTCAGCTGGTCAGATACATTTTCATATAGCTTTATAAATGGAGCCATTGTTATTGAAAAAGCTGTAATCATACAGGCTTCTATGGCAGGTTTGGGCAGTGTGTTCTGTCTTCTATTTGTGACGCAGCAAGATCTAGTAGCAGATCTTCATCTGATATGGTAGTCTCCATGGGTACAGTAGAGTAATCCGTGCAAAGTGTCAATCTACACTGTGTGATGGTAATGTCCACCCGACTTGTGGGTCTCTGGTGGCCCAGTCTGTTCTTTTATTTTCGATCTCTATAGTCCTGTCAGTTTCCTCATGTGTTAAGTCTCATGCGTGACTTTTCTTCTGCAGACACCCTGAAATTCCCATATAGTGTCAATCGTAGTCAAGTCTCCATCCATCTAACCACCTGGTCCTGGTCCAACCTTCAGCTTCCTACCCTTTGATAAGTCAGAACTCAATGGGCCTCATTACGGGTTTGGCGGTAGCCGGGCCTGTAACAAAGGCACGGCTGCTGCCAAACCCGTGATTTTACCGGCACCCGCGAATGGGCAATTACCGGGTCACGCCGAGTTCGGCGGACCCGGTAATTGTCCATTTGAGGGTGCCAACAATAAGGGACTCCCCATCCCCATTCTGCCCCATAGGGCTCAATGGGGAGCTCAGATGCACCGGACCTGGCGGGCAGAGCGAAACCCACAAGCACAACTCGTAGTATGGTGGTACAGTAGCAACGGTGCCGGTAGCGCTACCAGCGTCGTTGTTACTGTACCGCCATACTTATAATGAGGCCCAATGTGTTTTTAGTGTTGACGTGAGGGCCGTTCCACTCGAGTGAAGAACACCCATTAATGGCTTCATGCAAATTCGCACTCTCTACCTCTTTGTTCACTGATGTCTGTTTTGGAAGATTTAAAGAAGACTTATCCTGTAAGGGCAAATTGTCACTGGTCACAGGGGTATTACTTCCTAATGTCTTAGTCGTACCTGGCAGCAGAGCGAGACCCGCAAGCACAACTCGTAGTATGGCGGTACGGTAGCACTACCGGCGCCGGTGCCACTGTACCGCAATACTTATAATGAGGCCCAATGCCTCTCCTTCATCAAAACCGCAGAAAACCCCCTACAATCGACAGTAGTGTACATAAAAGTATACATACACCCAACAGATGACTTATTATAAACTAACCAGTTACTGTAACATTTCGACCCATTCAAGAACTGGCCAATTACAGAACACTAATCCATACATTACATAGGGGGTCATTACGACCTTGGAGGTAGCCATGCTGGACCCGGTCCATCCCCATTCCCCTTTGAGCCCCCATAGGGCTCAATGGGAATGGGAAGCATGCTAACAACGGGCCCGTTAATGATGGGCCCGTTATTAGCATGCTGGGCTGCTCGCGGAACCCGCAAAGGATGCCTGGTTTTACCAGGTGTCCTTACCGGGTCCCGCAAGCAAACCTTGTAATGCGGCGGTAGGGGGTTAACGGGGCCGGCAGCTCTACCCTACCGCCAGGGTCGTAATGACCCCCATAGTCTTCAAGTCTCTCTGGTATTTCTTTGATCCCCTCATTGGATATTGAGCACCTTCTCTAGGCAGGGGGATTCCACGAGATACTAACTAAATGGCAGTCTCTGCCCTTGTGTCCATCTCATGACTTGAATCACTATCTTCAGGTCAGTAACATTCTCAGGATTCAGAGTCTGACGCACCTTCTGTTTGTGGATCAGCCCTTTTCTCAACAGCGCATCCTGGATGCTCAATCTTCCTAAAAACGTGCAATTTGAGTAACCACTTGAGAGTTGCGCTTGGCCCATAATATTAGTATCAAAACATTTACTTCTGTTACTCTCCACGGTATTGGCCTCAAAAGGTAAACCCAGTTCCCTTAAAGGTTTCTGTTTTTTTTTTTTATAAGAACCAAACCTCCTTCCTGGATGTCTGTGGGCGTCAGTCTCATGAAGGGGCTTTCCTTGGTGTTTACTGTCTGGTGCTTGCAAGCCTCTTGCTTGTTGTCTATGGAGGGACATGATCTTGTAGGATGAGAAGGAATTACCCTCTTTATAAACCGTGCCACAAGAGCCTCGTGGGAGTAACTCCAGTGGAGACATGTGGTGTGACCCTGTACGCCCTCATGAAAGAGTAAAATTCAGTCTATAGGCCTTCACCTTGAGCCTGTGCTATTCAAAATACGTGTTAATGTGCACATGCAGCGTGATGCAACAGTGTAGAATTCCCCACAGATATCTTTAATCTCTCTCCCTTAAAATGGAGATCTGTTGTCACTCTAAGTAGGCCACGTGTGGCAAACACGTTCTCTAGGCTTGGAATCAGATCTGGGGATGCTGTATATCCAGTGAACTTGACCTCGGTGTATCTGGACCACTCATCAATTACTACAATGAAACGCTGGTCTCCATGGGTGGTACTAAACTCTATGCTCAGGTGGGACTATGGCTTCTCACTCCTGGTTGGTAACTGTATGGTGGTGGCCTGAAGGTAGGTGCATAACTTGGCACCCCCGCACTTATGCATCAGGAACCACACCTTTTGTCAAAGCATTGGTTTTGTATGATCCTTGATGGCCACACTGAGCTAATAGTAATATCCTGGGTGCCAGCACAGTGGGAACAATGGTTCTTGCCATCCGGATGCAGCACCACTTCTTTGGATACTGATAGCTCATGTTGGATCCTCCACAGTCCCTGTAGACCTCCCTTCACTGTGGATGTGTGCCCGTCGTGGCAATCTATTATCACCTTCAACTTTCCCATATATATGGCTTCAAACATTCATCAGTGGCCGATGCTTCTCTCAGTATTTGTAGTGTCATGGATGTGGGTACAGCGGCCATAGTCATTAGACAGACCTGTTCTTCTGCATCAGCCTTCTCTGTGCTAAACATACCACCATTCATGTTTGGATGAAGAGATACATAGGTTACTGGGTTTTTCACACCCAGGCTTGCATGTATACTCTTGCATTTGCTTGAGCCATCTTTCTATTGTAGCTGGAGTATGTAGCACCAGCCCTGACCTAACTGGGATAAATGGTTTATGATCCATAATCACAAAACTAAAACGGCCTCTCAGTCTATCTGGGAGTAGCTTTGTTCCATTTCTGACAAGGCTCTGCTCGCATAAGCAATGGGCACAATCTGCCCATGGTTATTTCTTTGCGGTAGTGCCGCACATAAGCCAAACAGTCTTGCGTCAGCAAAAAGTTCTGAAGGTTGAGCCGTGTCAATGAATGCCATAGCGGCTGTGGATAAAAACGCCTTCTTTTGATTTGGAGGAAAGCATTTTCTTCTAAAGTAGAACATTTCCAAGCTGAGTGCTCTTTTCTAGGTTTCCAGAAAGGCTCAGACAGAGTCGCTAGGTTCTTGGTAAGCCTGACACAATATGTAACCATCCCAAGGAAGCTCCTCACCTCAGATGGACTTTGCGAGGCTGGTCCGGCATGAATTGCATCTACTTAGTGTGGGCCTTTAGACAGGTCTTCAGCTTGGAATACGTATTCAACAAGTTCCAATTTGAGTCTTAGGAACTCACTTGACTCCCTATTGAGAGCCACACCCTGTTCCTGTAGCATCGTCAACTTCTGTGGATGCATAAAGCAAAATATCGTCACTGATATTGAGTACACCTTGAAGAGAAGCCAACATACTTCGAATGGTGTGCTGGAAAACCTCTGCAGTGGACGATATCCTAAAACGGAGCCTTTTATATCTTATGGTTACAAAAAGTGGTTATGTAATTGAGACTATGAGTACAAAACCAGTAAATAATATCCTGCATTGGGATCTAATTTAGAAAATATTGAGGCCCATTAGAGGTTGCAACAGCATCATCAACATCATAAATCGTTGGGAGTCAAACGTCTCTCGCATTTGATCACCTTACTAGGCAAAAGCATGTCCACACGTATCTGCACCGATCCAGCATTCTTGGCTTGGCCACAATTACAATTGGGTTCTGTAAACACCACTTTGGGGCTGATTCATGGAATTTGTGCACCGAAAAATGGGGATTTGTGCGCCATTCTGCCCGCAAATCCCAGTTTAACAAATGAGGATTTGCGAGCAAATTGGCGCACAAATCCCCGTTCATCAGCGCACAAATTCCATGAATCAGCTCCTTAAACTCATAAGCCAAAGAGACACAGAATCTACTGTAATAGTTAATTAGTATTCAATGTTTTTAACCAATATATCAAAAATATTCTATCTCACCAATATCGTTCAAATAATAATTCCATGTATGTGTACTTAAATTTAAATACTTACATTTAAATACTGCTAAATTGCATATTACTATATTGTCGATAGATGTAAGTTCATCAATCCACTCTGTTTCAATTATTCATTCATACCCATTCATACTTAAAGTGCAAACGTGCTAATTGGACGCCATTCATTGCATATATAAAAAAATCTGTCTATGACGCAATTACAAAAAACAGCCTGCCCAACATGTTTCAATCCTTTTGGCTTGTGAATTAATCTGTGGAACTTCTTCAGGGGCTAACTAATCTGCAAACAATCCTGTGCTTGTCTCTTAGGTGAATCAGTACATTCTTTAATGTGAATTTTGTAAGGGGATATCAAATTCCGCTTCACTACTTGTTTACGAATCCAACTCCGTGAACGGTTTGTGCATGTATTCTTCATTCTTGTATTGTCCTGCGTGATTGCTTAAGGTCTTACACTTTACACATGTGCAATTTTCTTGTATGCGCTAGTGGTCGTCTGAAAAGCGTTATGTCTAGGAGTTTCTGACGTTCATCAAGGTGATTGTTGTCACGGCGGGTGTCATCTCTATTCTTTTTAGTGTGCCTTTCTCGTCTTTCCCGACTTTGTCTCAAGAGGTACCTGTTTGTACCTTGTAGGCGTCATCTGTTCTGACTCATCAGTCTTGACTCGCTCGCTGTTTGTCTCGAGGGCTGGGCATGTCACCTTCTCAATTATATCTAGCTCACCCAGTTTCTTTCATTATTTCTCTACTTTCTCTCTGATGGGGAATGGCAATCACCTGTGTTTAAGGGCCATTGGCTGTACAGAGTTGTCTATGTTCAACAACAAAAAAGTGTATTTCAGGAAGTATATCCCATAAAAGTGCATACAACACGACTCTCAATTAAAATCTTACTGAGCAATTAAAATCATCATTATACAATTTCAGACAATACAATAGATCGCAGTCACCATTTGATTTGACGGTAAGCATCATTAAATAAACAAAATAAATAGATCTGCACAATTTAAGTAAAAACAGACAGATAAATACACTTTAGCATTTTACCTCTGAGGTTTTATGTACATTGCCAACGTTTTGTGAGGGGCCGGCCCTGCTGTTATCTCAGTGTTGGCCCATAAAAGGGAAATGAGGGCCAGGAAACATTGGCGAAATGCTTCACGCGTTAACATTGAGCCTATATAATGTTTCCTAGATGTTAAATAAACAGGACATTACAAATTGGGCAACGTCTCTTCTCAGTACTACTTTTATGCCAGTTTCCATAAGTCATATTCAAATGTAGACTATTAAAACCTGCTCAGATTATAAAAACATTGATGTAAGTAGTATGGGGAAACAGCTAAATAGGAAGCCATGTAGATGGGACAGATCACATTTCAATATGGCTGCTGGTATGTGTTGTCATTGGAGATAGCATCTATCTATTGAATGTTGATTAAGTAGGACACGTTTCACGGCCATCGTTGTACTTTCCCCACAAAGAGACACACGGTTGCTGGAGATCTACTGGACATGTTTGCTAGATCCCTCTCCAGCGCTCTCATCCATGGGATCTTAAGAGCCCACTAGATCCCTCTCCAGCGCTCTCATCCATGGGATCTTAAGAGCCCGCTAGATCCCTCTCCAGCGCTCTCATTCACGGGATCTCAAGGGCCCGCTAGATCCCTTTCCAGTGCTCTCATCCATGGGATATTAAGAGCCCACTAGATCCCTCTCCAGCGCTCTCATCCATGGGATCTTAAGAGCCCACTAGATCCCTCTCCAGCGCTCTCATCCACGGGATCTCAAGTGCCCGCTAGATCCCTCTCCAGTGCTCTCATCCACGGGATCTCAAGTGCCCGCTAGATCCCTCTCCAGTGCTCTCATCCACGGGATCTCAAGGGCCCGCTAGATCCCTCTCAAGGGCCCGCTAGATCCCTCTCCAGTGCTCTCATCCATGGGATCTCAAGGGGCCGCTAGATCCCTCTCCGGCACTCTCATTCACGGGATCTCAAGGGCCCGCTAGATCCCTCTCCGGCGCTCTCATCCATGGGATCTTAAGAGCCCACTAGATCCCTCTCCGGTGCGCTCATCCACGGGATCTCAAGGGCCCGCTACATCCCTCTCCAGTGCTCTCATCCACGGGATCTCAAGTGCCCGCTAGATCCCTCTCCAGTGCTCTCATCCACGGGATCTCAAGGGCCCGCTAGATCCCTCTCCAGTGCTCTCATCCATGGGATCTCAAGGGCCCGCTAGAACCCTCTCCAGTGCTCTCATCCATGGGATCTCAAGGGCCCGCTAGATCCCTCTCCAGCACTCTCATTCACAGGATCTCAAGGGCCCGCTAGATCCCTCTCCAGCGCTCTCATCCATGGGATCTTAAGAGCCCACTAGATCCCTCTCCGGTGCTCTCATCCACGGGATCTCAAGGGCCCGCTAGATCCCTCTCCAGTGCTCTCATCCACGGGATCTCAAGAGCCCACTAGATCCCTCTCCAGCACTCCACAGGATCTCAAGGGCCCGGTCACTGGTGCAAACATTGCTTTTGATAGTAGTGCTTCTGGATTATTACAAACCAAGGCATCTTGAATGAATGGCAAATTCAGTTCCCTGTGTGCAGCATAATTAGGAGCAGAGTCAAAGGGCCCTAAGGCTTTTGCAATTAGTTTTCTATTCCTTGAGGGTCTTTCTTGTTGCCAAACCCAAAACACCACTACTACTGCCATACAGCAGAAGTGCTTTAGGTTTGGCGCTATACATTCTAAGCATTACATCAACCAATTGGTTGAGCATTATACTCACAGGCACATTTAGAAATGGAACCACTGGCTTATCTCATCTTTACTCATGATTTTGGGAACACCAGCCCTTCATTACATTTATTTTCTATTACTCAAGGAGAGTTTTGCCAGCTATTATTTTAAAAATATATATACATTTTTTGGCATTGCAACTATAGCGCTTGAAAACAGGTGTTCCGATATTTGAGGGTCAGGGAGTCACGGTCTTCTCGTACGCAGACGACTGTGTGGTTTTGGCCAGAACCCTAGATCTCTGCACTGACTTTAAGTTGTCCTTGGACCTCAGAGTGAATGTGTCGCCTATGTGTAGCGGCATGGATGGTTCCTTTAGACCTCCGTCTCCTGGGAGTGGGTTTTTTACCGGTCCAGCAGACTCAACACATCTTCAAGATACACCCAGTGGGCACAGTTCAGCACTGCTGTGTTGTAGTACCCAGAGAGCTGTGCAGACTGCATAGGCGTGGGAAGTGGTGCCGCCTGGGCAGTGTGGTTAGTTATTTGTTACTGCAGAGGGCTGAGGGGTGGCAACACATGGTGACAGTGTATAGTTAATTGAATGTGCAGCACTGAGTATTGACAGTGTCCGGCAGGGGGACAGTGGGTAGTTTAGAGCCTGCATGTTTCTCTGGGCTGACAGTGCCTGTGCTGCAGAGGGCTGTGGGGTGGCGGTGCATGGTAACCGTGTATAATTTTTAGAATGTGCAGCACTGAGTATTGACAGTGTCCGGCAGGGGGACAGTGCGGAGTTTAGAGCCTGCATGCTACTCAGGAGTGACAGTCCATGGGTAGAAAACTGTTTACCTTTTAAAATAAATATGCAAGCAACAGCCAGTCACAGATTATGCCCTGTAGGGTTAAACTATTTGTGATATCACAATTGTGCTTCTTATAGAAACAGGAATGGACTCGGCAAAATCAATGGTCATCAAACGTTAAAGCATGCTACTAAAGCCATCAGTACAGGACTAGTAGGGCAGACTCGGTTTGGACCTAATCCCCTGACCAGCCAGTACCTAGAAAAATGTGCTGAAAATACTAAACTATGCCAGTGCCCACTCCACTGGCACCCCACCCACAGCCAACAGCACAATATGTTACAGAAGACAGTAGGGCAGAGCTGGAAAGGCCTCATTGGGTGCGGGCCTTACCCTCAGACATGGGCCTTTCCTCAACTCACCATAAGGGCATCTAGCCTGTAGGATGACCAGGCGAAGGGCATCTGTCAAAAGGTCTGACCTTCACCTGTTTGCCTTACTCACTCTCCTTATCCCTCCACAGGTACTGTGAACTCCATGATCGCTACAACAACCGTGCTCTGTCTGACCTACTAGTTTGATCACCACTGGCCCACAAACCAATCAGGCTATCATCCTATTATTTAATTACCTAATGACTACTGGCCTACTGTACTACCTTCCAGATCACTACTGGCCTGTTATCATATTTTAGTTGCTAGTGACCTGTTGTTTGCATTTTGTGTCACCGTGATACACATGCACTGCTGGTTGCTATGGACTTGTCATTTCATCTTTAGTCAGTACCTGCCTGTTATTGAATTCTTAAGGCTGCTGCCGGCCACCAGCATTGCTCTGCTGGTCACGACCTGAATGGACCCTGCACTAGATACTGAACTTCCTGAGCAATGCGCCTTCAGATCTTCCCCTTCTCCTCATCAGTCTCTCACTAGCGCTGAGTTGGGCATTGTATATAAACACCTGCATTGTCCCTCCCATTGTTGCTACCCACCGCCTACCCCATTCCAATCCTTTAACCCAGTGTCGAAGGGCACTCTGTCCATTTATACCACCTTTACTGCATCTGCACCCCGCTTCTCTCATTAGGATCTTCCCCTTTGGCTCCTCTAACCTCCTCTACCCACCCCCATATTATCTTACCCTTGACCTATGGAAGGCTCAATTACTAAGCACAATTAATTAATTACTCTTTTATAGCGCATTTAACACTGGAGACCAGTCTCTAAGCATGGGACCAGGATTTGAATATTGCTTCCAAGAGAAATGCGTACCCCTGTGCTATCCTTCGACCCCAAAAAAGACCTTGTTATTTGCTTTTTACTTTGACTCCTTCACCCCAATCCCTGAAACATGGATCACACACACCATGGCACTGCCTCAGTTGCCACTCTCCTCCCTGAGGCATGGATCACACACCCCATGTCACTACCTCACTTGCCACTCACCTCCCTGAGACATGGAACACCTACAATGGCACTGCCTCACTTGCAACTCTCCTCCCTGACACATGGCTCACACATACCATGGCACTGCCTCACTTGCCACTCTCCTCCCTGAGACACAGATCACCCACCATGGCACTGCCTCACTTGCCACTCTCCTCCCTGAGACATCGAACACCCACCATGGCACTGCCTCACTTGCCACTCTCCTCCCTGAGACACGGATCACACACACCATGGCACTGCCTAACTTGCCACTCTCCTCCCTGAGAAATGGATCACCCACCATGGCACTGCCTCACTTGCCACTCTCCTCCCTGAGACACGGATCACACAACCATGGCACTGCCTCACTTGCCACTCTCCTCCCTGAGACATGGATCACACACCATGGCACTGCTTCACTTGCCACTCTCCTCCCTGTGACAGGGATCCCCCACCATGGCACTGCCTCACTTGCTACTCTCCTCCCTGAGACATGGCTCACACAAACCGTGGCACTGTGTCACTAGCCACTCTCCTCCCTGAGACATGGATCACACACCATGGCACTGCCTCAGTTGCCACTCTCCTCCCTGAGGCATGGATCACACACCCCATGTCACTACCTCACTTGCCACTCACCTCCCTGAGAAATGGAACACCTACAATGGCACTGCCTCACTTGCAACTCTCCTCCCTGACACATGGCTCACACATACCATGGCACTGCCTCACTTGCCACTCTCCTCCCTGAGACACAGATCACCCACCATGGCACTGCCTCACTTGCCACTCTCCTCCCTGAGACACAGATCACCCACCATGGCACTGCCTCACTTGCCACTCTCCTCCCTGAGACACGGATCACACACACCATGGCACTGCCTAACTTGCCACTCTCCTCCCTGAGAAATGGATCACCCACCATGGCACTGCCTCACTTGCCACTCTCCTCCCTGAGACACGGATCACACACACCATGGCACTGCCTCACTTGCCACTCTCCTCCCTGAGACATGGATCACACACCATGGCACTGCTTCACTTGCCACTCTCCTCCCTGTGACAGGGATCCCCCACCATGGCACTGCCTCACTTGCTACTCTCCTCCCTGAGACATGGATCACACACACCATGGCACTGCCTCAGTTGCCATTCTCCTCCCTGAGGCATGGATCATACACCCCATGTCACTACCTCACTTGCCACTCACCTCCCTGAGACATGGAACACCTACAATGGCACTGCCTCACTTGCAACTCTCCTCCCTGACAGATGGCTCACACATACCATGGCACTGCCTCACTTGCCACTCTCCTCCCTGAGACACAGATCACCCACCATGGCACTGCCTCACTTGCCACTCTCCTCCCTGAGACATCGAACACCCACCATGGCACTGCCTCACTTGCCACTCTCCTCCCTGAGACACGGATCACACACACCATGGCACTGCCTCACTTGCCACTCTCCTCCCTGAGACATGGATCACCCACCATGGCACTGCCTCACTTGCCACTCTCCTCCCTGAGACATGGATCACCCACCATGGCACTGCCTCGCTTGCCACTCTCCGCCCTGAGACATGGATCACCCACCATGGCACTGCCTCATTTACCACTCTCCTCCCTGACAGAAGGCTCACACATACCATGGCACTGCCTCACTTGCCACTCTCCTTCCTGAGACATGGATCAACCTCATGGCACTGGCTCACTTGCTACTCTCCTCCCTGAGGCATGGATCACACACACCATGGCAGTGTCTCACTTGCCACTCTCCTCCCTGAGACATGGATCGCACACACCATGGCGCTGCCTCACTTGCCACTCTCCTTCCTGAGAGATGGATCACACACCATGGCACTGCCTCACTCGCCACTCTCCTCCCTGAGACATGGATCATCCACATGGCACTGGCTCACTTGCTACTCTCCTCCCCGAGACATGGATCACACACACCATGGCACTGCCTCACTCGCCACTCTCCTCCCTGAGACATGGATCATCCACATGGCACTGGCTCACTTGCTACTCTCCTCCCCGAGACAAGGATCACACACACCATGGCACTGCCTCGTCTGCCTCTCTCCTCCCTTAGACATGGATCACACACACCATGTCACTGCCTCACTTGCCACTCTCCTCCCTGAGACATGTATCACCCACCATGGCACTGCCTCACTTGCCACTCTCATCCCTGAGACATGGATCACCCACCATGGCACTGCTTCATTTGCCTCTCTCCTCCCTGAGACATGGATCACACACCATGGCACTGCCTCACTTGCCACTCTCCTCCCTGACAATGGATCACCCACCATGGCACAGCCTCACCTGCCTCTCTCCTCCCTGTGACATGGATCACACACACAATGGCACTGCCTCACCTGCCTCTCTCCTCCCCGAGACATGGAACACCCACCATGGCACTGCCTCACTTGCTTCTCTCCTCCCTGAGACATGGATCACACACCCCATGGCACCGCCTCACTTGCCACTCTCCTCCCCGAGACATGGAACACCCACCATGGCACTGCCTCACTTGCTTCTCTCCTCCCTGAGACATGGATCACACACCCCATGGCACCGCCTCACTTGCCACTCTCCTCCCCGAGACATGGAACACCCACCATGGCACTGCCTCACTTGCCTCTCTCCTCCCTGAGACATGGATCAACCCACCATGGCACTGCCTCACTTGCCACTCACCTCCCTGAGATATGTATCACACAACACATGGCACTGCCCTCACTTGCCACTCTCCTCCCTGAGACATGGATCACCCACCATGGCACTGCCTCACCTGCCTCTATCCTCCCTGAGACATGGATCACACACACCATGGCACTGCCTCACTTGCCACTCTCCTCCCTGAGGCATGGATCACACACACCATGGCACTGCCTCACTTGCCACTCTCCTCCCTGAGACATGGATCACACACACCATGGCACTGCCTCACGTGCCACTCTCCACCCTGAGACATGGATCACACACACCATGGCACTACCTCACTTGCCACTCTCCTCTCTGAGACATGGATCACACACATCATGGCACTGCCTCACTTGCCACTCTCCTCCCTGAGACATGGATCACCCACCATGGCACTGCCTCACTTGCCACTCTCCTCCCTGAGACATGGATCACACACACCATGGCACTGCCTCACTTGCCACTCTCCTCCTTGAGACATGGATCACACACTTCATGGCACTGCCTCACTTGCCACTCTCCACCCTGAGATATGGATCACACACACCATGGCACTGCCTCACTTGCCACTCTCATCCCTGAGACATGGATCACCCACCATGGCACGGCCTCACTCGCCACTCCCTTCCCTGAGCCATGGATCACACACACTATGGCACTGTCTCACTTGCCACTCTCCTCCCTTAGACATGGATCACACACACTATGGCACTGTCTCACTTGCCACTCTCCTCCCTGAAACATGGCTCACACACACCATGGCACTGCCTCACTTGCCACTCTCCTCCCTGAGACATGGATCACACACACCATGGCACTGCCTCACCTTCCACTCTCCACAGTCTGTTTCTCCCACTCTCCATCATTAGTGAAGAGGGCTGGAGAATAACTGTCACGATCAACAAGGTTTGCCCACCCCTCCCTCTTCCCCCTGACTTCCTCTCCTCTTCCTTCGATCAAATTACTCTTCAGCTCCTCCTGCCTACCCCACATACGGTTCTCTTTGTAAATCAGACCATTGCATGTTCACATGTCCTTCTTTCCTGACCTGTTCCACAGTCTTGCCTCCCTCTGTCGCCCCATTAAAGCCCCTAATATCTTCTTGCGTGGTTGCAACCTCCCAAACATCTCCAATGACCATCGATTTCAGTGTGACTCACTCCTACCTGACCACATCCTGGCCGCCCTTCACCAATAACCCATCCACAGTCATGGCATCTCTTGGGACCTTGTTTTCATCTCATCATCTCGCTACGCTACTCCCTGCTACACTGATATCTCCCGCCAGGGGCCACTGCCTCCTTCTCTGTCTCTGTCCCTCCTCCGTTCTCCCTATTACTGCTTCACTAAACACAAATTAAAACGTGACTCCAAGTGTGTCTACCTAGCTAAGGTCAGGACTTAACTCTTAGTCCACTCTACACTCCATTGAGCCAAAAATCAAGGATGTAAAGTCTGAACACGCTGCTCCCTTAGTGCTTACTATCCTCTTCTTGCTCCCTCTACTGCCCTGGATTCAACAAAGTCCAGGTACTACGCCAATGCCATCTCTTCCCTCTGCTCAGATGTGTTTAACTACATTATCACCCACCTGGAGATCAACAGACTCTTTAATCTCCTCCAGTCTGGTTTCCTGCAACAGGCACTTCATGGAACTAACTCCAACTTACATTGCCATATTTCTCACAACTGCTCACCACTCCAAAATCTCATTGATTCTCACCCCCGATCTCTGTGCTGCCATTGACACTATCATCCATTGATCTCTCCTGCACGCACCCTCTCTAAGGTCGTCATCCACTCACTGCTGTGAGGGTCAGAAATGTGAGGCAGACAACTTTCTGAAGGTTTTTCAAAAGATGGCATTTTATTAAATCAAATGGTTGGATAAACACCTCACTATCCCTACCTTGATGATGATGTCCCTGCCTAAAAGAAACTAAAGGAAACACTCTAACAAAAGGTTTCTGTGCCTCACACGTATTCATATAAGCAACTTAACAAGGCAACATATGGCAGCTTCAATATAACAGAAAATAACAGTTCTGTTCACAACCTGGTAACTGTTTCTCCTTATAAACCGGGTGAGTTCCCCTTCTCCAGATTCAAGCAGGATCTTATTCAACAGTTCCAAAAGGATAAGGAAACCATGGCTCGCAACACAGTTCCAATAAAGTTCCTTTTTTGTTCCAACTTGAACTCCACCAACAGTTCACAATGGTGCAGACGTTTTTCTTCCTACCACTAATGGCAAGGAGTTCAATACAACGTATTTGCATGAAACAAGAATACTTCCATAGTGTATTAGGATTAACGACAACTGTCTTTGTCAGGATGATTCTGCAAAAGTTCACACAATATAATGGTGATTCTGCCACTTCTTTGTCAGCACTTTTCCACACACCACGGTACTTCATTGACTTCCACTGGGTCCACACACCTGCCAGGTCTAATACTACAAGATCCCTTGCCCTGGTGTACTCTCCTGCCAGGACAAATGCAACTACTAACTACTGCAAGTACTTCAGTGGTAAACAGTTGTTTCCAAAAATGTAGCCAAGTATTTTGCTCCACGACATCAAGTTTGACTACTTCTTCTGGGAAGATAAAAAACACATTGGTGCTGTTTATCACACACTTGTGATTGCCACATCCAATGCAGGTTATGCTCCACTCCTCCCGAATATCTTCTGTCAGAAGGAGAGCCTTCCTGACACTCTTGTTTCCCCACTTGCGCAGCAACCAAATGCTGACAATACTTTTCTCTCACTCTTACACTTATTCTGACCCACATGAATACAATCACACCCTTCTCTGATTCATCACACTGCCTATCAGTGGATCTCTTCCAACATCCCTTTCTCAGTGAGTGTGACAAGGTACCCTGCTTTGTGCTCACTTCCCTTCACACTGCCCATCAGTGGATCTCTTCCAACATTGCTCTCTCAGTGGGTGTGACACAGAACCCTGCTATGTGCTCACTTCCCTTCACACTGCCCATCAGTGGATCTCTTCCAACATCCCTCTCTCAGTGGGTGTGACACAGAACCCTGCTATGTGCTCACTTCTCATCACACTGCCCATCAGTGGATCTCTTCCAACATCCCTCTCTCATCCAACATCCCTCTCTCATGTGACACAGAACCCTGCTATGTGCTCACTTCTCTTCACACTGCCCATCAGTGGATATATTCTAACATGCCTCTCTCAGTGGGTGTGACACAGAGCTCTGCTATGTGCTCACTTCTCTTCACACTGCCCATCAGTGGATCTCTTTCAACATCCCTCTCTCGGTGGGTGTGACACAGAACCCTGTTATGTGCTCCCTTCTCATCACACTGCCCATCAGTGGATCTCTTCCAACATCCCTCTCTCGGTGGGTGTGACACAGAACCCTGTTATGTGCTCACTTCTCTTCAACCTGCCCATCAGTGGAACTCTTTCAACATCCCTCTATCAGTGGGGGTGACACAGAAATCTGTTATGTGCTCACTACCGTTCACACTGCCCATCAGTGGATCTCATCCAGCATCCCTCTCTCGATGGGTGTGACACAGAACCCTGTTATGTGCTCACCTCTCTTCACACTGCCCATCAGTGGATCTCTTCCAACATCCCTCTCTCAGCGGGAGTGACACAGAAACCTGTTATGTGCTCACTTCTCTTCACACTGCTCATCAGTGGCTCAATTCCAACATCCCTCTCTCAGTGGGTGTGACACAGGACCCTGCTATGTGCTCACATCTCTTCACACAGCCCATCAGTGGATCTCTTCCAACATCCCTCTCTCAGCGGGAGTGACACAGAAACCTGTTATGTGCTCACTTCTCTTCACACTGCTCATCAGTGGATCTCTTCCAACATCCCTCTATCAGTGGGTGTGACACAGAATCCTGCTATGTGCTGTATTGCTTCGCCCAGAGTGCACGGACAGTCATTAATCACCAGTGCAATTACGGAGCCAATACTTTAAACGCAGGTAGACGCAATAACTTGCAACCACACACACTCTTAGAAAATAATGAGCACTTATACGGCTATTTATTCAAAGCTTGGAAGCAACAAGTGATAACATAGAAATAAATCACAGAAGAAACAGAGAGTTCAAATGAAAATACATCACCGTGGGCGTAATTAGATCCCTCATCTCGCCAGGAGCGGCTGGAAGACCCCAATGACAGCCAGGCCGAGAGCACAACAGTCCACAGGTATGCCGGGGCGAAAGCGCCCCCCCCTCCGGCTGAGGCCTCACCTGACTGCTCAGGGGTTCCGCATATATGCACCCTTCAAAAGGGGTGGCGATTTCTCGAACCTTCTGGCAACGCACTTGCGCATTGATGAGCTGCCGTTGGTTGCCAGCTGGGTCAACCGACAGTAACCTCAAGGAGCAAAGTGCCTCCCTCCTCTAAAAACAAGCACCACGGAAAACAGTCCCATAGCTCATAACAAGACATAACAAAGTTAGCTTTCCCAGCAGAAATGTCCTTGACTGCATACCAGGTTTGGAAAGCATGTTTTCTTCAGCATCGTGAATCTAGCTCTTAGCAAAATGAGTGCAGCTTTTCACTGCGGCATGAAGTAAATATCCATCATGGCTCCAAGCGCTCCCAGAATGCACTGCACACCAGCACCATGTTTTAGCTCAAGCATAACAATTCCACCCTTGGATATTTATCTTCCATAGCCCAGTGGCAGAGGAGCCGGTCTCTGAAACCGACGAAATATTAAAACTAAGTTGGGAATGCATTGAATACAACAACAACAAGCTATTATGATAGCTAATATAATGCAAATACAAGCAAAAGCGTAACGTAGTGTACCCCCAACATCAGGAATCCATGAAAATAACCAATCCCACCAATTCCCAGTATGATCTTGGGACACTTGAGAAATGAGATCCCTCAAATCTTGAATATGACTTTCAATGGATCGTGAATGGTCACTTAGATTGAAACAACACATACCTTCAACTGCGTTACCCCCTAAATTATGCTTTAGCAATAAGTAATCAACAGCAGCTCTGTTTTGTAAAGTTGCTTTTCTAATAACTTTACTGTCAAGGAGTACCTCTTCTAATGCCTGAGAAGTATGATTAAGTCCTTTGACTACTAAACATGCTAATTTGATCAAAGATTTGTAACCCCCAGCAGCTAAACCCCAAACTCCCACTAATGAAAGGGTTAATGCTAGAACTTCAGCTTCTGATAGCAAATGCACATGTGAATCACAATCGGGGGATAAACCCACAGACTTGAAAGTTGACCTTTTGCCTCGAGTTATCGCTGGGTGTAAAGGAAACATCATTAGTCCTAATCGAGTTAGGGCACATGGACCCCCGGAAATGTTAGCTGGAATATAAGTGTATATGATGTTGCCACAGGAAAAGAGCCATCCTGTTTGAAGTTTCACATGATTCAGATGACTGGCAGCTATCACTGTATGATTACAAGACATAGGGCCTCATCACGAGTTGGGCGGTAACGCCGGCGCTATTAGCGCCAGCGTTAATAGCCCTACCGCCAAACTCCCCCGTGCTAATAGCGTGGGATCACGGGTTTGGTGGAACGGGTATTGCCCATTCCCCACTGAGCCCATTTGGGAATTCCCCATTCCCCATTGGGTTCAATGGGGAATTTTTGCGCTCTTACCACCGGCGGATTTCCTGCCGGCGGTAATAGCACAACATTTTCGGCGGATTTCCCCCCAGCTCAGAGCTCCATCCACCCCACCTCTCATACACCCTGCCAAGACTGTGTCGGTCCTAGTTCATGCACCTCAGATCAGGCCTGACCCCATCCCACTACCCCCAATGCCTGCACCTACTCCCATGCTGAGTGTGCAATCCCACACACCCAGTACTGAGTCCACCACGGCTCCTGCCCCTAGTGTCCACAGCGGCGTAGGACACTCTGGATCCCCACCCCCTTCCAAGCGCAAGAGGAAGAGTGCACGTCCGGCACAGGCTGATACCCCAGGCACGGCTGCACAGTCCGGCCCATCAAGGAAGCCAAGCTTCACAGACGCCGAACTGAATGCACTTGTTCAGTATGTGTCAGATCATGATAGGGAAATGGTCATCGTTGCAGGGTCCAAGACCACACATGCCAGACGCCAGGCACACTGGCAGACCATTGCTGACAGAATAAGTGCCCTTGGAGTAGTGAGGCGCACAGCTAGTGATTGCCAGAAGCGCTGGAATGACCTTAAGCGCAGGGCAAAGGATAAGCTGGCCTCAAGTCATGCCGCAACCTTGGTGACTGGAGGTGGGTCCCCAGCACAGGAAATAGAACTCACACCACACGAGTCCGTAGCTGGATCCTACGTCACCGAGGGACAACTCCAAGGTGTGGGAGATCTCCCTGATTACGAGGCATCATCCGGTGAGTGCACATGCATGTGTGTATTATCCATGTGCATGGTGTGTGTGTGAAGCATTCATGTTGGGTGCCTGTCAAGGGGGTGTGTGGCAGAGTAGATAGTGGCACCCATGTGCCTCATCCAGTATGTTCAGTGCAACACCATCTGCCCACAGCACTATCCCAACTGGCAACAGTGCACATATGGCCCTACACCATGGAAGTTGCCCTTGAATTGTCATTTTGTCACTACATTGTTGCTCATACTCCCCTGTCTATTCATCTGATGTCTTACATACCATTCCTATACTTTCCCCCAGCCAATCAAGTTTCATCTTCACATGCCTGACATGCAATGATACCACATGCTAATGCGTCCTCTGTATATAAATGCCTACCAACATGCTGTCATACTGTGGATGTTGCCTTGACATCCACCTCCTACCTGTGTGCTTTGGTACCGTCTGGTTTCGAGCCCCATTCCCTCACACTCCATGCTGCTCTTCATGGTCTATCTTCCCTGACTTCTACAGTTCAGACCATCGTGCCCTACTCACGACACCTGCTTGCTAACAGTCAAATGAGGGCACCCTGCCCTCCAATGCGACCCACCCTATTGCTGACAAGTGCATCTGAGCCTACTCAAAGCCAACTCTCACTGACATCTGCTCATACATGCCTTTGCCTGTCCCATAGACCCTTCACATGGTCCCTGTCCTCTCTCCTTGCTCCTCTTCCACCATCAATGGTGGGACCCGTTGGGGTGTACTCCTGGCCACCTTCCAACCCTCAGAGGCCACAATTGATGTGCATGGTAATGGGAGCATCTCAGTCCAAGGCCCTTAGGCCAACCTCATTCTCCTTGAGAAATGCTAGCCACATCTCATCAACTTCCTTACCTCTCCTGCTGTCCCCCCTCCTCTCTCCTCATCAATCCTGCACTGCCTCCCTGCACCCTCCCATGATCCTTCTCCGCCTCCCACTCCAACTCCTACACATGCTGCACCTCTGATCTCTAGCACTCCCCGTAAGTCCTCCAAGGCTGTCAACCTCCTCCACAATTACACTCCTTTCACTGCGGCTGCATCAGGCATTCCTCCGATATCTGTCACTTACATGAGGTTATGCACCTTGACATCCTTGGTCTCATGGAAACATGTCTGACGGCCAGCTCTGTCTGCATCCTTCACACACTCCTACCTGATGTTCAGGAGACCCTCTCCTTTGCCCGCCACTACTGTGCAGGGGGGGTGTGCCCTTGGCTTCCCTGAGGGTATTCCTGCCACTGTCACTCCTACTTAGACCTACTCCACTCTGGAATGGCTTGTGTGACGTCTCTCTCTACCACACCTTGACATTCACAAACTGTGCGTACTGTGTCTGGGAAAACTGGTCAAATGTACTACTTCCTTTCTGAGTGTCCTCACCTCTCCTCCTCACTCATGTCCCCAGACACAGAAATCCTCTTCCTTGTTGCTGTACGCATCCACCTGCATGCTTGTTGACCCCCCCACGTGACCTTTCTGTGACCTCAGCAACTCCCTCTCACCCTCTAGACTCCCGTCTGTCCCTACTCATTCTGCAGGGCACACTCTTGATGCTCTGATCTCATCTGACTTTCCCCTCTCCGTCCATCTCTGCACTCCTCTCTCCTGGAGTGATCACATTCTCCTCTCCTCCCAGCTCACCCTCACCACACCACAGGCAAAGCCACCCTCACCACTGTCACACACCTTCTTGGTATTCCAACCCATGAAGTGTGTGTCAGTCGAGGCTCATGCTGCCAAAATCTCCCCCCCATCCAGCTCCCCCTTAGGCTCACTCCCATCCTGACAGGGCCCACTCCATGCTCCACTCTATGTCAGGTACACTGGATGTCTTTGCCACGGTCATGACCACCTGTCTGAAGCCCCATGCCAATGCAGAGTCCTGGCATGACTCGGATCATGTGAACCCAGACCACAGGTGCCGGGTGGCAGAGAGGGAATGTCCTGCATCATGCTCATCCTCTGGCAAACTGGCCTGCCACATGCTCCAAAGGCAATAGCGCCTCACCCTTCTCACCAAGATGAGATCCCCAATCCAAGGGCACATATCTGCGGCATGTGACAACTCTGCAGGACAGATAGAAATCTGCAAGGACCTTGCCGAGCCAGATGCAGTGTGTACCTCCCCTGTCCCCTCCGAGCCCACAGCACTGCATGATTGTCTCTGTACCCCTATAGGCCACCCCCCCCAGCACTTGTCTGCGCCTAACACCATCTGCCCTTGACGTTAAGTCCTACTTACCTTGTACAGCACTTCCAGCCGCCACTTCCCCTTGCACATCATTGTGCCACCCACCCCTGCACTTGCGTGACATGAATGACACCAGCACCAGTAGGATTGTTGACTGGCATCCCCTACTGCCCCACCACCCCTCAGTGCTCCGCTGTACCTTCATACATTTCTGGACCGGTGCTTCACGAATGCTATATGATTCCTTTACAGGTGATGGGGAGGTGGAATCTCATTGTTTACTGCATTTTGTTGATGTAGACAAGGCACTGTGCATCGTGGCCAATTTGGACTAGCAGATCCATGTACAACATGTTAACTTCTTGATGTGATGAAGCAATGTCAGGACCAGAGTGGCCAAAATCCAAAAAAGTTGCCCTCCTCTCCCTCTTCACTTGGTGGCTATGTCACATGCCATGTGTGTGATGGCATGTGCCTTTGACATGGCAATCACCGGCCAATGTGTGATGGCAGTGCTAGGCAGCATGGTGAGCAGGCGTTGCTCTCCAATCTGTACATTGTATGCCCTGAGCCTCCCCTACAGACCCAGTGATGGTGAATGCATAGGAGGTCTCCCAGTCATGTGGGACATGTGTCGTAGAACTACTGCCTCTGTTGTTCATCAGCCCTTGTTGCATGCCATGGTGCTAATGCCTGTTTCCATTTTTCTCTTTCATGTCTTTGCAGGGGACGAAGCACTTGTTGATGCTGGGGATGTGGTGGTTGAGCCGTCCCAGGAGGGCAACCCGGGCCGACCTTCCACAAGTGAGGGACGTGGTGTGTTTGTGGGTGAAAACCCACAAGTGCTGCAGGTCGTGCTGTCGAGGGGTGTCTCTGGGGGTTCCTCCCCCGAGCAGTATTCAGGTGTAGACTCGGAGGATGACACCTATGTGCAGTCGCAGGTGAGTGTTCTTGGGAGAGAATCTCCTCTGTCCGACCCACCTGCAGCCGGGCCATTGCCCTCAATGGGGATGTCAGTGTCGGCAGCTCAGCCTCCGGTGGTTACGGATGCAGGGCCACACCACACAATCTCTGATCCTGTTCCTGGGGCTGCAGATCAGAGAGGGAATGCAGTCCTGCAGCCTGAGGCCTTGCCGGCACAGCAAGGCGCAGTCCGCCTTGCCCCAGGCAGGTGTGGTGCCCGTCAACGTGGTGGCCGTATGCCACCTGGCAATACCGCTTGGGAGCAATCCATCTACGGTATGGCCAACCAACAGGCAGCATCATCCGAGATGATTGCACAGGCCATGGATAGGGTGGCCACTTCTATTGTCCCCCCAGAAAGGCTGATGGAGCGACTGGAGCAGGCTACAGAGTCCATCAGCCAGGCACACAGGGAGGATATGTTGGCGTCCAACAAGGACAGGCGGGCGGCACTGGCGACTCTGCGGGAATCACTTTCCATGGAGTCCCAGCGCCACAGGGAAGGCCTGAGGAAAGAATTCCGTCACCTCAGGTCGACCCTGTTAGAGCTTGAGGCTTCATCCCATAGAAGGACAGAGGAGCAGCTGGAGCGTCTGACACGGACGCTCTCGGCCGAGATGCAGGCAACTCGTGCGGAGGTCAGGTCATCCCGGGAGTTACTGCATGGGGACCTCCGCATGATTATAACCCAGAACCAGAACTACCAGACCCGCCTGCTTGCAGCCATGGAGGAGCAAACTCGTGCTTTGCGTGGGCTGCCTCCCATTGTCACACCATCTTCTGAGGCAGCTCCCCCACCTCCTGAGTCAGCTGCAGGGTCTGGCCAGAGCGATAGCGACTCATCTCCCACAACAGAGTAGCCGTGTGGGCCACGAGCCTATGGGGTGTTTTAGTTTCCCATGATCCACACAGGTGGATTGTGGCGTGCATCCTGTCCTCGGACCTCATAGGTGGCCCCCCGCCCCCCCGCCGGCCCTTTCATGGCCATTTTTTCTCAATTTTCTTTTTCCTTTTCCAAGAGTGTTGCCTTGTGTGGGTACCTGGGCATACACTGTATTGTGGCTGGGCACATGCAGGCTTGTCCTGAGTTTGGTTTAGATGCTTGGGTAGCAGACATCCACACCCCTCCTGCTTCCGTTTACATGGGCTTGCAAAGGGTGTGCCCAAGTGACAGCAAATTACACGGTGACATTGGACTGCCATGAGCTGTTTACCAGTCCATAGTCAATACTGTGTAGACATTCATAGTGTACATTGTTGTTGCACCTAACTATGCATGATGGTTTGATATGTGCCTCTACTTACATATGTTGCTCATGTTTTGCAGGTATTTCACACAGTTCTTCACACGGGCATACTCTCTGGAGTCAGACTACATGTCGGTAGATGAGCACTGACACTTTTGCGTGGCGCCATCACTGTACATCTGGACGGTGAGGACATACCAGCAGAATCAGGTAATGAGACTACCATTGATTACATGCATTGTGTCTTGTTTGGGTGGGCTTCAAGGTGGGTTGGTGTGTAATTTGATTGAAATTACTCTTACACAGGTGTGTAGTAGTGGCTCCAGCGCGGTTAGCTGTTCAAGTGCGGCTATGTTCCATTTGGGGCACTGCTATTTGTGACACCGGTGTCATGTTGTGATGGCCAGTTTGTTTGCTCTCACATACCATGACATGGTGTCCTCAGTGGCGGGACTGTGAAGGGAATGGGTGACATGGCAATGTTGTCATGTAGTGAATCGCCTGTGGCAATGCATATTTGATTGATGGAGTTGTGTCTTCTCGTTGTGATGCATTGCTGGTGTATGTGTAGGTAGGGGTGCACACATAGTGACACTTCCATGTTAACAATCTCAGGCTGATGTGTATCTGACAGTTTATTGTCGAGTAATTTTGTGACATTGTCAGGTAGTGTCATCATTGATTGTCAGATGGTATGTGCCAGAGCAGTGTGCACTAGCCAGCACTGTGATTCCTAGGTGAAGAAGTTGGCCACCAGTTGCGTACGGGCTGCCACCCCCCGTGCCCTTTCCCCTCCCATGCGCAGCGGGCGTGCATGTGGTTGTGGATGTGGGGGCACCACCATGTCCACGGGCAGGCCCCGGCGTGTTGCAACGTTGTGCAGGACACATGCTGCCACTATGATCCTGCACACTATTCGGGGAGCATATAACAGCTGCCCGCCAGAACGGTCAAGGGAGCGAAAGCGTGACTTCAGCACTCCGAATGTGCGCTCCACTATGCCCCGTGTTGCAATGTGGGCTGTGTTGTACCTTACCTCGGGTGGCGTGGTGGGGTTCCGGATTGGGGTCATCATGTGGGGGCTGATAGGGTAGGCACTGTCCCCTGCGGAGGTGGTGATGGGTATCATTAGTGGTGTTGTGTCATGACCCAGTATCTGACATGCATGCATGTGCAGTGGCATTCATGCTCACCAAGCAGCCATGTATCTCCATGCTGGCCAGCCTCCAGGTCCCGGCATAGTGTAGACATTCTGTAGATGAAGCTGTCGTGGGTGGACCCGGGATAGTTGGCATATACTGATGTGATTATTCCCTTGGCATTGCATACAACTTGCACGTTGATGGAATGCCAGTGCTTGCGGTTTCTATAGATGTGCTCTGTTGCCCTGGGTGGACGTAGAGCCACATGTGTGCAGTCAATTGCACCAAGCACTTTGGGGAATTGAGCCACACCATAGAATTCCTGGATGCATGTCCGCCTTTCTGCATGAGTCCTGGGGAGATATATGTGCCTGCGGACTGATGGCCGTGCAGTGATGATGTTCAAGACCTGGTGTAGGCAGCGTGACTGCGTGGCCTGTGACACACCACCCACTATGGCACTTGTCCGCTGAAAGGATCCAGTGGCCAAGAAGTGCAGTACATTCAGGACCTTCTGCAGGGGGCTGAGTGCTTGGGAGCACAGGGTGGGTGATGTGAGGTCATCCTCCCACTCACTGACCAGGTCCAGTATGATGTGTGCTGGAAACCTGTACCTCCCATACACCTGGTCATCAGGCATCCCGAATAGGCTGGTTCTGGGTGTGAATATTCTGGCCCTGACTCTCCTCCTCCTCCTCCTCCTTTGGTAGCCCACTGCCACTGCTGCTAGGAACGGTATGCTCATCCTGGCATCTGGCTTGTTTATTGATAAGTGCGCAAATTAATGCCTTGCGCGTGTTCTAGGCGAGCGTGTGACCCTCGCACCCCTGGAATCTAGTTCCCACTCCAATAGCGTGTGGAAATTCCCACACAGCAGGCATACAGGTGCGCTGACGTACTTGCGTGTGTAAGTGCCCGCGCACCCCTGTAATACACGTACATAGGCCAATCGCGTGTACGCGCACTTTTGGCCAATTACACGCGATGTAATACACGTACATAGGCCAATCGCGTGTACGCGCACTTTTGGCCAATTACACGCGATGTAATACACGTACATAGGCCAATCGCGTGTACGCGCACTTTTGGCCAATTACACGCGATGTAATACACGTACATAGGCCAATCGCGTGTACGCGCACTTTTGGCCAATTACACGCGATGACACTCTGACGTGCAGTATTTCCACGTGTGCTCCGTCATCACGTGCTGAGTGGGGAACGCCCGTGCGGATCACGTCAGACGCGCTTACGCGGTGAGGGACTCTGGTCCAATAGAATCGCGTATGCGTGCTGATGCACTTACGCGCTAAGGGCCTTTCCTCGGATTTCACGCTGACGTGCAGGAATTTCACGTGCCAAATCACTCCGTATCAAGCTGGCCACCCGAAAACACACGGAACACCACGCTCCTGCCCAGAAGGCCGAGTTACTGCCCCCCCAGTGCCCTGAGCAGCCTCCCACGTGCTATCTGCTGCTGCCTGCCTGCCTGCCTGCCTGCTGCCACCGTGCCCTGCCATTTGGTGCCTGCACATCAGCCATCTGCAGGGGTCCAGTTGCTGTGTCCACCCCTGCTGGAACTGAAGACTCCCAACTGGGATTACATCGCTCCACAGCCCAGCCCCAGGACCCAGTTGCCCACCCACACCTGCCTCTGGGGTTGCCATGTCGGGCACTTCGACATCTGGCACCAGTGGCAACCCCAGGCCAGAGGGGCAGAGGGGCACCAGCTTCACTGCCACCGAAGTTGGTGTCCTGGTGGAGCATGTCCTGGGGCAGTATGATGCCCTCTTTGGATCGTCCCGCGCCAGCAAGGAAGGACGGGAGAGGATCTGGGCCGACTGTGTGGTTGCCATCAACGCGGAGGGGGTGGCAACCCGCAACGTCCAGAAGATCAAGAAGCGCTGGGAGGACTTGAGGTCCAGGACCCTTGTGAAGGCCCGGCGCCTCGTGGAGGGGGGCCGGGGCCGCATGAGTTCCATCCAGAAGAGGGTCCTGGAACGCGTACGCCCAGCGCTCCACGCCCAGGTCCTTGAGAGGGAGGCCCGTCTGGAGTTGAGCGGTAAGTGTGCAAGCATTACTGTGTGAGACAGGGCATGTTGTGGTGTGCTGGTTCTATGATACTTGCCTGTATGTGTGCCATGGGCCATGTATGCATGTATGTGTGCAGGGACATCATGGTAATGCATGTGCGACCAGTGATGTGTGACCCACATGGTTGTTGCAAGTGTTGAAATGTGGCATGGGGAGCCCTATGCAGATTTAGGACATGAGAGCATGCCAGTCTCTGTACCTGGACATGGATGGGGGTGAAGGATGGGTGCTGATGCCAGGTACATATATGGTAGCCATGTCTGTGTGCCTGACCTGCGTGTCTGTGACTTGTGCATGCCATGGATGCATGACACATGTGTGTGACAATGCACAGATTCTGTGACGCACCCAACTAACCCTTGTTTCGCCTGTGTTCGTTGTGTTTGGGGCCAGATGGATGTGACTGAGGTGAAGTGTGTGCATGTGATATGCATGAGCCATGATGCATGTGAGTCACATATCATTGAATGTTTCAAGAGTCAATTGGACATGCATGGAAATGTGCATGGCATGCACCATGCCTGTTACTGTGTGTGTTTTGCCTGGACTGACCCATGTGTTGTGGAGGGACATGATGGAAGTGTACTTTGACAGGGGTGCTCATCTGCTATTGCTTCCTGTCTAGGGGACCATTTTACAGTAGCCTGATGCTTGTGTCCTTTGTCTCCCTCTACGCAGCGGCTAGTGAAGAAGAGGGCGGAGACGGCGCTGTGGAGCAAGGCGGCGGGGATGCCCCCACGGCTGCAGCGGAAGGGGTGGGTGAGCCCCCACAGGGGCCTGCTACGGCGGGAGACGGTGAGGAGCCATCCAGGTTGGTGGTTTGCACAGAGGAGGAGGAGGCCGACACTGGTGCACACATGGGGCCTGGTGGGAGCATCCCTGCTGGTGCAAGTGGTGCAGTCCAGGGCCAGGGGCAGGAGGCAGCACAGGTCACCGTGGAGGTGCCTGTGCATGTCGCTGTCCCTGACCCTGTGAGTGCACCACCATGCACCAGCAGGGATGCCCCGTCCCAGGCCCGTCCGCAGGTAGTGGGGATGTCCATGTCAACTGACTCCCCTCCACCTGCGGCCGTGGGAACCCCTGGCCGCGTGGAGCAGGTCCTGATTGGGGTCGCGATGCGCACGGCTGTGATTCGTGATGACGTGCGTGCTTCCCGGGAGGAGCACGCACGTCATCACGAAGTGCACCGTGCCGACGTGGCCCAATTGGGATCGGCCATGTTCGGGGGGTTCCTGCATGTGTTGGCCAATCTGACGGCCCTCTCCTCCTCTGTGCAGGCTATCCAACGGTCGTTCTCCTTGCCGTCTTCCGGCCCAGATGCCACCATGGCCCCCTGTGGACCTGCCCCGACCAATGCAGCCAGCTCGGTGGGGATCCCATCCCTGCCACAGTTGGGAGTCGGAGGTCCAGCAGGGGTGGACGACACAGCAAGTGGACCCCAGCAGATGGAAGATGTGCCGGCATCATCGGGCAGGGCACGTGCACGACGGCGTCGGTGGTTACCATCAGCCTGGATGCCGTCGTGCTGGCAGAGGCAGTGGCGTCGGAGGCAGCAGCGGGCTCGACGTGGGAGGCATCATGGCTCAGGGCCATCAAGATCAGAGGGGCAGGCATCGGCCGGAGGGCAGGGCAACCCTGGCATGGCGGTGTGTTCCGTGTGGGAGGAGTTTGGCCAGCGGATAGGTGCGGAGCGGCAGCGGGCGGAAGAGGAGCGGCTCGCCATGGCCAGGGCGGAGATCTCCATGCATCGGGCATTGAGGCGGGCTGAGTGCCTCGAGGAGGCTCGCAGGGATTTTGGTGAGCACATGGGGTTGTCCCTGCGAGACCTCGGGGCCAGGACAGAGTCCCGCCTCCAGGACATTGACATGGAGTTCGAGGATGCCCTGGCCAGCATCACCAAGTGAGCCGCAGGACTAGCCCGCTGCCTTTGTATATAGTTTTTTAGTTAGTTAGTGCTAGGTTTCCTTTATTTATTTTTATTATTTTGGACCGCTCGGACAATGGCCACTTTTTTGTACATATTTATTTTATTAGTTAGTATTAGGTTTCATTTGTGCTGTTGGGCTCATGGACCCTGGAACATTCCTGTATATATTGTTTTATTTTGGGAGATACATTTTTTGATTTTTTTATTGTTTACACCATGACGTAATGGTTTTTCTTTGATTTCCTACTACATGGTTTTGCTTTGGACAAATTATATTGATTTTTTAATCCTTTGTTTTTTGGTTTATCATTTTTGTTCTCGGACATGGACCTTTTATTTACTTTGCCACATAGTTGTATGTTTTATTGGTTAACTTGATTTGTGTTTTTAATACATTTTTATATTATCTTACACTTGTGTTATTTTCTCTTTGGTTTCTTACATGTCATGATATGGGTTTTGACATTCACTTGCACCCATTGTGTATGTGTGTGTGACAGACATGTGTTCTTTTGCATACTTGCCTTTGGGGTTGTGTCATGTGATTGCATTCACTATGTGGGTGGATGCAATCCTTGCCTGGGTGTTGGTGCTGGGTATGCTGCCCATTACTGCCATGATTGAGTATCGTCAGGACCTGGGGCCAGGGGGACATGGGTGGGGGCCTGCTGGCAGGTTCCCCACAGTGCTGGGGGTGGTGGGAGACATGGGTGGGGGCCTGGTGGAGGGTGTCCCTGGTGGATGGGGGGTGGGGGTGGTGGGAGACATGGGTTGGACATGGGTGGGGGCCTGCTGGCAGGTTCCCCACAGTGCTGGGGGTGGTGGGAGACATGGGTGGGGGCCTGGTAGAGGGTGTCCCTGGTGGATGGGGGGTGGTGGTGGTGGGAGACATGGGTTGGACATGGGTGGGGGCCTGCTGGCAGGTTCCCCACAGTGCTGGGGGTGGGGGTGGTGGGAGACATGGGTTGGACATGGGTGGGGGCCTGCTGGCAGGTTCCCCACAGTGCTGGGGGTGGGGGTGGTGGGAGACATGGGTTGGACATGGGTGGGGTCCTGCTGGCAGGTTCCCCACAGTGCTGGGGGTGGGGGTGGTGGGAGACATGGGTTGGACATGGGTGGGGGCCTGCTGGCAGGTTCCCCACAGTGCTGGGGGTGGGGGTGGTGGGAGACATGGGTTGGACATGGGTGGGGGCCTGCTGGCAGGTTCCCCACAGTGCTGGGGGTGGGGGTGGTGGGAGACATGGGTTGGACATGGGTGGGGGCCTGCTGGCAGGTTCCCCACAGTGCTGGGGGTGGTGGGAGACATGGGTGGGGGCCTGGTAGAGGGTGTCCCTGGTGGATGGGGGGTGGGGGTGGTGGGAGACATGGGTTGGACATGGGTGGGGGCCTGCTGGCAGGTTCCCCACAGTGCTGGGGGTGGGGGTGGTGGGAGACATGGGTTGGACATGGGTGGGGGCCTGCTGGCAGGTTCCCCACAGTGCTGGGGGTGGGGGTGGTGGGAGACATGGGTTGGACATGGGTGGGGGCCTGCTGGCAGGTTCCCCACAGTGCTGGGGGTGGGGGTGGTGGGAGACATGGGTTGGACATGGGTGGGGGCCTGCTGGCAGGTTCCCCACAGTGCTGGGGGTGGTGGGAGACATGGGTGGGGGCCTGGTGGAGGGTGTCCCTGGTGGATGGGGGGTGGGGGTGGTGGGAGACATGGGTGGGGGCCTGGTGGAGGGTGTCCCTGGTGGATGGGGGGTGGGGGTGGTGGGAGACATGAGCAGGTGTGCAGGGTAGTTCCCTGTGGTGTGTGCTGCCTGCAGGGGCCGTGGAGGGTGTACAGGTAATGCCTGGGAGCACACAGCCATATCGCGTGTGGAACTTCCCGCGCACCCCTTAAATCCACGTACCCGGCCATATCGCGTGTGGAACTTCCCGCGCACCCCTGAAATCAACGTACCCGGCCATATCGCGTGTGGAACTTCCCGCGCACCCCTGCAATCCACGTACCCGGCCATATCGCGTGTGGAACTTCCCGCGCACCCCTGAAATCCACGTACCCGGCCATATCGCGTGTGGAACTTCCCGCGCACCCCTGAAATCCACGTACCCGGCCATATCGCGTGTGGAACTTCCCGCGCACCCCTGAAATCCACGTACCCGGCCATATCGCGTGTGGAACTTCCCGCGCACCCCTGCAATCCACGTACCTGGCCATATCGCGTGTGGAACTTCCCGCGCACCCCTGAAATCCACGTACCCGGCCATATCGCGTGTGGAACTTCCCGCGCACCCCTGAAATCCACGTACCCGGCCATATCGCGTGTGGAACTTCCCGCGCACCCCTGAAATCCACGTACCCGGCCATATCGCGTGTGGAACTTCCCGCGCACCCCTGAAATCCACGTACCCGGCCATATCGCGTGTGGAACTTCCCGCGCACCCCTGCAATCCACGTACCCGGCCATATCGCGTGTGGTACTTCCCGCGCACCCCTGAAATCCACGTACCCGGCCATATCGCGTGTGGAACTTCCCGCGCACCCCTGAAATCCACGTACCCGGCCATATCGCGTGTGGAACTTCCCGCGCACCCCTGAAATCCACGTACCCGGCCATATCGCGTGTGGTACTTCCCGCGCACCCCTGAAATCCACGTACCCGGCCATATCGCGTGTGGAACTTCCCGCGCACCCCTGCAATCCACGTACCCTGCCATATCGCGTGTGGTACTTCCCGCGCACCCCTGAAATCCACGTACCCGGCCATATCGCGTGTGGAACTTCCCGCGCACCCCTGCAATCCACGTACCCGGCCATATCGCGTGTGGTACTTCCCGCGCACCCCTGAAATCCACGTACCCGGCCATATCGCGTGTGGAACTTCCCGCGCACCCCTGAAATCCACGTACCCGGCCATATCGCGTGTGGAACTTCCCGCGCACCCCTGAAATCCACGTACCCGGCCATATCGCGTGTGGTACTTCCCGCGCACCCCTGAAATCCACGTACCCGGCCATATCGCGTGTGGAACTTCCCGCGCACCCCTGCAATCCACGTACCCTGCCATATCGCGTGTGGTACTTCCCGCGCACCCCTGAAATCCACGTACCCTGACTAATCGCGTGTGGAACTTCCCGCGCACCCCTGCAATCCACGTACCCGGCCATATCGCGTGTGGAACTTCCCGCGCACCCCTGAAATCCACGTACCCGGCCATATCGCGTGTGGAACTTCCCGCGCACCCCTGAAATCAACGTACCCGGCCATATCGCGTGTGGAACTTCCCGCGCACCCCTGCAATCCACGTACCCGGCCATATCGCGTGTGGAATTTCCCGCGCACCCCTGTAATCCACGTACCCGGCCATATCGCGTGTGCAACTTCCCGCGCACCCCGGTATGCACGCACACGTTTATTTTTTCTCTCAGCCCGTGTCTGTGTTTGTGGGTACCCCTTTGTACGTCATTTGTCCTGGAGGGCCACAGTATTGGACATTGATCATGTCTGTATATAGGTGCTATTTGTTGGCGCACCTTTTAGCGCACATTTCTTGCAGGCGCAGAGACGCTACCGCCTGCTTTCTTGTGGCGGTCGTGTTTGTGCCTGTTTGTGCCTGTGCGCTGCTTTGAGCGTGCGCTTTTTTGCCCTATTCTATTCCATGAATACGTGTTGTATGCGAGCGTGTGGGCGTTCCGCGCACTTGCCTCCTATACTTTCCCCGTGCCGCCCACATTCTTCCCCATTCCGAGTGTTGTGCCCCATTTTATTCCCCATTCCGAGTGTCCCGCCCTGTGTTCCGCCTACTTTAGAGCTGTGCGCTGCGCTCGGAGTGATAGCGCAGTGGCCGTGGCGCACGACGTTGGTTGACCTGTGCGCCGGCCTGCGCCGCGCGCTTTTTCAGCGCACGTCCTCTGCTTTTCTTGCGCACGGACTTCCATGAATCGACGTGCGCTGGTTTCCCTGCGCTTTTCGCTTATTTTCGGCGCAGCGCACGTATTGGCCCCTCTGCGCCGGGATTTTCGGCGCACATTTATTCCATGAATCGGCCTGAAAATGTTTATAGAATATTCAGCAATTGCCATATTAACTTTGAATGCCATTTATCTTCTTTTATCTCTATCTGCAAAAACTGTTCTGTTTTATCGTGAGTCACGCGCTGTTCCTTTATGGTACACAGGGTGTTGGTTGTCGTTAAAAGAAGCACTTTGGTCGCACGGTGAACCGCAAGGCTGTTCATTCAACTAGGCACTAGGCCAGCGTAAAGGTTGATATGTTGCTTCTAGCCACTAGTACCGCATAAGGGCATATGGGCCCTTGACGATCGTCCCATAAGATCGTCAAAGTGGTGCAGTTGTTGACAAAAAGCTGCAGCTTGAGGTTGAAGAAGCCGTCTGCCGGGGTCTGAAACTGGTGGCAGTAGCAGTAGGGTAGGATATACCTGTTTTGAAAAAATCAAAAATTAAAATTAGTATCACCAGCCGATCTTTATAAATATTATTCATTTTATTTAAGGCCGATCAGAAACTATTTGCCTGCAAGGATAGTGCAATGGAGTATTTTCGGCTCTAAAATCAATGCGTAAAGTAACGAAATAAATCAAGGTTAGCACACAATGAGAAACGACTGTTTGTCTACATGCGTCTGGAATGTGGATCTGCATGCCCATGTGCCCGCTACAAGGACGATCCCACAAACGTTTTCCTAGCTCTTCATTCATTCATTTATTCATGCATCCATTCATTAATTCTTCATTCAGGTATAAAAGCGTCTAAAGAGTTACTTACATTATATTTGCAATTTCCATTGTGTCTCTGCGTAATGCAGTCCGTAATTCCCACTGTGCTCTTGACAACGATTTTTCGTATACTGAACTAACATGAAACTGGGTCTAGTTTCAGAATTGTCTGCCTTATCGTCTCTTACGTTATTGCACCCCCCCTTCAAATGAAGTTCTTTCTGCATGGTCCCTGTCTCTCAAGGTCAAAAAACAATAGAACCTTATACTGCCAGTGCGAGTTGTGGGCCTCTTCAGGCCGCGAGCTGAAAATCAAAGCCGCTGACCTTCACTAGAAATGAGCATATATTCTTTCTTTGCAACATCCCGTAGTAAAGCCATCTGTGAGGACTTGAAGTTTCAAATCCATCTATGTACTGCGCCTCAATGTGCAAATGCGAACTGGCTTCTCTCCCATCTGCAACGGCTCGCTTGGCGCGTTCTAAGTCCCCCAATTTTGTCCTCGTTGTCTGTGAACTTTGCAGCCCCAAAGAACCATAACTATGGAGACATTTAATTTTTGGCGGAAGGTCCGGGAAAGTATTAAGTGCCCGAGGAGTTGAGTTGAAAGTGAGATTTATTGTTTGTTTGTTTTTTTATTTGTAATACGCAAGCCTCCCCTCGGTTAACAGTGCGCAGGATTTATATGAGATTGCGAGAATTAGTTACATCAACAAAAATATATACATACACATATAGACAAGGTCAGCAATATGAGGTGAATAGAGAGAGAATTCAAAGATGACACCCAGGTTGTTCGCCACCCAGTATGGTGAAGGTAGGGGTTAGGTTTAGCATACTTTGTATGTACACTGTACAATAACATTTATTTACAAAAAGACAATCGAATTACAACTATTTAAACCGGGATTTGTACTTAACAACCAGCTCTTCTTTGGGTGGACATGGCACAGTGGCAATGTTTGGTGGCAATGGATCAGTGCTCTGCACAGAAATGTTCAAAATTCCATATCTGTGCTTCTCTAATACAGCACCAATAAGGCTTTTGACAAAGTCAAACTGCATTTCCTCATAGACTGGTTTGATCACCCATTGCTTACTTCTTTTTGAAAAGGCCTTAGTGTAGCGAGGCATCCTTACATTACCCGTAGTCCTAGATTGTTCACGGCCGAGATTCTCGTTATGGGCCAAGACGGCAAGTAGAGTCCTATGTCTCATGCCCTGTATGCTGAAATGCAAGCGCTTTGGCCTTTACTTTAGGCACATATTGTGGAACACCTCCAAACCTCCAGTGTGACAGAATTCTGTCAGTCCACTCAAATCTCTTGATAGAGTTTTATCGAAAACAATCTTCTCAATGGCTTTGTGTGTCGGCGAAGATGGAATCAACCACTTCTTCTTCCGTGCCTCCTCTGGGGACAAAGGGCCATGTTCACATTGGTGGAAATGTAGGTTTTCTGAACAGCGGTGCACGTTGGTACAATGGTGCATCAGTGACCGCCATTTTTCAAGTAGTATTTCCACTGACCCTTCACAAGTTTTGGAGCTCCACCAAAGATGGTTGCTGATAGACTGGGACCACTCTGAAATACTTTCCAAACCTTTTTTTTTCCCTGCAGCCGAGATTTTCTTATTGATTGATTTAGCAAGATGCCATACGTCAAATTGATGTTTAATATGTGTGAACTGATCTCTCATTGTCTTGGCAATTGAAACGTGTCTGTCCGTGGCTATGAGGTCGATGTACATTCTCCTCGATTGTAGATATTCCACTGATTTTATAAATCCTAGTTTCTCCATGGCCACAGAGGATGTACATTGTGTTACCGCACGACCACCGAACGCACAATTTTCTTACTATCCATGTGCTGAAAGTGGTAGGTACAGTACTTGGCAGAAAATCCAGGGCTGTCGCACTGTCCATCGCCGGCTAGCCTGAATCGTTTGCCTTCGAATGTACTTGCTACAGACAATTGTTCAATTTTCCAAGCATCACTAATGGCCGGAAATAGATAATCATGTTGGAATCTGTAGTACTGCGTTTTAGAAATGAAATGGAGTCCCACAAACTGAAAGAAAGACGCTAACTTTCTAAAACTGGACCCACTAAAAAGTGATGCAGCTGCACACAGTAGATTGCCTGCTGGCAGTTTGCCCAGAATCGGTTGTGCGGACCATGAGAACGTATGATTCAATCTACAGGAGGCATGTATTTTGATGTTACGGCCTTGTTTTTGACGAGTCACACGAATCAGTGGCTTCCTACATACTTTCCCTCTGACGGAATGCCCACATTTCAGCATACTTATAATATCCATCAAACAACTGTCGAATACTATGTATTTGCCCTCTTTGATTAGACTGTCATCCGGTGACACACTTGTTTCGGACTGCATCGTTGAGGACATTTCACCACAACTGAAAGAAATATTGTTTATATCCGGTTCTGATGCATCAGTGAATGCTGCTGGTTCATTCTCTGTCATTTCAACATCTGTTACTTCAACATTGATGGGAGAACACAACAATGTCGACAGCTTTTTTGGTGGCAATTTTTTGGCGGGTGTAGATTGTGTGAATTGATCTGCGACTACTTCAGAGCTATCTTCAATACATCCAGTATCATGTTGTTGTGGTGGTGCGGTCAAACTGTAACAATGGTCCAATACAATTTTGCTGGATTCTCCAGACACATTCATTTCATGTTCTGGCCATTGGACATGAGCATCTAGAGTCTCAACACGGCTCATATGAATTAATAGTTCCTCCATAGTGTAAATGGTCTGGCAAGCAACATCTCTCATTCGCTTCACTGTCTGTGTATGTATAGTTCGGACACCCACGGGTAACTAGTGGATAGATTGGAAAAGGGATGTTCAGATTAAACACAAGATAAAGTATAGTGCAATTGACTGGAAAAAAACATAAATTAGTCCACAGCACAAAATAATTCTAAAGTTATGAACTTTTTGTAACTAACCTTATTTTGGTTTCTTTTCTTTGCAACTTTTTTGACTAAAAAGTCAACACACGAACACACAGGTACATCTCAATAGCCAAACACGATTTAAACATTGTGTGGAACAATCAAACGGCAAGTATTCGAGCTCTGATGACCTAGTTCGATGGAGCTGTCAGTATCCATACCTCTGGCTCTGCATGGACTGCCACGAATGATTGTATTGAAGAGGATGCATCAGCAACTCCCTGAAACACAGTACTTGCATTAGTATGGATTTCAATATTGTAAACATACACACACTTGCGGTCGACGGCACAGGTACATCTAAAGAGATAACCACAAATGATGCTTTGTCTAAAAGAATCAAGGAATATTTAAATATGATCAGATTTAATCGACTTATTTCTGCAATTTCTTTACATCTGCATCATCTAAATGGGATCTTGTGATTGTGGTGGAAGCTCCATCCTCTCCCTGAAACACAGTAGTTGCGTTAATAGGGTAGAAAGTATAGCAAATGGAATCACGTTATATAATCACGCTAGATGGAGCTGTCAGTATCCATACCTCGTGCTGCTGAAGAATATCTATGGATGTTGTAAATGTGGTGCGCACTTCCGAAAGCTGTTGCGCTGATTCGTATACGCATGGTCCCGCTTCCACTTCACCTGGAATTACTTGATTGTCAGGCTCCGCATCAAGAGCGGGAGTTGACGCTTCAACAACTGCCTGAAACATAGTATTTGCATTAGTAAGGATTACAATATTGAAAACATAACACACACTTGGGGTCGACCGCAAAGGTACAAATCAATGGCTAACCACGAATGAAACATGGTGTAGAACAATCAAACGACAAATGTTCCAGTCCTGATGATCACGGTCGATGGAGCTGTCAGTATCCATACCTTGTGCTGCTGAAGAACATCTAGAGCTGTTGTCAATGTGGTGGACACTTCAGCATCTCCCTGAAAGACAGTACTTGCATTAGTATGGATAACACTAATTATAACTGTAGACAAACACCAGGGGACGACAACTAAGGTGTATATCAATTGGAAAGCAATAACCAAACAATTTGTAAAATAATCACACAATACATAAAAACTATTACTTGACATGCATAAAACAAGTCTGAAGCGGAATAGCCAAGTATGATTACCTGATACGCGCTAGAAGTGGTTGATAACTGCGAGCACGTCACGGAAGTAGAATGTTCTTGCTTCAGATTCAAGGGATAGTGAAGCATTTGTAAAGGTAAATTATTGTTTGATAATGAAATGGCAATATTTAAAATTGCCATGTAAGGAGACAGAATACTTGATTAATGCTATTGAAAATGTGCAATATAGCACAGTCCCCTGTGCCCTTATATAGAGACCGTTAGTGGGTTACAAAATCTAAAAGTAATATATTGATAAATGTCATTATTCTAAAAACTATACACTCATATCAATGTCGAAAGTATTACAAATTGGAAACAACACCTAAAATATCAATTAATCCATTCGGCTACCTACACACTACCGCAAGGCCTAAAGCTAAAAACGGACACTTGACTCACCGGTGGCGGAATGAGGACGAATAGAGTGGGAATAGCATTTGCGAGCAATGTTCGTGTCAATCGCCGTTTATTCTTCTTTGTTACCCAAGATGTGGCGAGGAAAAGTGCCGGCTGCAGATGCGGAATCGATCACCCCTCTTGTCCTGTGATACTTCTTGGACTCTACTTTCAAGCTCATCCAGTGGATATCCGCAATGTCTGACCCATTCTCTTATTCGATAAATAGTTTTCGGGAATACATGCATTGCAGTGCCTTCAGATTTAGCATGGGTCTTCGAAGGGCAACCGCTAATCAAACAGGCAGGCATTGTTGAAAATATGAAAAGTAAATATCGACATTATTAAAAAATCTAGATGAATAAAAATGTGATACAAAAGTAAATGACCCATACAATGTTCAATGCAAAGTTTGTTTTACTCGCCAGAACTATACCAGTTCATCATGTGCGGCTTAGTATTTGCATAAATTGCAGAAATTTGTAAAATAATGTGACTAAACTCTGAACATGTGACTCGTCCCTTGGATGTTCTGTCTTGCACGAGAAGGGAACATACTTACATTATAGACTGGACCCCAGAAGGATGCAATTCGATGACAATTGACACAGATGAAAATAAATAGATCTATTGATAGCATAACAATTGAAACTCAAGTCAATAGCAATGAGCCAAATGAACATAGCACTATTGGGTACTCTAATCTCAAGTAGATAGACATTTACTGCTCATCCACGGGTGCAAACTGCCTTTGATAGGGGAGGTGGGGTGGATGGGCCGGTGGGCGTGCAGATAAGGCACAGGAAGACTGCTGAATGGAGACACACGTATGTGGATTGCAGTGGGGCGGCCTACCTCAAGGGAGGCCTGCCCGGAGACACGGGGTCTGAGGAGGCCATGTGAGCGATTGCCCCTTTGGCGTGGGATACCTTTTGAAGAGTACATGCTGTTTGGCACCTTGGCCGTTATCGCCCCTGACAGCACACCTTGGCAGCGCTCATCAACGGGTGTGAACTGCCTTTGATAGGGGAGGGGGGGTGGATGGATGGGCCGGTGGGCGTGCAGATAAGTGTGTGGGAGCGAGGGGCCATCAGGCCCCTCTCATGCTTTACTTCTCAGTAGAAACTCGGATCAAGTGCCTCCAGTAGTGGGTTCGCCCCTTGCCCTTATGTGATAACTTTGGTTGACAATTGCGTAGGTGGGACCACTGAGCAGGACACGGGGCATCCGTTTTTGTACCCCCTTTCGACTCCATCTTGGTGACCAGGCCTCACTGCGATAGTACAGTGCGCAGAGCACATGGCCCCCACCCTCGTACCCACTCCGACTGGAAAACTGGAGGTATTTGCAACAGCTAATAAATGTAACACATCACCCTCTGACATCACTGTCCTGCATGTGAACCAGCCTGAACTAAGCACATAGCTCGTTCATCTCCATTAACCTTGCCCACGCACCCTCACCAGTGTAAACTTACTACAATTGTGACCCTGTGTCCCTGCAAGGTATTCTCTTCATGTGCCAGATCACTGACCACGACATGATGCCCACCTAGCAGATCCCCAATTAGCATTAGACCCCTACTACAGTATATCATTGCCTATTAATAACAAATGCCACCTACCGGAGATTCTTGTGAGCACAGACCCACACTTCAACCAGTGTATTATAGTGGTCAAGACCCTTAACCTAAGGCCTGTATAATCCAATGTTAATTGATAGTATAGATATATGTGTCACTTTTATAGAGACATGGCCTACTGAAAGACTTTGAACAAGTGTTATTTAGTGCATGCATTATTGAGAATATGTAATGTTAGCTTAGATAGATAGTGACCACCCTGCTTCACAGCGACCTGACCTTCACCCATTCCGAGCACAGATATCTGACGTCCATCCTTGAATGGAGACACACTTGATTCATTTAAAAAATCGAAACAACCATTGTTTAAATATATGTGGTCTTTTATTTTGTATCTTATTTTGATGACACAAAAATACAAGACTACACATTGTACTGGTCAGGTTGCAGCACAGCGAGAGAAAATCCCCTGTACTGAACGCTGTCACTTGGGAAAGTTTCTCTTATGGCACGAACGGCACAGACGGGTATCTTCGAACGCGGTGTCCAAGCCTCCCGTGAAGCCACCATGTAAAGGAACGATAGGCCACCAGCCTGTACCACCTGTGAAAAGGAATGAAACAAACTGTTTTTAAATGACCAAGATAAGTTTGATAAACATTTGTTGTCAATGACAATTCTTGTAAATAATGGCATTCTGCTCGGACAAATGCTATCTAGACACTGCACACTATTGAACGACTTTCATGCGTTACAATGATATGTATATGTAATTTTGGATATAGTAGAAGACCATGAAATAGGAGTGGCATGACAAGCAGAGTATACTTACTCGTTACTCGGATTACGAGGACGAACAGTTGCGCGAAGTTCGTGCATAAGCACCATCATTATCCTCAACACGGACCGTGTGAGGTAGACTGCCCTGAAGTCTGGCAGCTCGGTGATGCATTGCGGTCGTGGCTCGCCTTCCGCAATGTAGGCCACGCATCCTGAGTTTTCACAGCAGCAGCAGCAGTTCTCGTCCTCGGTTGGCATTAGCTCGCACCGATTGCATGTGCACCAGGTGGAAACACCGTCCATGCGACTAAGTCCAGGCTCTTCAGCTGTTGAATCGTCCTCCCAACTGCCATCCGAAGCGCCATCGTTTTCGCATGTTTCCCTTTGCAGTAGTTCCTCCTCGATATACTCGGGCTCGTACATGTAGGGCATTATTGTAGCCATTGTGTGTTAAACAAACTAAAATAATTTATAGCAGTGGTACTGGTATCTGTTCACACGGGCTACAAGCGGCGAAGGTATCTGACCACGGCACAGAAACGAGTCACAGAATACTCAAAGTAACACAGAGAGAGGAATCGAATCGAAAATCTGCTGCTGTGTGTTGTGAAATGGTCTGTTTATACTTATTGAGGAAAGAGGCGTCCTGCCATTTCCATGGCGACACGTCATTAACTGAAGCGCAGCGAATGTTGACACGAGACGTGCTTTGGCATTGTGAAATGGGCGGTACGCGTCTGCTGATGACAGGCTCAGGGGCGGGGGATATGATTTAGTGCCACAAAAGCAGGACAGCCAGGGCGATGGGGCAAGTGATAGGATTATCACAAAATGTCGGCACCCTGCTGCCTGTTTTCGCGTGCGTTTAATGGACGAAAACTCGGGTAAGGTCAATAGGACATTTTTCTAAAATCGAGCGACTTAGGTTTAAAAACACACGGCAGACCCGTAGAGACAATAAAAAGTTTTGACCAAACCATTCCTTTAATCTCCCACCCTTCCTTCTTCAATCCTTCCATAATGACATCTAACTGGCTTTGCACACTGTGCTCATCCTTGCCCTGAATCAAAATATCATCAATGTAATGAGAGATTGTATGTCAGGTTTACACGGTATCTTGTCTAAGTGCTCTGCCACCAGCCAGTGACAGATAGTCGGGCTATGTATGTACCCATAGGTAACCTTGTAAAGGTATACTGACGCCCGCTCCAAGAAAATGCAAACTGCTCTTGACACTCTTCAGCAATTGGCACAGAGAAAAATGCATTGGCTAAATCTACCACTGCATACCAAGTCCCCTCAAACTTTTGGACATTCTCAATCAAGGTAATGGCATCTGGGACCGCGGGCACTAAGGGAGGAGTGTGTTTATTCAACTCACGGTAATCCACCGTCATCCTCCACGACCCATCCCCCTTTTTAATAGGCCAGAGAGGATTGTTCCATGCGGTGGTGATAGGGCGTAACACACCCGCCTCCACATACTCTTTGATGGTGTCTGAAATTTCCTTGTGCCCCCCAGGAATGCGGTATTGCTTCATTGCTACCCGCTTGGTTGCTACAGGCACTTGCACTGGGGGCATCTTCAATTTGCCTACGGTAATGGGTGTGTAGGTCAATGCACTCACCCCAAACTGGTACGTTTTGCCTCCAAGTCCCAAAGTCAACCCTTCCAGAATGTCAAAGCCAATTATATATTCAGGTATCGGGACAATCAACACTTGGTATTTCTGCCTATTCAAACTGCCTATTTTCATCTCCACTTTCGTTTGTACTGCTGGGGTCTCCTTTCCCCCGAGACCTGTAATAATAAATTGTCTGCCTTTGAATCGTGTTAATTTCCATGAATCAGAGAGGCCTCCGCCCCGGTGTCTATCAATGCTCGCACCCCTTGCATATTTCCTGGCCCCCAAAAAAATCTTGAAATCAACATGGGGCCGCCTGTCAACTTTTATGCGAGCAGACGCTGCCGGAGCTTGGCCGTAACCCTAGTCAAATTTCGAATGAGTGTGGCTTAACTCCGCCTCTAGCATTGCACTCACCACCTTCCTCAAATCAGCGTATGTTGGCTGGTACGGGAAGGGTGTCCCCATAGACCCTTCTTCTTGTTCTTCCTCAGGAGGAGCGGAAGGTGAGGTGTCCCCCTGTGGCTTGGTTACTACCTGTTTCTTAACCTGTTTATAGCGCTCTTTGGCTGCAAGTCCTCTTTTTTTGTATAATTCATACATTACTCTGGTTTCAATGCCATCAATTTCTTCTCATGGCACACCGTCTTTTAACAAAGCCAAAAACATGTCCTTTCGAGACACTCGGGAGTCTCTACTATCTTGCCTCCTGCCTTCGGTTCTTCTCTCACTACGCCCCTCTCTCTCCCGTGGTTTGCCATCACTCTTGTCACACTCCCCTAAATCTGCCAGTTGCCGAATGGCATCCACTACTTCATCAGTGGGTTTACCCGTTATACCTACGAGCAAATTCATAATGACACTTTTGTATGCAGGTGGCGCAGTTCTAATCACCATGTTTTGAGTTGAAACAGAGAGCGGCACGGCCCCCATGTGTCCTGGAGCATCTACGTGAATAGCCTCTTTCATAGCATGCTCTCTGACTTTTTGAATTGCCTCTTTCAAAGTATACCATTTTGTTTCTTCACTAGGCCAATCTGTGGTAATGGGTTATTTACGGTTACATGCTTGGGCTGCTAGGTGCAACAAAGACACCTGTGCATGGTGACCATTCTCATCAGGGGGCGGCCCTGCCCTTAGGACCTCCTGTACATTGGTGTCAGTTGACAAGGGTAGAAAACGCGGTGAGTCCGTGGAATCTACCAACAACCCCGCAGCTCCCACGTCTAGCAATCTCACCATCCATGTCAATAAAGGTTCCCCTGACTTTTGCCTCAAACGGGTAATAATTTCTCCAACCTCCTGTTGGGTGTAATCCTCCAGCGTGGTTAAATCCACAACCCCGCCTGTAGGATTCTGCGGGTGGGGTCCGGCTTGCCGTCTTCTAACTGGCTTAGCAACCACTGTCTTCTGCTTAATTTCCATTTTGGGGTCTGACTCATTTGCTGAACTACTCTCTGGACTGGTTGAATCAAAAATATCACCATCCCAATTATCCACATCCCAGTTCATACCGGCGGTAGCGATTACAGCTGCCACCTTTCTTTGGTTGACCCCTCCCTGTCTTTTTCTATACTTATACCGGGCTACTCTGACTGCTGCCCTCTTGGCCACAGCCTGAAAAGTGTCAGCCTTATCTTTAAAAAGTTTCATTTGAATCTGCTGCATTAACGCAGTCTGCCTTTCTGCAGCCAGCTCTCTTTCTAATCGCAAAACCTCATTTTTCATTTCCAAATTCCTTTGATGTATTTTCCTATAAGCATGCAAAAGAACCCAAACTCGCCTACCTAATGCAGCGCATTCTCTGCCACGTTCCACTAGAACTTGTTGCAAGCACACCATTACATCAGACGGATCAGCATCTCCCAATCCCTGATCCCATGTTTCACTTAGCCCTGCGCCACATGGCCACGCCTGGGCCTATTTATCATATGGACTCTTAGTCCAGCCTGGAATTATAACATCAGAACATTCACCGCCAGCGGGAACACTCTTTTTCCTGAACAAACTATTCAATACTGCAAAATAGTACAAAACCTCTTTATATCTATATATATTTTTTTTTCACACTGCAATCACTCCCACAAGCACGTACATACTAGCAAGGGGAAAAAAACAGCTTAACACAGTTCAACACTCACTGCCAAATTACTTTCGCTTGCAAGATAACCAAAGCCTATCTACGTTCAAACAGATTCTTGAATATTTGGAACACTTCATCACAAATATCCTGCTTACAGCGCCAAAATGTATTGCTTCGCCCAGAGTGCACGGACAGTCATTAATCACCAGTGCAATTACGGAGCCAATACTTTAAACGCAGGTAGACGCAATAACTTGCAACCACACACACTCTTAGGAAATAATGAGCACTTATACGGCTATTTATTCAAAGCTTGGAAGCAACAAGTGATAACATAGAAATAAATCACAGAAGAAACAGAGAGTTCAAATGAAAATACATCACCGTGGGCGTAATTGTTTGTTTGTTTGTTTATTCATTTCTATAGCGCTCCGGACCCAGGAGTATAGGGGCGCTTAGTACAAGGTTACAAGGCACGGTACAGGGTAATAAACAGTGAAGCTAGCACAATTTAAATAACAGTTATATACAGGCAGTGAGGGTGAAAGCACGCGGTAGTGACATAAGTGAGGAATAAACAGTCAATACATTCTATAGCTAGGTCTGACTTCAAAGTTGGCTATTTGTCAGTAGCCACCCAATGACCAGTTTCCTAAATGACTGGAAGGAGTTGGATGCTTTAATGCTCAGTGGCAAGGAGTTCCAGAGTTGGGGGGCGAGGACAGTAAAGCTCGAGCCTCCGGCTCTTTTGGAGTTAAATCTAGGCACTGCCAGGCATAAGGTGTTAGAAGATCTCGTGGTTCTAACGGACGGTTTCATGGTGAGTTTGTCGGTCAGGTATGGGGGTGCTAGATTGTTGAGAGCTTTATACGTCAGGCAAAGTGTTTTTAGGTCGATTTTTTGTTGGATAGTGAGCCATCTGCATGTCGTTCTGGTGGCTGAAATGTGCTCACGTCTGGGGATATTTAGCGCTGCCCGAAGTGCATTGTTTTGAAGGACTTGGAGCTTGTTAATTGACGCTTGATTGGCACCTAGGTAGAGTCTATTGCAATAGTCTAGTTTAGATTGTATAAGGGCTCTGGATAGTATGAGGCAACTGTTAGGGGAGAGAAATGGTCTACAGGCTCTAATGAGTTTTCCGGTATATGCCGTGGCAGAGGCAGTAGCATTAATTTGTTTGGTGAAGTTAACGTTGGCATCGAGATAGAAGCCAAGTGTTTTCACATTTTTGGCGACCGGGATGGTGTTGCCATCGATTATGATGTTCGAGTAGTTAGGACTTAATTTTTGTAGGTTATTCGGTGAGCCAACAATGAGCAGTTCGGTCTTCTCGTCATTGAGGCAGAGGCCATGTGTGGCCATCCATGCCTGGATGACGGAGAAGATTTCATTGATCCTAGCTACATCAGTATCGTAGTTGCCCGAGATAGTGAGGAGTATCTGGGTGTCATCCGCGTAATTTGTATAAATGACACCCAGGCGGTCTAGTTTATCGAAGAGGGGCTTTGTAAAGATATTGTAGAGGGTGGGTGAGACACATGATCCTTGTGGGACACCACAGGATATGGGGATAGGGTCTGCTGCTGCCTCCAGAGAGAAGACCCTCATAGTTCTGTTGGCTAGGAAGGACTGTATCCACGAGACAGCAGAGGGGGAGAAGTGGGCGGCAGAGGAGAGGTGGTTACAGAGTATTTTATGGTCAACCAGGTCGAAGGCCGCTGAAAGATCTAATAGGAGTAGGATGGCAGCCTTACCCTTATCTTTGATTTCGTCAATCTGACTTTTAAGGTCGACAAGAGCAGTTTCGGTTCCATGCTGAGGCCGGAAGCCAGACTGACGCAATCCGAGTAATTGGTTAGACTCTAGGTAATGCTGAATTTGCAGGTAAGCAACTCTATCGAGTATTTTTAGCAAGAAGGGAACAGTTGTAATGGGCCTGTAATTTGTGGGGATGGAGGGATCCAGAGTCTGTTTTTTTAGTAGCGGGAGGACCCATGATTGTTTCAGATTTTTGGGTACCGAATTAGTGGAGAAGGATGCGTTTATGAGCTTGGAAATGAAGGGGGCGAGGTCTCTAGCAGCATCTTTTATGATCTGTGCAGGGCAGCTGTCCCCTTTGCAGTTTGATGGTTTAAGGGAAGTTATGATTTTTTGCACTTCTAGTGCGGTTACGTTTTTGAAGGTGAATCCCTGGTTGGTGTTAGGGGTGGTAGGTGGGCTGGGCATGATGGTGCTAAAGGTGGGGCTGCTATTAAAGAGTTGAAGTCTTTTGTTTTCGATTTTAGTTTGTAGGCCAGTGATTTTGTTTGCCAGGGCGTCTTGGATATTTGTGCACCAAGATTGGTCCTTCACAGACGAGTCCAGAGGTGGATTGGGGTTTTCTAACTCCTTCAGGATAGTGAATAGCTCTTTGGTACTGGAGCTGGCATTACTTATTCTTGTGTTGTAGGCTTCCTTTTTTGTGCGGATAATTTCTTTTTTATAGAGGGAAGATGCATTTATGAGATTGACTTTTTGTTCCTCGGAAGGGTTCTTTTTCCAGAGGGTTTCCATTTTGGACTTATTTATTCTTAGTATTTTGAGTTCTGGAGTATACCAAGAATTGAGGTGTGCTTTAGGTTTACTTTTGCGTAATTTTAGTGGAGCAACACGGTCAATAGCATTGGTCATGACGCTATTGTAGGTGTCTACTAGAAGGGTAGGGTCTGATGTGTTAGGGATCATGTTAAGGGTAGGTAGAACCAGTGGGATGAGGGCTTCACTGGTGATGTTCCGTTTGTTTCTCGTCAGGCATGCTGGTGCAGGCGGGTGTTGTCTGTGGAGGGGGTTGTTAGTGCTAATGTCGAATGAGAGTAGGAAGTGGTCAGTCCATATCAGTGGCTGTGGGTCTCTGCAGATGATGTTGCAGTTGTGGGCAGTGAGCCAGTCTAGGGTTCTGCCTTTTTGATGCGTGGGTAAGGTGTTAAGTTGAGTGTAGTTGTGTTCACCAAGTACATTGGCGAGGGAGGAAGCTGGAATGTCATGAGGGTCATTGTAACCCAGGTTGAAGTCACCGAGGATAATATTCTGTGATAGAGGTTTGGATTTTTCGGCTATGAGGGTGGTTATGTCTTCTTCGAATGAACCTATAGGCCCAGGGGGTCTGTATAATAGGTCCAAGGTAATGGAGTTCTTGGGGGAAGTTTGAATTTTGATAGATAAATATTCGCAGGACTTTAGAGTAGGGGCGGTCACGGGTCTAATGTCAAGTGAGGATTTGAAGATGAGTGCTACACCTCCTCCACGGGCATCCGGTCTGTCGGCCCTGAGGATGGAGTAGTTGTCTGGAACTGCAAGAGATAGAGAGGGGCCTGCTGCAGTATGGAGCCAAGTTTCTGTGGTAGCTAGGAAATCCAGGTCTGCTGCGAGGATGATGTCTGCAATTTCCGTAGGGTGGGCCACAAGGGATCTAACATTAAGTAGGGCTCCTTTGAGTGGCACAGAGTTTGCAATGGGGTTTTTATTGGTGATTTTAGTGATATGATTCGTGGTCATTTTGCTAAGTAGGTTAGGGAGTCTGCATCCTAGTCTGTCGTTGCGGGTCATGATGTTGGGGTAGGCTACAGGGCTATGTTCAGTTGAACTACGCAAGTTTAGGATGTTGTCAGAGTGGTCATCTGTAACGAGGCTGCGTGGGGTATTACCTAAAGTAGCGCTCGTTTTAGTAATAGGGTCTATGGATGCGCTGTGGGAGAAAGGAGGTAGGGAAGGTAGGAAGGGTGTAGGGCAAGGTATGGGGTAATGTCTGGGACAGGCAAGCTTGGCGAGTCCATTACTGAATGGGATATAGCTATTTCTACTGCATGGTGTGCAGTCCGGCATAATGCAAAAGGGGAACATGATGAGAATTAGCCAGGCTGGCATAGTTTGGGAGTGGATTTGGGTAGTATCTGGCTAGCAACCGGAAGGCCCAGCACAATCAATGTGGTCGAGTAGCGACCAAAGGCACAACTCAGTTACAGTGGTCCTTTAGCGACCATAAGGCACAACTCAGTTACAGTGGTCCATTAGCGACCATAAGGCACAATTCAGTAATTCAGGAATTAGATCCCTCATTGCGCCAGGAGCGGCTGGAAGACCCCAATGACAGCCAGGCCGAGAGCACAACAGTCCACAGGTATGCCGGGCGAAAGCGCCCCCCCTCCGGCTGAGGCCTCACCTGACTGCTCAAAAGTTCCGCATATTTGCACCCTTCAAAAGGGGTGGCGATTTCTCGAACCTTCTGGCAACGCACTTGCACATTGATGAGCCGCCGTTGGTTGCCAGCTGGGTCACCCGACAGTAACCTCAAGGAGCAAAGTGCCTCCCTCCTCTAAAAACAAGCACCACGGAAAACAGTCCCATAGCTCATAACAAGACATAACAAAGTTAGCTTTCCCAGCAGAAATGTCCTTGACTGCATACCAGGTTTGGAAAGCATGTTTTCTTCAGCATCGTGAATCTAGCTCTTAGCAAAATGAGTGCAGCTTTTCACTGCGGCATGAAGTAAATATCCATCATGGCTCCGAGCGCTCCCAGAATGCACTGCGCACCAGCGCCATGTTTTAGCTCAAGCATAACATGTGCTCACTTCTCATCACACTGCCCATCAGTGGATCTCTTCCAACATCCCTCTCTCATTCAACATCCCTCTCTCATGTGACACAGAACCCTGCTATGTGCTCACTTCTCTTCACACTGCCCATCAGTGGATCTCTTCTAACATCCCTCTCTCTGTGGGTGTGACACAGGGCTGTGCTATGAGCTCACTTCTCTTCAAACTGCCCATCAGTGGATCTCTTTCAACATCCCTCTCTCGGTGGGTGTGACACATAACCCTGCTATGTGCTCACTTCTCTTCACACTGCACATCAGTGGATCTCTTCCAAAATCCCTCTCTCAGTGGGTGTGACACAGCACCCTGCTATTTGCTCATTTCTCTTCACACTGCCCATCAGTGGATCTCTTCCAACATCCCTCTCTCGGTGGGTGTGACATAGAACCCTGTTATGTGCTCATTTCTCTTCAACCTGACCATCAGTTGAACTCTTCCAACATCCCTCTATCAGTGAGGGTGACACAGAACCCTGTTATGTGCTCACTACCATTCACACTGCCCTTCAGTGGATCTCTTCCAGCATCCCTCTCTCGGTGGGTGTGACACAGAACCCTGTTATGTGCTCACTTCTCTTCACACTGCCCATCAGTGGATCTCTTCCAACATCCCTCTCTCAGTGGGTGAGACACAGAACCGTGTTATGTGCTCACTTCTCTTCACACTGCCCATCAGTGGATCTCTTCCATCATCCCCCTCTCAGTGAGTGTGACACAGAACCCTGTTATGTGTTCACTTCTGTTCACACTGCCCATCAGTGTGTCTCTTCCAACATCTCTCTCTCAGTGGGTGTGACACAGAACCCTGTTATGTGGTCACTTCTGTTCACAGTGCCCATCAGTGGATCTCTTCCAACATCCCTCTCTCAGTGGGTGTGACACAGAACCCTGCTATGTGCTCACTGTGCTAACTTCTCTTCACACTGCACATCAGTGGATCTCTTCCAACACCCCTCTCTCAGTGGGTGTGACACAGAACCCGGTTATGTGCTCCCTTCTCATCACACTGCCCATCAGTGGATCTCTTCCAACATCCCTCTCTCATCCAACATCCCTCTCTCAGTGGGTGTGACACAGAACCCTGCGATGTGCTCACTTCTGTTCACACTGCCCATCAGTGGATCTCTTCCAACATCCCTCTCTCAGTGGGTGTGACACAGAACCCTGTTATGTGGTCACTTCTGTTCACACTGCCCATCAGTGGATCTCTTCCAACATCCCTCTCTCATCCAACATCCATCTCTCAGTGGGTGTGACACAGAACCCTGTTATGTGGTTACTTCTGTTCACACTGCCCATCAGTGGATCTCTTCCAACATCCTTCTCTCAGTGGGTGTGACACAGAACCCTGTTATGTGGTCACTTCTCTTCACATTGCACATCAGTGGATCTCTTCCAACATCCCTCTCTCAGTGGGTGTGACACAGAACCCTGCTATGTGCTCATTGTGCTCACTTCTCTTCACACTGCACATCAGTGGATCTCTTCCAACATCCCTCTCTCAGTGAGTGTGACACAGAACCCTGTTATGTGCTCCCTTCTCATCACACTGCCCATCAGTGGATCTCTTCCAACATCCCTCTCTCATCCAACATGCCTCTCTCAGTGGGTGTGACACAGAACCCTGTGTTGTGCTCACTTCCCTTCACAATGCACATCAGTGGATCTCTTCCAACATCCCTCTCTCAGTGGGCGTGACACAGAACCCTGTTATGTGCTCACTTCTCTTCACACTGCCCATCAGTGGATCTCTTCCAACACCCCTCTCATACAACATCCCTCTCTCTTTGGGTGAGACTCAGCACCCAGCTATGTGCTCAATTCTCATCACACTGCCCATCAGTGGATCTCTTCCAACACCCCTCTCTCATACAATATCCCTCTCTTTGGGTGAGACTCAGCACCCGGCTATGTGCTCAATTCTCATCACACTGCCCATCAGTGGATCTCTTCCAACATCCCTCTCTCAGTGGGTGTGACACAGAACCCTGTTATGTGGTCACTTCTGTTCACACTGCCCATCAGTGGATCTCGTCCAACATAACTCTCTCATCCAACATCCATCTCTCAGTGGGTGTGACACAGAACCCTGTGATGTGCTCACTTCCCTTCACACTGCCCATCAGTGGATCTCTTCCAGCATCCCTCTCTCAGTGGGTGTGACACAGCACCCTGTTATGTGCTCACTTCCCTTCACACTGCCCATCAGTGGATCTCTTCCAACATCCCTCTCTCTTTGGGTGAGACTCAGCACCCGGCTATGTGCTCAATTCTCATCACACTGCCCATCAGTGGATCTCTTGCGACGTCCCTCTTTCAGTGGGTGTGACACAGAACCCTGTCATGTGCTCACTTCTCTTCACACTGCACATCAGTGGATCTCTTCCAACATCCTTCTCTCAGTGGGTGTGACACAGCACCCTGCTATTTGCTCATTTCTCTTCACACTGCCCATCAGTGGATCTCTTCCAACATCCCTCTCTCGGTGGGTGTGACACAGAACCCTGTTATGTGCTCACTTCTCTTCAACCTGCCAATCAGTTGAACTCTTCCAACATCCCTCTATCAGTGGGGGTGACACAGAACCCTGTTATGTGCTCACTACCGTTCACACTGCCCTTCAGTGGATCTCTTCCAGCATCCCTCTCTCGGTGGGTGTGACACAGAACCCTGTTATGTGATCACTTCTCTTCACACTGCCCATCAGTGGATCTCTTCCAACATCCCTCTCTCAGTGGGTGTGACACAGCACCCTGTTATGTGCTCACTTCTCTTCACACTGCCCATCAGTGGATCTCTTCCAACACCCCTCTCTTATACAACATCCCTCTCTCTTTGGGTGAGACTCAGCACCCGGCTATGTGCTCAATTCTCATCACACTGCCCATCAGTGGATCTCTTCCAACATCCCTCTCTCAGTGGGTGTGACACAGAACCCTGTTATGTGGTCACTTCTGTTCACACTGCCCATCAGTGGATCTCTTCCAACATCCCTCTCTCAGTGGGTGTGACACAGAACCCTGTGATGTGCTCACTTCCCTTCACACTGCCCATCAGTGGATCTCTTCCAACATCCCTCTCTCAGTGGGTGTGACACAGCACCCTGTTATGTGCTCACTTCCCTTCACACTGCCCATCAGTGGATCTCTTCCAACATCCCTCTCTCTTTGGGTGAGACTCAGCACCCGGCTATGTGCTCAATTCTCATCACACTGCCCATCAGTGGACCTCTTGCGACGTCCCTCTCTCAGTGGGTGTGACACAGAACCCTGTCATGTGCTCACTTCTCTTCACACTGCACATCAGTGGATCTCTTCCAACATCCCTCTCTCAGTGGGTGTGACACAGCACCCTGTTATGTGCTCCCTTCTCATCACACTGCCCATCAGTGGATCTCTTCCAACATCCCTCTCTCATCCAACATCCCTCTCTGAGTGGGTGTGACACAGAACCCTGCGTTGTGCTCACTTCCCTTCACACTGCACATCAGTGGATCTCTTCCAACATCCCTCTCTCAGTGGGCGTGACACAGAACCCTGTTATGTGCTCACTTCTCTTCACACTGCCCATCAGTGGACCTCTTGCGACGTCCCTCTCTCAGTGGGTGTGACACAGAACCCTGTCATGTGCTCACTTCTCTTCACACTGCACATCAGTGGATCTCTTCCAACATCCCTCTCTCAGTGAGTGTGACACAGAACCCTGTTATGTGCTCCCTTCTCATCACACTGCCCATCAGTGGATCTCTTCCAACATCCCTCTCTCATCCAACATGCCTCTCTCAGTGGGTGTGACACAGAACCCTGTGTTGTGCTCACTTCCCTTCACAATGCACATCAGTGGATCTCTTCCAACATCCCTCTCTCAGTGGGCGTGACACAGAACCCTGTTATGTGCTCACTTCTCTTCACACTGCCCATCAGTGGATCTCTTCCAACACCCCTCTCATACAACATCCCTCTCTCTTTGGGTGAGACTCAGCACCCGGCTATGTGCTCAATTCTCATCACACTGCCCATCAGTGGATCTCTTCCAACATCCCTCTCTCAGTGGGTGTGACACAGAACTCTGTTATGTGGTCACTTCTGTTCACACTGCCCATCAGTGGATCTCTTCCAACATCCCTCTCTCAGTGGGTGTGACACAGTACCCTGTTATGTGCTCCATTCTCATCACACTGCCCATCAGTGGATCTCTTCCAACATCCCTCTCTCATCCAACATCCATCTCTCAGTGGGTGTGACACAGAACCCTGTGATGTGCTCACTTCCCTTCATACTGCCCATCAGTGGATCTCTTCCAACATCCCTCTCTCAGTGGGTGTGACACAGCACCCTGTTATGTGCTCACTTCTCTTCACACTGCCCATCAGTGGATCTCTTCCAACATCCCTCTCTCTTTGGGTGAGACTCAGCACCCGGCTATGTGCTCAATTCTCATCACACTGCCCATCAGTGGATCTCTTGCGACGTCCCTCTCTCAGTGGGTGTGACACAGAACCCTGTCATGTGCTCACTTCTCTTCACACTGCACATCAGTGGATCTCTTCCAACATCCCTCTCTCAGTGGGTGTGACACAGCACCCTGTTATGTGCTCCCTTCTCATCACACTGCCCATCAGTGGATCTCTTCCAACATCCCTCTCTCATCCAACATCCCTCTCTCAGTGGGTGTGACACAGAACCCTGCGTTGTGCTCACTTCCCTTCACACTGCACATCAGTGGATCTCTTCCAACATCCCTCTCTCAGTGGGCGTGACACAGAACCCTGTTATGTGCTCACTTCTCTTCACACTGCCCATCAGTGGATCTCTTCCAACACCCCTCTCTCATACAATATCCCTCTATTTGGGTGAGACTCAGCACCCGGCTATGTGCTCAATTCTCATCACACTGCCCATCAGTGGATCTCTTCCAACATCCCTCTCTCAGTGGGTGTGACACAGAACCCTGTTATGTGGTCACTTCTGTTCACACTGCCCATCAGTGGATCTCGTCCAACATAACTCTCTCATCCAACATCCATCTCTCAGTGGGTGTGACACAGAACCCTGTGATGGGCTCACTTCCCTTCACACTGCCCATCAGTGGATCTCTTCCAGCATCCCTCTCTCAGTGGGTGTGACACAGCACCCTGTTATGTGCTCACTTCCCTTCACACTGCCCATCAGTGGATCTCTTCCAACATCCCTCTCTCTTTGGGTGAGACTCAGCACCCGGCTATGTGCTCAATTCTCATCACACTGCCCATCAGTGGATCTCTTGCGACGTCCCTCTTTCAGTGGGTGTGACACAGAACCCTGTCATGTGCTCACTTCTCTTCACACTGCACATCAGTGGATCTCTTCCAACATCCTTCTCTCAGTGGGTGTGACACAGCACCCTGCTATTTGCTCATTTCTCTTCACACTGCCCATCAGTGGATCTCTTCCAACATCCCTCTCTCGGTGGGTGTGACACAGAACCCTGTTATGTGCTCACTTCTCTTCAACCTGCCAATCAGTTGAACTCTTCCAACATCCCTCTATCAGTGGGGGTGACACAGAACCCTGTTATGTGCTCACTACAGTTCACACTGCCCTTCAGTGGATCTCTTCCAGCATCCCTCTCTCGGTGGGTGTGACACAGAACCCTGTTATGTGATCACTTCTCTTCACACTGCCCATCAGTGGATCTCTTCCAACATCCCTCTCTCAGTGGGTGTGACACAGCACCCTGTTATGTGCTCACTTCTCTTCACACTGCCCATCAGTGGATCTCTTCCAACACCCCTCTCTTATACAACATCCCTCTCTCTTTGGGTGAGACTCAGCACCCGGCTATGTGCTCAATTCTCATCACACTGCCCATCAGTGGATCTCTTCCAACATCCCTCTCTCAGTGGGTGTGACACAGAACCCTGTTATGTGGTCACTTCTGTTCACACTGCCCATCAGTGGATCTCTTCCAACATCCCTCTCTCAGTGGGTGTGACACAGAACCCTGTGATGTGCTCACTTCCCTTCACACTGCCCATCAGTGGATCTCTTCCAACATCCCTCTCTCAGTGGGTGTGACACAGCACCCTGTTATGTGCTCACTTCCCTTCACACTGCCCATCAGTGGATCTCTTCCAACATCCCTCTCTCTTTGGGTGAGACTCAGCACCCGGCTATGTGCTCAATTCTCATCACACTGCCCATCAGTGGACCTCTTGCGACGTCCCTCTCTCAGTGGGTGTGACACAGAACCCTGTCATGTGCTCACTTCTCTTCACACTGCACATCAGTGGATCTCTTCCAACATCCCTCTCTCAGTGGGTGTGACACAGCACCCTGTTATGTGCTCCCTTCTCATCACACTGCCCATCAGTGGATCTCTTCCAACATCCCTCTCTCATCCAACATCCCTCTCTCAGTGGGTGTGACACAGAACCCTGCGTTGTGCTCACTTCCCTTCACACTGCACATCAGTGGATCTCTTCCAACATCCCTCTCTCAGTGGGCGTGACACAGAACCCTGTTATGTGCTCACTTCTCTTCACACTGCCCATCAGTGGATCTCTTCCAACACCCCTCTCTCATACAATATCCCTCTATTTGGGTGAGACTCAGCACCCGGCTATGTGCTCAATTCTCATCACACTGCCCATCAGTGGATCTCTTCCAACATCCCTCTCTCAGTGGGTGTGACACAGAACCCTGTTATGTGGTCACTTCTGTTCACACTGCCCATCAGTGGATCTCGTCCAACATAACTCTCTCATCCAACATCCATCTCTCAGTGGGTGTGACACAGAACCCTGTGATGTGCTCACTTCCCTTCACACTGCCCATCAGTGGATCTCTTCCAGCATCCCTCTCTCAGTGGGTGTGACACAGCACCCTGTTATGTGCTCACTTCCCTTCACACTGCCCATCAGTGGATCTCTTCCAACATCCCTCTCTCTTTGGGTGAGACTCAGCACCCGGCTATGTGCTCAATTCTCATCACACTGCCCATCAGTGGATCTCTTGCGACGTCCCTCTTTCAGTGGGTGTGACACAGAACCCTGTCATGTGCTCACTTCTCTTCACACTGCACATCAGTGGATCTCTTCCAACATCCTTCTCTCAGTGGGTGTGACACAGCACCCTGCTATTTGCTCATTTCTCTTCACACTGCCCATCAGTGGATCTCTTCCAACATCCCTCTCTCGGTGGGTGTGACACAGAACCCTGTTATGTGCTCACTTCTCTTCAACCTGCCAATCAGTTGAACTCTTCCAACATCCCTCTATCAGTGGGGGTGACACAGAACCCTGTTATGTGCTCACTACAGTTCACACTGCCCTTCAGTGGATCTCTTCCAGCATCCCTCTCTCGGTGGGTGTGACACAGAACCCTGTTATGTGATCACTTCTCTTCACACTGCCCATCAGTGGATCTCTTCCAACATCCCTCTCTCAGTGGGTGTGACACAGCACCCTGTTATGTGCTCACTTCTCTTCACACTGCCCATCAGTGGATCTCTTCCAACACCCCTCTCTTATACAACATCCCTCTCTCTTTGGGTGAGACTCAGCACCCGGCTATGTGCTCAATTCTCATCACACTGCCCATCAGTGGATCTCTTCCAACATCCCTCTCTCAGTGGGTGTGACACAGAACCCTGTTATGTGGTCACTTCTGTTCACACTGCCCATCAGTGGATCTCTTCCAACATCCCTCTCTCAGTGGGTGTGACACAGAACCCTGTGATGTGCTCACTTCCCTTCACACTGCCCATCAGTGGATCTCTTCCAACATCCCTCTCTCAGTGGGTGTGACACAGCACCCTGTTATGTGCTCACTTCCCTTCACACTGCCCATCAGTGGATCTCTTCCAACATCCCTCTCTCTTTGGGTGAGACTCAGCACCCGGCTATGTGCTCAATTCTCATCACACTGCCCATCAGTGGACCTCTTGCGACGTCCCTCTCTCAGTGGGTGTGACACAGAACCCTGTCATGTGCTCACTTCTCTTCACACTGCACATCAGTGGATCTCTTCCAACATCCCTCTCTCAGTGGGTGTGACACAGCACCCTGTTATGTGCTCCCTTCTCATCACACTGCCCATCAGTGGATCTCTTCCAACATCCCTCTCTCATCCAACATCCCTCTCTGAGTGGGTGTGACACAGAACCCTGCGTTGTGCTCACTTCCCTTCACACTGCACATCAGTGGATCTCTTCCAACATCCCTCTCTCAGTGGGCGTGACACAGAACCCTGTTATGTGCTCACTTCTCTTCACACTGCCCATCAGTGGATCTCTTCCAACACCCCTCTCTCATACAATATCCCTCTCTCTTTGGGTGAGACTCAGCACCCGGCTATGTGCTCAATTCTCATCACACTGCCCATCAGTGGATCTCTTCCAACATCCCTCTCTCAGTGGGTGTGACACAGAACCCTGTTATGTGGTCACTTCTGTTCACACTGCCCATCAGTGGATCTCTTCCAACATAACTCTCTCATCCAACATCCATCTCTCAGTGGGTGTGACACAGAACCCTGTGATGTGCTCACTTCCCTTCACACTGCCCATCAGTGGATCTCTTCCAGCATCCCTCTCTCAGTGGGTGTGACACAGCACCCTGTTATGTGCTCACTTCCCTTCACACTGCCCATCAGTGGATCTCTTCCAACATCCCTCTCTCTTTGGGTGAGACTCAGCACCCGGCTATGTGCTCAATTCTCATCACACTGCCCATCAGTGGATCTCTTGCGACGTCCCTCTTTCAGTGGGTGTGACACAGAACCCTGTCATGTGCTCACTTCTCTTCACACTGCACATCAGTGGATCTCTTCCAACATCCTTCTCTCAGTGGGTGTGACACAGCACCCTGCTATTTGCTCATTTCTCTTCACACTGCCCATCAGTGGATCTCTTCCAACATCCCTCTCTCGGTGGGTGTGACACAGAACCCTGTTATGTGCTCACTTCTCTTCAACCTGCCAATCAGTTGAACTCTTCCAACATCCCTCTATCAGTGGGGGTGACACAGAACCCTGTTATGTGCTCACTACCGTTCACACTGCCCTTCAGTGGATCTCTTCCAGCATCCCTCTCTCGGTGGGTGTGACACAGAACCCTGTTATGTGATCACTTCTCTTCACACTGCCCATCAGTGGATCTCTTCCAACATCCCTCTCTCAGTGGGTGTGACACAGCACCCTGTTATGTGCTCACTTCTCTTCACACTGCCCATCAGTGGATCTCTTTCAACACCCCTCTCTCATACAACATCCCTCTCTCTTTGGGTGAGACTCAGCACCCGGCTATGTGCTCAATTCTCATCACACTGCCCATCAGTGGATCTCTTCCAACATCCCTCTCTCAGTGGGTGTGACACAGAACCCTGTTATGTGGTCACTTCTGTTCACACTGCCCATCAGTGTATCTCTTCCAACATCCCTCTCTCAGTGGGTGTGACACAGAACCCTGCGATGTGCTCACTTCTGTTCACACTGCCCATCAGTGGATCTCTTCCAACATCCCTCTCTCAGTGGGTGTGACACAGTACCCTGTTATGTGCTCCATTCTCATCACACTGCCCATCAGTGGATCTCTTCCAAAATCCCTCTCTCATCCAACATCCATCTCTCAGTGGGTGTGACACAGAACCCTGTGATGTGCTCACTTCCCTTCACACTGTCCATCAGTGGATCTCTTCCAACATCCCTCTCTCAGTGGTTGTGACACAGCACCCTGTTATGTGCTCATTTCTCTTCACACTGGCCATCAGTGGCTCTCTCCCAACATCCCTCTCTCAGTGGGTGTGACACGGAACCCTGTTATGTGCTCATTTCTCTTCACACTGCCCATCAGTGGATCTCTTCCAACATCCCTCTCTCTTTGGGTGAGACTCAGCACCCGGCTATGTGTTCACTTCTCTTCACACTGCCCATCAGTGGATCTCTTGCAACGTCCCTCTCTCAGTGGGTGTGACACAGAAACCTGCTATGTGCTCACTTCTCTTCACACTGGCCATCAGTGTACCTCTTCCAACATCCCTCTCTCAGTGGGTGTGACACGGAACCCTGTTATGTGCTCACTTCTCTTCACACTGCACATCTCCTGCCTCCACAAGGTAACCTCTTCTTTTGACTTCTCCTACTAGGTCTCCTACTCATCAACAGCACCCAAACCTTCTTCCCTTTCATATCGTCCACCTCTGAGCGGTGCATCCATATATCTAACGGTCTCACTGCCACCTGTCACTGGATAGCACTCCAGTACCGAACGCTCAACTGCTATAAAAACCAAAAGGTGTCTATCAGCTAGCAACTACCCCCAAACTCCTTCCTCTCCAAACTCCTCACCCCAGGCCCCAGCGCTGACAACCTTGGTGATCTCTTTGAGAATGAGCCAAAGCTTCAACATTGCATTAGCTCTACAGTGACGGCCGCCAAGAGAAACCCAATGAACAGACGCAAAATCTGCCCACCTCACCTAGCACTCTAATAAAACCTTAATTCCCACTCTTGATCTCAGGACATGTGACGACTGATTTAGCCTTCCTCCAGCCCTTCCCCGCTATGTTGCCTCTCAACAGGATACTAAACCTTTGGACTCACACTATTACAACTTTGCATGTTCCTTTGCCACTACTACCCACCGCCTTCATGCAAGATGGCTCCGCTAGCCACAGCCTTCAAGCAGGATGGCTCCGCTAGCCACCACCTTCATGCTGGATGGCCCTGAAACCCAAAGCCTCTATGCAGGAGGTCTCTGCTACCACCGCCTTCATGCTGGATGCGTCCGCCTCCACCTCCACCACCTTCAGGCAGCATGGCTCTGCTGCCCACCACCTTTATGCAGGATGACTCTGCTACCCACCGCCTTCATGCTGGATGGCCCTGAAACCCAAAGCCTCTATGCAGGAGGTCTCTGCTACCACCGCCTTCATGCTGGATGCGTCCGCCTCCACCTCCACCACCTTCAGGCAGCATGGCTCTGCTGCCCACCACCTTTATGCAGGATGACTCTGCTACCCACCGCCTTCATGCAGGATGGCTCTTCTACCCACCGCCTTTATGCAAGATGGCTCTGCTAGCCACCACCTTCATGCTGGATGGCTCCGCCTCCACCGCCTTCAGGCAGGATGGCTCTGCTACCCACCGCCTTCATGCTGGATGGCTCCGCCTCCACCGCCATCAGGCAGGATGGCTCTGCTACCCGCCGTCTTCATGCAGGATGGCTCCGCTACACACAGCTTTCATGCATTTTTTATGGTTAATTAGAACAGCAGAAACAGCAGCACCCCATAGGAGGGGAGCAGCCTAGTATTTGGAGACATACATGGTGATTGTGTTTGCCCTGCAGGAAAGCCGGCATCACACTGGGGTGCATTGTACCTATGGAGGATTTGAGGGGGATGCGGATAGACACCGCCCACAGGGAAGTGCTGGGGCTCTAACAGACCTTTGTAAAACCAACAGATTGTCCACAAACTTGTGGAACTCTCCCGTCCCCTGCACACCCTTTAAACTGTAGAGACAGTCAAGATTTTTACACAATGGTAATACTAAGTTTTTTTTCAGAAAAGAGAAATTTGTGAGAAAAAAACTAATTTTCGACACTGTTAGTGTAAAACAGAGTGATGGAGACCATCAATTTTAATTTAGTTTTAAATTATCTGTTATAGATATCATTTTCAATTCATTCATCATCTGATCTTAATGAACATGATAACATAAACGTATTCATTTTGAAGTCACATTCAATAATATAATTCGTGGGCATACAATGTGTTTATCACACTTTCTACAAAATTAACTTTTCACATGTTATATCCATAGGAAGTGGTAATAAATGTTTTCTCGACGCGTTTCGGGGTGTCCCCTTCGTCAGGATTTGTTAGCCCTCTTCATTGCTGTTAATCTTTGGTTCATCTACAATATATGATACAGTAATCAGATTTTAGGTTCTCACTGATAACTGTCATTTAACTCTTGAGAGAACATTTTTTACAATAATCACCTGGATGTCCAATGCGGAATATCCTGACTGGATTTATTATTAACAGTAATGTCAACCCAATAGTTGTTGAATATCTCAGTTGCGATACAACCTGTAGATCTGATAGAAAGACAGTAAAAAAGGCTCAGTTAAAAAAGAGATCTGAATTCGTGAAGGAAAATCTAGTCATGTCTATCTGAGAGCAAAAATATTACCTTTCGGTATTTTTGTAAAAAGCTACTTCTTCATTGGAATAAGTCGCTGTAGTACGAAGAGAGTCCTCAGGGATGGAGATAATGCAGCAATGGGAGATTCCTCTGCTCGTGTCTGTAAAAACACGTACATGTGCTATGTGAGAAAATTGCAATGTCCTGCCCGTAGGGATAAACAATGGGGCGGGATCATTTTATAGAGTATACTCTATGAAGGCCTCTGGGCTCAAGCTATACAGTTTTGGAGCTGCTGGTAAAAACTATTTGATTTGATTCCCTTACCTCCTTCCTAAGAAGATGCTCCGATGACCGGTGCTGAAGCTCGAACCGTTCCTCACAGTTCTCGCTGAAGATGGCCGCTATTTACATTGTGACGTCATCACGTTGGAGCGTGGTGACGTCATGATGTTTAGGACGTCAACGTGTGACGGGAAAACGTCACACGGGCGTATTGGGAAAGAATTGTGCGTGTTTCCAATTGTATGTTGGTGCATGCCAATACTAATTCAAGGGGTTTAGGTCAAATTAAATTGAGGTAAAAAATCGGGAGATGAATTTAGGGAGTGCCTCCTGTTACTGGTGGTAAATTCACTTGATTGTGCATATTGTGATCGGTGTGAAGACATCGTACCTGCCTGATTTATGGGTAGGGGAGTCTTCACCAGGAAGAAAAGCTGTTGGAGTATTGGACATCCGTGTGTTTACCATTTCAAGAGAAGCATGCTCACATTCTATGGTTTGTATCTTAATACATTCATCATAAGTAAATCATCAGACAATGTAAACAGGAAAATTCAATAATGTATTTGACAACAAATGATGTTTTGTACACATTAAGTTTTTGATTAGGTCAAAAGAAACGGTATTGGGTTACCCTACTTGGGGTCTATTCCTGTTCTAAAGAAATGAGGCTAAACTGTAATCCTCGTTCATCCCATTGGGAGCTAGGCTGTTTAATCTCTCTATCCAGAAGATTTCCCTCTGGTTCATACGTCTGGCATGGTTGCCACCTCTTGGTGCCCTATTCACAATTTCCAAAATCACAACCTTAAGTTGGGAAATATTATGTTTTTTTAAGGCAAAATGTCTTGCTACTGGTGAGTTGATACTGTTGGTTCTTATGTTGCTTTTATGCTCATTCCAGCGCTCCTTAGCTTTCCTTTGTGTCTGTCCAACATAGTAAATGCCACATGGGCAACTTAAACCATAAATGATTGATTTTGTGTCACAGGTTACAAAATCCTTTAGTGGGATTTTTTGGCCATTTGATGGGTGTCTTACATAGCTTCCCTTCATTATGTTGTTACAATTGCAACAACTGAGGCAAGCAAATGTGCCCGTTCTTCTCTTAGTGAGGATTCTTTGATTGTCAACTCTCGGTCTTTCAGCTTTTACTAGGCTGTCCCTGAAGTTACAAAGATATAAGGAAAGAGGCTATCCAGAGTCTATTGTCAAGATGGCTGAGGAAAAAACACACACGTTGGAAAGGAAAGATCTCCGCATACCAAGAAATAGATCTAAAGAGATCCCATTTCTCTACGCTCTGAGATATTCAGCACAGAGTCACCACATAACAAGGATGATCAAGAAGAACTGGAGAATAATCAATTTGGATCCACAACTGAAGAGACTATTTCCTGAACCACCTATCATTGCCTACAAGAGGGGCCGGAACTTCAGGGACAGCCTAGTAAAAGCTGAAAGACCGAGATTTGACAATCAAAGAACCCTCACTAAGAGAAGAACGGGCACATTTGCTTGCCTCAGTTGTTGCAATTGTAACAACATAATGAAGGGAAGCTATGTAAGACACCCATCAAATGGCCAAAAAATCCCACTAAAGGATTTTGCAACCTGTGACACAAAATCAATAATTTATGGTTTAAGTTGCCCATGTGGCATTTACTATGTTGGACAGACACAAAGGAAAGCTAAGGAGCGCTGGAATGAGCATAAAAGCAATATAAGAACCAACAGTATCAACTCACCAGTAGCAAGACATTTTGCCTTAAAAAAACATAATATTTCCCAATTTAAGGTTGTGATTTTGGAAATTGTGAATAGGGCACCAAGAGGTGGCAACCATGCCAGATGTATGAACCAGAGGGAAATCTTCTGGATAGAGAGATTAAACAACCTAGCTCCCAATGGGATGAACGAGGATTACAGTTTAGCCTCATTTCTTTAGAACAGGAATAGACCCCAAGTAGGGTAACCCAATACCGTTTCTTTTGACCTAATCAAAAACTTAATGTGTACAAAACATCATTTGTTGTCAAATACATTATTGAATTTTCCTGTTTACATTGTCTGATGATTTACTTATGATGAATGTATTAAGATACAAACCATAGAATGTGAGCATGCTTCTCTTGAAATGGTAAACACACGGATGTCCAATACTCCAACAGCTTTTCTCCCTGGTGAAGACTCCCCTACCCATAAATCAGGCAGGTACGATGTCTTCACACCGATCACAATATGCACAATCAAGTGAATTTACCACAAGTAACAGGAGGCACTCCCTATATTCATCTCCTGATTTTTTACCTCAATTTAATTTGACCTAAACCCCTTGAATTAGTATTGGTATGCACCAACATACAATTGGAAACACGCACAATTCTTTCCAAATACGCCCGTGTGACGTTTTCCCGTCACACGTTGACGTCCTAAACATCATGACGTCACCACGCTCCAACGTGATGACGTCACAATGTAAATAGCGGCCATCTTCAGCGAGAACTGTGAGGAACGGTTCGAGCTTCAGCACCGGTCATCGGAGCATCTTCTTAGGAAGGAGGTAAGGGAATCAAATCAAATAGTTTTTACCGGCAGCTCCAAAACTGTATAGCTTGAGCCTAGAGGCCTTCATAGAGTATACTCTATAAAATGATCCCGCCCCATTGTTTATCCCTACGGGCAGGACATTGCAATTTTCTCACATAGCACATGTACGAGTTTTTACAGACACGAGCAGAGGAATCTGCCATTGCTGCATTATCTCCATCCCTGAGGACTCTCTTCGTACTACAGCGACTTATTCCAATGAAGAAGTAGCTTTTTACAAAAATACCGAAAGGTAATATTTTTGCTCTCAGATAGACATGACTAGATTTTCCTTCACGAATTCAGATCTCTTTTTTAACTGAGCCTTTTTTACTGTCTTTCTATCAGATCTACAGGTTGTATCGCAACTGAGATATTCAACAACTATTGGGTTGACATTACTGTTAATAATAAATCCAGTCAGTATATTCCGCATTGGACATCCAGGTGATTATTGTAAAAAATGTTCTCTCAAGAGTTAAATGACAGTTATCAGTGAGAACCTAAAATCTGATTACTGTATCATATATTGTAGATGAACCAAAGATTAACAGCAATGAAGAGGGCTAACAAATCCTGACGAAGGGGACACCCCGAAACGCGTCGAGAAAACATTTATTACCACTTCCTATGGATATAACATGTGAAAAGTTCATTTTGTAGAAAGTGTGATAAACACATTGTATGCCCACGAATTATATTATTGAATGTGACTTCAAAATGAATACGTTTATGTTATCATGTTCATTAAGATCGGATGATGAATGAATTGAAATTCATATCTATAACAGATAATTTAAAACTAAATTAAAATTGATGGTCTCCATCACTCTGTTTTACACTAACAGTGTCGAAAATTAGTTTTTTTCTCACAAATTTCTCTTTTCTGAAAGAAACTTAGTATTACCATTGTGTAAAAATCTTGACTGTCTCTACAGTTTAAAGGGTGTGCAGGGGACGGGAGAGTTCCACAAGTTTGTGGACAATCTGTCGGTTTTACATAGGTTAAAACAACCCAGTGTCAAGGTTGTTATTCTCCCCGGCACCCCGCTAATTTTCTACAAATTCAGTAAAAATCTTTAATCCAGGTGTGCACTAGGCAATACAAAAATTGGATTCTTGCTCTAACAGACCTTGTAAGTCACCAGAGCACCAGGCTGCAGGCTCTGCAAATGTAATTGTATGTCCCATTCTTTGTTAAATATTAGTGTTTGCGCAGACTGTAATAAATGTGCTGGTTTAGCAGCACTAGCAACTAGTGACCTGCCTGCAAAACTAAGCATTGCCTTGGAGCTCACAGAAGAAGCAGATCATTGGTTTAAATCAGATCACATCCCATTCCCGGAAGTCAGGACATTTTGAAAGACAAAGGTGATACTAAAAAATAATGAAAGGATTTCATTGCACTGTGATTACTAAATTTAAAAATTTGAATTTATTATGCTCAATTCCAGTAGATATTATAGCCATAACCCGAATGTTACGCTTACCTTATGGTGCGTTATTAACACCTAGAATAACCAGATCTATTATTTTCTGATATTAGATGTATGAAACATATTCTGATGATTGTTCTTAATTATAAAGTTAGCTACTTGATGTATTTTAATAATATATAGACCATTTCTCTTTTCTAAATCAATCGTAAATATATCTGCTTGCAATGTATTATGTATTTCTTTTTCATATTTCTTTTTGTAATCTTTCTAAGGTTTGATGCAAACCCAAACACACAAAAGAATAGAAGAAGTCTCAACGAACTTCCAAGATACCTGACCAAATGTCCTCGCAAAAGCATACGAGACACCTTCCTAGCTTCTGATTAAACATCCTGCCCACAGGTGAATATCTTGCACACACGTGGCAAATCCACAAGGATGAAAAACACTGCAGATTTTGCTAAAACAACACTGCTCCAGAAACACTGTTCCATCTCTTCATGGAATTTGCCTCCCTCTATGAAACGCGGAACATTTTCACACAGATGCTTCCGAGAGAACATGTCAACCTTGATCAGTCTGCGAGATGGAAACAGATCACAAAAGGTCACTCCTTTCCACTCATCTACAGAACTATGAAATTCTGGCAGAAAATAACAAATACGAATTCAACATCTACAAAAAATGTAACACATCAATGCTCACACATCAGACTCGGTCCCATCCGCCTCGCAACCACTCTGTTTTCCTAAACAGCAGCTATCACCCCAACAATTGCTAAAAGTTTGTTCACAAACTACACAGCAATAAAAAAAGAAAGAAAAAAAAGAATATGTTCAGATATGAGAATGTCACTCTAAGAAGCACAGTCCTGTACACTCCCATTGTACTGTAAATACCCATCTTAGAATGGGTAATGGGACAAATAGCACTAATGGGGGCTCCTCGCTGCTTTACATAAAAATAAAGGGCATTTCGAGAACATATTAATGACTACAGCTCATTGATTATCTTTGACTAGTATCTCTGTGATATAAGGTATGTATGCTTGAACCACTAAGTACATAAAGCACAATGGAGTTGGTGCGCATTTAATTTTTCGCAAACGCTCACTCATACATTTAGGTGTTTGTAACCATGAGCCATATACTCTCCTTCAGACAGCCTCAGACTTTGGCTTTGGTGATAACTGGCTGTCTCATCTGCTACTCTGCTGGGGTAGCCATCCGTCTCCTCATGTTTCTTCTCCCATGTGTAGAGGGCCTTGCTATGTTTGGGAGACCCACAGAATTTTAGAAGAGGATAGGCCGGGTCTCAGGCTATTAATGTCTGTGCATTTGGGGATCTGTACATGCACAGAAATCCTCAGAGAATGATACACTTAAGTTGATAGAGAAAACGCAAACAGTGGATGCATTACAATGCTGCTGGACAATAGAGGCTTAGATTTGGGTTCTGCTGGGAATGTTAAACCTGCGTTTATACAGACGTGGCCGAGTATTAGGTACAAGAGGGCTCCTGCAGCGACACACGTCAGGGTCACAGCCAGCAGAGAAACGTGGCATGTGCAGTGCTCAGCACAGCACCCCACCCATCTCCTAGGTGCTGCCCCGCAGAATGCCTGAGGGAGTGGTTGCCAGACAGTGCATGTATTCCCATTATTACAGCCAATAGCAGAGGCTGGGAGACAGCGCTTTGTTGCTGGAGACTCGCCTGAGTTGCAGGAGACTTGTAGGTTTGCTACAGTACCATCATCCCTCCCTATTAATCCCCAACGCCATCTTCCTTTACAGGCGATTATAAGAAAGTATAAATAATGTACATGGTGTACTGGCAATCTATAATGTCCCTTGCCCAGGTTTGCCACTTGTATTGTCCTCCTCTGCCACCTCCATCATGTCCTTCTCACTATTCACTTCCATTGTAAAGTGTCCTGTTAGGCCATTGCTCCACTCACCAACCTTATAACTTATGCACAGTGTTTCTGGTAGAAGCACTCAGCTTTCTCTACCATAAATACGTGCTTGCTGCACACCTGGAAAAGGAGTCCATGTCATAAAGGACACCTTCATCCAGTCCTGTTTGTCTAGACAACAGCACTGCTGCATGATGGGAATTCTAACACTTAACGGGACATATTTAATTTAGTTGGACACGTGACACTACAACTCCCAGAATACAACATTGTTGGCTAAAATGCCAGGTAGGGCAAAAGATGAGGGCATTGGCATGGATCCACTCCAGTTGGCAGCAATGACTCCTGTCCCCAAAGAAACAGCCTAGGAGGCTACTCACCTCATATGGCTCTTGCCAAGTCATTACTCCCCAGTGATCGTGGGTGGCTTCCTCTCCGGTGATCGTGGGTGGATTCCTCTCCAGTGATCTTGGGTGGCTTCCTCTCCAGTGATCTTGGGTGGCTTCCTCTCCAGTGATCTTGGGTGGATTTCTCCCTAGAGATCATGAATGGATTATTCTGCAGTGACCTCTTGCAGGATTCAGAGCAAACCCACTAAGGAAGAGAGGAAGGTCCCAGGAGACTGGGTGCTGTGGAGGGTCCCAGGACTGCACTGAGGCTGCGCAGAACACGAGATACTAATCACCAAGAACATGAGACAACAATCACCAAGAACAAGAGACACTACTCCCCAGAGCATGCGCAGAGACTATCACCACTGAAGCTCCAAAAGTCTGCGTTAATTGACTGTTAGAACACCCCACGCCCCCTGTAGCCCCCCAGGAACCACTCTGAGAAAGAGTGAGAGTAATCTCCTTGTCAGATATCAGCTAAATGCCCGTTTTACAGGCCGGCTATTGGCCAGCTCCTCCTGGGCATCTGTCTACATTCTCTCATTAAATGCCATGTTTAATGTGCTGGAGCATCAGGGATAGGCCCGCCCTGAAATGCAAAATGCTGCTTAACATGTCCCAGGAACTTCGCAGGCAGTTGCAATGTTTAAATAACAGTTCCCAAGCAGTTCTAAGCATTTCCCTTCTACAAGCAGTTAATGTATCTCTCCATCCGTGTTTCTCTCTCTCGCCCGGCAGGTCAAGGAGAGTGAGGCCGAGGTGGAAGCAGAAGAACCAGGTGACTCCAATTCCATGCAGAGCAAGAAGTCCAGTCCAGGCGTACCAGTGATCCTGTGGGGGGGGGGGGGGGGGCATGAACATTTAAGGTGGGGGCATTGGGAGTGGATCATGCGCCAGTGGCAAGGAGAGTCCCTGATAACTGCCTTATGCAACCATAAGCAGGCACTAGTAGGAGGCAAGTCTCTGCGGTAACGGAATCAGAGAAGTACTTATCCAGAAGAACGACTCTAACCTGGATGAAGCCATGACATTGCACATGGAGCAGAAGAAAAGGGACAGCGCAAGAAGACAGAGAGGGAAGACAATCAAGAACACACACCATTGACAATTAGACAATTAGTGAAGTGCACAGCAGGATAATGGAGACGACTCTCACTGTATCTTGTAATGTGACACAGCCATAATGTTGACAGATACACCAGTGTTAATGAAAACAGGTGTACTCTTGTCCGTGATTTGCACTACACATCTGGGCTGATGTTTGCATTTATGTCCTGCACCCACAACATTGGATATTAAAAAAACATCGCCATCTTCATCCGTACACTTCCTGCCACCTTCCTGTAATGATGATTACACCTGCATAACCTTTCGCTTCCTTCTTCTGCAAGGCTGTCATTGTTTTCCATTCCCTCGTGAGGAAAGCGGTGGCAGCTGAGCTCTGCATGCTTTAGCAAAATGATTGATGCGTCCACATCAGACACATGTGTGTTCCATCACCTGGGCACTCCTCAGTATGTGGCAGGGTATAGCTGCAATAAGGACATGTAGCACCTGGATCCGGTGACTTGCTGGATTCCCTTCAGGGAATGCTTTTGGTGGACCTTTAGTGACTGCATATGTTTCCTCAATGTTAATGCTCTCAGCTCTGCCAATTAATGGGATCTGCCAAGTTCAAGTATTCTCGTGAGGCTGATGCCTGGTTCACGTAAGATTTGTTTGCGTAATTTTACTGAGAAGCATCCTTGAATTACTTGCAAACGTATTTCCTCCTCTTTGTTCAGAGTAACACAAGTGAACGCAAGTTGTCTCAAGTGCGCATGAAACACATCCAACACCTCTTCTTCTTATTCCTGCTTGGCATCTCGCAAGAGAAAACATTCATAGTCCACATTAACCATTCGACTGAATTAGTTACTCAGCCCCACTTTCACAGCTTGATATGAGTTGTCGCGGGGTTCAATGTCTTGAAGATCCTGTGCACAGCAGGAGATGCTGGATACAGAAGGGTGGGTCACATAGCGCTATCATTCACCCCTTCCATGGCATAGAAATACCTCCCTAGGTGCTCCACCCATACTGCCCATCTTGTGCCTTGGCTGGATGGTGAACCCAGAATGTCAAATTTCATCAAAGGGGCCAAAGACCCCTGTCATTTGGGAGCCATAGCTTGTCCAGCAGCACCCCCTTCATCATCACCCATCTCGACACACTATGTTCTTGTAATACTACACCATCGTCACAAGCTTCATAGACACACAACATCCAGTGGGTGTTAACCAATTAAGGATGATGACCCTAAGACTAATGAGTTTGTGGTGTGTGACCAGCTAGCCTCTCTCAGAAGCACAGCTTAAGGAATTGCTTGGCTATTCTGAGTTTTTCTTTCCTTTTTCCTTTCATACAACCCCTGCAAGGCACACAAGCACACCCTTGAGGAGCCGCAACCTCAGGGCATTCACAGAGATCTGCCCTACCTGAGCGTAGTACAAGGTGTCTTATTGTATAAAGCGTATAAGATGCGGGGCTGCTCCCATTGGCCTTCGGATCTTATTCCGGCAAAACAGCAGAGGTGATGGCTGGAAGGTTTAGAATAAATCGTAACCTTGCTTTGGGCAACCATCCAGACTATCGTTCTTCACCTGCCAAGCTATTACAAAAGAGGAAAGACCATATGCAAAACAGGCATGGTCCCACCCACAAAAGAGGTAGTCCAGCCCGAACTGTTTGTTCACATCCCTTCTGCACGAGACCACAAGCTTCCCCAGACATGTTTCGACCTCACTGAGCCTCATTAGTTTGGGCAGGGCTGCTCCCATTGGTGGCAGTACCTGACTGATTTGCATATTGCTGGACCCCTTTTGTAATGGTGCAGGGGGGCTAGAAAACTGTGGTGTGGAAGGTTGCCCAGAGCAATGCCAGATTAATTCAAAACCATCCACCCATCACTTTTGTGGTCACAGTTTGTCTCTCCATGTGAGAGAGGGTATGGCCAGACGTGGGTCCCTTGCTCGCAGTGCCATAGGGAACCAAGCTGCACCTCACTGAGGACGCCCAACAAGACGGAAACATGTCTGTGGTTCTTGTGTTTCAGTGCAGAGAGGACCTGGCCTAGCAGTTTGGCCAGCGCTGCTCCCATTGGTGGCAGTACATGACTGATTCGCATATGGCTGGACCCCATTTGTAATGGTGCAGGCGGGCTAGTAAACTGTGGTGTGGAAGGTTGCCCTGAGCAATGCAAGTGGTTCAGGTGAATTCAAGAACTTCCACCCATCACTTTTTGGGTCCACATTTGACTCAGACATTGCTGGGCTTCGGGCTAGTCGTCTGCGCATCACCACACTTTGTCGGGGTGCACATAGTTGGGTTCTTCGGCTTTAGTACTTTAGCAGGTGACAGAAGTCTTTCCCTTCATCTTCAATGTTGCATAAGCATGGGTGTCTGTGGTTCAAAGCCCCACACCTGTCACTGCTCGATAATACAATGGGTCAACAAAGACACTGGAAACAAGTGCATTTCGGTATCTGTGTCTGCTCGTGCTCTAACATGCCCACGTCATGTGATGCTCCTTTTATATCATGAACACCATCACGTACGAGGACATTCCTTTAAAGCCATATACGGTATAACAGTCATTTAAGGGACCTTTACAGGCCATTCATTGGTGAGCTCACTTTGGGTATCGTTGTTTGCTTTCTCTTCTTAAGTACTATGGAGCTCATTTTGCAAAAGGTGTTGCATAAATGTAATGCGCAAAAGTCATGTGTTAGACTTTTGTGCATTTCATTTCTGTTACACCTCATTTTCATTCATTTGCATGGCAAAATTAATTCCATCTTCCCCTCCACTCCACCATACAAATACATAGATGCCAACTTTTCAAAGTGAGCTTGAGGGTCACATGTCGATTACACCCCCTCCCGCTTACACCCTGACAAACACATCTGTATATTTGGGAAATGTGCATAGTCCGCCCACCACCATACAAGGGCATATGTCCTTCGGGTTCCACATCCCAAGTCCCTTGGGTTCCAAATCAACAAACAGCTCTCCTTCAGGGCATACACAGCTAATAAAAACTCAGCTTATTATCAACTCTCCCTCCTGTGGAAAGTCAAACCCTTCCACCCTCCGGATAGCTTTAGATACACTGTTCAAGCACTGGCCCTATCCCAACTGGATGGGGGACATGCCCTACTCAAAGAGCTCCCATCATCCTCCCTTGTGTCCCTGAGAAGTCTCCTACACATGCCACATGCCTCATCAAGGGTCTACACAGATGCAACCACATCATCCTGGCTCTCATTGAGATTCAAGGGCTCCCACCGCATGTACAAATCACCTTCAAGTCTCTCTGAATCATCTATAAAGCAGTCGCTCTCAAGTCACCCAGGTACCTCGCAGAGAAACTCAGCATGTCTGGCGGACAATGCACCACCAGAAACCAGGACACGTGCAACTTGAAATCTCCTGCTGCAAAAAGTATAGGATCAGAAAACAAGTCTTCTCTGCCTACGCCTTAAGACTATGGGAACTCCTCCCCGTCAGCATCCGACTCGCCCCCACATTCCTACAATTCCGATAAGAACTCAAGACCCACCTCTTCAAGGAGCCTCTCCTCCTCAAGACGGAGGCCATCATGTCACCCCCCCATGCCATCTGACATGCTAGATGCCGTCCAAACCTCTCCTCCCCAACACCCTGTACAGCTGTACCCTGGCTCTGTGCCACTCTGTATTCTACCCCTGCTGTATATCTGTTCAGTTATTACCTCTGAAAAGCTCTCTGTTATGCATCTGTACGGTTGTATACCTCTGCAAAGTGCTCAGTTGCTTCTCGAAGTTAGGTTGATGCTCAATAAATACAATAATAATAATGTAAATGTGTAAACATGTTGAATATAGCTGACTCACATATTGTTAGGTTCCACCCTAAAACACTGCATTACGGTTCGAATGTATGCCATTTTGTGCCTTTCATCACAGTGCCTGTCCTGCAGCGTTGGAAATTACCATGGCAATGTTGGAGACCTCTGTATACCAGGTCTCGCTACCTTGTTCCTGTAATTGCCAAGGGTACAGCTGTGCATGCTAGTGCATGACAGCAAGACGTAGCATGCCCCACCTCCTTTTCGGATATATTGCTGCACTTGTCCGAAAGCTAATTGATTCTGGTTGAAGTTGCATTCTTGCTTCAGTTCCTTGCTTTCTTGTATACAGATCATCCCACCTGTTATTGGACCCACACTGCCTGCCTAACGCTGATCATCTGCACTGTACCTGGACTGCCTTTTGTTTGCTGTTTGGAAACCTCACCATCTGCCCAACGATGACCCTCTGCACCATACCTAGACTCCTTTGCCTGCTGTTTGCAAACATCATTGCCCGCTACCTACCAAACTCCTTTTTCTTACCGAACTGCTTCATGACTTCCTACAACGTAAGTGCATGGACAGAAGACGCTTCCTGATATATGTGCACCTTCCCAGTTGTTCAGGTGTCCTCATGCCTTCGGGAAACAGGTCCCACTAACATTCCTATTCCTTCCACGTACATTTCCTGGATTGGAAAACCTGGACTAATATTCTCCATCCTGTTCTCCCCTTTACGCTTTGGCTGTTAAGACTCTCATTCTCCCATTAATCATATATTGTCTGAGAACTCTCCCTAGTAGCTAAAATGCTCTTCTGTTACTCTAGTCATTCCAGACCTCCCTGGTGATTCTCTGGCTACCACTCATCGTGCAACTAGACCAATAGCACCCAGAGTAGAAGAATCACTCCTCAGTAAAGAGGTTAGCCACACTCTTCTACTGAGCACTCCTTGTTGGTTATTGCCTGCTCATCCAGCTAATTACTGTTCCTTTTTGTTCCTAGAGCTGGCATTGTTTGTGGTGCTTCTGCCCTTTTCTTCTGATTAATTAACCCATATTTTAGTAAATCATACCTAATTGATGGGTACATTGATAGGAAGAACTCCCTCCTGGTGAAGAGACCTTGACTTGTGGTCTGGGTTCCATCCCAGATCCATGGTCAAGATCCATGACCAACCGTTTTGGTTCGGTTATCCAGAGTCTAGCTAGAGTGAAGAAGAGTCGGGTGAGATACGATTCTGGTGAGTTGCAGTAGGTTGTGCTTGGTAAGACACAACAAATCTCGACAACCTCATCACCTTCCTTGACCATGACCTTTTAGCCATCACTGACTCCTGGCTAAAGGCAGCTGCCGGCCTGACCCTGTCCCTTGCCATCCTCCTTGGATTTTCTATCCTCAGAACAGATAGACTAGACACAAAAGGAAGGGGTGTTGCCCTGATCTACAAGGACTCCCTCAAAATCAGACAATGTACATCCAAAATAAAGGGTAACTGTGACCTACTACCCGCAAAACTGACCTTCTCCCATACCTGCACAATCCTATTCAACATTCTCTATAGACCGCATAGACCAATGACCACATTTGACAAAGACCTTTACACATACTTAATGCTAACCTCACGGCCACCTCTAAAGTCATCCGCCTGGGTGACTTGAACCTGGGCTTAAATGACCCCACTGACTACAAGGCCTCATCCTTAGCAAACTCTCCAAGTGCCCTATGCTTCACTCACCGCATCAATGCCCCACTCATGTCAAAGGCCGCACCGTCGACTAGCTCACTGTCCTCAACTGAAAACTAGACGTCAGCGCCATCTCCCCATGCCCCAGGTCAGACCACTATGTCGTGACATTTTCCATCCTACGGCCATTGGACAACTTGATGGTGAACCCTCCCCGCCCCCACCCGCCTCCCACTTGGCCTGGGAGCTCTTGTAAAATTACCAAGGACAGCATCACGCCACTATCAGACCTCCAACCCAACCACTTCCTCCACCTGGCCAACAACCCAGTTGCACTGGCTGTCATCTACCTAAAAACACTGACCACAGTGGTAGACATTGTCGCCCCTCTAGCCATCTGCAAAGCCAAAGCTCTGACCCACAGCAACTCTTTCTTGGTTCTCTAGTGAGCTACAAGAGCGGAGAGCCAAGAAACGCCAGCCCGAAGCCTCCTGGAAAATGTCCCAATCTGAAGCCTTACGAAGTCCTCTTCAAATTGGCTGCTAAGATATACAAATCATCCATCATTCAAGCCAAAGCTACCTCATACAACCACAGAATAGCCAATGCTAATTCTGACTCGGAATAACTTTTCTCCATCCTCGGGGAGCTAGAATCACCAGCCCCACCACCCCCTGGCATCACCAAGGATAAAACCTGGTGGCCCAACATCCAAAAGGCCCTTTCAACAAAATTACCACCCTACACGACAAAATCCTCACAACACCTTTTACAATCACCACCCTCCCACTAATTCATCCCCCACTCACCACACCCCACACCCCTGCCCCTTTCCAATTTCATCAAGTATCGGAAAGTGAAGTGACTGACATCGTCAAGAACCTCAAACTGTCCAAATGCAAGGGGGACACCTGCCTAGCCCCATTCATAAAGGACTGTACTGAGGCCCTCATCCCCTTTATCAATGCCTCCTTCACATCGAGCCTAGTTCCTGCCTCCCTCAAGCAAGCCTGGGTCCTCCCACTTCTAAAAAAATATTACACTAGACACAGCAATCCAAAGCAATCACCACCAATTACCACAGTTCCCTTTCTGTTGAAAATCCTACACAGGGCCGCCTACAACCAAATCCAACACTATCTGGAAAGCAAGCACATCCTAGGGCTGCGCCAATCAGGATTACAACCAGGCCACAGAACAGAATCAGCCTTGTTGGACCTCAAGAATCAAGTCAACAAAATCAAAGACGATGGCAAACCCACCTGTAAAGACTGGAGGGGGTTTGTCTGTACTCCTGCCCTCTATATGGCAGAGTAGAAGCACAGAGCACCCAAGATTCTCTATAGGGTAGCAATGGACGAGCAATCAAGGTTAAGCTCTAAGGAGGTGATGCAGGCTGGTTCTTAAGTACAGTGTAGTCCCCAAGCACCCACAAAGGAATGTCCACACACTATGTTAGTGAAAAACACAGTTCTTTATATAAATAATGCTTTGATTATGTACACATACAATGACACCCTTTGTGCACAGGCATTTTAAAATGGTGAATATATACAGTCTCTATGTGCTACCACAATTACATCTTTGATTCCATTAAAATGAATCAACTGTAGACAGTTTCAAATGACATACAAATAAATTAATAAGGCGAACCAACAATAGACTTGAGGAGGATAACAAGTTGGTAAAACAATTGGCATAATACTGGCCCGGTTTACCTAGACATAGTTCTGTGTGAGGATCCCCCCAAATGGGCAACCTGTAAATTAAGATATACTGACAAGCCCACTCCATATAATGTTAAGCAGAGTCTTATTTCCTTCTACAAATGTTCTACTCCCCCAATGTACCTGGTTTAGCAGAGTTTGACGACGGGTCGTCGACGGATCCTTCTTGAGTGAATGATCTTTAGCAGTAGCCACATACCGTCTATATCCCTCGAAGAAAAGGTGAACAATGGTGTTGAGGCAGCAGCTTCGGTCCTTGTGGTAGTCATCGACGATCGGTCATGGACGTCCTGCGAAGATCGGGCGTGCAGTGCACCTCGACGATGATAGTTTGTTGCCGCAAAGAGTCAATGAAGAACCTAGGCCCAGCAAGGGCGTCGGGTCGGAGGTGGCTGGTGTCTGCGATCGGGACTCGACCACGGCTGGCTTTTGTATCTTCGTTAGCTTCTTTGAGGACTTCGGGTGGCGGGAAACCCACCAGTGGATTATCCTCTTTCGTCAGCGACCTCGACTTTCTCCGGCGGGACTGTGATGAGCAAGGGAGTCTTATATTCAAATGTCTTAGGCAATGGAGCGTTGCGGCTCCGGTCATTGGCGGGAATGGGTTCAAGCTGTCCCCGGCTCTGGGCAACATGGTTTCGATGGGCCTCCAGCGGTTATGGTGATCCTCCAAACCCTAGTCGATGATGATGGACTTCGATGGCATCAATGTCTGGGTGCTGCGCTTCGAGATTCCTCGGCGTCCTCGTCTCTGGTTGGCAGCCTTTCGAGGGCTGATTTCCAGGGAGCCTTGGCAAAGGTTACATGGTCCCTCATAGCTGGAGAAGAGGTCTCCTAGCCAGGTGCTCTCTTGGATCAGTTTCTTGAAGGCACAACAGCTTTCAGATTGCATCTAAGGGAAACAGCAGTTAACCTTCTTCTTCTGGCTCGGCTTCGAGATCAAGCATCAAGTTTCGACTTCAGCTTCTGAACGATTTCCATCAGTGACAGGTCCCCAGATATACTGTTTGGTCTCTCATTCACTCTGCTGGGTCACACTCAGGCAACCAGGCAACCAATCATTCAGAAGGGCATTCAGGCAGGCAGCCAATCAGGCTCACAGTGCATTCAGGCCATTCTTCTCAATCCAGACACTCATAGCAAGGAATGTGGATTGCGACAAGCACCCAGACATTCAGTACTCCACACTGCATTCATACCAGTTTCGGGCAGGGCTGTCTCAGTCATTGTGTCAAACACCAGAAACTAGAAACCCATAACATGAAATGCGTATTTGTCACACACTCCATTCACCCAGGTTCCACCCCACGGGCATACCCACAACATACAGTCATTGGGAAGGCTCCAGCCAGTCTGGCCTGGGCTTCCCCACAATACCATGTATGCAACTTCCACTTAAAAGCCAGTCAGGTGAAGGGACAGAGCCAGGAGTTCCCTGGACTGTGGGAAAACAAGGTAACAGGCAATATCAGGAATCAACTGATTCAAGTGGCAGGGCATGGGTATCCCAAAATGGAGGATACTCAGAGCACTTGTCAAATTCAGCATGGAGCTGCCACCAGCCCATACTCTGCTCTATGGGCCACACACACATGCACAAAAACATACACTAGGGGCACAGGGTTGTACCGATACCCAGGGGTGCCATATGGGAATCCCAAGGGTCTGTTCACCAAACCGAAAAGAGGAAGAGCTGCACTGCCAGGAGTCCCACATGGACTCCTGTGCAGAAAATAACACAGAACACATATGATAAAAGGACTACAGGACAAGGACATGCAGGCCATATCCCTCCAATGCATTTCCAGCATCACACCGACCTCCTCCTCCTCCTATTAGACATATCAGCTACCTTCGACCTAGTGGACCACAACACACTCTGCCATCATCTCACATCAGCAGCCAGTTTTGCATCAGAAGCCACATCCTGGATTGCCTCCTTCCTGGCTGGCAGATCAGAGTCTTCTACGAAGTTGCCTGTGCCCCACCATCCCCTATATCTTATGGTGTGTCCCAAGGTTCCTGCCTTTCTCTGACACTCTATAACATTTTCACCAAGCCCCTCTGCGTTTTCCTGGACTCCATCGGCATTTCCTACACAAACTATGGTGATGACACCCAAATTCTACTACCACTTAATGACAGCCACACATAGCACTAAACAGAATCTATCTTACAATCCAAGCTTTGATGGCAGCCAACAGCCTCTATCTCAATGACGAGAAGACAGAGATCTTACAAGTTGGGCCAAAAATCGGTAATAACAAATTGTGACCCCCAATATACCAATTTCAGCATCAACAGACTGCAGATACCTGTCTCAACATCAGTGAAAACTCCACGGGTGTGCTTAGAATCTTCACTCTCCCTGACACGCCAGGTCAACACCATTGCCACATCAGCAGCATACATGACAAAGTTAATTAATGATGCTAACCTTTCCCTAAACCAAACAGTTGCCTCACTGTTGCCAGAGCCACTATCAGGGCCAGACTAGATTACTGCAGTGCCCTCTTTGCAGGTACACCGGCGCACAAAATCCACAAGCTCCAAGTGATACTAAACAATGCCACCTGAGCTGCTCTTAACATTCTCAAAGGAGAGCACATATCCAAGGCCAGAAGGAGCATCCATTGGTTGTCAGTCAAGGAAAGAATTATCTTTAAAACCTTATCTAGCACACGCATGCATATCCAATGCCGCTCCACTATACCTTGCACAAAGATTCCGCAAAGCCCGAACCACCAGACCCGTCAAAGGACATACACCCACAGACTGGTCCCACCCAAATACAAAAGGGTAACGAGTGGGGGGCACCAGATTCCCATCTGTAGCAGCTAACCAATGGAACTCCCTCCCTCCACATCTAAGAGAATAACCCTGCTAGTGGACATTTGCTTGTGGCCTACTATTTGTAGCATCCAAGCTGCAACCTGCGAGGGAAACATTCCACGTTCTGGGCATCCAGCCTAGCATTCTCCTCTGGCAAGTGACGTCAACAGTCCAGTCTTTTCAACGTAGCAAAGAAGAACCAATCCTTGGTTTGAGACCTACCTTTGAGCCACATGTACCATAACAAACTGAAGAATTTTTGAGGTGTGTTTTGGTGTTCGCATTGTGGATTGAGTAGTAGGGTATCAAGGCCTCATTCACATCTTGTATTTGACTGTTTTGCTTAAACACAGCAACAAAGGTGATTACAAGGCCTACACAAGACCCGCTTGAAAATGCAGTGAGCCGTCGTGCAAAACCCAATAGTGGCAGCCAGACCTAATCAGGGACACCAACACTTACTCCACCATGCCTTCGGAACCTGGAAGAGTCATACGTTTCTTTGATGGCACCATGGTCTGTACTAGGTGCCCCTACAAATTGACATTGTTGGCAAGCCTGCCAAGCCTTGCTTTTGCATCCAGGAAACATTGCATGCAAAAGAGCTGTGAGTGGAAAGACATGCTGGACCTTCATACCCAGCATAGTCATGGAGAGGAATTGCACATCGAGCAGAGACAGCATGGACCTTCATACCCAGCATAGTCATGGAGAGGAATTGCACATCGAGCAGAGACAGCATGGACCTTCATACCCAGCATAGTCATGGAGAGGAATTGCACATCGAGCAGAGACAGCATGGACCTTCATACCCAGCATAGTCATGGAGAGGAATTGCACATCGAGCAGAGACAGAATGGACCTTCATACCCAGCATAGTCATGGATACCCAGCATAGTCATGGAGAGGAATTGCACATCGAGCAAAGACATGCTGGACCTTCATACCCAGCATAGTCATGGAGAGGAATTGCACATCGAGCAGAGACAGCATGGACCTTCATACCCAGCATAGTCATGGAGAGGAATTGCACATCGAGCAGAGACAGCATGGACCTTCATACCCAGCATAGTCATGGAGATGAATTGCACATCGAGCAGAGACAGCATGGACCTTCATACCCAGCATAGTCATGGAGAGGAATTGCACATCGAGCAGAGACAGAATGGACCTTCATACCCAGCATAGTCATGGATACCCAGCATAGTCATGGAGAGGAATTGCACATCAAGCAGAGACAGCATGGACCTTCATACCCAGCATAGTCATGGAGAGGAATTGCACATCGAGCAGAGACAGCATGGACCTTCATACCCAGCATAGTCATGGAGAGGAATTGCACATCGAGCAGAGACAGCATGGACCTTCATACCCAGCATAGTCATGGAGAGGAATTGCACATCGAGCAGAGACAGAATGGACCTTCATACCCAGCATAGTCATGGAGAGGAATTGCACATCGAGCAGAGACAGAATGGACCTTCAACAAGAGATGCCAGAAGAACCAGTGAGATTTCCAGAAAGCCTCCGGCCGGCTAATGAAGTGACTGATCAGGATAGAGATGATAATGGTCTCATGGTTCAGAATCAGTTAGCAAATCCAGAAGCTGTGCTACCTGATGTAATATTAGTAGATGATGGGATTCCAGACACAGATGAGAATGGCATTAATGGCACCAATGCTGCAAATATAAATGAGTTAATTGAAATTGCTTACAATTTTGAAGATTTAGATGTAAGCAAGAGTACTTTAGGAATCAGTGGGCATCATTATAAGAATTCCGGTCTGGTAACAATGGTGGTAAGCTACCGGCATCGTTGTTACCGGAACGGCATACTCCGAGTTCTGAAAGTGGGTGCTTTCAGCTTGCCAGGTCTGACCTGGCGGGCGGGCGGAACGGCACCCGCTCGCAGACCTTGATGGTAGCACCAGCACCATACATGAATGGTGCTGGTGCTACCGTCCTCCCCATTCCCATTGTGTCCAATGGCACTCGAATGGCAATGAGGAGTAATTTTTTCCGGTGCCCAGCAAATGGGAATTACTGGAACCGTCAGGGCTATAATGCCCCGGTAAGTCCCCATTGCCGGGCGCCGGATAAAAATGACTCCGGCAGCAGCCATGCCGTTTTTACCAGCAAGGCTACCACCAGACTCATAATGAGGCTGCGTATCTTCCATTGGGACACAAGCAGATAACATTGTGCATGTTTTTGTTGATTATTATATTGGTCATTAGAGTTGATTGAAAGGGGTCTCCTCCGTTGCGGGGAAAGATGGCACTATGTAGTATTGTAAGAGTTTTGATGAGATATTGAAGGGAACACCTCCAGTGGGAGGAAAGATGATGTCATAAGTAGAATAGAATTGTGAATTTGTTTGGGAACTCCTGTTAGGGGATGAAAGACCGTGCTGTGCATAGGTAGGATATTCGTTTTTTGTTGGCCCGCAAAGTGGGTGCGGGAGAATGTTATTTCTTTGTATATAGGAGTGAGTTTTGGTTTTGTGTAGGTGAGGCTCTTAATCTAGAAAATACCCTACCATAGCATAGATGGTATATTATGTTGGCCGAAAACCAATCATATCATATGGCCAGCATCGCCAGTACAGAATCGGCAGCAGAACCATAGAGCATCCATTTTGTGCCCACAGAATCCGCCATTTTGCTTTCTCTTGCTTTTCTGTTTAAATGCTTTGCTAAAATTAATTATATTTTGTTCTGCTCCTGCACAGAGCAAGGCCACAATTTACATGTTGAGAGACCAGCCCAGACCAGCCCAGACAGAAATACATTGTTTTCCTCCCTCACAATTCCTTGAAGGCGAGCAGAGAGGCATTTAATCACCAAGCCAGGTGCCAGCTGGTCTTGCTGAAACTGCAGAAACTGTAGAAATAGGCCGTTAAATGCATGAATTATGCTCTCCTCACGGCCCCCCTTTCTGGGCCCTCTTAGATCAAACTGACCTCTAGCTCACGAATAGAAACTAGAAGATAGCAAGCCTTGGAATGTGTCTCTCCTACGAACACAGTTTGCTCACTGAACAAGAGCATTATGTTCTCTGTAACAAAGAATCCTGTCTGTGCCTTTGCAAATTGCAACTGTTGCTTAAGCTAGAAATATAGATTAACAAAGAAACGTCTTAGAAGGTGTCATATTCGTCATAATTGTCAATCACCAAACCCTTGTTCTGGAAGATACATTATGGGCGGTTTTTGGTGTGTCACAAACTGATTGTATGATGGTCCTTTTGTATATATGTCACTGCTGTAGAATGCTCGCTCTCTTGCGTCTCACGAGGTCTGGGTGACACACGTTGCGAGACTTGAGATCCAGTCGGCCGACTGAGACTATTTGCTTTGCAATAAACCCTAGATTTTGGGAATTGAAACTTGTGTCTGGTGTATCAGTTCATGTATTGTGTTTACACCTTATTCCCATGCGCGAAGGTCTTCAGGGCCTATCAAATAATGGCACCCGAATACAGACCCTCCCCCATTTGCTCTATCATGTACGTTGAATTTGAAGAAGGCGGAAAAAAATCTAATCGAGGACGAGGCCGTCGAGCCGGAATCGAGAGGTGTTCGGGGTGCCCCTGTGAAAGTGATGAGAGACTCCTTTGCAGATCTGTAAACAACTGGTCCCTGATCGACGTGTCTGGCCAGAGAGCAAGAAGGCGAGGGTCCCGAAACGAGGCAGATTGAGCCAGATACGCAGTCACGATGATCCTTGGTTGCGTCTGTATACGGACGAATTGCGTCTTGAGAGACGAGCAGATTGATCAGGTGAGTCGTGCCCCGATTCTAACAGCCCTGATATTGGTTGAGAGTTGCTCTTGCAAGATCAAACACCCAGGGTAAGGTACGAATAAGATCAAACATGCCTGGGAAATTGTCTTCCTGTCTAGTAGGATTTTTCCACTGCGGTAGACAATCTTTGGAAACTGGCCAGGCTACGCCACCCGTAGGGTCGCTAGCGTTCGAGATGTATGTGAAGTATGGAATAGGGGCAATAATGTTTAATGAAATTTGGCATAGGCAAACCAGTAGAACAATATTGGTGGACACGCAGCTGGAAGGGATGGGGTTAATTGGTATGATGGAAACTCAGAGCACCTATGCAGTAAATTGCCACAGTATAGAGATAAAATAATAAAGTACCACATAGAGTAGGTGCAGGACACGGCAGGAAACATTTTCAAATCCTGGCCTGCAGAGGGTACCTTTGAAAGGGATATTGTGGAGAACATGTACTCATATTTATTGACCGCACACGGTAAAACACTGAAGAGTAGACAAAGCATATTAGAGTTGTGTAAATGTTTGAGGAGGAGGAAGCTCACGCCAAAATAGCAGTTGACAGTACTGACACGGTTATCATACCATCAGCCCTGATCCCTCATGGGTTCTTTTCAGTATTGCACCCCACGGTGGGCTACATCAACCCCCAGTACCTCCAGCTGAGGATCAAAAAGGGGCAATCAAGAAGAAAACTGGGGCAAATACGACTACTACAGCGGGTACCTCTAGTAACAGAACTACTACCCCCACAGCAGCAGATGCTGTTAGGAGCACACTACTTTCAGAGATGGGAGGAGCGTGAAAAGGCAGATAGACAACATACTGAAAGAAGCAGAGGCAAACTGTGCAAGAGCTGAACAGGAACACAGGAGGTGGGGCGGCGCGCAGGGATCACACCAGACACTTGGACGACAGGAAAAATTATGTTTAAATTGGACAGTAAACCTAGTTCAGAAGTGAAACTCCCCACTTTAGGACCAGTGGATAGTGATTCCACAGATGACGATTGTCAAGTAGAGGAGGACAAAGGGGAGGAGGCAGCAGGAGGAGATGGCGAGAGGGTGAGAGATAGAGAGAGGGAGAGAGAGAGAGAGAGAGAGAGAGAGAGAGAGAGAGAGAGAGAGAGAGAGAGAGAGAGATAGGGTACATATATTGGTCGTAACAATTTAGGGAACAGCAACCCAAGATAGCAGTAGCAAGTAGCATGACGGGTGACAGCGCATCACAGCCTCAGTAGCAGTTACCCCTATTACAGTAAGGTTTAGGGGGATCACAGTACGTACCTTGGCCAAATATGAATTAGGAAAATATAATTAACAGCTTGCTGCCCCTCACAACAATAGAAGGCAAATGGATCTATGCTCTCGAGAAAGAGACATCAAGGATTACCTTGGCTATAGGTGATATGAAAAGCTTATTCACCTCTTTAATGGGCAAGCAGGTCACAACATTTGAAAATGGGCAGGATATGAAGGGGGATTATTGAGCAGTAATCACCAGGATGGTGCAAATTCAATAACTGTTGAGCACATATTTGAAAAGTATTAAAGGATATGTACCCAAATACCTCAGACATGCAGTCTATTTTAGCACACACTATGTGACCAGATGAGGATCTGCATAATACATACAGCAGATACAGGCAATGCGGAGGGTGGAGATGCAACAGCTATGGGATAGGAAAATTCCAGTTTCTATCAAATATTATCAAGGGTTGCCCCCGCAGACGTGCCGGCAGAGTTGGGGAAGGTGGTAGGAATGGAGACAAAAGGATCGGCCAAAATACGAGCACCATTGTAGAGCGAAGCAGGAAAAGGAGAATAATACTGAAGAACATGCACTAAAAGCAGAAGTGAAACTGGTACAAACGAAATTAGCAACATTTATCATGGAATGATAATGAAATCTATCCCTGTTAAAGCCTTGCATTATGAGCTGGGACTACTAAGATGGAATTTGTGGATCCGGCGGCGCAGGTTGTCCCTCTACAGAAGACTTGTTCATGATTCGGGAGACAACCTTTATAGAATCTTGGGACAAGCGGGCAGATTACGAATGGCCCGTTATTACCTCCCTCTTCCCCTCGCGAGACCCGGAAAAGACATCTGGTTTTACCAGACGTCTGATCCGGGTCCCGCAAAGGGAACCTCGTAATCGGCACTCCCGTAATGTAGGGGGCCGGTCCCGTACCGGCCCCCTTCATTCCGGGAGCACCAGGGTCGTAATGAGGCCCAAGGTCTTAAAAGTGGCATGTCTGGACTTGACCAACTGTTAAAATTAAAAATCTCCAGTAAAGAAACCTTGTCAAAGCTGGGGGTGGATACCGACACTTTGATGAATAATCCTGTGTATGTGAAAAAACGACTTCAATGTGTAGATTGGTCTAATACCATTTCTAAGGTGGTTAATTCCAAATGATATTCTCACCTAGTCACCCACCAGAAGGCGGTGGGTGTTGTGGAACTCTACCTGCTAAAATACCCTAGTCGAGTTCTCCACAACGAGATCATGCGATTTCGCTTTAATGTATGTAACACAGGCGAAATCATGGAGATTCGCTCGAGAAATAAATGCAGATTTAATGATGGCCTTTGTACTGTAATATTTTGCTTCCTGTTTTTATTGATTTTATGTAGGATTTTTACACTGCTTTAAATTTTGTAAAGGTTTATTCAAACCAAATACAAATAAAAAAATGTTAAAAAAAATTATCATGGAAAGGACAGTCATTACAAACACTGCTCCAGGGCAACCCGAGCTCAGCACCGTGCAAGGATGGGGAGCACAAGCAGGGTTTATACAGCAGGAGGGGTATTATCCTCCGGGGAGTGTATGTCCAGCAGTGGGGTATTAACCGCAAGGGAATTATCAGCAAGGTGGTTATGGTCCACAGGGTGGATATTTCCTTCAAGGAGGGTATTTTTCAAAAGGTAGGGGAATCCTTCAGAGAGGGAAGGCATTTGGATATGGAGGGGCAAGGCCCAGATTTGGAGGTCCATGTTTTCTTTGTGGGAATATGGGATACTTTGCATGAGAATGTAGGAGCAGACCTCAAGACAAGTATTGCCAGGATGGACCCCTAGCATATCAGACACTTACCTATGCCCTGCAGCGACAGATGCAGCCCCTTCCAATGCAAATACAGCCATAGACGCAGCTAATGCAACACCTACATCCACAGATGCAGCCCCTGCAGACACAAGAACCGTTTCACGTAAATTTTCAACACACCATGTAGCATCTGCCACCAGTAGCACAAGGTCTGCAAAGCACTACCCAGCAACAGCAGTTCCCTCAATATCCACAACTGAACGCCCTCCAAGCACAATCACAAACACCAGCCCAGCAATGGGGCAATAATTTGTTACCCCAGAATGCAGTACCACACTACACAGATGTAACAGTGCTCAGGGGAAGCCCTTTCTCATTCCCAGGAGCATCCACAAGCTCCCACAGAGGGCTCCGATGTGCACAGTCCTTTCGGTAACTGCAGACCTAGAAGAGGAACCAGAGTTTTCAGTGATACAAGCATTCTGCGCATACACCACTTTGCGCAGTACAGCACGCTACACAGTTATTCTTTTTTGCAGTACAGGTATTGTTAGGATGGGTTCCCATGATTAAGGACCAAACGTTTCCATTAGCCACCAAATTCTTATTCAGACTAGCAGTGTACAAGGAAGTAGCAAACAACACCACTATCATTCTTCACTTATCAGAATCACTCACGAAGAAATGCATGGTTGTTTTCCAGGGCACAGATGATGAATGTACTGAAGGGTGCACTGTTTTATGTGTTGACCCAACACAACTATCGGCAGACTTTATGGATGAACAGCTCTTTACTGATGATAACGACACAGGTGAAATGATGTTTCAAATATGCATGCCATGTCAGTTGGTTGTAGAACACAAAGAGGTTCCCCATAAAATATTCATCACAAATCAGCACACTTACAAGAAGATCTAAACAAGGTGCCCAAAGAAATATGGACCAGCGGCCCCCCATGATGTCGGCATGCAAAAGGGAATAGGGGCTGTCCACATCAAGCTGAAACAAGGGGCATATTTACTTTGAGTAAAACATATCCACTGTCAGAGAAAGCGTACAAGGCTATTTATGAAACATTTTTGGCTCTGTGGCGACAAGGAATTATAAAGAGATCAGAATCCCCATGCAACACGGACATAAGCCCTGTAAAGAAAGCAAAAAGAGGGTATTGGAGGATGATTTAGGACCTCTTCCCTTTAAATAGCATTGTAGAGGTGGAATTTACAGTGGTGACGAATCCACTATCATTTTGTGTAATATTCCCACATGAGCAACATGTTTCACAGTAATAGATTTAAAGAATACATGTTTCTCAATTCCATTGCACTCAGACTCACAGTATCTCACTGCATGTCCCTACCACAGGACAAGGTTCCAACGCAGTCATTTACAACAAGGGTACTGCGAATACCCAAGTGTTTTCAATAGAGTACAACAAATGGATTTACTCAAATTCCTAAACAATTTTGACAAAGAAACTTTAAGAACTCCATTTAAATGCTCAATGACCATGCTGGCTTGAGGGTGGTTCACCAAACACATCTGCTTGAACCACAACAGTGAAGTGATTTCGGAGAATAAGGCATTAAAGAAGTGGGTCTCATTGTCAGACTTCAAGACCTCATAAATTCCCCACTGTGGAAAGACCTCCCTCACCAAATCTGTGGCTGCAGAATGAGCATCAGGTTGTAGACAGGGACCAGCCTCAAGCCATGGGGGAAATGGGCAAACCACCACAATGAGATATTGAAAATTATTGCATCTTTGTACTATATGTACAAAATCTATATGGAGCTCCTGAAAAGTCCCCAAAGGCTGGGGCAAAACTCCTCTTACCGTCTACATGGTGTTTCCAGAATTGAATTCCCTTCAAACTACACAACTGCACTCATATTTACTCACCTGTTCTTGGAGGTTTGGTATAAACCATTCCTCCTGGAGCTCTGCTGAGATTTGTCAGAGAGAAGTGTGCGACGGGTAGTGTAGTTGCTCTGGAGCGACAAGAAGCAGCTCTACAGGCATCACTATCTTTCCCGTAAGCTCCAGTCTCCACAGCAAATCCGTGGGTAAGAGGGCACATCCCCTATTTTGCCCAGAGTTCCTTCTATTATTCATGTGCTCTGTCCTGCATTTCTACTATCTGAAGCAAAGGGCCTGCAGTGTACGGGGATGGCAACTGTACCTGCTGGGACACGGTTTCCATTTCATGGCAATCTGTGAATGGCAAATACACAGTTTATTGCCTAATGATGTTTTCTGGCTCCAGGACCGCTATCATCACCTGCCCATCCGAATGCAAATATATATGAAATGGCTTTTTGTAATCTGGGGTTGTCAAGATTGGAGCATTGCTAATCGCAGCCATGAGTTCCTGAGAGCAGGTCACCATCTCTTTGGACCATTCAATCGGACATTTCACCTTCTTAACTCCCTGCAGTTAGAGCCTTGTGTAACAGGAGTAGTCAACGATCCATGAACTACAATGGTTGCAGAGTCCCAGAAACTAATGCATTTGTTTCACTCTCACTGGCTCGGGTGTATTCTTAACTGGGGTGGCTGGCTCAGGCATTACTTTTCTTCCTGCATGCGATATCACTTGCTCCAAATATACTACCTTTATCTGCCAGAATTGCAACTTTTCTTTGTCAACTTTGTCCCCCTTTTCAGCAAGCAGGGTTTGGAGTATTATTCAGTCTCCTTGACACTGCTCTTCTGAAATTCCAGATATTAGTAAATCATCCACATGCTGGATTAATGTACTGGACACATGTAAATTCCCCAAATCAATTTGGACCACCCTATTGAAAACACTCTAAGATTCACAATACCCATGGGACAACCTTGTGTACTTAAATCTCTGCTCACAATATGTAACTACAGTAAGGTACTAGGAATCAGGGCCTAAGGGGACCAAGAAAAATGTTTTTATTAAAATCAATCACAGTGAAGTGGGTGGCCCCAGTAGGGATGTTACAGAGAATGGTAGCAGGATTTGGTACCACCGGAAACCCTGCCTCAACAATGACATTCAGATGGTGATAATCCTGAACCATCCTCCAACTGGACACCTTTGCTTTATTCAAAGGGTAGATGGCCTTGTTACCTAGACACACAGAAGGTTGTAGTATTATACCTTGCTTCAACAACATCATAATGGTCTCATAAATCCCTTCCTTAGCCTCTCTAGACATGGGGTATTGCCTGACATGTGACAATATCACACCAGGTTTCAATTTTACCCGAAATACTGCAACACTCTTTAACAACCCCACATCATGAGGATTGCTGGTCCTCAAGTGGTCTGACACCTTCTCCAAATCCTCCTTCCAATATGGTGATGTATTTTTAACAATGTGAATGGTCTATGGTACTTCCTTTGATCTATTGATATCTGGCATGACACTCCAATTTCAAAAACCATCTCTCATTTGTCTTCAACATCCTCAATCAATTGCTAGTCGGACACATCCCCCAGAGATACAGTGTGATCGATGCATAAAACTGTATGTCAATCTCCACCTTCCTCATTGGTACCTGAGAGAACTACCCTGTCCTTCTTGATAACCACTGCTTCTAAGAGAACGGTAACAATGGTGCCTGGCATGACCTAATGTGATTCAGCAGGTCAAAACAAAAATGTAATCAGTATCCGCCATGTCTGATCTCTGATCCACGTGACCCAAATTAACACAACCATTACTCCATAAAGGAACAATGCTGAATGTACAGGCATCTCCCTTGTCAGGCTGTCATGGTAAAATGCATGCAAAAGCTCTGCTTCTCTCACTGGATACGAACCTCAAATTGAACATACAATACCATCCAGCCTCGGGGGGATAGCTCAGGGGCAATGTGCTCACCTTAGAAGCAAGATGACACGGAGCAACACAGGTTCATCCCCGGGTCCATGCTTAGAAACCTCTGGGCATTAAGCATGTTATAAATAACCAATTATATCATATCATGTCCTCTGTGAAGCGATTGTCATATTGAGTTTACTTAGGAGCTCTCTTCACAAGAGATTTGCCAGGGTATCTGTATAGTACAACATTGGAGCAGATACATTTTGTGTACCTATTTTAATACGTAGATCCTCGGTGTACGGAACTGACAGGATAGCCCCAGAGAATCCCTGTGTGCCCATCGTTTTGCTTGACAAGGGGAACTCACCTTCCTTGATGCAAGATTTTGTAGCCCCTGTATCGACAATGAATGAAAACATTTACACCTATCCAGGGTTCCTTTTCCAGATCCATAGTAATAGACAGGACTGGACACATCAGCGATCACTGTGGGCTGTCCTAATCTATATGCAAACACTTGCTGTACAGAGTGCAACTATTCCTTGGGGTAAAGGATTCTTCTCCCATGCCTGTAGAGGTGGCTGTGCTGGCACGGTCAGCTGAAATGTATAGGTCTGTGCAGCCCCAGGCACCTGCTTCTGTTCAACCCATACCTGCTGCGATCGCATGGAACCTGGGACATATGGCATGGTCGGGTTTGCATTTGCTGGGCACCCACATTAACTTACTGTGGCCTACTCTATCAATCAATCATGTGCCACTTGTCCCATGCTACCACATGACCAACACTGAATCCCATACCATCCTCTATAGTTGCCTGCCATCGGCCCATTGTACTGGGGCCTCATTTGCTTTTTATCTGGAGAACACCCATCCATCCAACCTTGTGCCACACCTGGTTTGATCCATCCCTGCTGTCCCTCCGTGGAGTTAGTAATCACCACTCCTTCTAAAAAGATTTGTGTTTGTTTTTTCTGAACGAGCTTGGCTTCTGCCTTTTGTACCTGTCGTGAAGCCATCATGAAGCAAGACAAAGACAACAGAATCAAAGTTCAAAATAAAATAGTTTATTAAATCAAATGTAAGGATGATAGAAGGCCTAATTTGCCCTAGGCTAAGGTGGGATTTCTCTACCTGAACGAAACTAAGGAAAGTCTGAGTCAAAGAGTTCAACTTAATAGTCTGGCTGTGTCCAAAACCTATCCTTGCCCTCACAACTAAAGCTAAACAATGTGTAGGGTTGCCAATAATAAAAGAAATGGTGATTACCATAAAGATCTGAGCTTCTTACAGTTCTTAGCTTCTTCAACTCCCCTTCCCCAGGTTCAAGAAAGTTCCACAAATGTCTCAAGATTACCTTTTCCAAGTTCAAGGCAATTTTGTTTCACACAATTCTGGAGGATCCCTTGCACAAGATCGAGGCAATACAGTTCCACAGAATCCTCGTGGTTCCCTTCCCCAAGGTCAAGGCAGTACAGTTCCAAAAGAAAAAGTGGTCTTGGGGCTCCGTCATCAAGACAGCATTTGCAGTTCATGAAGTCTCCGGGTTTTCTTCTCCAAGACTTCAATGTAGTAACTGATACTGGTCTCCGTCTTTCAATGTTTAAGACAACTCCAGTTCAACTTGACACTCCTTCGGGATTGAATTAACAGTTAATTCACAGTGTGTCTCCTTGGCTTGTTTCACAATGTCTTTAGCTTTCACAATTCAGGGCTCACTGGTCTAGACGCAGTTGTCAGATCACACGGTCGACCCATCACCGGTCATGCAACCAGGACCGCCAGACTCTTCAGCCCACACAGGTTTTTCTGTATCTGCCCCTGTGTACAGGCTCACATTCACTTTGCTTCACTCTGGCGGCCTCTTGGCTTTATATGCAGGTTCACATGCTCCTGGCTTTGCCATCATGTGTGACACGTCTTATGCCAGTATTTGGCCTTGACACACTGTTTCCATTGATAAAGGTCACCTTGAGGTAGTCTTATGTCTTCCCCTTCTTTCTGTGACACTCTTTCACACTTGCACTCTTTTCCGTAGGTTGCGTTCAAATGTGCACTCTCCCTTTTGGCTTTCATCAGATATTAGTTTTGGCCATAAAGTTTCAATCATATTGGTGTTCAATATGCGTAATTCTTTGTTTCGGGTTTTAATTCAGTTGGGCATTCAATGTGCATCATTTAACATTGTTTTGGGTTTTCATTCAGTGTGGTATACAATACTTGTTACTATTTGCTTTGCCATTTTAGTTTTTAACCAACCCACGGCCGTGGGTTCAGTATTAAGTTCATGCTGTTTTACTGGCTCTGCGCTTGCCTTGCTTCCCCTTTGCCCCCCAGGAGTTCCCTAGTTCGAGGGACCCTTTCCCTTCACTCACCGGTTCTAGGCAATCTTTCCGGGCAGCTGCGTTGCTTGTGTTCAGCTCCGCTGGCTGGTTTGACTTTTTTTTTTTTTTTTTGTGTTTGGTTTATTAAGAAAAACACCTTTACAGTTAATTCTTTACGATACAAAATATACATTAAAAAATGGTTTAAAAAGTAAACAGGGATTAAAAAAATGACATAAAATAGTGGAACAAACACATTCACATATACAGATTACACATGACAGTGTTTCATCAGTACTTAATGCAACGCCTTGCAGTTAGACCAAACAGTTTCTGGACTCTCTAAGAATATTCAATGCACATAATGATAACAAAATAGAGGAAACACAATATAAATGATCAAAAGCACAGCTATCTAAGCTCGTTTTCAGAACAATACGATGGCCAAAAGAAACAGATTACACAGAATAATAATCGCTAATAAAGTAAAAGAAACAAGTCATTAGCCAAAATAGTTTATAAACCATTTCCCGAAGGTTATTCAGTCAGTTGTCAATACTTCTACCATTTTAGCTTCAATAATTACAAGTAAGTTTATCAATTTAAGAGTCAGGCTTTGACTATAGCCTTCCATGCAGCGTCTCCAGAGAGATTCCCTTGAGATAACTTAACAAGAAAAGGAACTCTCAAATATTTGGATACGCCATACCTCAAAATAAGAACAATAAGTCACCAGATGTTTTAGCGTTTCGGGTATATCGACATTTTCACAAAAACGGCAGAATGTTGCATCAAGACTCTTAGAACCATCGGCCCAATTTTTTGTACGTTGACGTGTGAGAAATTGATTTAATCTGAAACGCATATAGATTTTCCTTGCGAACGCAGAAGGAAACTGTATTAAGTATTTTAGTCTACAATCCCATTTGCCTCGAAAGAGGTTGTATTCATCAAAAGATGGATAGGTACCCATATTATCCATCATAATGCTCCAGAAAAACCTTTGGTATTTCTTTTTTTGACTCGGTAGCCACATACTAATAGAATCAGGAGTCTCGTGAATCTTTGAGAGAATGTTAGTAATTTTTATAGGTTAAAGATGTAAAGATTTTATATGTGAGTCACCCAAGATTTTATTCAATTCGAAATATAAAGTGTTCTTAGGCGGATTTAGCATTTTAGAGTAGTTTGTGATGCATCTCCAGTTGTGTTTAACTGACAAAGGTAATATATTCAGTTTGTGACATATCATTACATTTGGAATAGATAAAGCCATGCCCAGTACAGTTTTCCACAGCTTTCCCTGCAATATATTAAGGAAATCATCAATATCATAGCTGCAAATATCTAAGGAATAAAGAATAATGGGTTCAACTTTCTGAAGATAGACTTGAATAAGAGGAAGTAAGGAGAACATGCAGTATCGATGGAAAATAATTTTCATTTGTGAAGCAAGAGTTTTCACTTTTTGGTTAAGAAATTGTTTACACATTGTTACAGAGTATGAGTCAGTAAGAGGGTAACCTAAATACCGAATCGTAGCAGCGTATTCTACTTTCATACCATTTAGGTACCAGGAAAAGCGATGCGGTTTCAGTTTTCCACCCGAAAAAATAAGTATGGAGGATTTCATAGGATTGGGAGAAAGATTGTGGTTGAGGGCAACATTTGCAAATAGATCTAATTTCCTTTGAAGCCCAAAAGGGGTTTGGTCAAAGAATAGCAGGTCATCCGCAAAACCCATCCAATCCAGCTTGATATTACCAAGCTTGGCTGGAAAGCACTCTCCAGTCACCCATGTCTCATCCAGACCCAAAAGATATAAGTTGAATAGCACCGCTGCCATGATGCAACCCTGTTTCACCCCCATTTCCGTTGAAATGGGGTCAGAAAGAGCTCCTTCTTTATTCAGCCGGATGCGATAAGATGTGTTTTTATGCAACGAAGCAATCAATGCAACCAGATGATGCGGAATCCCCATGGCCAGCATTTTCTTCCACAATATCTCACGGACAACGCAATCAAAAGCTGCGGTGAGGTCCAAACTAGCCATGTAAACAGGGCTTTGTTTGGAGGAGGAAGTAAAGGCCTGAAGGTGACAAAGAATGGTGGCATTAAGAGGACAACCTATATGTTTCCTAAAACCTACTTGATAGGGTGACAAAAGGTTACAGTCATTAATGTACGTTTGTAATTCTTGTAACAAAAGTAAGGAAAAAACTTTTGAGGAGGGGTCAGTTAACGCTATTGGACGATAGTTTGGAGGAAAATTGGGAGGACCTTTTTTGTAAATAGGAATGACAAGGGCAGAAGTCTAAGACGGGGGAATAATACCAGAAAACAAAATAGAATCAAATTTGATTTTAAGAATACAAGCCCAGAAGGTAGGGTTAGCTTTGTATAGGCAGGGTGGTATACCATCCGGACCAGGGGCCCTGGAGGGTTTAAGTTTCCCTATAGCCTCAATAATGTCGCCAATCGACCACAAAGGTAATCTTTTAAGAGGAAGCTTGGGCTCGCCACCTTTTAACGTATTAAAACGTTCAGGTAGTTGAAATTTGGGTCTGATGTAGGTAACCCAAGTTTCAGCAGAAATCACTGAGTCGATCGTAGTAGCAGAGTCACAGGAGATAGTACGCAAGGTATTCCAAATTTGCCTGGAGTCATGTTTTAGCAGGTGGTAGAAGACTTTTTGATTGTCTTCATAATGCAGGTGACCCTTCAACCATTTTAGCTTGTTTCTGTAGCGTTGTCTAACAGTTCTAATAAGGTCTGAGCAGGTTGATAGGGAGGTGTTGCCTTTTCTAAGTATTCTAATCTCTGAGTTTTTTTGAGCTTTCAAGTGCGCCACTTGGAGGTTAAATTTGTGAGTATGGGGGGATAGAACTTGAGTCTTCTTTTTTAGGGATTCTTTTAATTTTAAAAGATGGATTTTAATTCTGTTTGTGTTTATATTGTCTATTTGTAGGAGGGGAATACCTCCTAAATAAGAATGATGAATGATGTCATAATCACACTCGAGACAGTTGGTGAAAGCAAGGCATACTTTGTGATTCCATTTCACAGATAAAGCATGGCGATCAGGTTCTGTTAGAGCAAGTAGCATGTCGTCATTATAACGAATCATAGGAATATTCAAGGACAGAGACAGTATCATGTGGTCTCCTATTGCTGGATCTATAATCATCACGGAATCAACACATGAATATAGCCTTGAAGAAACAAAAAAATAATCAATTAGAGACTTGCAATCATCTCTTGCCCAGGTGTAATTGAAAGGTTCAAGTTGGAATAGCGGAGTTTGCATATCCCACTCCAGAAAAGAACAGTTCCACATTTGCCCATATCTCTTAGAGACCATCGAATGATTGTTCCACATAACACTGGGATGAGATCTTTCATCATAACAATAGCAATTCAAGTCACCCCCTGCAATTATCCTGGCTGTTGGAAACAATATAAAACCTTTTTCTAGCACAGCATTCAATTCATCTAAAATGAACTAATTGACATACTTAATTTGTTCCAGTAGATGCAAAGCAATATAAGAGTTATGGAAGGGTCCTCATCATCAATCAATGCACAAGCTAAAATAGAAGCAGAACAGCTAATCAATTCTGTAGAGCATCTATAGGCTGAGTTAATCAAAATCGCAAGACCACCTGACGGTCTTCCGCAAAGGCCCCGCCTTGCAACCTGAACGAAGGCAAGATAGCCCTCTATTACAAAGTTAGTTTGGCACATGGTCTCCTGCAAAAGCATAATATCTGGTCTTTGATGGTAATTAAGAGAATACCATTTTTTAGAATTACTTAGACCGCATGGATTCCATGAAAAGATGAGTGACTTTGCCAGGCTAAGATTCATTCATCCCACTCGAAGGATTTGACACTTGAACAATTTTAGGATCCTTCCATGACGACTCTTTTATCGCTGATACAAAAGCCATAAATTGTTTCATGGTCTCGGCATCAAGATTGGATAAGTTGCCAGCAATAGAACAAGGCAAAATGCTTTCAGCTATAGGAGGCATCATTTCCACAAAGGTTGTGGCTTCTTCATCCGATGCAAAAATGGTGGTTACTAACCCAATGGATGCTAAATCATCTTTGTGTTCCCATAACAATTTCAGAATGAATGG